>NC_067228.1:6194456-6873384 GCF_019924925.1 Ctenopharyngodon idella | reverse complement strand
GAACTGATCCTTTAATATTTTTGTGGAAACCATGACAGATTTTTTTCAGGATTATCTAATGAATAGAAAGCTCAAAAGAACAGCGTTTATTTGAAATAGGTTTTTCTGTAACAATGTGTCCTTGCTGAATAAAAGTATTCATTTCCTTCAACAACAACAAAAATCTTACTGACCCCAAACTTTTAAACTATTTTTGCCCATAGAATAAGTCAATGGGATCCAAAACAATATCTGTTGTGTTTCACAGAAGAAGAACTACATACACGTTTGGAACAACAGAGAATGAGAATTTAAATTTTTTTGGGTGAGCTATCCCTTTAATTCCCCTGTCTTCTATAAGAACTAAAACAAACAACGAAATTAAGTTTTAATGGGTGAGAATTCAGACTTTTAACAGCACTGCACTTGATACCCCAGAGTTACGATGGGCTGCAATCTTCCTGTTCTCCCCTGACCCCCTGCTGTAAATGATTACCCACAGGCAAACTCCAATTAAACCGCACTGAAATCTGTCGCCGAGCCTTAAGATGGACCGAGTTCTGTAGCTGCCTCTCTAAATGACAGTCTCTCTCTCCTTGTGTGAAAGCTTTTCTTCATTAGGAGCACCCCGAGCCGCACCTCCGCGTTTCAGAACATTAACTACCCTCTCACATTACTGCGCAAGACACCCGCCGCCATCTGTTCCTACTCAGGCTTCTGCTCAAACCTCTCTATACCTCCACCACTCTATTTATTTAACTCCGGAGCTTCGTTTCATTGTGGTCACTCTACAAAACCCTGAGTCAATTGAATTAGTGGGAATAGGAGATAATCTCTCCCGGCAGAGCTTTCCTTGAGCCAGGGCAAATGACAAAGTGGCCGTGTTAACGGTCATGTACAGGAAGCTGCCTCCGAGAGAGAGAGGGAGGGTCCTGATGGGTAGGGGGAGAACGGGACAAGGCCGAAAAGGGGGGCTTCTCCCCTGCTACATTACAGTAAGCCGGAGTCCTGTCCGAATCAATCTTGGCACATCTGCCTGATGCCGACCGTAAACAGGATTAAAGCAGGACTTATCTGCTTGATGCTAATTGTGTTGCAGTTTTTGCACATGTCCACCCTTTTTAATAAAGAGCTGCTGTACAACTGCCCTTTTCAGGCCGCGGTTGTCAGCATGTGCACGGCGCTAGTAAGGTTGGTCTGGGCTCTGATGTTCTAAGGCTTTGGCAATAGGACTAATTAGTCCCCCCCAATTAAGAGCAGGAAAATTGAGTTTAAATGAGCTGCCCGCTAAGTAGAAGCAATGAGATGTAGATTGAGATACTACACCTGGTAAAGCATGAGTCTGACTAGCGTTTCCTGCTGATCTGCTCAGAAACAGGCCACACAATTGGAACTTTACTTTTTGCTAATACTGTGCTCTCTCTATTTTTGGGAGCCCCTAAATTCTTGCTTACACAAACTTTTTTTTTTTTCATATCTCCATTGTATTTTAGCCACTTTACAGCTCCACACTTGCTAATCTATTTTTAAGGAAATAATGATGCAACTTTAACAACTGCATTAAAATTGGCAGCAAAATTAATCTCTTGACGTGGCTTTGCTGATGCAATTAGAAAGCTTACGCAAGTATTAGAACGCTGATGAAAGTTAAAATTATGCTAGAAAAAAAACCCCACCAAGGTCATTTGCTCATGACTGATTGTTCCAGTTTCTTTTTGCGATGAGAACAGGAAGTGCCATAAGGTTAAGCAATAAAAGCCACTGACTGTTTTATTCCATTATTAATTAACTTAATTTTGGTCATATTCCGATTATATATGCATCATTTGAAGGTGGATACTTGATTGCTATAATCCAAATGAGACTATAGTTACAAGATAAGACAGCTGGCATATGCTTGTATTAATAGGAATGTTGAGTCACTTTATTCCGAGTTCCCATTATATTGGAATATGCAAGTAATAATGGTTGGTATGTGATACATACAGTTGTATAAAGTCTAGAAATTGAACAAAACATTTTTGGAGTGAGGAGACAGAAATCATACAGGCATATTTAATGTATTTTTGCTTATATTTAGTACTCTTGTCTGGTTTTGGATGTCATTGGCTGTTCTTGAGCGTTTCCAAACACAATGACATCAAACTTGTGTTATATTTGATTTCAGAGCCACAGCACTCTGTTCCTGAGCATATACATATACTACCAATCAGAACTTTGGGGTCAATAAGATTTTTTATTATAAAACGAATAGTTCCGGCCCTCTATTGATTTTGTTCATTGAAGCTTAACGTTACTGCATTGTGTAGAAGAGTATTATGAGAGAGATATCGAGTGACCAAGTGTATTACCTGCATTCAAATTTAGCATTTTCCTTCAAGTCAGTGCTATGTTCATAATAAAAAAAAATCTTGTCCTTTTCACATTTAATGGGTTTTCCCGTGCCCTGCTGACACCAACAGTGCTAGTCAAAGCGCTTGTCATTTCCATCTTGTTCCGTGTTCACAACAAGTTTCAATATAAAAGTCTTTGCGACTGAGTGACTCGCTCATAAAGACAATCTTTGCCGCCATCTAATGGTGTAATAAACGTAACTTCTGTTGACGGCCAGGGACTATTTTTTCCAGCGGAAGGAACCCTTTTAATGATTTTACTTCATGAAAGTTGCATTGATACATATTTTTTGGCTTTTAAATTTGTATTGTGTGGTAACCGTTTTATAAAAGCAATAAGCCCCTTGAAGCCATGGTTTACAATTAAGAGCTGTTATAAATTCACTGTAAACCACTGCTTCTTGGGGCTTACTGCTTTATTTTATTTTTAAGAAATTAATACTTTTATTCAGCAAGGATGAGTTAAATTGATCCTGAAAAAATGTTATCACAATTTCCACAAAAATATTTAGCAGCACAACTGTTTTCAACATTAATAATAATAAGAAATGTTTCTTTGATCAGCAAATCAGCATATTAGAATGATTTCTGAAGGATCATGTGACACTGAAGACTGGAGTAATGAGTAAATAAAATTTGATATATTCACATAGAAAACAGCTATTTTAAATTGTTATAACATTTCACAATATTACAGTTCTATTGTGTTTTTGATCAAATAAATGCAGCCTTGGTGAGCATGAGACACTTCTTTCAAAAACATATATAATTTTATTTTTTCACTATGAAAATGTATAGACAATAGCTGCATAAATATTCTTGAAAAGTTCTCCTCTTATGGGAAAAAAGTAATGGAATACCAGTTTTGAACAACATGAAGGTGAGTAAATGATGACAGAATTGTAACTTTTGGGTGAACTGGCCCTTTAATTGAAAAATGTGGTGTCCATATAAATGTGATTAGTGATTACCTGTGGCATACATCCACATTTCAAGTTCATACAGCATACAACCTGAAAGATTGCATACTGCAGCAGTTAAAAAGGCAAAACACCTTTAAGATGCATAGACAGAATATGTAGATTTCTTGTAAAAGCTGTCACACCTCTTTTGTGTGATCTAAAAGGGATTTGAGAATAATCCATACAAAAACCCAAAGCTGGGGTTAGAGAAGGGGGATGAAGAAGGTTTTTGCCACTGGTACCTCTGCTGCAGGGCACACAAGTTCACAAATAAGAAGAGCCATATGTTCAGGGTCATTGGTCTAAAGGGGCTGCAAAGGGCCAAATCAATATGACACGTCTGCTAACACGCGAGGTCATATAACACGGAGCCCTCCTGAAGACTGACTATGGATCTGTCGTCTCCGGAGAGCTCATCTCTCTCATTGACAATTACATGCGTCTCTGTGTGTAGACACCACTCACAGCCAGCGCTGACACACACACACACACACACACACATGCTATCATCACTGGCTGCCGATTCATGTTTTCCGGATTACATGAAATCAGGCTTGATGAAATTAAATTCAGTAGAGTAGAACGAATTGTTGCACTTGCTCACTTTTTTCTATAAAAGGGTTAGTTCACCCAAAAATGAAAATTCTGTCATTAATTATTCACCCTCATGTCGTTCCACACCCGTAAGACCTTTGTTCATCTTCAGAACACAAATTAAGATATTTTTGATGAAATCCGAGAGGTATATGACTCGTCCATAGACAGCAATATAGCCACCACTTTCAAGGTCCAGAAAGGTACTAAAGACATTGTTAAATTGTGGGCTCAGTATTGGCTGAGGATGTGTTCATGTGAGCACCATGATGCATGCGTGTAATGCTGACGCAGGAGTCAGCCAATAATGAGTCGGCGTTCGGATGTAAACATGGAAGCTCTGCACTGCGTTCACTGTGCAAACTGCGTAACAGACTGACAGGGAAGAGGAAAAATTGTTGAATAAAGTCGTTATTTTTGTTTTGTTTTTGCGCACAAAAAGTATTCTTGTCGCTTTATAACATTAAAGGGGGGGTATAATGCTTTTTATAATTGTATAATTGTATAATTTCATGCATTCTGACTTATTTACACTGTTAAAGAGTTGGATTCTCATGCTAAACATGGCCAAAGTTTCAAAACACGAGTTGGACATATGACGGAGTATTTCTGTGCCAAAAATAAACTCTTCTAAATCCTCATAAACTTTGCAGTCTTTTTTTCGAGTATGGGCCTGTGTCAACGTCAACGGGGTCGGAATTCCTTGTACGGGCACGCGTCGACTAGTGCGAGAGAGCAAGAGCATGCCCATCAACACGTGTTCGGCTTTACGGAAGTCATCGGCAGCGCTGCACAGGTCACAGGACTTCACGAAATCAACAATGTCACCAAAGAAGTGTGTTTTTGGTTGTGAGGGAAAGATAACCTTGCTTCCCAAAGAACCCAGCGTTAAGTGGAGCTGAGAGTTTTGTGCTCACGCATTACATTGTTGCGCTCTCTGTATTTGTTATTAAAATAACCATAGAAACTGATAGTTGCAATCACTTTTTTATTGGTTAAAATGAATGGAGAATATCTCGTGTTTTCCGTGGCTACTCAAGCCCTCAGGATCGGTGGATTATGGTTTCATAAACAAGGCCCAGTTCTACGCTGGATTTACAGATCGTTTGAAACTGAAAGATGGAGCAGTCACAGCGATAATGATCCCGGTCATGAGTCGGAACCGCAGGTGGTGAGTAAAACTGCTTCAAATGTCTGTTTTGTTGGCAATAGGCGCCTAAGTGCATATAATGTAAACAACACGAACGTAGTGAATTCATAAATTCATTATTCATCATTCACTATACGCTATATTCATTATAGTAATGGTGTATTGTGTTTGTTTAAATACAGTTGTTTTGCTGACCATTGATAGCTTGCAAAATGAAAAGCTGCGCGTGATCCTCACTCTTTAGCTTCGCTCACACGGCACGCCTCCAGGAGCTCGGCTGTTTTTGGAAAGACTTCGTACAGCATATGTATCTTTTATAAATATGATAAAACTAAAGACTTTTTGGAGATATGAAGGATGCACTACTACTCTATAGGTACTGGAGATTAACATGAGATCGGCAGAAACTGTGTGTGATACCCCCCCTTTAATATTGAACCACTGCAGTCACGTCGACTTTTTTAACAATGTCTTTAGTACCTTTCTGGACCTTGAAAGTGTCAGTTATATTGCTGTCTATGGACATCGGATTTCATCAAAAATATCTTAATTTGTCTTACAGGTGTGGAACGACATGAGGGTGAGTAATTAATGACAGAATTTTCATTTTTGGGTAAACTTACCTAAACCTAATAAACCTGCTAAAGTCTGTTATTAATCAGAGAACAACAACAAGAAAGTAAATCAGTCATTGCTCTTAACTGAATAACTTTTGTAGTTTTAATAAAAAAATGTATATGTATTTAATTTATAAATTATGCAGTGAAGACTTTGAAGTGTTTGATAACTTTATTCAGTTTCTGTATATTTCCTACCTGTTAGATCCAATATTTAAAATATACTGCTTTTTATGTTGTTTCTACATTAATTTAGAGATTAAATGTGAAATTATTACAATATAAAAATATCTTAAAAACTTTAATGTTAGGTGTGATTAATCACAATTAATTACAGAAAAATGTGTAATTAATTAGTTTTTTAATTGACAACACTTATGCAGTTTTATTATTATAATTATGATTTTAATTTTGTATATAATATGCTGAATAGATTTTAGATAGATTTTTACATTTGCTGTAGCCTAGAAATATAAATGGTGCTTGTCTAAGCAACAGTGCAATGGTTTTGAAGGTGTTTGCCAGAGCATTGCTGTGCGGTTGCTGTGGTTTTCTGGGTGGTTGCTAGGGCATTGCATGGTGTTACTGGCCCAAATGATCAATGTTGTCCTCAACAAGCTGCAGGATTTAAGGTATTATTCATTTCCATAGCACATATGATGCAGGATGAGTTGTGTGTTTAATACCTTACAATAGGGGTTTATTCAAATCACTAAGCCAAATATGATAAATACTAACAGTGATGCCTGTATTAGCAAAAATTAACTTAAATGCCTAAATTACATGGGTGAGTGCACTGTGCATCGAGTTATTAAGCTTTACATTTATACAGGTTCTCCCTTTTGTTTTAATTTTTCACATGTATAACAAAAAAATTAAAAATGATTTTAAATGAGCTTTTTATGTTAGGAATTGCTGGTTGTCATAAAAGCTTTGCATGCTAGGAAATTAGTTAATTAGTTTGAAAATTCTGTTGAACCTCACAAGGCGGATATCCAGAGAGCAGAAAACAAAGCAGGGAATGAGGAGTCTGTGGCCCCCAGCATGGCAAGTGTCATATTCTGGCGCACATGAGGCTGATTTCAGATGACAAGATGGGAACAGCCCTTCATTTGAGGCACAGTAAGACACAGGGAGATTAAATAAAACTGTGCACTCTTCTAGAAAACTTTATTGCTTCCAGATGGATACAAGCTTCCTCTCAGCAGCGCTCCGGCAAAGGCGAGACACAGGGGGCCCGACGTCATGTCATCATGCAACTAATGTATGGACAAAAAGAATCAATTCTACACCGGGAGTGATTTGAGCTGCTAGACTTTGTTACAGTGAGATTTTAATATGCATGTTGTCTGATGCATATGTATTGATTTTATTAGTGGTGCTTGAAGCATCACTTTTAGCTCATATACTTAAGATTAGAGATTTGAACAAAACCCTAAACGTAAACTTTGTGCTGTTTGTGATTCAGACATAAATGAAACCTGCAGCTAGTGTTTTGTTACTTTTCTAAGTGCTTAGACTAACAAAATTGTTGCCTGGTAAACAATAAAATGGCCAAAAAAATCTCATAGACTCACATTGAAAGAGGGACCCAAGCCAAAAAGAATATGAAACTCTGTAAAAATGACAACTAGATTTTTTGGAGTAAAAATATCTAAAAATGTACTTAAGAAGCAACACTGCATAAAATACTAAGACTTGTTTCATAGACTATATTTTGAATATAAGTGCATTTGTGCATTATATAAGAGTTTTTCTTATAGCACTGGCAGAT
The DNA here is from genome assembly GCF_019924925.1 of Ctenopharyngodon idella. NCBI lineage: Eukaryota > Metazoa > Chordata > Actinopteri > Cypriniformes > Xenocyprididae > Ctenopharyngodon > Ctenopharyngodon idella. Next base: position 6,865,915 of record NC_067228.1, on the reverse strand, counting down.
TTTTTCCAATTGTTTTTAACTTGGTTTATTCTTGGTAAATAAATGTAAAAAATCTGCCAGTGCGGTAAGAGAAAAATGCACTTGTATTAAACATATAACTAAAGAAAAGTCTTAATATCTAATGCAGTGTTGCTTCTCAAGTAAATTTTCATGTTACAAGGATTTTTAGATATTTTAACTAGAAAATATGACAAAAGCACACTTTAAGAACATGATTTTGTACTGTAGAGTCTCTCCAGCAAGTAAACACAACCTCATAGCAACAACCTGGTAACCCTCTACAACACCCTAGTATCAAGGTAGTAGGTGTAAGCACCACTCCTTCCGTCAGAAAATGTGAAAATCCAGTTATTTCTCCATATAGCAAATATCCATTAATGTCTTTTAAATCTTCACCTGCATTCACAGGGTTCAGTCTGGCAGAGGGTCTCTTTGTCTCATCTTCTCCCTATACTCGTTGTTGATGCGTGCAGCGCTCTCGTAGATGAAACTAATACCGTGGTTTGAAAGGGGTCCAACTGCGGAAAGCCCGTGCCAGGTCAGCAAGCCACTCTTTGCCCCCATGTTGTGTGGGGCCATGTGGTTCCCAGCATGGCGTCCGAGAGCATATTTTCCACCTGTGCCTGTGGAAGCCTGTGTGCCCAGACCCACACACCAAAACCCAATATTTACATTTTTATATTGCCGTTTTCAAGCCCCCAGGATGCAAACAAAGGAGGCAGCGTCTGTTTGTTCCCTGTGTGCAATTAGACTGTGACACTGTATATCCCTATTGCAATACAGAGGGGTCACGCACTTGAACTTTGACTGTGTTCAGTACACAAGCCAGCTGATTGGCGTACACGGGACAATCTGCTTGCTAAATAGCATTTTAAAGAATCTATAAAACTCAAGCTCTGCATATTACTGTATAATTTTGGGGTTTTGGTCAGCCCAAGTCTGTGCATGCAGATTTTCATCATTGTACACGCCTCTTGCTCCATGCATGTTTGTTAATTAAATTTAATATATTTTGGCCAATTTATGCATTCAGCTACCAATAAGAGTATAGTCCTCACCACCAGAACTTTTTATTTTTTTTGTCATTGGGGTCCAGTGTTGTTTGTTGTTAGTTAAATTAAATTTTTTGGCTAATTTATGCGTTCAGCTACCAATAAGAGTATAGTACTTATCGCTTTATCTGTCAAGGTCAGTGCAGAAAAAAGTTTGTTGTTCTGGTCAAGCTTGGAACTGTTTTTTTTTGTTCTGTTGTGTTCTGTTGTTCTGTTGTTCTGTTCTGTTCTGTTTCGTTTTGTTTATGTGGTCCAGTGTTGTTTGGACTCCAACATTCTTCAAAATATTTTCTTTTATGTTTTATGTATTCACCGCTTCACTGAATTAAATGAATTCTGTCCAAGGTCAGTGCAGAAAAAGTTTGTTGTTCTGTTCAAGCTTGGAACTGTTTTGTTTTGTTTCGTTTATGGGGTCCAATGTGGTTTCCTCAAAATATTTTATGTTTTGCAGGAGAATGAAAGTCATACAAGTTTAGAACAACTTAAATGTGAGTAAAGTAAATGAAGACAGATTTTTTTTTTGGGTGAACATCCTTTTATTTTAATAAACATCCTTGTGCTTAAATTTTCCTGGTGAAAACACTGCAGATTAAATCAGGCGTATAGCGAGAGGCATTTCATGCAATGCAAAGCTGTTCTTATGCTCATTCTTATGCTGTCGTGCAGTTTTGGAAGTGCGTACGCTCTCTCTGTGGGTCTGTAACCAGAGGCTCCTACTTCGAGTCTCAGGTGTTAGTAGAAGAGCTGAGCATGTCTCAGCATAATGACTCATTATTGATGCTAATGATGTTCTGCTCATTATTTTTAAACAGGCTCTAAAAAATAAACAATTATCATCACCTACTTTTCATTATGCTGCCAGCCAAAATAAATTGAGGATATGAAGGGGAGGAAATGTGATCTGTAAGACTGGAGAGCTTAAATAAGTAACATAACTTCATTAATGTGGCTAAATTACTTATTGTTGCATCTAGAGTTGGAGAACATGTTTTTTGTTTGTTGATTGATGCTTATTGAAGAGTATACAGTTATTTAGCACTGATATGACACTCAGTGTCTCCACTGCATTTTTCCATGTGGAGGACAGAGAATGTGTCTTGACTAAAAAATGTCCCCCTTCTGTCCCTCGGTACTGTGAAATGGGATCAGATAACCTCAGCGGTGCAATTAGCCTCAGAAATCTGAGGCTGAGCCAGTCAGTCCAGTTCCAGAGAGCTACACTGGGGCAGATGCTCCATGCTGACCGCAATGGTCAACCAAAGTCCTCAGAGTTCTGGGAAAAACAGGTCATTTTCAAAGATCTAATAGTACCACAGCTTGTGTATGGTAAACCATCTAGCATTTGCTTGCATGACATGCTCGTTCAGTTCAGCGCTCATATAAATGGCCAAAGTGATCGATGAAACAAAAGCTGAGAACTAAAGTCAATATGTTAGGATATAATCTGAAACAAAATCATTTTAAAACGCATATAGAAGAAGAATGGCTTTGCGCATCTCTCATCTAATGTATTACTCCCTCAGAGATAAGTGAGCATGCATTCAGGATATACTCTATAAAGTAATTAGATTCTCTCATCATGGAATGGAAAATCCCTACAATGGTCATATCTGATTATGGATGTAAAAATAGCAGTTTAATCCAGTCCTATTCTTTTTTATTATTGTTTAGAGAAGTGGCGTCAATTCACCAAAATCAAGGTATGGCAAACTCTGATGATGAAATCCGATCTTGCTCCCTCAGCATGACGACAAGTGTGTATGGATATGTGTGGTGCGTCCAAAGATGAATCACATATGCGTCCAAAAATGAATTCAAAGATAAATCATATATACCAAAGATGAATCACAAATAGCTTTGATCATAACCCAGCAAATTAGACAGTTATAGACCACTATTATACACAACTTTTTCCAGCACTTCAAAGCTCAAACGTATGAATAGGCCTACTATCCAAATTAAATGTTATTTCCAATGTGATAAAAAAAAAAAAAAAATTGTTCATCCTTCAAAGATTGTCCACATTTGTAAAACGATGTAGGAAAACTAACACTTGGTGAAATACAAACACTTTTATTTTAAAATTAAAAAAAAAAAACATGAAATTACCACTATAACCAGTAGACGGCTGCAGTGGACCACTTATTGGCTCATTTGCAATTTCCACTCCCTAACATAGTTTTTTCACGTTTTGCTTTTGAATTTATTTTTAGAGATTATCAAATCACTATTATAACATTTAAAAAATCGATTCTTCTAATTTTTGTCTATTTTTGTCACATTTTATACTGGGGTGTCAAGTATATATTTGTAGGAAAGGTCACAAAGTCTCATGAAAAACAAAAACTTTTCTTCAAATTGTGATTAAAATTTACAATCACTTTATAATCACTGAAGCTGTCAGTCAGTTAATTGCAAACTCATTGAGTGCGTAAACTCCAGTTTTAATCAATGACTCTGACTAAACTTCACAATGAATCTTTTATTTACATAGTTTCTGCTTTGTTTGTTATAATGAGAGGATTTGTGCGCGTAAAACTTAGTAAAGTTGCGCTAAACGTAAACTCATTCTGCGTTTTAGTGGATTCTCACTACTGGTAAGTTAACTTAAACACCTTTGATTGGTCATTATTTTCAAGAGAAATGCTTATGATTAGTTACAATACTCAACGCTGCAAAATCACATTGTAAATAAACACATTTGCAGCGCTGTTGAACTCATGTGAGTCAGAGGTTGTTCTTCATAGCTCAGAAGACTTAATTGAGTTCTCTGCTATCTTTTATGTAAATTTCACTTTTTTGTCAGATGTTTTTCCTAAAATTGCTTTGGAAAAATAAAAACGGACACAAAAAAGACAACCGTTTAGATGTACTGTACCTCAGATAATTTAGGCTAGAAAGAATCAGATAAATGTTTGAGTTCATATTAATCTCAGATTTTGCATGCATTTTGGTCTCTTCTGAAACATTGACGTAAAAATATATTTTTTCGGTACAAAAATCTGAGAAGCAGAATACTTCAGTGTAAACTCATTGCTGTCTATAAGAGAAACAAATGAGATATTAAAGGGATCTTTTTGTTTTTGTGTTTTTGTAAATTAAATGTGCAAAGGCTTCCGGTGTCATTCTCTTAAATTTACCTGTACAAAAACAGTCCATTATGCTGCTTGATATTGCAAACTGGTATTTGCTATCATACTATTTTAGTTAATTATCATAATCATAAACAAACTGGTTTGTAGTGCAAATAGTTTACTGCACTTTGTATTTCTTCTAGTTATTTCCCTATAGACGTTAATGAATGGGAAGTCTTGCATATTCAAAGAATATAGCTTACTTCCGTGTTGCAAAGTAAGGTGGATAGGTAAGGTGGATCTCCTGAAATAAGCCATCATTTAGGCTAAGCAGTAAAGTTCAGTGCAAACATTTTAGACGCTTTTCAGCAACATGCATCATTTACTTAAACTGTTGCCTTCTGTATCCAGTTTAATGATTAAAAAATAAATAAATAAAAGCATACATTTGCAATCTCTGCCCCATGAGCTTTGTTTGTATATGTTTACAGAGCCAGAGGTAAAAGCAGCGCACACATGGCATGAACCCACCAGAGTGATCTAAATGAACTGCGTGGACTGGAGGCGTGAACTGTGCTGGCACCCAGATCAAATCACGGTGTTTGTACATTCAACAGACAAACTGAAGTAAAGCCAAGGCCAATGCTAAGCAAATTCAGGGTTCAAAAAGTCAAACCCAGATCCCTTTGGCAAACAATCCCAGTCTCCCGTGCTCTTCTGTGGTTGCGGCTGAATATGAGGCCAATTCAGCAGGCTCTACTTTCATTTTTAAAAGGTGAGCTAACTGGCATGTTTACTCTGGGCAGGCTGTAGTAAGTGATGTCTCGTGAGCGTTATTTTTAAAACATACGGTAGAAATAGCGCTGACCTCTAAAAAAAAGAAACTCTATGTATTATTTACAGTTTGTCCTGTTGTCAGCTCTGAGGCTAGTGCTGTCTTAAAGGGATAGTTCACACAAAAATGAAACTTCTGTCATCATTTACTCACCCTCATGTTGTTTCAAACCTGTACGAGTTTCTTTCTTCTGAAGATAAGAAGATATTTTAAAGAATGTTGATAACCAATAACCATAGAGTTGACGGCACCCATTGACTTCCATAGTATTTTTTCACTAGTCAGTGGGTGCCGTCAACTGTTTGATTACCAACAGTATTTGAAACATCATCTTTTGTGTTCAACAGAAGAAAGAAAGTCATACAGGTTTGGAACAACTTGAGGGTGAGTAAGTAATGACAAAATTTTCATTTTTGGGTGAGCTAACTTTTGTCATTATTTACTCACCCTCATGTTGCTCCAAACCCATATGATTTTGAAGTATCACAAAAGTACTTAAGGACAAACCTAATGATGCCATATTTGAAAGAAAGTTACAATGAAGGGCAAGATTTTCAGTGAAAAATGATGGCTAAATTTCAGTTGTTCATCAAATCAAAGCTTTCATATGGCTTCAGAATACTTGGAATATAGCACACGAGTCATATGGACTACTTTTATATGTTTATTTTGTATTCTTAAAGGTTAATAAAACTTCCAAAGGGGGGTTTTGCAATGATGCCAGCATAGAAGAACCATTTTGGGTTCTTCAAAGAACTTTCAGTGATCAGTTCACTGAAGAACCATGTTTTTTTTAGTGTGTGAAGAACATTATAATAATCTAAGGAACCTTTTTCCACTATAAGAACCTTTTGTGCAATTGAAAGATTCCATAGATGTGAAAGGTTCTTCATGGAACCATCAATACCAATGAAGAAACTTTATTTTGGAGCTTGATAGCTCCAGTCCTCATTCACTTTGATTATATGGAAAAGTCAGGATATTGTCCAAAAATCCATTTTGTTTTCCAAGGAAGAAAAACATCAGAGTGAGTAAATGATGATAGAATATATTTACAAAACCAGTCAAAAGTTTTGAATAATTACAATTTTTTAAATGTTTTTGAAAATAAGTCTCTTATGCTCATAAAGGCAGTGTTTATTTGATCAAAAATACAGTAATATTGTGAAATAGGGTGAATTCATGGTGATTGGGACACTTTTTTGCCATTGAGATGACTGGGAAAAAGTGTCCCAATCAACCTGAATTCCCTATTATTACAATTTAAAAGACCTGTTGTCTATTTTGATATACTTTGAAATTAAATTTATTTCTGTGATGCAAAGCTGAATTTTCAGCATCATTAGTCCAGTCTTCAGTGTCACATGATCCTTCAGAAATCACTCTAATATGCTGATTTGGTCCTTAAGAAACATTTCTTATTTCTAATATTTTTGTGGAAACTGTGTATATCCAATTGTTTTTGTTTTTATAGGTCTAAAGCATATGACAACCTAAATAAAATGCAAAATCAGAAATTAAGCAATGGGAGAAGTAAACAGAGGTATCAAATCATCGCTGAAATCCAACACACAGTGTTGTCATAGAAACAAGCACTGAAATGCCACATTGCAATCATGTAATTTGATATTGTGTTTGTCTGCTGGTTAATGTCCTTCAATCTCTCTCAGTTGTCTGTATTGAGGGATCAGGGGCAATATTCTGATCCGTTATCCCTCAGCGGAAAAAAAGCACACGAGCGTCAAATAGAGAACCCCAGTATATCGGGATCTCGCTGTCATTTTTTGGCATTTTCAAGAGAACATTTGGTAAAGGCCATAGGGGGTTATTAGATGAATGCTTTCTGTGTAATGAGAGCTCTGGCTTAATAACATTAGCTTGGATCACAGATGAAAAGTACTGTCTATAAAGCTTACGCTGACTGAAAGTCTCTCTTGCACTCGGCAGCGCTCGTGCTTTAAAGTGCCTGCACAAAACAACAGCCAAAGACAGGAAGTACATGCCTCAGCTTCAAACTGCTGGGCGTGTTTCAAAATTCTTTCATTTTCCCCATTTGGTTTTGTTTCCTAATCAAAAAAACAGCATAAATCATGGAGAAATTCATATCTATGCATTTGTGCACTTTATGTTTGAGACCGCTGCGGTTTCCACATAAATGACCCCTCTGCATATATTTCTAGTAACTTAAAATGTCTAGATTAAATGGTGGATTCCTTAAATAATACCTAAAGAGAAAAACTACACATGCCTAGGGTTTCACTGATATCTGATATGAAAATCAAATCCTCCTAAAAAGTCATATGGTTATCTTCTTAGTGTAATGATGCAGATGGTAGTTTTGAGTATCATTTACTTGGACATTTGCTAACTGTCCACAAGACTGACAGATGCCCTACTTTAGGTGGTCACAACAGTCAGCCGGAGTCCATTACCAACACAGCTGTTACACATGAGTTTCTGGCAGGACTGACATTACCCCCTTTTTCCCCCCTTTATTTGGATTGCTATATTGTTGTAGCCCTATTTGCTTGTGTAATTATTACAGTAGGGTACAACAGAGCTAAAGGCCCGCCCACAATATGCTCATTTTTGGTTATGATGTTTACAACAACCAAAAATATGTTTTTGAGTGAATACTGATGGAGCAGCGCAATATTTGTGAAAAGCTTATTTTCATTAAAAAGCATTTAAAAGGGCTTTTAGGCTATATTGGACCTTTTTAATGTTGCAACAAGAGGACTTTTTTTTACCTCAAATACTATCCCTTGACTTATAGACAGTTATTGAAAAACTATGGATTGAATCGCCTGGAACAAAACATAAACAATTCCTGTTGCTCAAACAATACAGCATAGCACTAGCAATGCCAAGATCAGGGTTCAGTTCCCAGGGAATGCAAAATGTATATCTTGAATGCACTGTAAGACACAAAGTGTCATTTATGCATAAAAAATAAATGTCTTTTATCTCAAAAGATATGTGATCATTTCAGGGATTCACATTAGCTACATATCTGCAACATTTAGCCAACTTGTATTTCATCAAATGACCTCAAAGACAAACTTTTGTCATTGAAGCAATGGCCTTATGGCTGAGGTCACTTTGTTGCGCACGCATAGTGACAAACGTGTTTGGAGGAAGAATCCACGGATTCATCATCAACAACATCATGAAAGTTTCACTTTCAGAAATATATGAAACTTTCTTGATGTGTGAGCCTAGAGCGTGTGTTAATTGTATTGTAATTGTGCATCACGTGTTTATGTACAAGACAGAACCATACCAAAACGAGAGAGAAAGACCAAATTATTATTCTAAAACTCTAAATTCTAAAACGATTCATTCTAAAATTCTAAAACGTTCATAAAACCAAGTTTATACATTCTTTACTTATGTTTACTCTATGATGTCACCGAGCACTTTTCCCGTGCTGAGAATGCATGTGCACTGTACACGAGGCGTAGTCGTGTCTATAAACACGATAAATAATAAACTGTTTTCTAATATGACTTTGAGCTCCAAACACACAGGAAGTAAACATGAGTAGTGTACAATCGCCATGGAAACGGAGGCAAACACAGCTTAGCGCTGCTCACCTGTAGGGGTCTCGGGATGAATGGGCGTCCATGTTACCCGCGTTGCCGTGAGAACCACGTCATGGCTATTTTTCCCGATTTGGAAGATTCCTCTCACAATCGGTTCGTCCGGCCTATATTTCGTTTCTTTACGCTCCTGATCGTCGTCATCGGTGCATAACTGAGGGGCCGAGACGGAGCGTTTCGCGCTTTGCTGCTGTTTTCGCTTTTTCTTTTTTATCTTGATTCGCTTTCCCGTCCCGTGAGGAGGAGACGCCGGTTGAGTCTCGCGCAACTCTTCCTGACTCTCCGACCACGCGTTGAGGACATTTATCGATTTACACGGGGATTCAAACATAATGTGAATGTGTGCGGGGCAAACTCGCCTTTGTGTACTAATTTACCGGCTCGGCGCGCTCCCGGTCGCTAGGCTCTTGAGGAAGTTCCTCGTCTCCATGCACCTCTAGAGCGCGCGCGCCCGCCCGCTGGACTTTCTTAGCCGAGCACGCGCGCTGCCCTCCCTCACATATGGTCTATTATTTACTATTTCAAGGAATCATTCAAAAATATGTAGTAATATGAAATACTATGACAAGCCGTTTTTACATTTATTCTTTTTAGTCTAACTATCCATTTTTATGTTAAGAGTAGACTAGTAACAACATGTCTAATGAATAGCCTAGTTAGCCTACTAGACAATGAATAAGATAATCACTTTTGGAAAAGCTAATAGAATTTCTTTAAAAAAAAAAAAAAAAAAAAGTTAAAAAATATATATACTAATTAGTAGTACCTCTTGTAAAAAGAGTTAGAATACATGGGCCTACTATAAATTACTAGCTGATATTTGAAAATTTCCCTGTAGTATAATTAAATGGTCTTTATTGCATTACTTATTAGTGTTTTTAAAATGTACTATAAATATATATTAGTTAGTTTTAGAAAATAAACGACGGCTTGCAATAGGAAAGTGAACAAAAATCTTTTAATTTTGTCTGACATTGATGGCACTCAGATGTAGCTGAAATTTGTTTAATGTCAACAAATATAGGCTGCCTCAGACATGCACGCCTGAATTTCTTTCCATATATTTAATGACTGGAGACCTGGTTTATTTGGTGTGCTAAACGATTAGCCATCATACTAGGTGAACAGGTGTGAAAAAGTCTTCCTCATACAGCACCTTGGACAGTTCCTGGATGTAGCCAAAGCTTCTGAGTCCCGGTGGACGTTTCTCCTTATGTGTTTTGTCTGTATATGCAACAGTCTCAATGTTCAAGTCGTATGAATTAAAAACATTTCTAAAGGACGACGTTAGTCGTGATGTCTCAAATTGCTCTATATAGCCTTCAAAAATCTTTCACCCAGCGCATGTGTGCCTATTGTAAAGGAATTTACAAGATTGTATTTTATATTGTTTTATTTTATCTGTAAATACTTTCATCCTCATTGGCATAATATGTATTTTTGTACATTTATTTTCGTACACACATGCTCGTCCAAAATGTGTGGGGGTATTTCAATAACTCCCTTTTACACCTTCTTGTCTTCATTATAATCTATATTTTACGTGAGTGACAACTTGGACTTCATTTAATAATGGACAAATGCTGTCTGCTCTTCAAATAAAACACAAATATCCAATATATTTTAAGAAGATTTTGTTTGCACGACAGGCACGAACGGTTTTGGGTTACAGACGACTCCAGGACAAATTCATTTACACTGATGTATATGATTTTTTTTTTTCTTCTAGAAGTATTTAGATATACAGTGTGTATTTAAAAGTTCCAAATATGTTTGTAGATGAAAACCTCTTCTATACAAATGTGGATAAATGCGCAAAAGCGATGGTGACATTAAACTCTCCGCTGACTTTTGATGCTTTTACACGGGATGTCATTCGTGTAATAATGAGATCTTATTTTAAGGAGACTATCTGGTTTCAAATAAACCTGGGTAATGTCACAATTTTGGAGGTACATTTATATTGTGGCTTTGCATCTGTCTCTTCCGTGCTGGTTTAATATTTATTTTAGCTGCAGGCTATATGCATTCAGGTAAGAAACACTCTTATTGCGCACTAAAGGACCAAATCGATACAGCATCTAAATATTATGTTAGGGCAGAATACGATGTGTTCAATAATATTCAAGGTTATAAATTCACATGACCTTGAGTTTTCATATTATTAATCTCAAAATGTAGCTAACAGTTTCAAAAGTTTCGAAATCTTTGATAGCCTTAAATTCTGAGACTAACATGCGCCATTATGTTTTCATTTTTTTAACCAGCCTTTATTGTGTTTCTTGCTGACTAATCAAGTATGCGTTTTAAATGAAATAAAAATCACAATATATAATGGTAAATCATTATTCTGGAGGGGTGGGCGTGATGCATGTGTTTTACATAAATGACTATAATAATGTTAAATTCAAAACCATCTGTTTTATTTCTTAAACCTCCATCATAAACCGATACACACATACAACAGTCTCAAGACTAGAATCACTTTTAAATCAACCTCTTTTTTGGTTGCATCTTCGTTGTTTGTTCTTTCGTCACAAGCAATATACAAATTTCAGTCGAAAATACCCGAATAGTTTGAGCAGACTAATTCAGTCCATTATTTATTTTCCATCTTAGAAAGACAGGCCTCTCGATCAGCTTTTACACAGGGTGAGTTTAAAAGGTGATAGTCAAGCTTTTATGTACAACACTGAGACTCTAACACCGAATTTTTTTTTTTTCCCCATCACTCAAGCAATTCGAAATTCCACAAAGGATCACTGATTGAACATATAGGATTAGACGGGATTCAGAGGATGGGAATTGTGCAACTCTGCATGATTTTACAGTAATTCATTGCTAAGGCAACATTACAGATTTTGAAGCACTTGCCTGCTGGTTATTACTAGAATGAGTACTGTTTTATATAAACACAGGAGATAAATCAGTTTTATAAAACATTAACATGGGGGTTGCATGGAATGATGCAAGGTTTGACTTTATAAAAATTAACAATTCTATACAAAATCACAACAAAATAATTCAGTATGGGATAGATAAGTAGTAAAATGTAATAGGTTGAAAAATATATCAATCTCTATTCATTTCTATAATTGGCCCAGTATTGGTTTAAAAATTGCATAGTTTCCAAATTATTGCTTGTGATTTTGTAGCATGGATAATTAACACATTCTGAAGAAGGTCACGCCTGTTCCCACCTGTGTGTGACCGCAACGTAGAAGCGCTATAGAATACAATACATAAGGTGAACGAGAATCAACGAATTCTCTTTTCTCCTAAAGGCAGTAACAACAATAAATACGTACATAAGATTAAGCATATAATGTTGTTGCTCTTTTTGCATCAGCCGTAAGAGAATACCATGTCGAGCAGTCTCACAAATGTCCATTAGAATCACGAGTCATGAAATATCGCGTTCAGTTGGGCGTTCATGACCCGCTCGTGATGAGAGTGCCCGTCGTACGACATAATGTTCTCCATCGGTATATCACAGCGCTGCGTAGAGCCCGCGTAAAGCGACGCGTGTCCCTGCGCGCCGGCCAAGCCCGCCGCCTGATAGTGCATGGTAAAGGCGTAGTTCTTCTCGAATTCCGAAGAAGCCTCGTGTTTGAAGGAAAAGTTCCCATTGACGCTCAACGGTGGGCTAAGGGGTCCGTCAAACGAGGGACTGGTGCAGTCTGTGAGCGCGGTGTCAAAGAACGGCTCCAGCGCGCTCCCGTACGCGTGCGGCTTGACGTGAAAGATGTGAGAGCTGTCCATTGTACCGTACGGAGGGCTGGGAAGACCGGGCGTCTGGTACGAGTAGGGAAGAGCGGAAAAGGAAGCACTTGCTGTTTGCATATGAGGGGGCATCTCCTGGCTCTGCTCGGGCAGAAAAGTTCTGGGGTTCAGCTGGAGGCATCCTGCGACCAAATTGGTTGTCGGCTGGGACAAGCCCTTGCACAAGGCCTGCACAAAAGACATCAAATCCGGGCTTTTGCCCGACCTCAGGATTTCCGAAAGAGCCCAAATGTAGTTTTTGGCCAGTCGGAGCGTTTCGATCTTGGAGAGCTTCTGCGTTTTGGAGTAGCACGGCACAACTTTGCGCAGGCTCTCGAGCGCATCGTTGAGACCGTGCATGCGGTTCCTCTCCCGGGCGTTCGCCTTCATGCGCCTCATTTTGAACCTTTGCAAACGTGCCTTTGTCATCTTCTTCTTCTTGGGTCCTCGTCTTTTCGGCTTGGTGTCGTCGCCGTCTTCTTCCTCCTCCTCTTCCTCCTCGTCGTCCTCATCTTCGAGTCGGTTGAGTCCAACATCGTCGTCCTCCATATCCTTGTGCATGGGCTCGTCGGTCTTGTCCACGTCTCGCTCGTCTTGGGAGCCGCTGTGACACTTGTCGGTCCAGTTTGTGCTGGTTTGAGACTCCAGCATCATGCTTTCCTCGGTGTAAGACTTCGTCATGTTGGAACTCTGCAAATGATACATAAAGCCTTTAAATATGTTTTTCTCCGTATTGTCTTTCATAAAAGAGTCATGCAACACTTAAAGTATGAAATGCACTAGACTGTGAACCTCCCAAATGCAACAACACATCACCTGTGGATGAATCATAGCTGCTTATACTTTATGCAGCTTTATTATGTAACATCATCAATCAGACAGAGCCCTTGCTGTTGTACATTTTAAAATAAAGAATAAAGGAATTTAAAAAGGATTGTGCTCCCTATGTATAGCCCATATAAGAAATATAAGTCTTTTTATTCTGTGGGTATTAAGAAAAAACGACTTTCTGGCTCTTTATAAGAACAAGATTCTTTGCTGGATCTCTGAATCTTTGACGAACCGTTATTTTCTAAGAGAGTAAATTAGTCTGAATGTTCATTCTCATAAGTAAATTGGTGTTTCCTTCCTGTTTAACGCGACTGAACAACAAGATTGAACTAGTTTTGAATCTTTTTCCTTTACAACAAATATTGTGCCATATATCAGATATAAGTTTAGAAATTTAGACTGTAGAATGTATTTTATTAGTCCTTATACAGGAAAATTCTGTGATTGCACATTGTTACAGCATTTTATTTCAATTTTCCTCAACAGTAATTCAATTCAAAGTGATTGAAAAAGTGCAATGAACTTATCCGTGCAGGTTGGCGCTTCTTTTCCAATTTAAAGTAACAAATAAATATATTTTTCAGCTATATGTGGGTTGATTTTTTTTTTCCAATGTCATCATAGTGCATCACAAAATATATGCATTTCATAATTAAATGTCACCACAACGAAATCATCTTCATCATAAGAATGATCTGAGCTAATAGTCTAAATAGTTAACACAAATGAGTGAAATACAGACAGTATTAATAAAGACACATACCTAAGAATTGTTGAATGACTTGTTATGATAGTTTCATGCCCCTCGTGGTGTGGGAAGTCCTGCGGATTGAAGCCTGATGTGGCTGCGCCGATGTGATGCTCTGGTTATATAGCGGTGCTGCTGATGCTGGAAGATGCGAGTGGATGTCTGTCTGTGGCTGCCTCTACAGTCCCACCCTGTGCCCGTGATTGGCATCTGGCCCCGCCCCTTCCCCCGGCACGCGCCATATGGCCGACTACGTCAGGAAAACGGCCTCAAGCGTCACGTGATCTCTTCCATTTGTATTCGCCAGAGCTCCGTATTCCGTCCCTTTGTGGCCGAAAGAAAGTGGCCATCTGTCGCCAGTTAGAGACTCCGTGGACCTGTTTGTACCCGCAGGATGGATTAACCCTTTCAAGCGTGGGACACATTCAATCACGACCGACTCTTTCTTTAGCCACATCCCGTTGTCTTAATGCGGACAACTCTTTATGCGTGTCCATAAATTAGCTCGTAATCACTGAGTAGTTTTTGTCACTAATTATCAGTGGAAATAGGTCCTGTCTAAAAGAATAGGATAAATAAGCTTTGGTTGTTGTTTTCATTATTATTTGTTGGCTACTAGCTACTTATTATTAATTTGCTTTATAATTAAGCCTATTTAAAATTAAAACAATCGAATTTTATTAGGCTTTGATTACCGGAGAAGTTATATTGATGTTTTTGAGAAATGTGTTGTTTGTTGGGGTGGGAGATTTGTCGCTAATCTTTTACAAATATCTCGTGATATTGATTAAACAGTAATTTCAAAGTCTGGCTCGAGACCCCGGTAGTGAGTCCCCCTCTTTTCAACGCTGGTCGGTCGGCACGCGAGTCGCACGCGCACTGACAAAAAGCCTGTTTCACGGCTCACTAACCTGATCCAACGTCCGAAATCTGCTGTTTTCTATTCAATTTAATATCATCGCCCTTCCAACCCCCTAAAAAAAAAAAAAAAAAAAAAGATAGACCAACGCGATGACCGTTGAAAAGGCTAGTATATAAATGAGGGAATAACTATAGACAATGGCATTCAAACGCATGTGGTGCTCTGAAGAAATTAGATATAATAGACCATTTTTTCTGGAATTATTTAATATCAACAAGAAGACATCTGACAAGTAACAAAACCTTTGTCACGAAGTAATCATGCCTTAAATAAATAATGACTTTAGTTTTAGGATATAGGGCCGCTGTTTTTAAATCTACGCAATTAATTTTCGCATTTTAATTAGCTCAGAAACACACCTTAAATCAGTCCAGCGAATAGACCCATATCCAGAAATAATTATAAGAGCATATTAAAAGATTTTGGAAGTTGTTTCATCGAGGTAGGCTAGTGCAATTATTTTTATTCGTGTGAGTTGAGCGTCTCGGCTATATCCTCCCATGCTGTTTGTCCATGCGTGCAAAATATTTCATTTCCATTGTTTGCTTATCTGTGCTTATCTCTCCTGACATCTGTTAATGGCCTACCGCAGACATTTGATAACCAGGTAACCGTGAAGTGTCCACGAACACTAAGGGGCTCTGAGTGCTGCTAATCTTTCTCATAAAAATCGACAAGTTTGTGCTGGTCAAAGGTCCGATATGGAAGCCGTCTGTTTGCATGTGTGTATCTCCCTGTTGCCATGCAAACCAAGAGATGTGAGGAGAGTGATTTCAGCACCACTGACAGCAACTCAGTGGACTTGTGTCGCATTTGCTTCATGCTTTAGTTCGCGCTTATGCATTTCTTATTTCTTCAACGTCCCACACATTGGCACTCTTTATGTGGTATTATATTAGTCTATAAATTACAGGCATATAAAAAATATACAGGCTTTGTATGATGTCATATTACTTTTAAAGACTCTGATTTTCTCTGGCTCAATACTGAGACGAGAAAATAAAGAGCTACAGTTAAGATGTCTAAATTGATATAGCTAATATATTTTTGGTTATATTTATATTGCATTAATCAATGACTGTAAGGGGGTCGATAATCTAATCGATTGTAGTTCGTCTCACGCCCCAAGCAATTAGCAAACTGTCAACTATCTCAAAGTCATTTTTCAGTACCATTTTTTCTTATAAATCCGTGAGGCGTTAACAAAAGTAACGGACGCTACATCGACAACAAATAATTACATTGTTTTGTCGATGTAGCGTCCGTTACTTTTGTTCGCCAGCGATGCATTTAGCGCACGAAGAAACTTAAGTGTTTACTCACACGTTGTGTGTTTGAAAAACATAGACTACTTATGCTCTATATAATCCTAAAAAATAAAATTAAAAAAGCCCTGCCGATACCAAAGGAACAGAAGTAGGTCGCTTCCTGCTTTCTTTAACATTAAGGTGTTCCTCTCCCTCCCAACACAACCCAATATGAGGTCATACCAGTGATATTTATTAATTATTTGACCTTTAACACCCTCTGCTTGAACCAACAGACCTGAGAAACAGTGAATCCAAACCAATCTCTCTCTGCTTGAATGGGTCTCCCGACTGAATAAATCCCTATCTCCTATCTCACTGCATGCGAGTTTCGCTGCTCTAATTACTTATGCAAAAATGCAGATTTGTATTAATTAGTTTGTCCGCTGATTAGTTCTGTGGTATTTTGGCGCAATAAATCATGCAGAGGCACTCATTTTGGCTGGTGACCCATCTGTGCAGCTCTGTGGATTCCGGGTTTGTCAGTTCAAGGGCTGGTTCGGGTTGCAGGTAAGGCCACCTGCTGCATATGGGGCCAGTGCGGCCTCTCGAGGCCATCAACATCATTTCCAACGGATGACTCTTTTCATTCAGACGCATTTAACAATAAAATAAACGGGTAACAGGGGTAAATAATTTCCATTACCAAGTCGATAAAATTATATAGAGTAATAAAATACATACAACAGATCATGTAGGCCTACATTAAGAGCATATGAATATATCTATTTTAACTAACGATCTGTTAAGCAATCTAATAAAATAATGCTTGTTAATGTTAGAAATTGTATTAAAAAGTGCTTGTGTATAAAATATATTTTACATTTTATTTAACAAAATGTTTTTATACAAACGTTCTACGAAGTAGAAAGGATTTTGACAAAGTATTATTTAGGAAGCATATGTTTAAAATTGATTTCTTATGCATTAAACTGTAAAAATAAATAAACAGTAAAGCCTTGGCTTTCGCTTTATCATATATAAATGTATTGCAAATATATTAGCTGTATTATTTAAAAAGCTTAATATTCGACGCATTTTACGTTTAATACGCTGGTATTCACTTAAATCCTCAATTCACCGGAATCCTGTGTTTGAGATCCGAAGCTTCGGTCTACAATTCTGAAGAGTCTAATCATGGTCACGAGCGCCATCTCCTGATTCAATGGAGAAATTAGGCTCTTTTTCACAATGTCTACAGCTTTCCCAGACACTTAAGGTTAAATTATAGAATAGAATAGAATAGAATAGAATAGAATATTCAATATAACAGTTCATGAAATATACTGATAGCCCATGTTATTTATATTATATTATATTATATTATATTATAATTTCCTTTAAAATTATTTATATTTATAAAATACAACTGTCTTGAGGCCACAGTTCAAACTTTTTGTTACATTCTACATTCAATAACAGTTTGATTTTATTGCATTCACTTATTCACCCATCATCTGTTAAAAAAATATTCTAATATTGGAATTTTTGTTTGAAATCAAAATGACTTTTGTGAAATGATTTTAATTTAAGAGAGGTTGAAGGTGTTTGAAACCAACATGCAAACCAGCATCCGCAAAATTTCCCCATGTGACAACTAGCCCCGGGCTCCCTAACTTCAATAATCTTGAGCAGTTTATTGAAGTTTTACTATTAAAGTTTTAGTATTATAGTATTTATAGCATTTAAGTATCTAGTATTATAGTTTTACTATTAAATACAGCCTACTACAGTGTTTTTACTTCACAAGCAAAAAAAAAAAAAAAAAAAAAAGTTCATCAGTATTATTTGGGCAATCCAAAAATTATAGTTAACTCATACAGTTCTGCAGTTTTATAGCATATGTTGCTTTTTTCTATGTGTAGTATTTTATCTGGTATTTATGATGAAATCTATTCTGCTAAACAGCACTGTAAATTCAGCTTATCAAATAATGAAGATATGTTTTTTTTAAGGGGCAGATAATATGTTTCTGCTGATATATCATATTTTTGGAAACATTTAGGATTCAGAATATCAAAGGGATAACCATTGTTATGCTCATCTGAGATATATTGCTTCAGAAATACTGACAGTGGTCCATAAATCAAGTTATAACCATCCACTGGGTAATAACATGAACACAATACCTCTTCCCATCTGTTTTATGGCAAAAGAACAGTAATTAAGATTCTACTGAGAAATGTTGGCAATAGAATTGAATTGAATTAGCAATTACTTGAATTTTGCTGAAACAATCAGGCATCACAAAAGCAAATTTCAGCTTTATTAATCATTCTTTGTGAATTATTCTGGAGAACTTCACATAGACTGAAATAGCATTACAGATGTTTTAATATATGTCTGCTTAAAGAAACAGTGTGGAGTGTTATTCTACTGACAAATATAGCTCGTACCAACAGCTCGAAGGCTGCTGTAAATCAGTTGCCTCGTTTTCAGCAGTAGATTTCATACACTGACCATCATCCATGGCGGCAAATGAGACAAACTGTGGTTTTAAGGTGTCATGGTTAGATGTCTATCACAGGTGCTTCGTCTCAGATGGATTGGTGGGTTAACCACTTCCTTGCCTTGCTCAGTAATGTAACTTCCTTTCTAGTTGATCAGTTTATTTACAGACATCTGCTGTTAGCTGTAGGACATTCAAGGTTTATTTGGCCATAAAGAGATTTTTACTTTATTTAGCCTTATGGGCATCTTACAAGTTGACCAATGACCAAACAACTGAGACTTTAAAATATAATCAGAAACAAACAAACAAAAAAAAAAAAGTATTTTGTATTCACATTTAAAATACTAATGATTTGCATAACTGTACTAAAATTTAGTTTATTTCCCCCCAATAAATGATTATGTGTTCCCTTTTGTCACTACCAAAACACTGATGACATCGGTCATGTTTTGATCATGAAAATTTTAAACATAAGTACTCGATTATGTTTCAGTCATGACAATTTTAAACATAAATACTCGGTGATGTTTCGGTCATGACAATTTTCGGTTTCGGTCATGACAATTTTAGATACTTTTGACCCTAGCTCAAAGATGCTAATCAGCACATGGTTAGCTAGCACAGTTTTGAACAGCTGTACACATTAAAAAAAAACAAAAAAACATTTTATTAATGTATTCACTCACTATCTATCTTCACCACATGTATCTTCCCCACATGTTTTGATCATGACAGTTTCGGTAGTGACAATTTTAGATACTTTTGAGCCTAGCTCAAAGATGATAATCAGCACATGGTTACCTAGCACAGTTGTACTGATGAACAGTTGTACACACATTAAAAGTAAATTTTATGGAATAACACTGAAAAAAGTTTGCTTAATTGCAGAAAAAATGTGTTTGATAGTGACATTTTCAGACTTTTGAACACATTTAACTCAAAATGATGGTACCTATCTACTATGAAAGAGAGGCTATGGGAGGGAAGGACACGGGAATATTTCCTGATCAAAAATTGTAGGGGTGTGGTTAAGTCTCGGCCAATGACTAAAACATACACTGTTTTGGTAGTGACATGAAAATGCAGGACAATTATTTTATTTTATTTTTTTACATAAAGTTTCATGGTTTAAAAATAAAATATGAAATAAACATTTTGTTTTTTTAACTTTTAACTTTTTAAAAAAAAAAAATCAAAAATATATTTTTAAAAACAATGCAAAAATGATTTAAATATCATTTTCACAAGTTGAAATTTAGGGGTTAGGGTTCGGGACAGCCACCTCCCAATTAAAAATAAGTGATGATTTTATATATATTAAGCTTACTTATATTTTAAATATTATTGTAGGATTCAATAGATAATAGATAATTTGAATACTTAAAAGCTTTGTAAATGTGTTTTTTGGTTGTGGTACAGTGGTATCTATCTATAGTGTAGTCTATCTATCTACTAGACTTCACATTACAAATGTACAGTGTAACTATTAAAGCTTTGGATCAGGTAGGGATTCCCTACCTGATCCAAAGCTTTAATAGTAGGGATGCTGCACTGCATATCTTCTTCCAGCAGGTTTCAGGCCAGGCGTATTTTTGGGCTCCGTCTCGCCCATGTTGTTACTTTTCACTCTTTTTTTTCCGGAAGCGGAAGCATTGTACTTGAAGTTTTGGAATAGTTTTGGCAGATGATTCAGTGCAGATACTTTCTAACTATCAGCGCGCGATCATCATCACGTCCAGTTGAGAGATGGTAAGTTGTGTTTTTCCGCTTTTTTAGGGCTGTTTCTTTCTTTAATGTTTGTTTTTCATCTTGCGCGCTCTCATGCTGGCTTGAGGTTGTTTTACGCGCAGATGCTCACTGAAATGCAGACATTTAAGTGCTCGTGCTAGTTTAATGCGTAATATGGCGTTTAAGCGTGCGCACGCTTATTCCTGGTTTATTTACAGAGTCTAATATAGTTGTTTTGCATGCGCGTGTGATTGAAACATTATACTAGTATTCATATTTTAGAAAAGTAAAGTGAAGGGAACTTTTACACTGTGATGAATTGGCTTCTAAATTCGGGACAACTTTTGCGACTGTTCGCATGACATTAAAAAATTTTTCGTGAATGTCTCCTTTGGTTGACACTGATAATGGTGCTTATAATAATGGGTCATGTCCATGTCACCTGCTTCACTCTCCTGTTGGTGTCTGAAAACCGGCCAACTGTGAGGTTTATAGCCTCATTAGCTCATTTTGTGTTGTATATTGGAATGATAATGACATGCTCTTCATTGCTGATAGTAGCCTATCTCACTCATTGCATTCTTGTTGCATTGCTAATCAAGCTAGATGATTAGAACAAAGAATCAAAAGTCATTTAGGGCCACCCAAAGCTCTCACCTAAAGTGGCATCTGTAAGCCTATGTTTATGGTGTGTTGATCATCCCAAATGACATAATCATCAAAGGTTTGTCTGGAAAATGTTTGATTTGATGTTTTGTGCTGGACCACTTAACACCTTAAAGGGATAGTTCACCCAAAAAAAATGAAAATTCTGTCATTAATTACTCACCCTCATGTCTTTCCGAACAAGGCTTTCGTTCATCTTTGGAATACAAATGAAGATCTTTTTGATGAAATCTGAGAGCTTTCTGTTCCTCCATAGACAGCTACGCAACTGACACTTTGACACTTCAAAAGGTACATAAAGAGATTGTAAAACTAATTCTTATGTATTGAGCGGCTTAGTTCAAAGTTTCTGAAGAGACACAATCAATTTATATGATGAACAGATTTAATTTGATGTTTTATTCACATAGGGTTTTATTCTGTTCAATGGAAAGGTTCCATGGATGTTAAAGGTTCTTCATGGAGCTATTGATGTCAGTGAAGAACTAACTAAAAGTAAAGAACTTTTATTTATAATCAACATTGATAATAAGATGTTTCTGAAGGATCATGAAAATTCAGCTTTACCATCACAGGAATAAATTAAATGTTAAAAAATATTAAAATAGATCGCAGTATTTAAATTGTAATAATATTTCACAATACTACCATTTTTACTGTATTTTTGATCAAGTAAATGCAGCCTTGGTGACCATAAGATAGAAAGGGGTGGTTGATTATGATTTCACTTTTTTTAACTTCAGTTAGTGTGTAATGTTGCTGTTTGAGCACAAACAACGTCTGCAAAGTTACGACGCTCAAAGTTCAATGCAAAGGGAGATATTTTCTTTTAAAGAATTTGCTGTTTAAGGACTACAACAAACGGTTGGTGGGGACTACAACATTCCCAGGTTAGTGACATCACTAACCCTAAAATTTACATAAACCACGCCCCCGAGAACACACAACAAATGGGGTGAGGCCATGTTGGGCTGCTTTAGAGAAGAAGAGTTGTTGTAGTAGAGTGTTGTTACCATGCCGTCATTTTATGCCGGACTGCTTCAAAAACAAGGGTCAATTCAACGCTGGATTTGCACAAAAGATTAACATGACGGCACATGCAAGTCAATGAGTTGAATCAACTCCACAGCAACTACATAAATTTATCCACTAACCATTCAGAAACGTCCAGTTTCTTTCTAAAAGTTGTAACTTCTTCCTCAGTCTCTCCATCAGTGTCCGACTCCGGTTTGAACAATGTAAGGCTGAACACAGTTACTGACAATTGTCATATTGGCTGCGTGAGATTGTCCAGTTTTGTTGTTGTTGAGCAACCTAAGAGCGAGCTATTAAAGCTCCACCCTCATCTGGAAAGGGGGCCGGGAGCAGCAGCTCATTTGCATTTAAAGGGACACACACAAAAATGGTGTGTTTTTGCTCACACACAAATAGAGACAAATTTGACAAGCTATAATAAATGATCTGTGGGGTATTTTTAGCTGAAACTTCACAGACACATTCTGGGGACACCAAAGACTTATATTACATCTTGTAAAAGGGGCATTATAGGTCCCCTTTAAAAAATCCTACTAACCCTAAATTTTTGAACAGTACTGTTGCTTTATTATTATTTTTTTTAAACTGCCCATCATCTCGCAGACCACTTGGAATCTTTAAGAACCACTAGTGCTTCACTGACAGCACTGGTTTAGACTGATCTGAAGCTTTAGTGCTCTTAACCATTGTCAGTGTTCCTAGTTTAGTCTAGTGACTCTCAAGTCTCCTTAAGTTCATTCCACTCTATCGTGTTCATGACTTTTCCACAGTTTTATTGCAAGTAGGGCAGCTGTTTTCTATGCAAACATAAAAGGCAGGACTGCGGAGTACTGTCCTCTGGGTGTCTTCAGATAACATTGGTCAGGTGTAAACACAGCTGACATATGTGTGTGTGAAAGAGTGTGTTTGAGCAAATGAAAGAGCTGGTGTGTATTTGCAGAGATAACACGGGTGAATCCGTGTGTTGTCGCATGATCTACTGCATTCCTGCCACAGGGAGAGACCGTATAAACATGTTCTTAAAGGAAAAGTTCACCTAAAATCAGTTATTCACCCCTGTAGATGGCTTTGTGGTAGGAATAAACTGAAATTTAAGCTGTTATTGACGGCAAGAGCTCTCAGATCTCATTTGTGGTTGTGTTATTCAAACTTGCTGCATTGCAATCTGTAGAATTTCCATTTAGGTGAGCTATCTGTTTAACAAGAGAAGTCAGCAGTAGTGGTTGGAAAAGTAAGCTGAGTTTTTGTGTTAACAAGTCTCGAGTTGCTTTTCGTGCAAAATGTGTCACGCTAACTAAACAAAAGGTGTGGCTCTGTTTCCTTAGCAAAGTACAGGTATTTACAATAGGAAGTTAGATTATATTAAAGAGAACCATTTCTATTGATGGTACTGAAAAGTCACTGCGACTGCGTATTGCGTTTTCTTCCCTTGTCTAGATGCCATCTTGATTAGTTTGGCATAATGCCTGCTGTTTCAGATCCAAGGTACAATTTTATAAGCCATCAACTACCATGTTCCCAAATTAGACATGCAAATCAGTTGCTATATGCGACTGTTGATGCTGTGTTATTGTTATCTGAAGAAGGAAGTCTGTAACACTAAAGCAAGACAGAGAACGAAGCAGGTTAGGATGTTTTCTGATGCATTTTATGTGCCTCATTCTCAGAAGAGAAGTATTTTATAAACTGCTTAATGCAGGAGAAGTTTGGTTGTTTTTCTGCCCTGTGCATAAAAACAAGCCAGAAAAGGTCCTGTGTGGCTAATGTGAATGGCTATCAGGGGCTTTGTCCACAGGAAATGAATTCAGCTAGGGGCCTGAAACAGACACGGCTTATTGAAACCTCAAGATAAAGGCTTCAAAGAGACTTGAGGGAAATGACACTGTCGTGTTGTACAGTCTTTACTCTCTCAATAACTGTAAGATGAGGGTTTAGCAAATACTTTATAAACCCCACGAAATAATATGGTGACAAGCACAGTTTTCTTTTCTTTTTTTGATATTTCTTCCTAAAAGAAAAGTTTGGGGCAGGACATTTGGAAGGTTTTTTTTTAAATGGCCAATAAGTCATGAACTATGATTTTTCTACTTGCTATTGCTAGTCAGATGCAGAGGGAGAGATATTCTTCTTCTAGAGAGCTAAAAAAATGAATATGGCCATTGAGTGTGGCAGTATTGAATCAATTTTTTTTTTCGATATACGCTACCATTCAAAATTTTGGGGTCAGACTCAGTAAACTGTGTGCTTTTATTCAGCAAGGATGCACTACATTTGTCAAAAGTGACCGTAGACATCTATAATGCTGCAGTAATGATGCTGAAAATTCAGCTTTGCCATCACAGGAATACAATATGTAAATTTTGCCTATTCAAAACAAAGGCGTAGCTTGATGACGCTGGGTTTGAGCGTGGAATCTTGGGAAATGTCGTCTTCATCTCACAGCCAGTGGAAAAGAATCAAGACGGGACTCAAGCAGAAGTCATGTTCATGGATGAGATTAGTAACATTACTGTAGTATGAAACTGAGCAGGGCCGAGTGCTGTGGGAGCGATTGCTAATGAGAGACGAACGCGACACACGCCTCGCGAGCAGCAGAACTTTTATTATGCTGCAGTCGCCGCTTCCGCTTTTTTCCGGTCAAGCGTGTGAGGTAACACAGCGCTGTTTATCATATTAGATACATTTGACTGTGTTGAAAATAATGTTATTACGTTACTCTCTGTGCGTTCGCTCGGCGGCTGCTGTGAGACACTTGTTGCACACTTTAGTAAGCTAGATCGATTTTAGAATATAATTAATAAATGCTGGTTGGCTTGTGCTGATAAATGGCATGGAATTAATCTTAAAACATATTGTATAATGGAGAAAATGCTGTATTACTTAGTTAAATTAACACTTCCAGTGTCACCCGGTGTTTATATAATCCGGTGTGGATTATATAAACACTGGCAATGTTAATTTAACACTAACAGTGTTCATTTAACACTGGAGGTTTTACTGTGTACATATTGTAGCTTTAAAATAGAAAAGTAAAATTTTAAAATATAAAAATATTTCACAGTATTACGTATTTTTGATTAAATAAATGCAGCCTTGGTGTGGATAAGAGACTTCTTTCAAAAATATAAAAGAATCTTACCAACCCCATACTTTTAAACTTTAGTGTATTTGCCAAATGTTAACGTTGTCAACTTTTAGTAGTACCATATATGACCTCAAAGCCTCATCACTCCAGTTTTATACATTTATACAGATGGCAGTGAGCCTGACAGTTGAGACATTTTTGGAAAATGAGAACTAGTTTACCTGGTCTCAAAAGCTTTTAGGCCTAAGGCTGGTGCTTGCTAAAGCAAAACAGAGTATGTTACACCTCCTTTTTACTGTGGGAAAAATCAGACTATAATGCACAGATTTGACTGGCTTATTACTTTAATAAAATGTGATTACATTAAAGGGATAGTTCACCCAAAAATTAAAATTGTCATTTATTCAACCTCATGTCATTCAAAACCTGTACGACTTTCCTTCTGTTGAACACAAAAGATGTTTTGAAAAAGATCTATTTTTTTGTTGTTGTTGTTGTTCCCATAAAATGAAAGCCAATGGAGTGTTTGGACAGAAATGATGACAGAATTGTCATTTGTGTAAACATTCCCATTAATGTGATTAAGAAACACTAATGTTAAATAAATAGTTAAGTTTATTAATAATAAAAATGTCATGTAATATAGTTTATTAGCCTAACTGCAGACCGTTTACCGTCGTTAAACAACTTTGAATGTTAATATAGAACAGCGTTCACAGGTGTGAGTTTATCTACATTTTCCAGTGACTTTAAAAATGACTCATCTAATCATAATTTAGAGTTTTATAATGACATTTTAAACTATTTGGCATTTGTATCCCCCCTCCCCCCTCTCTCTTGAAATTCATGTGAAAGTGCTGTCATTAAATATTCACTACTTGTACTTCTGGCAATGCTGTAGGCAATTCCATGTTCTGAATTAAGCAGGGCATCTCAGAGTAGTTGGAATGAAAAGCAGTGCACTCATAATCCATCAGGACTATGTGCTGAGATGTTTACAGTACTGTTCTGAGGAAGCGTGGTGGTCTGATGGATCTTGCATTGGTTTTTCTCATCAACTCCTTCCTATTGCTTTCCATATTTCTTCCATAATCAGATCCTTAGCCGAGGCCTAGTTCCTGGGATTGCAGCCAGCCCTCCTCTGGGTCCAATGTCAGTGCTATTCATCACAAAGAGTGTGTGTGCGTGCGTTTGCAATGGTATGAAAAAATAAAAGAGATTGTTATTATTATTATTATTATTCACTTATGCTGAGAGTTAGATATTTCTGGTAACAGGTATGAAATCAGAGCCTCACCTGTTCTTGACCGAATCCCAGTGTCTAGTAAGCTACCATGCTAACGGTAACACCCTGGGCGCTCCATATGTTTGTTTCACACTGCGCAAATTGAAACCCTGGGAACCGCTGACCTTGTTCAGGCTAATGATTAAACGGTTTTATCATAACGCTAGTACATGGTGTGTCTCTGTGGCTGGAGCTTTAACAAACAGGCAGCTGATGATGAGGCCTATGTTTGTATAATCAGTTTTTTTTTTTGTATGCTGCTGTTCTATTCTGCCTCTAGTTGTCTTTTATTTTGGACAATTTTAGTGTTTCAGATCTGATGCAACTCTTAAATAAGGAAACAATTAGGATTGGGAACTGAGATCCAGTTCTTTTATTTATTTATTTTTAAATTCTGGATCATTTCATGACTGCTTCCTGGACCACTATTTTGAGTTGTGAGTTTTTCTCGTCTTTCTTTTGGGATTTCCTCACAGTATGAAGTCCTTCTCATAAACAATTGACTCTTATGAACTGATTCTTTTTAACGAATCACTCAAAAACCACTCACTCTAATGACTCACTGAGTCAGCAAAAAGTTCTTGACTTGTCTTGCAGTGCAAGCCATTACTTGCATCATGTCCTACCCAAAATTATCCAAGACCTATTATGATATTATGTGTACTTAAAGCTCATGACACTTAAATCAGTGTAGCTAGTGACTGGTTGTTCATATAACAGTGTACCAGAAAATAGCATTGTTCTTGTTTAGAATATTTGTTAAAGGGATAGTTCACCCAAAAATGAAAACTGTGTCATCATTTACTCACCCTCAAGTTGTTCCAAACCTGTATGAGTTTCTTTCTTCTGTTGAACACAAAAGAAGATATTTTGAAGAATGTTGGTAACCAGACAGTTGACGGTAGCCATTGACTTCCATAGTAGGAAAAAAAAATACTATGGAAGTCAATGGCTACCGTCAACTTAAGGGTTAGCAAATGATGACAAATTTTCATTTTTGATGAATTATCCCTTTAAGTATATACACTACCATTCAGAAGTTTGGGGTCGGTAAGATTTTTGAAAGAAGTCTCTCATGCTCACCAGTTATTAAATCTGCATTTATTTGATCAAGATACAGTAAAAACAGTAATATTGTGCAATATTATTACATTTTTAAAATAACTGTTTTCATTTTAAAATGTAATTTATTCCTGTGTGTGAATATTCAGCATTACTTCAGTCTTTAGTGTCACGTGATCTTTCAGAAATCATTTTAATATGCTGATTTGCTGCTCAAGAAACATTTCAATGTTCAAAACAGTTGAAACAATGGCATATGTTGAAACAGTGAAACAAAAGCCATATGTTTTTTTTCATGATTCTTGAGAGCATGAATAGAAAGTTCTTAAAGTACCAGGTAACTATTAAGAAACAATGTTGTTTTGCTTCATTTTTGCCACACGTGGCATGCAGACAGATATTCACACAACTTTAGGTATGCTGTTTAGGTCTAAGAGAATCTAACTAACTTTACTGCACTGTGTTGATTCTGTTAAATTACATCATCAGCCCTCCAAACGCCGATCACGTCCCACACCTCCCCGTCTCACTTCTTGGGTGGTAGAGTAGCTGAGACAGAATGTCCTGTTGCTTTTGCCACTTATAAAGTATTAAGATCCATCAAATGGTTTGTTTGACCTTGTGTGTTACCTTGGCACCCTGTTCTTTCTCTCATTTTACCCTTGCTCTCTTGCAAGCTTCAGGAAACAGTGTCTAGAATACAAAGTGTGCCATAAAGCAGACACTTGGATTAAAAAACCATTAATCAGTGTGTGCAGACAGACAGGGTTTTAATCTGCCTCTTGCTATTAGAAACATTAATCGTTAAACTAACAAGGAAAATGAGCAGGTCCAGGTGGAATCAGTGTACTTGTATTTTCTGCAGTGATTTATAGGGAATAGTTATGATAACACTCTTAAAATCAGCTTTTAAAAGTGGTCTTTTGATGTTGACATCAAACTTTTAGTGCTAATTCATATGTTGCTTGTTAGAAACTAGACAAATTAGGTAGGTGCCTGACCTTGTCCAAGAACATGTTTAAAATTGCGCAAGGTAAAATAAATGTTTGTAAACTTTTCATTTTGTTTACCTGCGTATCATAAACAGTTACGGTAATTTGTTGGGTTGCCATTTGATGTTGAAAGTATAATGGATCTTGAAGCAAAAACATTTGAGGATTGCTGCAATAACACGTGAGATAACTGCTTGATATGATTTTGCTCTTGTTCACAAGCACCAGGGCCTAAAACTAACTTACACACCTACCTAACCACACCTACCAATGGCCGGTGACTTAAGAAAATACCAGCCATTAAACTGTTTTTGCAAAGTTATAAAACCAAAATTTTAGATACCAATGAAAATTCACAATTCTCTATTCCAATTTCGATAACACAGCTAAAACTACTAACCTAACTAGGACTGAATAAATTGATGCATCACTCAATTCTGAGATTTTCCAAATGCATCACGATTCTCTCTCGAAACGATTCTGAGCTTAGTTTTTAACAGCAGATGGTGTTCTGGGCTACCTTTTAACTGCGCACTCAAATGCTCAAGTAGAAGAGTGCTGAAGAGCGCTCGTGTTCGGCTGAGTCTGAGAATGTACTTGCACCTCAGAATGCTTTTATGACGCAAGATTATGGTAAACAGCCCCCTGCAAACACCCTTGTAATTCACTTCAACCTTTTCAAACTTTATAAATGATTATTTTATAGAAGGTTCAAGTGGTGTAAGGAATTGGAAACGAGCAGCGTATGGCTGTTTCTAAAGCATGCAGCACTCTGCTGTTAAAAACTAAGCTCAGAATCGATTGGAGAGAGAATCAATCGATCCAGAATCATTTCTCGATTTGTGATGCATCGATTTGTTGTCCCAGCCCTACTAATATAAATATAAAACATTATTAAAGACAAGTAAAAGTAGTTTCCAGGTAGAGACATTGAATAAAGTAATCAAATGTAAAATAACACTGCATAGTCTTCACTAGTCTTCACTTAAACATAGATTAATCAGTTATTCAGATTTTTTTTTTCGTTGTCCTTTTTCTTGTTTGACTTAACTTTAAAAACACAGACAGCAGCAGAAATATTACACTGCTGTCACTTTAAGACTGAATGCATAGATCCAATATACTGATACACATGCTTTATTTTTCTCTACTGTTTCCATTCACTTAAGCCATAACCGTTTACTAGGATACTCACCGAAACGGGCATTTTTTGACAACATTTTTTTTTGCGAATTTGTGCATTCAATCGCAAGAAGACGTGAAAGAGCTCAAATCAGTATTTGCGTGTTGTCTGAGCACACTTCGGATGTGTGCGCACGTAAAACATTCCACAAAATGCGCAAGTGAGGAATTGAGTTCATTTTGCGTCTTCTTGCGCTTGAATATTTAAATTAGCAAAGCTTAAACTTTCATGATGATGTAGTGCTGACCTGAGCGTCATTAACGTTTATGTTCATAATCTCACAATATTGCGTTGTTAGGATTCATAAAAAAGTTACCGGCCAACTTGCGATTGATGCCGTTTCATATACTCACCAACGGCGATTTTTACTCACATTTGGCACTTGGCGAGTGTTAATTTTAGGCCCTGAGTAGCACTGTAAGAGAACTGTGATGAAAGTGTGTGCATTAATAAAGGAGAATGGCAAAGAAAAATATTCATAATTACTTTCCTTTTTTTTAAAGATGTTTAAATATTTTTCTGGAAAACAAGACAAGCGTACTGATTAAGAAAGTGAAACTTCCAGCTGCTCTGGCTCTTGCGGACACAGTCCGTCTTTTCACTCGCTGTCAGAAGACAAGTGGAAAAAGACTCAAGTGTAAGCAGAGAGGGAGAATTACCCAAAGTGCCATTACTATAAGCACAGTGTCACATGTTCAAAACAAAAGAACGTCACATTCTCAGAAGAGATTGATGTTTAGACTTTAGTCCTCCGGTGAACATTTTTCTGGTTGAATAACAAAGAGACATTCTGGAATAATTCTCCCTTCTTCGTCTTTGATCTCTTTTGAAGCTAAAAGTTTTGAGGCAGTTTTAAGATTTAGGTCTGTTTCACGTATTTCCTGTCTGCAGTGCATAAGTGACATTCATGTTGGTGCCCATATTAGGATGTTGTGGTATTTACACTGCACGTGAAAGACCCAAAACACAGTCTATGCAATTACTAAAACATCCTCTATGCAACGCAATGTTCTAATACTAGAAATTAAGACTGGGGATCAGCAACTACCTCATACACATCATGTCACAATTTAGTATTTTGCGATATTTAACAGTGACATAATTTGATTGCGATTAACACTGCGCCAACTGCGTAGGAGAGAGAGAGTGGTATCCCTTTCAATCTTTCTCACTTGGTTTGCTTCACTTTTTTCCAGTACCGCATCTCATAGAAGTTACTGTGATGCACTGAAGGTGACCCACCATTTATTGTCGAAAATGATATAAATGAATGCAAAAATAAATACAAATATTTATATAATATCCTGACGTACTGATGCATTATTTTAAACAAAAAAGAAAAAGTTTTTTTATTTTTAACCGTTTCCGCATAACTCAAATTGTGGCTGTTAGCTCCCCATTGTTCATGTTGGCATTCCTCAGAGAGAAATCTGATGGTTCACTGCATGCGGACATTGATCTTCTGGTGATCTTTGCAGAGATATAAAGTATTATCAGTTTAGAAACGCTGAGCTGGAACAATACAGGATTGTTTTGTTTTAGGTGTACCACAAGGGCGTTATATTTGACCCTAAAGATTTTGTCAACAGCAGCACTTTTCACCCCTAAGGGACTTATGGGAGGGTTACAGAATAACCTTTTCTTTTCATAGATGCTGTGGTCTCTGAAACAATATCACAATGGAGGACTTCGTCAGAATGCCATGTTATTTCACATACTAGGCATTGGGCTTGTGTTTAGAGCCAACACCAAAGGTCATTGAGGGTGGCAATTCACCAAGGCACTGCCGCAGACTGGATATTGTGTTTCTATTTTGGGAAGAAAACATTGCAGGTGTGGTTCAAAAAGAGCAGATTGCTGGGTAAGACTGATCTTGTTCTGCTTTGAAGCTCTTGACATCACTGCATGGTTGCGAGATAACATTACTTTCAGGTCACTGGCCATTCTTTCTTAAAATCAGTTGTTTTTTCCTCACTAGCATATTGTTTTAGCTCTATGTCTGTAAAACCGGATTAAGCTCCTCTTAAAGGTTAAAATAGCTGAGAATTATGCCTGGGAGAAATAGCTAAAATCAATAATATCTCAATATTTTTCAGCCTTTTTGACCATGTTTAATGAAATATATTTCAAGGCATTTCAACCAAACAAGTATTATTGCCAAGTAGATTTAAAATGTTTAATGCAAGAAGTAAAATACATTATAAATGTAGTTAAAAATAATCAAGCCATGTTTTCACCACTTTTTTTTTCTTCCTCACTTAATAATATTTAATCATTTTCATTAGCCAGCTATAACAACCAATGATTTTGGTCCATCCAATGGAAGATGGTATTAAATTATTATTCATTATTTTTCCAATTCCACTTGATGATGCTAGTGATGCATACATTATATAATTCACCTTTATGTTTAATTCAGAAGCACTAATAGTTAATCTTTCTTAATGCTTTCATACTTGAGACAAGGAAGAATTGGGGAACTGTTCTGACAACGCTGTTCTTTGGGAACATAATATCTGAAAATATTTCATATTTCCAGCAAAGTTATCCTGAATGTTCAATAAATCACCCAGTCCTACTGAGAATCAGTCTGTTTGGACCGGATATAATCTTAATCACTAGGTCTCTGTGTAAGCATGATGCATTAATTGTGAGATTTTTCTTAGGATGCACTTTGATGTGCTGTTGTTTGTGCCTGTTTGACTTGGAGCCCCAGGCCTGTTTTTGTTTGGGGCCTTTGGGACGTGGGGACGGACACAATAAGCAACCGGTCAGATCTGGAATGAGATGTGGGAACTAGGACGTCCTCAGTTCAACAGAAGGGGGTCATAGCGAGAGCATGTGTGGGGTGCATGGAGCATTTTAAAAATAGTCTTTTTTTTTTTTTTTTTTCAAGAAATTTTCAGCCGAACAAGCTTTTTTTGACAGGTTTGAGAATAGTAAAGTATGATAGCGACAGTGTGTTTATTCAGTGGAATTGAGGAGGTCACTGATTTTCCTCACAGCTTTGACATTCAGCGATTTGTCACAGACTCTTTTGGTTTACAAGTTTTGTTAGTCTGCTTTAACAGCAACAGGATATGGGTTTTTTTTTACATTTTTTCCCCCCCCTCATCTTTAAGTCACTCATAACAAGAGCTATGAGAAGGCAGAAAAAAACGTAAGCTTGCAGAAGCGGGGTTTAAAGGGGATGGTTCACCCAAAAATGAAAATTGTCATCATTTACTCAAGTTGTTCCAAACCTGTATACATTTCTTTGTTCTGCTGTAAATATTTGGAAGAATGTTTGTTACCAAGCAGATCTCCCCCCCCCCCCCCCCATTGACTACCATAATATTTTTATTTCCTACTATGGTAGTCAATGGGGAGCGAGATCTGCTTGGTTACAAACATTCTTCCAAATATCTTCCTTTGTGTTCAGCAGAACAAAGAAATTTATACAGGTTTGAAACAACTTGAGGGTGAGTAAATGATGACAGAATTTTCATTTTGGGGTGAACAGTCCCTTTAAGCAGACTAAATGATTGGAGAAGTCCTGCAAACATCACCAGAAAGAAGTGTAATTTTCACCGGAAGGTCCAGTTATCATAAGAATGTTGTGTACACATAAATTCATATTAAGATTTTAAATTAAGTGATTTTAGTGGGGTTTTTTTGTTGTTGATCTAGATGAATTGGCCATAGCCTTAAAAAATGTCATATGGTGCGACCGTGATTTATCTTAAAATTAATTCATTTCCTTAACATGCTTAACAAGTTCTCAGTAATTAAAGTGTTTAGAAACAAAGTATTTGCAGTTCGTTTGACATTCTGTAAAGAATGACCTTAAATTTTTTTTTCTATAACTTCAGAGTTGCCTTCTTAAATGTAGTTTACACTTATTTTTCCTGTAAATTGCATAAAACTGATAAAAATGTTTTAAAAATACCATTCACGTAAGCATACTGTATTAGTTATTCATATTTCAGCCACAGAAATTAGATATTTTATTTTTAATTTAATACAGTTATTGTTATTATTGGTCACACCTTTGGTTGCTCCAAATGACACAAAGACCTTAAATTTCATTAAAAATCTATTTAAAGAGATCAATAAACAATCAATTTTATACAAAAATAGATTTAAAACAGATTTTATTAAAATTTCACAATTTTCATGAACACAAATTTTATTAACTTTTTTTATATTAAAAAAATCACATCGCAAACGTAAGTGCACCATTTAATTTAAGCTGACTTTCATTTAAGTTAATTATTTAATTCATCAAGGACACATTAGGCTTAGATTGATCAAAAGTGACAGTAAAGACATTTATAATGTTACAAAAGATTCACATAGAAAACAGATATTTTAAATTGTAATAACATTTCACTCTTCTCCTAGCAAGGTGTAACTCCATTCTTGCTGCAGGGTCAGAATTAAAACGCCAGCGGTTTTATGGCCAGCGTTTTTTACTTGGCAGTGGCATCTGGTAAAATAGATATAATAGTTATAAATAAATAAATAAACAATAAATGACTAATAAATGCATAATTACCAAACTGAAATTACATGCTCTAAACAATTTTGTTTTACATTTTTTTCATATTATACAATAAAAACATAAAATGTCTGAAATATTTTTATAAAATGACCCAAATTGCATAAAAGTCTATTCCAAATGATGCTAAAATAAAGTACTTTATGTATATTAATCATCAATTGAATATAAAAGCACAATCTAGGACATATATCTATCATGGAAAACACTCCAAATGATATTTGGTCGCACCACATGATATTTTCAAATTCAGTCAAAATTTACAGGCACAGAATTGGCCACCTAAACAAAACAAGCTAGCTTCCCACAAAAGGTCACTATGAAATTTGTAATAAAACTATATATTTGCAGAAAGAAGGTCATACCACATGATATCCAAATGTGGGAACTACATACCAGCCGTTATAAAGGTTATTTTTTCCCAAATTTAAGACAGAGTTACAAACCTGCTCACTGCTTCCATGGGTTCTTTGCAAATTGGTATATGATGCAACTTCCTGTCTTTGAATGGATTTCAACATGAAAGTAATAAAGTGGAAGTGCAGAAAATGAATCTGAATAAATTTAGAGTAATTTCAAAGACCATTCCAAAACAGAAGTTATGGCCGGACGGTCGCACCACATGATATTTTGACACTTTAAATAACAGAAAATTACAAACAACTAATGTTTTTTTTTAAGTTAAAGTGAGTACATGCACAGGAGAGGTACTACATATATATGGTATCTTTTTATGCATCTAAACCAAATTTTAATGGAAAAAAATGCAACCGGACAGAAAATGTAGGCGTCATGTCATTGACCCTAAAACAATTAACCTTCATTTCATTCTGTCTATAAATGCAAATATCTTACATAACGCAAAGTTCATAAGAAAAACACAGCTAGGTTGCCGGGAATATTGGAACATTGTTTGCACTTTGTGTATGGGGTTTTCTGCAAATGTTTTCCCCTAGTTAGCATTCCGCATCTGTTCTGTGATTGGTGGATTCGTGGCATGCTTGACGTTGCTTAGTAGTGCTTATTTATGTTAAGTCGATGCTTTCCCCATCATTCTTCCCCAAGTCTCTACCCATTTAAAGCAGAGTATGTAACTCTGTCTGCACTGTTTACAAATTGCAGGTCCAAAATGGAGCGGAGAGCATGAGTTCTGCTGTGTTTATGGAATTAAACAACTATGCTGTTTGTGAAAGGGAATGGACCGTGTTGCTCTCATATGTGGCTGCT
The DNA here is from genome assembly GCF_019924925.1 of Ctenopharyngodon idella. Taxonomy (NCBI): domain Eukaryota; kingdom Metazoa; phylum Chordata; class Actinopteri; order Cypriniformes; family Xenocyprididae; genus Ctenopharyngodon; species Ctenopharyngodon idella. The sequence continues at coordinate 6,830,527 of NC_067228.1, read as the reverse complement.
GTTACGTGGGTTATTGACAGAGACTTTTGTGTTGTCTCTATTAAATCTATCAACATGCTTGACTGTTTTGATACTACGTTTTTGTCAAAGTGGCCATGTGTCAAACTGGTACTAGGACTCATATTTGCACACTTTTTGATAGTATTTCAAGTCTGAGATGAATATTTCCCATGAACTATGTAAAAGATGTGAATGGACACCGTGTTCCAGTCTAGACTGCTCTGGCAGATCAACATTTGCTGATGTGATGTTTAAATTACGTTTAACATGACGTTAGAGAGGGCCTATTTGCGTGCTAATCAGTGGTGTAGTCGGGGGCCATAGGCACGTATACGCCGTATACTTAGTCTACTTTTTGCCCAGGGCTGTTTGCGTATTAAGACTTCTAAGGATCAATATTTGCGTATACCCACTTGTTTTTTTGCTTCAAAAGTGCATACTCTACTGCCAAGTTAGCTTCCCATTTAACTGTGTGTCCACGATTCCCCTTGAACTGTGCTGGCCACGATTCTTCGTTGTAATTGGTGCATTAATACTTCTATCATTCTACCTTTTCCCACCCATCATCGACTGACGATGTGTGTTTGCGAGAACACGGTGTAAGAAATTTGTTGGTTAGTGAAGACACTCAAGAGAAGGTAACTCCCCAATAAAAAGACTGCTAAAAAACTACACCACTGGTGCTAATGTAATTAATCATTGTGTGTTGCAAATGAACAATCTGTTTTTAATGAGAAAAGGGGTGTTTGGCATGTTTTTAGGGAGTTAACATACTGAAGTGCACAATTTGATTCCTTTTAACTTTCTCCAAATAGACTTGACATCCATTCTGTCATTGGAGTCCAAAAATAACAAAACCTCTGATGAGATTTGAACCTGTGAACAGATACACAGCTTAAACTGAGACTGTGTTTGTATTATTGGAGCTTTTTAATCAAAACATAGTAGACAATTCTAGAATATTAGGTTGTTTGCAGCAGTCTTCAGTCAGATATTGTTGTAGACAATTTTATTGACCATTGTTCCCGGCAACTGGTGCTAGTTTTGTTTTTTTATATTGCTCTGCGGTCTTAAAATCTAAGTTCAAATCAATATTACATGTCCGTTCTGATCTTGTTTTTAATGTATCCATGTAATAAGAAGGTGAAATAAGCCAGACATTATCGCAAAATAAACCTCTTTAGGGTGATATATGACCTGAGTGATGACCACATTTTGTGATAATGAATGATGATTGTAGATCATTGTTTTTGACTCCATTGTCCACAAAAAAATATTAAAAAAATAAATGTAATTTAATTTAACTCATAAAATTAGCCCTAGTTTTGTTTTCATTTAATCTATTAGTACTCCTAGTTTCTGTAATTTAAGAAAACTAAAATATTATTATTATTATTATTATATCAAATGATATTATTAAAATATTTAATAAAAATAAAAATAATTAAATTAAAAATAATTGCAGAAGTTTTAGGAGCTGTGTTTTTCAGGGATATAATAATAATAATAATAATACATTAACATGATATAATTTTAATATAATTTACATGTCTCTTTCAGTCATTCATTATTTTCTGAATACGGATTTAATTATTACTATTATTTTTTTTTTACTTACAATTTCTACCCAATAAAATATTTTAGAGCTTGTCTTGTCATAACTATTAAATTGTATATATAAAAATTCCCATGGAGTTATAAGATTTTCTTAATTTCCATGACTTTTCCAGGTGTAGAAATCACTTTTAAAATGAGGCTACATCATTTTCAGGTTTTCCAAGACTTGTGATTTATTTATTTATTTTGTTATTATAATTTTTTTTTTAATAGCTTATTTTAATATTTATTTTTGTCTTATTTTAAGGCTCCCTTGGAAGTTTGAAGAGGCTTCCTAGTTGTAGATTAGATAACTTTCTAAAGATATATTCAGGCAGGTATATTTCCAAACGTTGATCTGTTTCCTTATAACCACTAGACTTTGGTAATAAAATGAGGTGGTGGTGCTGGTTAACAAGTTTTCATTTTAGTCATGCTTCTATGATCAGTCTGAAAATAGACACATGCTATTAATAGCAGTGTGTGAATTGATGGAGATCAGACAGCTGAATTATAAAATCCATCCCATTTGGTCAGGCTCGTCTGTTCTTTCAAAAAGTGCCAGATCCAAAACAGGAAATGACTCCACACCAGCTTGTAATCTTTCAACTAAACAGACATTTCCTGCTCAACTTGTTTTTTGACTTTTTCTTTCTACCATCTATTCCAGCTAAGACCCTCATCCCGCCCCCATCTCTCTCTCCCCCTCCTTCTCCCTCTTTCTTTGGTTTGCTTCGTATGGACAGAAATCTTGGAATCTCTGTAGATGTTATTAGTTTCTCATGCTGGTTATTTGTTGTCTCTGCCATCACATGGCCTTCATCTCTTATTTGATTTTCCAGTACTATCTGGAAGCAATGTTCCCTCTAATTTTTGTTCTTGCTAAGCAAAACAAATTCCTGTTGGACAGATACTTGGGCCACCTGAACAGAAACATCACATGTAACAGTTTAGATCTTTTTTAGGTTATCACATTTTGTAGACTGTCTAAGATGTTTTTTATACATTAACTTAAAAAATGGAAATAAAAAATCTCTTTATTGCAAAAACATTCCTTAGGATATTTAGACTGACTCTGTCGGGATGATTATGTTATTTAAAGCTACAGTGTGTCATTTCTACACCTCTAGCATCTGTTATTGGACAAAAACAAGCCACCTAATTAGAGCGGCATTAATAATCATTAAAAGATTGCAATCTTATTCCTAAATGGCAAAGATTCGCCTGTGTCTATTAAACCTTTGATAAGTACAAACACTGCGAACATTCATATCTGCGTTCGCCCCCTGTCGCTGAGCCAGAGAGAGCAGTTGTCATGTATAGGTATGAAACAGCTTCACAAACACTTGTCAACCACACATATCGTTATTTCTGCTACAATAATTCAAATTATCACAGAAGATAAAAGTTTATAAATCGGATGTAAGCACTGATGTCTGCCGTAGCTATCAAAATAGAGTAAATCACCTTTTGAAAGTAACTTGTTGCTTCAAATAAAGATTGTATCAATGATATCGTAATGCCAGTAGGTGGAGACAAACGAATTGTATTTGTCATTGAATTATTCATTCAAGATTTAATCATTCATTCAACAGGATTCTTCCAAAAACGCTGATTCATCCAGTAATGAAATAAGTGAAGTCTTTATGAGTGAGTCATTGAATCATTCATTCAAACTGATTTCATTCAAAATAATGAAACATTTCAAATAGACTGCAGCAATTTGCAGACATTTTGTCAGAACCTCTAGTAAATTACGTTACTTTTAGTTGTCTCGTTGTGGGAGAATCATGATCTGTATTTGTATAAAAAAATATCATGATTCTTAATTTATCCAAAATCGTTCAGCTCTACAGATAATTGCTATTTGAAGTGTCTATTTTTCAAAGAGGCGCTTTCATGCAATTTTTTCCACATGCATTATACCAACTGTAGATTACAGATTTACATTCATCATCAAGTCAACATTTATTGGTGTTTATGGGTTCAGCAATGCTTACAGAGAATTACTGTAATTATTCTTGAAAGTGGGAATTCATACACATTTAGCATAATAATATATGTAATTTCAGAGTCTGTTTTGGATTGCGCCCGCCTATGTATACTACGCATTTTGGCTTTGAGAGTCTGTGTGATTGGAGACAGTGCTGTTGAAAGTGCTGACACCTGGTCTATTACATTCTGTTTTCAGTTAACACCCTTCACCAACTTAATGTGCAAGTAATGCATCAAAGACATGTTGGGTCATGCATTTCTGTTCTTGCACAGACGAGTATATGTTGTGTGCAAAGATTTGGTTTATGTGGCTTGGTTCAGTAGAGGAAGACTCTTAAAAGTCTGCTTCATATGACACAAAACAGACACAGCACTCTTCTTTGGGCCTGCCACCAATCCCTCTGGAGAGATGGGGGCCTGGATATTGTTGTGCAGCTCAGATCTGAGTCTGTCCCTCTTCGCTTTTGTGCAGGTGAACCGTCCCCCGCTGTAGTATCCCGTCCGAGCCAAGGACATGGAGGAGTGCGAGTCCGCCCCTGCCAGTTTCAAGAGGAGGGCCTGGGCTCAGAGCCGAGACTCCTGGCAGGCTTCTGAGTCTCAGGACCAGGGAGCAGAGGAGCCGCTGTCTGCCCAGCCTATGGCGGATAAGACTTCGACAGCCTCAGAAACGGGTACAGTGTTTCTATTAATGGTATAATGGTTCCAATTTTTAAGCTTTGTTCAGTTCTGTGGTCATGGATACTACATACATAGTATTAGGGTTGAATTTTCAGAAATTTGCCAAGCAGCCATGTAGATTCAAATGCAGAATGTACAGTAGAAATCTAGTTAAAATATTGAAGGTATGTCTTTCACACTGAGAATGATACTGTATTTTTTTTTTTATTTACTGTATGTGCGTTTAAATTTAACAACACATAGTAATAAACAGCAATATTTACCATTGTAAGTTGTTACGTAAATGTTTTAATACATGAAAAATACCACATGAAGACTTATACCACACAGAGATTGTCTAACAATATTTTCGCTACAGAAATTTCAGCCGAGACGCTATTAAAACGTCTTATTACTCTTGATTGTGTCGAAACTGATTTGCCAGATTAATTAATCGCATTAAAATCATCATATTGGCTGAAGAAAAAGCAATGCCAGGAAAATCATTACAAATATATTCGCTATTCAAATGTTGTACATTACAGACCGATACTGATAACTAATATTTTAACACATTGTTTGCTTGATACGGATTGTATTGCCTCTTTAGCTGGTTTTTTTACCACTCTTTTACATGAATTAAGCCTACAGATAATATTTTGTGAATGTTAACATTTATTGGGCTATAAAGATTCAGTGATATAGAGAACTGCCGTAAATACTCTTACAAATGAACACCTAAAAAAAAAAAGGCATGCAAATTTATGCTGATATTTATATTTTCAGGGGGGAACCAGAACGGCAGATTGTCCTTTTTTATTATTTAAATCAGTTATCAGCAGGGCTTTTGGGGGTTCAAAGCTCGGCAGGAAGTTTTACTGGAAGTTGTAATGTCGTAATGAACACAGCAGGGAGACAATACAGAGGTTTGGCTGTTTGTCTGTTTGGCTTGGCATTTGATTCTCCATGCAAGTCATGATAAACCAATTAAGAGCAAATAAAGGTTTTGGAAAAAATGGAAATTGCAAACCACAGGGGTAGTTCAGAGAATACCCTGTGTATGTCATCACAGTTAGGTTTGTTGTTTACTTGTTTGTTGGTTGTTGCTTTTAGGGAAATTAATTTGGTTATTACACGGAACCGTTACTTGTATTTTTTTTCCCCCAGGTCGTAATCCAAATCAAGTAGAGAACTGGCTCAGGACCTGCAGGTGAGTTACCTATAAAAACTATGCTCATAAAATACAAATGCAAATGGTGTGAGAAAGATCTGTGTACACGCCATGGTGTGACGTGAATTGGTAAGTAAACAAATCGCTCCGATGCGTTCCGTTCCCTGTCTTCCCTGGTGTTTCTGACAAGCTGTAAATTTGAGAGAATTGTGTGAATAGTTCAATGGGTTCAGACCGTGATCTTCCCAGAGTCAGGAAAGTCATTACTTGAGGACTGACTATTGTCCTTTGTGCTGCCGGGTTTTTTTTTTTTTTTTTTTGGGTAGCTTGTTTGAGTCTGTGGGGGCCCATTAATGCTGAAGTTGTCCTCAGAGAGTTTTTAGTCTTTCTCTCTGTACTGCCAGGCTGTGTTTTTTTTAAAGATGTATGACTGTTTAGCTCTGAAACGCAGGAGGAAAGGCCCGTTTATTTACTTTGAAGATATACGTCCCTCATGACCAACATAAACCTTCCATGTGAAAAACAAAACAGAGATTCCAGAATTGTTGGTGCGTGTCCTTGTCTGCTGTTTCATCTTGTGATCTAAAAGGAAGCCTTGCATGTTTGTTTTTTGTTTGAACGTTGAAGGTAATTTGGCTTAACGTCATTTTCTCAACTTTTTTCGTGGAATACGTGAGAATCGTTTGTTGTCAGTGGTGCAATAATATTTAATTGCTGTTATACTCTGAATCTCTGAAGTCTAAGTGCCATATGCTTGTATTTTTGGTACAATAAAGGTATCACCAACATGTTTGTAATTATTCACATTGATAAAATGATGTCCCTGTTCTTAAGTAAGAAAAAAATAAAAAAAACAGAGCCAAATCACTTTTGATATGGGCCATTGTAATCACATATACACCATTCAACATACTTTTGAATGGTGTATATGTGATTACAATGGCCCATATCAAAAGTAGGGTTGGTAATATTTTTGAAACAAGTCTCTTATGCTCACCAAGGCTGCATTTATTTGATAAAAAATACAGTAAAAATAGTAATATTGTGAAATATTATTACAATTTAAATTAGCTAATTTCTATTTGAATATATTTGGGGATGCACCGATATGAAAATTTTGGCCGATACGATAACCAATAATTCTTTAATTTTGAAACCGATAACCAATAAATCTAAATCCAAATTTTTGTATAATTTTGGAGAGCCTGATTACAAAAACAAAAGTCTCACCATTAAAAGTCACGTCCCAAGCACGCAATTATAATTTTATTTAGCTTATACTGTATGACAGATGTACTGTATGTATACATGCTATACATATACATATACATATACAATACATGATTCCAATCATATTTCACACAATTCAAAACCATCAGTGTGAACAGTGTGTATCCGAAGTGTCTTAGCTGAAGGAAATAATCCATTATTTATTGGCTTTAATATATCGGCCAAATTTAATATAATGATAATGTTAAAAATGAACATATATCGGCCGATATGGTGGCCGATATATCGTGAATCTCTTTAATTTATTCCTGTGATGGCAAAGTTGAATTTTCAGCATCATTACTCCAGTTTTCTGCATCACATCATCTTTCAGAAATGGTTCTAATATGCTGATTTGATGCTCAAGAAACTTGAACTTTTTTCTTATTATTATCAATGTTGAAGAGTAGAAAATTCAAAAGAACTGCATTTATTTGAGACTTTAATGATGAAATGATGAGTAAAAAGCCAGAATTTTATTTTTTTGGGTGATCTGTTCCTTCATAGTTGATTTAATCAAATGCTACTTAACTAGTGTAAATTCTCCCGCTGAACCCAGTGCCACACACTAGGTCAATAAAAATACCTCGTGCTCGTCCTATTCCCAATTCCTGCTCATTATCATTAAACACACATGAGACAGACATCCTCCTACAGGCTGGCAGGAAATGTAAGTGTCTCTACCGCCGAGACTTTGCTGGATATCCGGAGCTAGAAAGACTTTGGTGGTGCTGCTGGTGTTGTGAAACATGGCCAGAGTGCGGCAGAGCGTGAGCTATTCTTAGCCTTGTTGTACGTGGTGTGTTTTTTTTCTCACGCCGTTCGGATCTCCAGGTGTCTGGATGAAAGTGGCAGGGGATTTCGAAGGCAGCGTTTTGTAAGTGGCAAGAGAATCTGTGTCAGAGCTTTGCAGTTCTGTGTGTATGAAGAAACTAACACGAGAGGGAAGGGTGTTTGTGTGTGTGTTTCTACTCGAGTGACATATTTTAGGGAGAGATTTGGCGAGTGGACAGAGAGGATATGACGTGTTATTGATCTTTCAACAGGACTCCTCTTGGGGCCTCTTTGGACGAACAGAGCGGCAGTCCGTCCAGAGGTGAGTTTATCTTCTTCGAACCAAAATGGTTCATTTATTTGCGTTTACAGAAGTTGGCGACTTTCTGGGATCGGTTTTACTGTAAAAGGTTACTCAACTGCTGGCTGACTCTCCACCACTCCTTGTGAACTTTGGAGCAAGATCTCATCTCACAATGCACTACAGCGCGCATGCACATTCATTGGTGCACACACACACACACACACACACATGTACGCTGCTTTGGGGCCAATAGCAGACCCCCACACACTCCAGGCAAAGAAGTGCCTGATTAGATGAACATTACTATACAGGACTGAAGCCAAGAGCCAGATAATGTGTTATGGATCAGGTCATTCGAAACTGCATCGGCAGTCTTTCTGATAACTCTGTAGGTAAGGCAATTGCGCTTAGGAGTAAATATTTACCTTTACCCAGTGCGTGCAAGCTGAAGTGCTACTTGGATGTATTTAAGTGTTTTTTTATGTTGAAGAGAATGGGAAATTATCACTTGTTCGTCGCGATAGGTCAATGCAAAGTGTTTGCTGTCTGAAAGCTGTTCTCTTTGCTTTTCAGGGCCATTAAAGAATGGCTGTAGCTTTGAAGATGACCTGTCTCTGGGAGCTGAGGGTAAGTACTCTCCACTTTCTCCCTCAATCAGATGTAATTGCTCTCAAGTGTGCTCCTTTGTGAGGAATGTGCCAAAGTATTCCAAGAATTCCACGTAGCTTCTTGGAGGTTAATGAACCGAGTGACAAACAAGAATGACTGCTGTTTGCCTTGTGTTGTGGCTGTGTTGTTTTTTAAGTGGGTCTTTTGTCAGTTTTTGTGCTGTTTAGTGTTTACTTTCTGTTTGGATCATGTGCTGTTAAGGACAAACATTGACATGCACACACATGCATGTGATACTTGGGTTAAAAGACTGGTCTTGGCAACATCAGATAACTTATCTCTGGTTTCATGGTGCACCTTATGGCCAATGAGTTAGCGGGAGAGGAACGCTTAAATAATAAAAGTGACTTTGCAGCTCACTTTTAATTCCACTAGTTCAGAAATGTTGATGTTGGCTAGGAATTATTTGTGGTGAGGAATTATTTAATGCTGATGTGTGATGTTTGATCAGGGAGCGCATTCTTTGTGCTACACTTGTTTTTGTTTGTTACATACTGAGAGTCCAATATAGCACATTTTCAAGCCATAAATATTTCTTATCGACAATTAAATTAAATTAATTATTTTATTATCATTTTTTAAAATGTATTGTATTTTTCAAAAATATTTGATTCTAAAATATTTATTCTTTCATATTATATTAAAATAAATATATTTAAATATATATGTATTAAAATATATACACACTACCGCTCAAAAGTTTGGGATCGGTAAGATTTTTAATGTTTTTAAAAGATGTTTTGTCTGCTCACCAAGGCTGTATTTATTTAATTAAAAATACAGTAAAAACAGTAATATTGTGAAATATTATTACAATTTAAAATAACTGTTTTCTGTTTGAATATATTTTATAAAGTAATTTATTCCTGTGATGCAAAGCTGAATTTTCAGCATCATTACTCCAGTCTTCCGTGTCACATGATCCTTCAGAAATCATTCTAATATGCCGATTTGCTGCTCAAGAAACATTTATGATTATTATCAATGTTGAAAACAGTTGTGTACTTTTTTTTCCAGGATTCCTTGATGAATAGAAAGTTCAAAAGAACAGCATTTATCTGAAATATAAAGCTTTTGTAACATTATATACTACCGTTCAAAAGTTTGGGGTCAGTAAGAATTTTTAGAAATTCTTTTTTTTTTTTTTTTTTTTTTTTTTTTTAAAGAAATGAAAGAAATTATTACTTTTATTCAGCAAGGACGCATTAAATCGATCAAAAGTGACAGTAAAGACATTGATAATGTTACAAAAGATTATATTTCAAATAAATGCTGTTCTTTTGAACCTTCTATTCATCAAAGAATCCTAAAAAAAATATTGTACACAAATATTTTGTACAATTGTACACAATAAATGTTTCTTGAGCAGCAAATCAGCATATTAGAATGATTTCTACAGGATCGTGACACTGAAAACTGGAGTAATGATGCTGAAAATTCAGCTTTGCCAACACAAGAATAAATTACATTTTAAAATATTTTCAAATAGAAAACAGTTATTTTATATATTTCAAATATTTCACAATATTACTGTTTTTACTGTATTTTTTTATTAAATAAATGCAGCCTTGGTGAGCAGACGAAACATCTTTTAAAAACATTAAAAATCTTACCGATCCCAAACTTTTGAGCGGTAGTGTGTGTATATATATATTCCCTCCAGAGGATAAAATATAAATATAAATATAATATAATATATATATATTATTTTATATTTATATTTTATCCTCTGGAGGGAAAATGTATGCATCCTAGATAAATTTATGGTAATAAATTTTGCTGTGGAAAACATTTTTTTAGAAGGCTGTATTGTTTGTTTTGACTCGAGTGTTATCTTTGGAACCTGTCTGTGCTACTTAAAACTTTAACAGTGTTAAAAAAAACAACAGTAATAAAACAATATTTATGGCATATTAACATTAAAAACGATATTAATAGTATGAAAAGCATACTATTTGCTTGTGTAATGGGCCCTCAAATACTGTATTTTCTTGATTAACTATGATATTTTGTGTGTGAGTGTGTTTTTACAGTTGTAGAATGACTAGTTTAAAACCACAAGTTGAGGAGAAACTTTCTTTACAGACTCTCCATGAGCCATTGTACAACTGCAGTCAACCAGATTTTACCCTTCACTGTGTCTGTATGTGAAGAAACGAGTCCAGACTAGTTCCACTGAATGACTCAGCCCTAAGCCGCAGTTATTGACGAAAGCACAGGAATCATGCAGCACCAGTTGTGGGAATTTCTGTGGAAATTGGAGGTTGAGCATTTTCACCTGAGGCTGATGGATGAGTGCATGTAAACCAGGATGCTTCAGGCCAGAAAATCTCTGGCTAATGTCCTCTGCGTCTCTGTGTTCAATCCTGTCCTCCATAGTGAACTAAAACCTGGTGTCTAATGTGATTTGTAACACGAATCGTTTGGCAGGTTAGGATGTGTGCGCATATAATTCTGTCATTGTGCTTTAAGTGCTGGGGAAAACGTTCCACAAAGTGGATTGTCATCCGGAGTGGATGGTTCTCAGCTGAATAAATCACATTTGGGAATTAACATGGTCACAACGTTAAGTAAGACTTCTTCGTAAAGAATTTCAGACAAATCCCACAATGTTAAAATGGCAGCCAAGGCTTTTGTTAACTGCTGTCAAAGATCGACAGGTGGTTTCAGGGGAATTTGGTATCAAATTAGGTAGAAATCCAGCACAGTTAAGCCTCTATTCTTCTTTCTCTCTTGTCTCTACAGCCAATCACCTCCAGAACAGCAGCACAAAAACAGAGGCCAATGGGTAAGCAAGACTTCCAATATGTTCCCATCTCCTTCTGTTTTGGTCTAGTCACAGGTGGGTCACTGTCTTCTTTCCTCAGCTATGAAATGCCAGCCAAGGCCAAAAGGAGCCAGTTCAAACAGAAGGGCAGAAGTATGAACTCCACAGGTTCTGCAAAGAGCAGCACCACAGTATCCAGGTACTTTACAACAATGACGTACTAAAGTCATTAACACATGCAAAATTTATGTGCTTGCAAAACAGCAACAAATCAACCAGTGAATGGGCAAGGAGTTTGAATGAGATAAATGTAAAATCATTTTAATTTACACTTTATTGTAGTTAATGATGATGTGGCCATATTTAAATAACTTGTACTTATGTTTCACTTTAGTGATAGACCAATTAGTCAGCTGATATTTTGCTAGTTAGATAGCTATTACTAATTATTTTTTATATAATTGAAAATCAATGCCAATATTGCATTGAAAACCAATGCCAATATTGGTTATCTGGATAATAATATCAAATAATATTACAAATAGCATTTTTCACACCACTTCTTGCCCTAATTTAACATTTTTCATTTCAAACCTAACAAAACTTACTTAATGTTTACTTATTTATGTTTTTTGCTATATTTAATTAAATAAATGCCACTTTATTGGGTTATTTTGTTATATATTACATAGCCATTCATTCACACATTTTTGAGTGTGGTTTTAAAGACAAATTTGCTCATTTTCTACATGTTTTGCATCATCCAACAAACTTTTGCTGACAAATAAACAAGGAGATCTGGGTGTAGGTAAAATGGAGAAAGAGCAAACTTGTCCTTTAGCTGTCCAAGTATTTTTGGCGGCCTTGAACTGTTAGCCATGCTTGTGCTGATGTGTCTTCTGACAGTAGGTTTATGCAGAGTTGTTTGAAGTAAAGTTATGTTAACATTTAAAATTGCATCTGTGGAAAAAGTAATGTGAAATTTCTGAAGTAACCCACAGTGCATTAACTAATGTTAAAAGGTTAGTTCACCCAAAAATGAAAATAATGTAATTTATTACTCACCCTCATGTAGTTCTACACCCGTAAGACTTTCGTTCATCTTCGGAACACAAATTAAGATATTGTTGATGCTAGCAATGTTACTGCACCTCTCAAGGTCCATAAAGGTACTAAAAACATATTTAAAACAGTTTATGTGAGTTCAGTGGTTCAACAATATCTGCTTTGGAGCTTTACGAATCAAATCAGTGAATTAGAGCGCCAAAGTCACGTGATTTCAGCAGTTCATCCGTTTGATAGGAGATCCGAATCACTAATTCAAAACATGAATTTAGTTTAATTCATAAACTAACCCTTTAACAGACACAACTTTTGATCTTAATTTAAAAATGTATTATTTTTCCTGCAGTGTTTCGGAACTGCTGGACCTGTATGAGGAGGATCCAGAGGAGATTTTGTACAACCTCGGCTTTGGACGGGAGGAGCCAGACATCGCCTCAAAAATCCCTTCTCGTTTCTTCAACTCGTCTTCTAGTGCCAAGGGCATCGACATCAAAGTTTACCTGGGAGCCCAGATTCAGCGCATGGAGCTGGAGAACCCAAACTACGCCCTAACAAGTATGTCAACCGCACTGTCAACACAATCCTTGGCATCTGATAGCATTTCAGCCCCCGAGGTTCACACTGCCGTGTCTGTGCACGTTCAAAATCTTGATCGAAATGAGGAATGGAGGGAAAAATTAAATGTAACATGCAGGGTGTAGCAATTTGTCCCCTCCCCCCCCCCTTTTTTTTTTTTTTTTATCTGAAAAATAATCATTACGTCATTGTTTCATTTCGCATGGACATGACACAAATAAATAACATTGCAGCTAGGCAACTGGACAACATTTAAGTCAACATGAAGTCAAAATAGACTGTTTACCTTCTTAATGCATGTTCTTGGGCTTATTGTGCACAATTCATCGTGCATGTTATTGCAAATAAAAAATGTTTGTCATAGAAATCTTTTAACTAAATAAGTTAATAACTTCCTCTGCTGTTTGAAATGACTTTCCTTTTTGGCTTGCATGCAAAACGTTCTCCAGTAACTCCACTCCAGGTTTTCCATTTCCTACTCCTCTCAAGTGAAAGCAAAATTTGCACGGTTAACGATCTACTGCAAAGTTCTTTCAATGTTTTTTTTTTTTTTTTTTTTTTTTTGTATCTGGAACGTCATGCCTAAATTCACTTCCAGCATTTCAAAAAATAGATTTAATTTTTTTTAATTAATGCATTTTGACAAAATAGTGTAGAATTTTTGATTTATCTTTTTGGTGATTTTTGCCTTATTATTATAGTATAGAATGGACAGGAAGCGAGGTGGGAGAGAGAGGGGGATGGGATCGGGAAAGGTGCGCGAGCTGGGTTTCCAACCTCGGATCACCCGAAGCGTAACAGCACTATATGTTGGCGCGCAGTGTTTGGGCTAACTTGAGTTACATAATCAGATTACTTTTTCAACTAACTAGTAAAGTAACGCATTACTTTTTCAATTTACAACAAAATATCTAAGTTACTTTTTCAAATAAGTAACGCAAGTTACTTTTTCACATTTATTGACTGACAGCTCTCCTGTCCCCATGTTGAGAGAAATAATGTGCAGAGGTGTTGTGTGCGCTGTGTGAACATGATGGTTATTGTAGTTCTAGACTAAATGTGAACATGCATTTACTCATCTCACTTGCTCAAAAACATTCAGTATTCCTCAAAATGAATAAAAACAGTGAAATGCAATCTCGTTTTAATCCAGAATGGCAGCACAGCTGAAAGGTTTGTTTGAGCTGCGCCCTCTACTGTACAGGTGTAAATATGCATTTCCTTCAGTCTGAGGCTTATTCATTTTGACATTTGCCAAAAAATAGAACTTTTTTTGTTGTTATTAAAAAACAAACAAGCGAGCCCAGCCCAGGTGAGAAAAAGTAACGCAAAAGTAATGTAATGCATTACTTTTTTTTCATAAAAAGTAACTAAGTAACGCAATTAGTTACTTTTTTAGGCAGTAACGCATTACTTTTAAAAGTAACTTTCCCCAACGCTGCTCATGAGGCTATTGGCACCGACACAAAATAGTGTAGAATTGTAATGTTGGACATTTATCAGTTATCAACCATAACATGAAAAATCTATCAACTTCATTATCAGCCAGAATTTTAATATCAATGCATCCTTAAGCCCCGTTCACACCGCCAGCGACAAAGCGACCACCAAAGCGTTTTTCCAGTGGCTAGCGTACTTTTCCAATTGTTTTCAATGGGAGCGTCGCGTTTTTTAAACGGCAGGAGCATAACAAGGTGCTGAGCGTCTTTTTCACGTTCAAGTGCTGAGCGCTCAGCTTTTCTTTTTTTTTTTTTTAACCGGTCGCCTCGAGTTGAAGAATGTTCAACTTTGAGTAGAACGCTGCGCTCATCACTGTCACTTTTTAGCCAGCCGACCAATCAGAGTGGAGGAGGGGCGGGACAAATACAACACCGACCAACTGTCACAACATTCTTGCTGTACAACGACATCAACAAGCAGAGAACAGAATAAAATGGATGAGAAATAAATATTGCTGGTCTCCTGAACATACATGGCAAGTACTGTACGCTGTGTCGACATTTTTAGTCTGAAACAAATTATCAGCGAAATCAGTTACAAGTAACACTTCCACGGATATTCCGTATCATAGCAACAAAGCTTCTCAACTGAAAAAAACGCTGCGATGCCGAAGCGCTCTCAAGCGTTCACAGATAGGCGTTTTCAGCAGAGCGTCTAGGTGGACACGCGGCCTTAATTGCATTACCGATCCTGGAGTGAGAAAGAACTGCACTTTTGAGAGGGGAAAAAAAAAGCACTTCTTAATCTAGACAGTCTCACGCCACTGCGTTAACCATATAACCATATAGAGAAGAATGGCAAAGACAGCAAGGGATGAGTTGAAGGAAGTTGCGGTGCCTATAGAGAAGAAGTGTGTTTGACTTTAAGACCACATTGCAGAGCATTTAATCTATGGCGTTTCTCAATTACTCCTTATCTTCAACCAAACACTGAGTTCCTAACCCTCAAACACTCACTGATCAACAACGCTGTGTGTACAAGGGCTGTTCAGACTCCGCTCAATAGAAGTAGAGCACAACAAAGCCATTGTTCTCTGTGGGCACAGAAATGAGAGGCAGAGACAGACGGCAACGGAGAGGGAAAGTGACAAGCAGGCTGTGGCACAGCAGAGCTGATTCTGCCATCCGCTCACATCAGGATTCGGCCTGTGTGCCAGCTCTGTGCCAGCTTTTGTGTTGGCCTACATTTGCATAATTCTCACTGAGCCAAGACAAAGCAACGGAACAGGAAGAACCTTGGTGAGGGTAGGGATGTGTGAAGTCTGTAATAAGGCCTGTTTTGTTGATCGTGAGTGCACTGCATTTAGCTTCAGGTTTGTTTTGTAGCTTAGTTTTAGTAAGTGCTAGTCTGGCTGGTCTGGCTATGAACTGTTTGGGTAAAATTTCGATACCAGTAAAATATATAAATTATAATTTACTCAACCTTATGTCATTGCAAACTAAGAAAAGAACCAAAAAAGCCTGTAAAATAATGGCTTAATTTTTAATTTCTTACATATTTGTATTATTTTTTGTTTTCAAAGAGATTGCAATTCTATTTGATGGTGCAGAAAATATTTTATATTATATTATAATATGTTTTATTATATTCATATTTAATATAATTTTTTTAAAAGCTTTGTTTGAAGGTAGTTGTGCCAATGTTATTCATTTGTTTTCAAACAAACAGACTGTAATTCGATTTAATGGTGCTAATTGTGCAGAAAATGCAGTTTAACTTTAAATATTAAAATATTAATATAAATATTAACAAAGAATCTGTTAAGTAAATTTTATATATATATATATATATATATATATATATACATTCATTATCTCACAGAAGTGAGTACACCCCTCACATTTTTGTAAATATTTTATTATATCTTTTCATGTGACAACACTGAAGAAATGACACTTTGCTACAATGTAAAGTAGTGAGTGTACAGCTTGTATAACTCAACACACAGCAATTAATGTCTAAACCACTGGCCACAAAAGTGAGTACACCCCTAAGTAAAAATGTCCAAATTGGGCCCGATTAGCCATTTTCTCTCCCCGGTGTCATGTGGCTCGTTAGTGTTACAAGGTCTCAGGTGTGAATGGGGAGCAGGTGTGTTAAATTTGGTGTTATCGCTCTCACTCTCTCATACTGGTCAATGGAAGTTCAACATGGCACCTCATGGCAAAGAACTCTCTGAGGATCTGAAAAAAAGAATTGTTGCTCTACATAAAGATGGCGTAGGCTATAAGAAGATTGCCAAGACCCTGAAACTGAGCTGCAGCACGGTGGCCAAGACCATACAGCGGTTAAACAGGACAGGTTCCACCCAGAACAGGCCTCGCCATGGTCGACCAAAGAAGTTGAGTGCACGTGCTCAGCGTCATATCCAGAGGTTGTGTTTGGGAAATAGACATATGAGTGCTGCCAGCATTGCTGCAGAGGTTGAAGGGGTGGGGGGTCAGCCTGTCAGTGCTCAGACCATACGCTGCACACTGCATCAAATTGGTCTGCATGGCTGTCGTCCCAGAAGGAAGCCTCTTCTAAGGATGATGCACAAGAAAGCCCCCAAACAGTTTGCTGAAGACAAGCAGACTAAGGACATGGATTGCTGGAACCATGTCCTGTGGTCTGATGAGACCAAGATAAACTTGTCAAGCGTGTGTTATTAAATAAACATTTAACAATATTAATTATTCAAGTAATTATTAAACACAAGTTATTATTCAAGCAATTATTGCTGTCAGTAATAAAATAAGGAGAAAAAGGAGACAATTTACAAGTAATAGAACAAATAATATTACCAACAGACAGCAACAGGTTTATTAGGTTACTAGTGCACAGACATTTTGACACTCTCTTTTTTTAATGCCACTTAACCTATACTAACCAACTGTTTATGCTCATACTTCACTAGGTGGGCATTTTGATTAAGAAGTGGATTTGAATGTTTATTAACGCAGTCACATTACTGTGAGGCATTTTGTGGACTTGTTCTCCCATGTCTTGTTGACTTTTCTTACGTAACTCTTGCTTCTTCCTCCCTAAACGCTCCTCCATGGGGGCTGTGATCTCGAATCGGACGTGCTTGTCCCTCTTTCACAGAAAACCACACTCTCTGTTCCCCTTTTCTTTTTCTGGCACATGTTCTGCAAGCCGTTCCTGAACGCTGACTCAGACAGCCTGGCTGCATTGCAGGAGATAAATGAAGACTATTGATTTCTGAGCAACACTCATCACTGGCTTGTTATCACTTGTTATCATTCCATTACATGCCTGCAGTATTGTCAAATCCTTTTCCTTTATGTCAGCCATTACAAATGACAAGTTTGATGTTGCTAAAAACCATCGACACAAGACCATCACACAAAAGTTGACAGTGTTTCAGGCAGGGTCCTATTTTTGCACTGGAATGCCCCTATATTTTTTATTATTTAATTTTTTGTATTGTTTTTTCTTCATTAAAATACATACTTCACTTACATTATTACTCTCATATGAATATCAAATAAGTCTTTACACTGCTTTTAGTTTAACTAACCTTACAAATTGGCATTTTATACATTGCAACACAGAAACAATTCTTGACTCATTTTGAGTCTGACAAGATAACCTGCGGTTTAAGTGAGCGAATGAGTCAGTTCTGTCAATGATTCAGAATGTTTGAAATGTAGTCATTTCAGTCTAATTTACAATGTGGTTTCACTGCTAAGAGATTACTTTTATTTGTCGGTTTATTTATTTATTCATTTATTTATTAGTTTGTTTATTTGTTGAACCCTTATATTATATTATATTATATTATATTATATTATATATAAAATAGAATAATGTCAATCTCTCCAAAACGCTGCAGTAAAATGGTTTCATAGGAGGTGTGCATATACTGTGGGGCGTCCCCTATAAGAACTGGACATTGTTTTTTCTGCTTATTAGAAATGAGGTCTTTATAGGTGTACAAAGTGGAATAATGTCATATATCTTCAAAACACTGCAGTAAAATGGTTTCATATGAGGTGTGCATATAGTATGGGACATCCCCTATAAGAACTGGCCATTGTTTTTGTTTTTTTTTCTACTCATTAGAAATTAGGTCCTTGTAGGCCTATTATATTATATTATATTATATTATTACAATCAATTATTTATTGTACATTTACTATTAAAAATACAGTAATACAATATTATTTATTAATGTACAATTTATTTATTTATTTATTTTTTACCATAGCAGGTGTAGTAAACACTGTTTGAAAAGTTGACTGTTTCAAGTGCTTTCTGTTGACACAGTCTCCTTTTTTTTCTTTAGTAAAGATTTTTGAAGGTTGCTCTCCTTCTTTTTCTGTAGGTCGATTCCGTCAAACAGAAGTACTGGCTACGGTAGCAAACGTTTTCACGGAGATCTACTCCCACGTGTCTGGAAGACCAATGGAAAAAATCGGCAATGGCGACATAGAGGTTAAAGCACCTTCTCCATTAAAAAGGAATAATTCCGCTCTGAATGTGGCCAAAATTCTAAAACGGAACATTACGAGACAGAACCTGTTGGCCTCCAGCACAGAAGGAGCGGCCAAACAGCCTTCAGCACCTGATGCTGCCAACGCAGAAAGTGTGAACTCTGACGTACGGGAAGGGCTGACGGATACCGAGCACAAGCCACAGCAGAAAGGCTTTAGGAAAAAAGATTCATCTCTGGCAACAGTAACCGAGGAGGCCCAACAAAGTATCTCAGAGGCCTCACTCAACGGAGACATCCCAGAACCTCTCTCCAAGGACTCTACATTAACGAATGGTGATCACTCCACTTCGTCACCAGCTCTGGACAAAGACACGCCACTTTCCCCGGTCCTGGTGAGCATCAGTCGGGCGTCTGACGAGAGTGACCTCACGACAGAGTCAGAACTCAAGGAACACCAGGAGACCATCACTTCCACTCCAGATAAAGAACCATCTAACCTGCTGCCCAACCCACACATAGCCCACCTGCTCAGCCAGCCCAGAGACTCCTTTGAAATGGAGGAGGTACGGTTCCCTCACGCTTCCATTTTACCAAAACAATCCTCCCTGCTTTCCCTTGCCTAATTCTCACGCTGACAATCATCTCCAAGCTTCTCCTAAATTTTTTTGTGTGCGTTTTGTTATAAAAACAGTAGAGGGTCATGACACTTAAAGCTAAATATAAGTAGGGAACATGGAGCGCCTGGAGGATGTTCTGGGGATTATGGTTTTGCCTTTGATTATGTTGGAGCATGATACTGAATCCTAATAGAAGTGATACTCAAAATCTGACTTTACGCAAAGTTATCGGTGGCCAATTAAGTGTGCAATTTTTGACATTAAAATATTTTTTCCTATCATTTTCTTCTATTTTAACATTGCTTTCAAAGAGTTTCAAAAATATTTCAAAAATAACAACGTAACCGTTTATTACACATTTTGAGTTTGTTACTCGTTTTAATATAACCGGCAGTTTAAGTGAACAAGTGAATCATCAGAGCTGATTCTGTTCATGATTCAGAACTCCTGTATTATATTATATTATATTATTATAAATGCATTGAACAGTCAAATATTAATTGTAAATTAATAGTAAATATATAATAATTTTAATAATATACTGTATATATGTGCAATTAATAATGGTTCTATTTATTCGTGTATCTTTATCTTGAAAGTCAATGGGTCCAATGTTGTTTGGAAGCCAGCGTTGTTTAAAATATAATTTTTTTGTGTGTGTGTTCTGCAGAAGATAGTAAGTATTACAGGTTTGAGGGTGAGTAAATGATGATAGAATAGTCTCTAATTGCTCTGTTTGTTTGAGCATCCCAACACAGCATGATATAGTAAGATTTGCTCAACCAATAGTGTGAGTTTGGGGTGTGACTATCTGTCTGTCAAAACCACCAAGTACTTTTTACCAGGTCATTTTATACGCTGGCCCTTGGTCATACCACATTTTCTAACAGTGGCTTATGAGCAGCATCATTTGAGTATCTAAAACTGGTGTAATGTTCAAGTGTGAATTTACTCTACTGTGTTGAAATCTGTCAGAATGGTAATAGTCTATTTCTTTGCAGTTGCAGAGTAATGAGGATGAAGCTCTTCCTGGTCCTGGCGGCATGTCTCGAGATGGCAATGGTGAGTGTGGACTGACTGCGGTTATCAGTCATGCTACCAGGAAACTGAATTTGTATTTGTGTCAAAGGCTATATGCAATTTTGAAGCATTCAAAACACAACATGTAAAAGAGATCTCTTAGCAACAGGTTTCATAGTTACTTTTGCAATGGTATTGTTTACAACATGACAATCTGTAAGATTTAGATTACTGTCCTAGGCAAAACATTTAAATTAAGATAAAAATGCTTTCTGACTCACACAGAATGCAACAACCCTTTGATCATATCGGGTTGTCTTTCCCTAAAAGAAAACAGAGGGAAAAAATTCTTATTCAAACACTCAACATAACTGTGATGTGTTATATCATGCTGTCCTATAGCCCAGCCCTAAAGAGCGAAGGGGACTGTAGTATGTCTTTTAGATACAGTATGGAGCAAGTCTGCCCTCGTGTGGTAGAATTTAGTAGATGTTCACTATTCATATACTGTATGTAGAAGAATTTTCTGGATTCAAGTTAATTTTTATATACATAAAATTGTTTGAGTCATAATTATGTTCTGTAATAAGCAACATTATTCTACCAAAGCTTAACTTGTATTGAAACATAGTTTTAAGTGAATGTCTTAAAATTGTGAATACCCAAACTTGTTAGTATTACAGTGAAAAAGTGATAGGAAAACAGACTAATATGTGGCAATAATTTACCATGTTCACCACACTGAACCAAAATAATGAGGTCTAAGTCTTAAAATTCATAAGCATGAATGGTAAACTGACTTTCATTTTGAGAAGTCTTCTACTGCTGGGAAATTAGTCATTCACACTCATTTTTGGTGCTCATGTTGTGTCTCCTACAGAGCGGTTATTGAGGACTGCCAGCCAGCAGTCTGACAGCAGTGGGTTTGCAGAGGACCCATCCACAGACGGTTCGGGTAACCACCTGAAGGTATGTGAGTGTGGGCATAACCATCTGGGCTCTCCACAATCTATGAATACAAAGCATGCAGTCCTCCTTGGGCCCATGTTTATCAGAATTTAGTTTGCCATGTTATCATAATAATTCTCTCTCTCTCCTCTCTCTCTCTCTCTCTCATATATATATATATATATGTAAGTTTATAGTTTGTATTTCATAAAACATACCTGCACAAAACAAAAATGGCAGACGTACTAAATGAAAATGCAAATTCACTCTCTGACAGTAAGTGGTGCTTATGGAACAGCAGCGATATAGCATTTCTCCTGTTCTCTAGCATTAGCGAGATGCTAACGGTCTAATCAGATTCAATGAACTATGCTAAAAGTGGTACCGCCAGACCCGGAGATCGGCTGAATGGATTCGAAAACGGTAAAAACTCAACTGTTTAACTCTAGGGGAGTTGGAAAATGAGCCTATTTTCAAAAAAAGTGGATTGTTCCTTTAAAAAGAGTTAGAGGAAAAGAAAATGCCATCGAAACTTTTCTTTTTTTTATCAAATAAGTTTTATTAAAAGACTAAAATTAAAATTTTAAAGAAGGATTGCAGTCTTACAGACTCTTTTACCTAAAATACAAGAACACAAGTCAAAATAGAACAAAAGACAGAGAGAAGGGGAAAAAAATAAAATAATAATAATAACACGCACACATAACACATCACCAACCATCCCTTACCAGACCTGTTTACATTAAATTGTGAAATATGGTGAAAAAATATTAAAATATTACATTAATAAATGATGCATTAGTCCATAGGGTTTCCATCAAGATAACAGAGAAAAGAGCGCCAGATTTTGTCAAACTGCTCAATTTTGCCATTCAAACAGTAGCGAATTTGTTCCAAATTAAGAGTGGAAGTCATCTCTCCAAGCCATAACTTGACCATAGGTACCTCCTTCTTCTTCCAGAACAATAGTAATAATTTCTTAGCTGTAGTTAAACTGTATGCAAGCAATTTGTGTTGTCCTCCTGATAATGGATGCCCATGTTCAGAAAGTCTCAGAATTATCAATGTTGGGTCGAGCTGCATTTGTACCCTAAATATTTCTGAAAGCACATCAAAAATTCCATTCCAATAACTCTGTATTCTTGAGCAAAAAATAAAACTATGGGACAAATCCGCATCTACTGAATTACATTTGTCACAAAGAAGTGAGATATTTTGGAAAATTCTGTTCAGTTTCTTTTTTGAATAAAGCAGTCTGTGAATGACCTTAAACTGAATAAGACAGTGTCTAGAATTGATAGAATGTTCATTAATATCCTTTAAACTCTTTTGCCATATTTCATCAGAAATTTCCACTCCGAGTTCCTTCTCCCATTCTTCCTTAAGAAATCTAGTAGAGGGAGAATTCCATCTACTAACTACAGAATTTAAAATTGTGCCATGTGCGTTCTCAGGGAAATTCACAAAACATAAATGAGGACAAAAAAAATGAATTGCTGGGTCCTAGGAGGTTAAAGATTGTAAAACTACAAATTGTCTAACTTTCTACATCAATTTTCCTAAGAACCAGTCCTTCTTTGGATAATGGAAGTGAAACTTCTCTCTTTTATTAGGTACAAGAAAGCTCAGACAGCTGTGATAGTGAAACTACAGTGACATCGCATGCAGGAGAAGTCAGCACACCAGTAGCATTGGAGTACCCCAACTTTGAAAGATTGCAGGCTGAGGAAGCCCATCCTCTGCCCAGAGGCACATCTAGCCAGAGTGAAGCCAACCAAGAAGTCCCTAAGATCACCAGCCTCCAGATTCCCAATCAAAACTCTGACAATATTAGCACCAATGGACCACTCCTTTCTCCTGACTCTGATAGGGATTCCATAATCGAGTCTGGTTCCAAAGCAGAAGAACCCACCACAGACTCTCCAGAAGTGGATTTGAGCGTGATGGTAGATCCTACAACAGATTCCATCTCAGATGTAACTCATGAGGGCAACATATCCCAGCCTGGTTTGGGCATGGATCCAGACTCTCCTGAAGATCTACATTCATCCTCTGGACCAGAGTCTTCGGATCTTGAACAATGCCATCCCACGGATCAAAGCAGGAAGATGGCCCTCCACACAGCCCATCAAAGGTCATCCTCAATGGACGAGGAACGTCCTGGCCGAGTATGGGTGAGGGACAATGACTTGCTGAGGGAAAGCTTGGAGAGGAATCCTTTAAGGAGATCCAGCTCCCTTCCATTGACTTCGCTCAGCCCGGCTCGAGTGGTCACCTCCATGCGCATCCAACTGGGAAAGGGTTCGGTCAAGCACTGTACCCCACCCTCGTATTCTTACCGCTACGAAGAGGAAAATCGCAGTGACCGGGAAGAAGTGGATTCCATCATGGAAGAAGATGAATTTGATCATGCCGGCAGACAATCTACACTCTTGAATTCTGCTCCAGCAGAAAGATCAAAGATGGATAGGGGAACACCACCACACCCTCTCAACATACCCCAACATCTGACTCGCTCTTCCAGCTCGCTTTATAGCGTCCCTGCCGACTGGCCCCAGAGGCCCTTGGGTGAAGGTCCAAACTGGAGCACATGTAGTGTCCCAAACCTTCCTCAATATACAGGTCCGCCCCACCCTCTTCCTCATCCTCCTCCTAATGGGTCCTTCTACTCTCCACAACACGGAATGGCCTACAACTTCTCGTACCCTACCAGACCACCCCACCACACTCCCTTCCAACAACCGCAGAGCTCGCCTTGTCCTCAGCCACTTCAGAGCAATACATTTACTCCACCACAGGGGGCGCCCTTTACACCCCAGCACAATATACATTATGCGCATCCGCACAGCACACCATACAACCCATTCTGTTCACCTTATAACGTTTCTCAGGGAGCCCCCTACGGCCCTTCAATGAACATCCACGGCAGCCCGTACCAAACTCACGTCCCTCTCGCGCAGTCCCACAGTGCCCCCTACATTTTGGGATACAACAGTTCTCCACATCACCCCGGTGCCCCCTACAGTCATCCATATTATCCATCTCCTAGCTACCCTTTCTCCTTTGGGACTCCTCCGGCACCCGCCCCTGTGATGGGCAGCACAGAGATGCAGCTCAGGAGGGTCCTCCATGACATTCGTGGGACAATGCAGAACCTTGGTCAGGTAAGAACTGCCAAAATTCTTTGTAGGCTATACTTGTGTATTACATGACCTGGCATGATTTTATATCCGAACGGTCTTAACCTATGGTAAACCTGGTTATTAATGAGGCTGTGCCTGACAAGGACGTATTAGTAACTGTTTGTGACTAAGGCGGAACGGTTTGATGGTAGAAATAGGTTAGTTGGTGGAGTTTTTCCTATAACACAGTAGATATATTTGCACGGGCTGGACTGTTTTATGTTATTTACACATGACAGTGATTAGGAAACATCAAGTAATGTGAAAAAACAGAGTGGGATGTGTCCTAAACAAGCCTAAATGAGAAAGAACATCTTATTAAGGAGTGTTTCTTGGCACAAGTTGCCAGTGAAGTGGAGTTTAATTGGTTCTATATATCTGTGTGTGTGTGTGTGTGTGTGTGTGTGTGTGTCTGCTGTCAATACATGTAGCCTCTGACCCGAAAACAGAGTTTTATATATATATCTACATAAAGTAGAACAAGGAAGTGTGTTCCGGTTTCTTACGAATCCCACCCTAAATGCAAATATTCAGCCGAGTCAGCATGCTGCATTATCCCGGGCTAAGTTTATACATGTATTTCCTGCATGACTCATAAGTCATAACCGATCTGTGGTTTTGTTGGCAGAGCTCATCTGTACATGGAGGGGACACACCCATTGACAGGATCAGTACACCACACTCTGTCCAACTGCTTTATGAGGTACATCATTTCCCAAAGAGGAAGCGGTCACATGCTAGATCATTTTCATAACCCTGAGTTGCATCAGTAGAAGCCTCTTATGAAATTGAGATTATCATATAGCTTGTGAAAGAGGTTTTTTTAGGTCGTTTTTAACCAGGAACACTTTAGTTTAGTGTCCAAGTCTCACTATTAACTAGTTGCTTATTAGCATGCATATTACTAGGATATTGGCTGTTTATTAGTACTTACAAAGCACATATTAATGCCTTATTCTTCATGACCATATTCTACATCCCTTAATCCTACCAAATGCCTACCCAATACCTAAACTTAACAACTACCTTACCTACTATTAATAAGCAGTAATTAAGAGCCAAAAGTCATGGTTAATAGTTAGTTAATAGTGAGAATTGGACCCTAATCTAAAGTGTGAACCTTTAACCTATTGTTAATGTCTGTACAAACCTGATGTCTGCTGCAGGAGCTCCAGATGAGGCGCAGGAGTCTGAACGTCTTCCGGACTCAGATGATGGATCTGGAACTGGCTCTCATGAGACAGCAGTCTATGGTCTACCAGCATCTTAGTCCAGATGAGAGGTGAGGAACAAAATCACAAGCCACGAAGAGCAAAGGTTTCACTCTCTGGCTCTTTTTGCCCAAATCTCTCACACTAAGATGTTCTGGTGTAGCAAGCCAAAAAATCGGGGGTCCGATTTTAATTATATTACAACATGTTTTTTGTATTGTCAGTGTTAATGTGTGGTAGGAAGTGATAAATTTTGCATATTGTTTTTACATTCACCAGTTTCTTTGACTAAAAAGAACAAACCATACATTTACCACAGTTTATATATATATATATATATATATATATATATATATATATATATATATATATATATATATATATAATTTCTTCTTTCACTGAATGGCTATACTATTTTGCTGAGAGAAAGGCAATAAATTGTCAAAGAACCCTAAAATGTAAATGAAACATACATGCTAATGATTTATCAACATATTAGTATGATTTCTGAAGGACATTGGACACTGAATACTAGAGTAGGCCTAATTGCTGCTGAAAATTCAGCTTTGTTTCACAGGGATGAATTACGTTTTAAAATATATGAAAATAGCAAACATTTATTTTAAACTGTAATAATATTTCACATTTCTGTTTGTACTATATTATGTTCCTGTAGCACCGAGCAGCTGTACAATTTGACCCAGAGAAAAGGCGGATGTAGCAATAAACTAATCGTCAAACAAAGAGCCCTAAAATATGTAAACAAACCATACCATACTAATGATTTATCACTATTGAAAAATAAATAATGACCCTCAGAACTGTACTGGCTGATAATAGTGTTAAAATATTGGTTTTCGCTATCAGCCGCAAGTCAAATTGATATGATCGCTGCACCTCTACTAGCGATTTACAGTACCAAGTATTTACTAACTGTCTGCAGAACTGATAAAAACTGAACTGTGAAAAACTTGAACCCTGTGGTGTTGCAGGCGGGAGGCGGAACAACTCCAAACACTGCGGACTGCAGTCAGGCAGGAGCTACAGGAGCTGGAGCTGCAGCTGGAAGATCGCCTGCTCTCTCTGAATGAACAGATGCGCAGCAGCTCCCAGCACAGCAGCCTCTACCGCCACCACATGGTCAGTGCCTCAACTGCCTCATGATAAATGATAAATAATGATGTGCTTAAACCGATTCTGCTTTAAATACTTTACCTAGAGTATGTTCATGTTAGCAGGTAATAAAACAAAACATGCATTTCTCATTTTTATTATAACCTCGTGAGGAATAAGTCTAAATGTGAATTCTAATGTGAATTTCACTGACCCTGATAGACTTAGAATAACCAGAAACAGACATTACATTGTGATTATGTAATATATAAAACATTGTTGATTTGAATTTTAGCAAAATAACTATTATATAGGCTACCGTTAGTGTGATTATAAAATGACTAAGATGTGGAAAGTTTTTATATACACTACTGTTCAAAAGTTTGGGGTCAGTAAACTGTAATAAGTAAGATTTTTTTATCATTATTATAACTATTATTACTTTTATTCAGCAAGGATGCATTCAATTGATTAACACTGACAGTAAAGGCATTTATAATGCACACATGATTTTTATTTAAAATAATTGCTGTTTTTTTTTACTTTCTATTCATCAAAGAATCCTAAAACCCAAACATATCCCAGTGTCCTTAAAAATTGAGCAGCACAACTGTTTTCAACATTGATAACAATAAGAAATGTTTCTTGAGAACCAAATTAGCATATTAGAATGATTTCTGAAGGATCATGTGACACTGAAGACTGGAGTAATGATGCTGAAAATTCAGCTTGCCATCAAAGGAATAAATTACAATTTTATATTAAATATTAAAAGTGTATGTTGCTCTCTTTTTTTTTTTTTTTCTTTTTTTTTTTTTACTCTTTAGTAACACATATGTGTGTCTCACAGGGCATGCAGAGAGGTAACAGCATGGAAAGCCTGTCTAATTCTTCAGCACTGCGGGCCATGGAGCCGGTGAGTGGATTATTTTCTTGTTACAGGGTGCTGTATCAGATATCATCATGCCTTATTCTACTCTCAGTTTCCTCTTACCCTTTATACATTCTTGTATGTGAATGTATAGGTGACAGACCTCCTGAAGGAGCAATTGTACCTTCAATCTGAGTTGGGATATGAGGCTGCCACACCCAGTTCAGGACGCTCATCGAGAGCATCCAGCCCTGGCAGATTCAACCGAACACTCGAGTCTTGCTCCCCTTCCCTGCAAAGAGGCAGCGTTTACCGGGCCACCCTCAACCTCACGCCCACCGTCCCTCCACGGCCTGGAATGGAGGTTCCTCGGTCTGTATCCCCGGAAAGGATGGAGCCGAGCCTGACACCTACTTTTTTGGAGTGCAGCCGAGATGAGGACGAGTCGTCACTGGATGGTCGCAGGAGCAGAACAACGGATGATTGCAGTCCCACCGACTGGAGGAGTAGAAGTAGAGGAAATGGTGACCTACAACATCTTATACAGGAGGTGAGAAAACTTAACCCAATAAGCGGACTGATGTACAGCTTTGTCAATGGCAATATGTAAGGGATAATGTACACCAGTCGGTTGTTATTTGCAAAACAAACCCCGACAGGATGATCAGGACCCTGAAGGGGTTAATTTTGTGATAACTGGTTGTATGTACAATGTACAAATGTATTGACTTTAGGTAAAAATTGTATTGACTTTAGGTAAAATATATTATTAACTCATTAAACGCAAAGCTTCCGTGAAGAAAAACTGTTCCTATCAAGCAACTTTGAGCCAGGGTTACTATAGTTAACTGAAGCTAAAACTAAAACCATAAAAGTAATCTAATTTTAATTTAACTTGACGTACTGTACTAAATTAACTAAAACTGAAATACACAACACAACAATTACTAAAACTTTTACTAAAATTAAAATGAAAACGGAAGATATAACAATAAGAACTAATTCAAAATATTAATAAAAACTATAATAGTGTCTCAATGAACACTGCTAACAAACAAATTCAAACAAGACGGACATTTAAGGGTTGATTTATTAGACAACTTTTCACTACTTAAATAATGACGGGGACATGAAATATTAATTTCAGAAGAAACTGATGAAAGAGAACTGTTATGTCGGAAAAATAGCACTGGGTATGGAAATCCAAATGTGCCATAATAATACATTTGTCGCAGCTGTCCCACTTCAAGCTTTGGGCTTTCTCAAGCCAACATCATAGTTTGTTTACGAACTTTAGCTTCTAGTTATCTTATCTATTTGAGTAAACAAAACTATCATTCCTGCAACAAGAAGAACACTTCAACAATATTACCGTAGGCCTAATATTAATACAGAAGTCCTCTGGTTTCATTTTACAGTAAATACAGTTGGTAACTGAGGCGCAAGATGGCACAAGCTGCATTTGAATGAAACGAGAGAGATGACATCAAAGAAGTGCTGGCCTCGGATACCTGGATGAGCAGTCATTGTACACTGTTTATATTGATGTCGTTAACAGGGAATAACTGACTTCGAAATGTTGTGATTGACCAATCAGAATCAAGCATTTTAGAGAGCCGTGTAATAATAAAAAATATCCGACAGCTAAATGCCATGATTGACCAATCAGAATTGAGTACTCCAGAGAGACATGTAAGAAATACTGTTCGATTCTGCTAAAGAATCTAGAAACGATGATATGGAGAGACAAAAGCAGCTTGTGTTTTCTGTTCCTGTCTCAAAAGAAAGTGGAAAAAGCATGTTTGACTGTGCCTTTGGCACCGTTTGAGCGACTTCTTTGTAGCCGTAATGGTTTTTGGTAGTGTGTGTGATGATTGACGGATTTGCTCATGAAATATCATGCATCAGTTTAGGTGGATTTACAAGTCCGTCATGATGGTCCAGCAATTCTGATGCTTCTAAGGGAAACTTGGACTGAATTGGTTCCTTGTAGTCACCTGGGTAATTTCAAGGCCTGTGGAGTGATGTAACAGCCTGGCAAGACCTGATGTTCCTCATCAGCGTGTCAATATGTATTTGACACTTCACAGTACTGCCAGTTCTTGGGATTTCATATATGGAAAAAATATTTTAAAAAAAAACTGTTCAAATCATTTAACATCATTGTCATTGTTGCTGTATGACAGGTTTACACATGTATTCTATATTTCTATGTATTCTATAGTCTATATTTTTCAGCAGTATGATTATGATAGTAGTTTGGCTGTTTTCTGAATAAAAACTGTAGCTTTTCTAGTAACAAGCTTATAGGTCAAGAAAAACAAGAAAATAGGTCACATCTGACTATAAGTTGCACTGGGTCAAAATTGCATTGTTCAGAGAAAAAAATAAAATAAGTGGCATTGGTGTATGTGTCACATTTTATTATTGCATTGAGAAACTAATGTAAAATACCAGTAAATAAAACAAAACATTTACAAACATTATAAACACTAAACATGTTTTTTAGTTCTCCTCACTCCTTAAATCCTTTCAATTTAACAGTATTCAGGACACTACAAAAGTAAGCAAATTTATTTAAAGAGAAAGTAAAACTACCAGCATGTGGGAAATGTGCTATACAAATAAATTTACCTCTCACATCCGGGACGAATCCAAATTTGTGCACTTTGTACATGTTTTGCATACTTGATGTAAATTGCATTATGAGTCACTTTGAAATAAAAGTCACAGCATGTTTCAGATGATAATAAAAACGTGACTTATATTCTGGAAAATACAGTACTCTTTTTCACAGAATAGTAGTGGCATCATCATCAAATGTTCATGTAAACAATTTGTGTCTCTGTGCAGCATTTAGGTATTCTTACTTTATATTTAGTGTTTTGATTTTCCTGCTTTTAATGCAGTCTAACATAATTTCTTTTGTATCCTTCCGCAGATTAAAGATAGCATCGCTCATGAAATCAGGCAGGAGATTGTGAACGAGCTTCTGGCTGCTGTGTCGCCACAGAGATCTCCTCTCCCAGCCAGGAAGCCCCCTGCGTAGGCATCATAACAGAGGATGGAGGTTGGTTTGATGGATCACATTATGTTTTTGAAAGATGTCTCTTATGCTCACCAAACCTGCATTTATTTGCATATATATATATGTGTGTGTGTGTGTGTGTGTGTGTGTGTGTGTATGTATGTGTGTATGTGTGTGTATGTATATATGTATGTATATATGTATATGTGTGTGTGTGTGTGTGTGTGTGTGTGTGTGAGAGAGAGAGAGAGTAGGGGCCAAAAACTTTTCATAGTAATGCTGTATTTCTTGAACCTTTAAGGATTCTGAAATCTAAATATAGACAGCATATTAAGGCATCATAAGCATGCAGCGTTACAAAATTGTAAATGTTTTCAAAGATACCTTTTTTTGGCATTTCATTGCAAATATTCTTGATATGGAATTGTGATGAGCTTAGGGTAAAATAAACCTGTACTGATAGATGGTTTAAAAATGTACTGATAGATGGTTTAATATAATTGAAAAGTTCTCTGTAATTTTATGCTCTTTAGAGTATCAGAGTATATGCTTTAGAAGGCAGTAGGCATGTTACAGTCTTCTCAGTCAATATCACTGTTTTGTTTCCTTCTGCAGGTGAAGAAGAAGTGAATCCTGTGAAATAGTCGCAACGAACACTGGTTAAAGCTTTGCACTGAGAACGGCCCAGCACCTCTTTCTGGTTCTGTCTGTGAAGCCCTTCCAGACTCGAATGCTTCTGGACTGTCGAGTTGCAGCGAATCTGTTTATGCGTTTAAGTCCAGATTCCACATTTGCAGCGGTTGAGATCTTCCACTGTCCAAATCCGCAAAAGGGCACATGGCTTACTGTGGCATCCGTCTGGTACATATTACAGAAATGTAATGAATCTTTTGGGATGTATTTAAGTATGTGATGCAGGTCTTGTCGAATGTTTGCAGCAGTTGAAAAGACTTGTGGGTGACTAAAGTTTTCTGTGCGAGTGTGTCTTTGTCTGTCTAGGACAAAAATGTCTACTGTAATCAGACTTGTTTTCTAATTCAGCCTCTGTGAGGAACTAACTGTGCAATACATTTCACTTTTTTCTCTCAAACTTGAACTGACCAATCACAACTACTGTTCTACTCAAAATGCACACAGCTGTCTTCATTTCCTGTTGATAGTCTATCACATACTGTATGTATAGATAAGACACTTAAGCCTTCAGAGCACATTCAGAAACATTTTGTCCTGTGAGAAGAAAAAGCACTAAATTCCCTTTATATAAATGTACACTAGCACGCTCTTAAAAGATTTTTTTTATTCTTAAAGACAGCAGAGGATAGTCTGTCAAATCTGCTGTCTTCTGATGAGGATTTAAAGTGTTCGACTTAATTTTCCTCAGTGTGAATGAGTTTTTTTGTTGTTGTTGTCTAAGATGTAATGAATTGTAATACTAATTGATTTATGCGACTAAGGGGATGTGTTCCCTTTCCGCCTGGGATGCATGAGGGATAATCTTTAATGCAAATCATTAATAAAGATTTATTTATTTTGTACGTACACTTGCCGAGTCATAATTTTGTTTGGGTTGTTGGAGATGGTTGGTGTTTTTTTACTGAACAAAATACTGAATGTTCCTGGTTACCACAGAATTAAATGCTTATTAATCTTGTCCTTGTAGAATTACATCCAGTTTTCAGCAATTAAACCTTTTGAGCGAGATGCGCAAGGATGCCAGAAAGGGACTGTGCACATGTAGCAAACACGTTTTAACTAGCAAGTTCATCCACCTTGAAAAGTAGTCCTGATGATTTAGACACTTTTATAGCTCTAACACTCAAGTTTGTACAGAAGAGTTCATATAAGCTTTTTAAATATTATGAGTATGAGCTGCACACTTCTGCTTTGAAACCCTCTAGTATGCCTTGCATCATAAACTTCTGAAGGGTGGATTTACAGTGCCTACTGTTTTATATTATGCTTTCCTGTTTGGTTTCTTGAGTTTGAAATTTACTAATAATTGTTATTATTGTGCTATCAATAGTTAATCAGTCTCCTTAATCAATTGCATTTACCCATTGAGTGTTTATAATCTTTGTTTTACAAGCAGTGTGTGTGTTTGGGATCTGAGTGGTGACAGAAGAAACCATTTAAACAGAAACCATTGTTTAAACAGGTAAACTGGCTTACAGAAAGTAAATATGCACTCATGTTGAACTGTGTGCGTACGTGTGTGTGCGTGTTTATTGTCTTTTAGATATAACATGAGGACATGCATTCATTTTAAACAAATAAGGAAGGGGGAGCAACAGGACATATTATCAATAACTCAAGAGTCTGAAAAAAGGGTTAGGCCTACTTTATATAATCATTCCTTTATATAATCCAATATGTTGGAAGAAAAACTTTGCCAAGCTTCAATGGTACCAGGTTTGGCCATATTAATTAGAGCTGTTGTACATTCACAAGTCATTATTTTAAGGAGGCTATGAATCCAATATGTTTTTGCCAAGCGTGCCACACGAGTCCTGAAAAGTGAAAGCGTCTCGATCGCCCCCAGGTGGCTGGATGCAGTATAGGTCATAAACCCAGCAGTCAAATTACACGTCAAATGCGTCATTTTAGGCAGTTTTTATCACGCTGATGTTAGTTAAAGTGTTGGTTCTTTAAATAAGTTTGTTTTTATTTAGTTATATGATGCTATAAAAACGCGGGTTTTTTGATTGACAGCTTCTCTGAGCGAAGTAGTCACTGAAGCACAAACGGACTTTTTTCTGGATCTTCGGGAGGAGATTGGAGCTTTAACTTTAATTTCTACATTTCCAGAACTGTTTATTTCACACCGACATAATGAGTTGTTCTTCAGTACCGATTCTGCGGAGTGTGGGCGGGACCTTGATATCGCGGCTACACTTCGCGCTCACTATGCGCAGACTCGAGACGCCATATTGGCACACTGGCGGCTTCACTTACTACAATGAAAGAGAGTGAAGGTGCGTCGTCCATCTTTTTTTATAGTCTATGTTTTGTTTTGTTTTTTTGCACAAATGTGTGCAGTGTAAACCAGTTCTGTATTATTGTCTTCTTTGCAGCTGTAAAACCAGCAAACATTCTCTTTCGTACTGAACTGATACAGAAGCCAAAATCATCGAGAAGACAAACCTGGATTAGGGATGTAATCAATTTAGCAAGGAGGACAAAACTAACCCTGCATCCCAATGTGCATACTATCCGCCCTAAATAGTATTGAATTTTACTAATGTCACATACTATTTGGGATGGATATTTGCACAATGAGAAGCAGGCTCAGTTTACATAAGTCCATAACAGTTGGACACTCCCAAAACATATGAAGAAAAGTACCTGATAATGCAGTGTTACAGATATGGCAGTTGGTTGTAGTTTCATTTTGAATCTCCTGTAAGGAGTTATGTATGCTCTATAAAGTGAATAAGACGATGAGCCAGGTTTTAAGTTAAAATGAGATTAGACCACCCTCTCTCAGTCTACAGATCCATTAAAATAAGATAATCCAGATAGATTTGGTAGAAAAAAAGGTTTTGTAATGCGATCATTAAGTTTTTAATTATAGATTATATATTAAAGAAAGATTGGCCAACCAGAAGATAGTACGATCCAGTCCCACATAGGATGAGAGGAAATGGGAGATGCCCAGGGAACTTCATACACCTTGAGAGCAGAACTTAACAGGGAAAAAAAAAAAAAAAATATATATATATATATATATATATATATGTTTGTAAGCAAAACTTAATTCTTAGTGCCTGAAGTGAACAGAGACCCTGGTTATCATATGTTGAACTACTTTTGTTGATCTTTTTCAATCAAGAATTACATTTAGAGAGAAATGGTTTTTAATGTATGTTTCTCTGTTTTATAGTGTTCTTATTTTGCTGCTGAACCAGGAAAATGTTGTCTATATAATCTGATAATAAAACAAATTCCATAAAATACATAACCATTCAAAAGTTTGGAATTGGCAAGATCTTTTTTTGACATTTTTTTGAAAGAAGTCTTAAGCCCAAAGTATACTTAACTTTTTACGCGTACGCTAGGGTCAGCGTGCATTGCGCGTGACACGAATTTCGTCATCAAGAGTATGCACTCCGCCGGATTTTTGTAGCCTAACCACGCATACTTGTATGCGCAGGTCGCATATATGCGCATTTATTTATTTTTTTGCAGTAATTAGTTTATCCACAAGGTGGCAACCGTGCCCTGGTGGCATCGATTCCCAAGGTAGTCAAAGAAAAACTGCATAAACAGAACAGACCGGAACGCATGCAAGCTACAGCGACAATGGAGGCCTACATAGACAAGAGATTGTGCAAAGAGGTTGGAAATGACCCTCATTTGTACAACTCTAGCATGAAAGAATACAAAGATGTTTACATGGGTTGTAACTTATGTCGAGAGATTGCTCAAAACGGCACATGAGTCAAATGCCTGTGTATACATACGAGTCAAATGAAGTATACTTTCAGGCTGTGCGCTCGACTGTGCGCGTACACTAACATGTGTAAAAAAACAAAGTATACCCAGGGTATTATGCTCACCAAAGCTGCATTTATTTAATCAAAAAATACAGTAAAAACAGTAATATTGAGAAATATTATTACAAATTAAAATAACTGCTTTCTGTTTTAATATATTTGAAAGCATAATTTATTCCTGTGATGCAAAGCTGAATTTTCATCATCGTTACTCCAGTCTTCAGTGTCACATGATCCTTCAGAAATCATTCTGATGTGCTGATTTGAAACATTTCATATTATTTTAAATTTCGACAAACAGTTTCTGCTTCATATTTTTTTAGGATTCTCTGGTGAATAGAAATTTCAGAAGAACGTCATTTATATGAAATAGAAATTTGTAATGTTATAAATGTCTTTACTGTCACTTTTTTCAATTTAATGCATCCTAGCGGTATAAAAGTAGCCTATTCATTTCTTTAAAAAAAAATAAAATCTTACTCTATACAAACTTTGAATGGCAGTGTATGTTCCATGTTTTGAACTATTAAACAGTTCTATATTGCATTAAGATAGAGTGAGAGAGAGAGAGAGAGAGAGAGAGAGAGCCTTTTCAATGGAATGCTTAAAAGGGTTTGAATATGAAACCTTTTTAAGTGTTCCAAATATTAAGCACCTGATAAAACCTTCCTATATTTTAAATGCACTTAGTCTGATACAGGCCCACATCATTTCATCTGAACTGAAAAGTTCTTTCATGCCTGATCGTGTTTGTCCTTTTTAATGCGGGCAACAGTTTTAATGGCAGACTCCTACTGCTGTGTTTAGCCAAGTATGACGATGAAAATACCTGTGGGTCAGAAAAATTATTTTGATACATTACTCAATCCGGCCCACTGTTACCATGGAAACATGTCTCTGAGATAGAAGGTTGGCGGTAGAGTGAGTTTGATACTGCGGGCACGCTTGAATGGATTCAGAGGGCGCCCATTATCATAAAAAGGCTACATTAGACCTGCGGGATACTGATATATAACAGAAATGTGTTGAATAACTACGATCAAGTGGGATTTTTATTTTTAACTAGTAAACAGCATAAAGGTGTTTTGTGTTTGTCTACGGAGGAGACAGACTGAATAGTTAGGGAAAATTAACTTTATTACAGCTGCTATTGGATTTCGCTCACCGTCACATCTAATAGAGGGTACAGAATGTTTCCCGACCACTCAATCCCACTTTTCTTCCTCACCCTGCCTCTTACTTAAGGAAAAAAATCAATGAACACAAGGACATAGTTGTACTTTTGTACGTTCTTGAACACACAAATGGACTCTTGGACAGGACAACTTGGTCTGATGACATCGCCTGACATCAACTCTTTGCTTTTTCATCAAACTTCAGTGCACAGTGATTTTGACAGCTTGTGTGACTGCTGTTTAGATTAACTGCACTCGCTGTGAAATGAAAGCATATCTGTTAAAGCTTACGCAACGGTCTGTCAGACGCACTGGGACGTGGGTAATAAACAGTGCTTGTTTTGTGCCTTCTCCACCCTTTGACATTCATTAAGCTCTAGTAATTTCCTCCCTGATATTACCCGCTCCTCGTCCGTGATGAGGGTCACAAGGTCAGGCCTCAACCTGTAAATGAGTGGCAGTGATGACAGTGTAAACATGAGTCAGGTCAGGTGGTGCGGTACTGTTTGTTCCCGAGGTGAACAGGGTGGCCTGGTGTGAGTTTGTTTCTTCAGGGTTCCTACACTCCCTCTTTTTTCTCCAGACTTACCTCAGGTTACACTTGCTGACTCCTGAATATAATATACTATTTGTTGAATCTAGGCTAATGAGCGGAAAAAATTGTAAACAGCTTGTTTATAGGAACAAGCTTTGGCTCTGGTGTTATTATGGAAGAGTTGAGTGCTAGTTAAAAATGTAAGAATAAATGATCAGTTTATTAATAAAAAAAAAAACATTTTCAAAATCACAAATAAAAAAATCTAGTTATGTATATTATTTATAATTAGTAATTATTTATTTTTCATGTTTTAAAATGTAAGTTAAATATAAATTTACGTTTAATTTTGACAAATAAACAAAAGTTTTTGTCTGGTAACATTTTTACAATGTTTTTGAAAGAAGTCTCTTCACTTTTGACCAATTTAATGCATCCTTGTTAAATAAAAGTATTAATTTCTTTAAAAAAAAATCTTACTGGACCCAAACTTTTGAAAAGTAGTGTATGTTTTATTTACTTAATATTTCAGAAGTCTACAGTAGTTCTGTCATGACAACTCTGACTGTTTGGCATTATAATGGATATGACAATGTTGATATATTTGGTCTTGGTGGAATAGATCTGCTACGCTGCTGCTGCTTTTGGTTATTGCTGTACAGGACTTGCTACTGCCAATACATACACGACATGCTGCTGTGAGCAAGTAAAACATGCTGCTGTACAATATAGCATACATGAATTACCGTAGCAGATCTATACAGGTGGAGCTGGGGAAGGTGGAGGTTTTATGAAAGAGCACTGCAATTGCTACAGCGAATGCTGACTAATTTTTGAAGGTTGAGCAGCGAGCTCATTGGCTACTGATACAGCAGGAACCAATCAGCTGTGCCCTATAGAAAATTATGTGATTGCAAGCAGATTGAGTTAAGGACCTATCAGCCTGTGCCATCTAGAGTTTCATGACAGAACTTTGTATTTAAAGGATTAGTTCACTTCAGAATTAAAATCTCCTGATAATTTACTCACCCCCATGTCCTCCAACATGTTTATGACTTTCTTTCTTCAGTCAAAAAGAAATTAAGGTTTTTGTGGAAATCATTCCAGGATTTTTCTCCATATAGTGGAATTCACTGGGGTACAACAGGTTGAAGGTCCAAATTCCAGTTTCAGTGCAGCTTCAAAGGACTCTACACAATCCCAGATGAGGAATAAGGGTCTTGTCTAGCGAAAGGATCGGTCATTTTCTAAAAAAAAATAAAAATGTATATACATTTTAACCACAAATGCTCATCTTGCACTGCTCTGTGATGCACCACACATTATGTAATCAAGTTGGAAAGGTCATACGTGATATAGACTGCAATTTGAGCTTCAACCCGTTGTACCCCATTGAAGTCCACTATATGGAGAAAAATCTTGGAATGTTTTCCTCAAAAATCTTAATTTCTTTTTGACTGAAGAAAGACATAAACATCTTGGATGACATGGGGTTGAGTAAATTATCAGGAAATTTCAATTCTGAAGTGAACTAAACCTTTAAATTTGAGAATAAAATATCAAATTGCTAATTATTTTTAAATGCAACTATTACATTGCATTAAAAAAAATAATTTGCAATTCCGTTTTGGCTGTGTACACACTGCAACTAAATAAGGTTATCACTTCTCTTCTTAATCTTATGTAATGGACAGTATTACAGTATCCATCCATCCATCTATTCATTTTCCAAAACGCCTGTACTCTGTAGGGTCGTGGGGATGCTGGAGCCTACCATTACAAAATGTATGTTTAATAAAATTTATCCAACTGTTCATATCATTTATTTAGAATATTAGTTATAGTTTCCAGAAATATCTCCATTTTGCCCCTTCAGTTTGTGTTTTAGACAGGCTGCAGACTAATGACCTATTTCAAAGCAGGCAGGTGGATCAATAGCAGTTATCTCATTGGCAGATGTCCAGCGGCCCGAACAAACAGCACAGGTGGCGTCTGTCCTGGGCTAGGGTTAGGATCGATACATGGTCACACTTTGAACCATTACACCTAATATTGTGCCAGTTTTTACTTTCATTATCCAAAAAACAATGCCATTGCTTTTTTTTTATGAAATAGGAGAAAATTCAGTTTTTAAGTGTGTATTTGAGTATTTTACAGAGCAGCATTACTTTATTTTTATTTAATATTTTCATTTCAATTATCTTTTATTTTTATATTTTCAGTATCCATTTTAATTTTAGTTTAAGTTTTAGTAATTATGCTGTGTGCATTTGTTTATTTTTATTACTCTTTAAAAAAATCTAATTCATTTTAGTAAACTTAAGTTACTAAACGTATTTGAGTAACTTATTTTACTTAAATTCATTTTATTTCAGTGAGTTTGCCATGGCAAGAATTTTTTAGTTTTGGTTATCTATAACAACACTATATGGTTCCTGATGTTATTGAAAACCTGGAAATATCAAGGAATTTTCTAATTATGCTCAACTTTAAAAAGATAAAATATATAAAATAAAATTTTAACATTTTCTAAGTGTTTATTGCATGTGCAAAACTCAATGGCACAAAGCTCTCTATTATATTACAAGTGATATTTTTTTTCTAAAGGACAGCTAAATATAAAATATATCAGCTAGAAATTGCTCTTTGTGAGTGCAATCTTTATTAAGTGAATTTAAAAAATCCCTATATCAGTCAGAGATGCCTGGAAAAGGCATGGAAATCCTTTCGATCAAAAGTTATGGGAATCTTTGATTTATATTTTAAAACGTTACTACACAAAAACGTCCTTCACTTTTGTCTTAAACCTTTGATTCATACTACATCCACTCTGCCTAAAAATAAAACGTCTGGTTTAGCTGGACAATGATTCATTCCCACCTCCCAAGAATCCCTGAATAATTAAAAATCCATAAATGAAGTGCCAGTGTGATCGAGCATGTTATACATTATAAAGAACATTCTCTTGTCTCACAGTTTACCCGTGTCCGTGAAGAGAAATCCGGCCATGTGATGCAAAAACTGCCGACAGCATCCTGAATCAGGATCATAAATAATGTAGGAGCATCAGCAGGTCCCGATGGGGGCTTATATTGCATTGCTCTGAGTCTTGCTAATGATAGTGAGAGAGGGAGAGAGAGAAAGAGAGAGAGAGAGAGAGAGAAAGCAAAGCAGAGCGAGATCTGAGCGTGTCCCGGAGCAGTCGGAAAACTCACACTGAGAAGACCTGCAGCCAATCCTTGCTTCTGTGAGGTTTATGGGACACGGGATCACAGCGAAGTGAGTGGGACAACACGAATGTGGGAAGGACAGACTGACTGTTTGTTCTTCTGTTTGTCTCTGCATGTGGCTGATTCTCTCTCTCTCTCTCTCTTTTTCTCTCTCCGTGGAGTAAAGGAAGGCGGGCCGTACAGGAGAGAGAGAAATCACCGGGGCTGATAAGTAGGGTCCAGTTTGTCTCCATCTCTCTCTCCGTCAACTCTCTCTTTCAGCATGGAGCCCAACAGCCCCAAGAAAATTCAGTTTTCCGTTCCACTCTTCCAGAGCCAGTTGGATCCCCAGGCGGCTGAGCATGTAAGTAGAGAGAGGCTCTTTTATTGCATTGTGCTTAATGGAGACTGGCCTGCATTGCTCTTTGGCTCCCTTGAGACTGTCTTGAAGCATCAGATCTGTGCAGATTGCTGCCAAAATCAGTTTTATGATATGATGTCATACATAGTTGGATGTAGTGCTTGGTAAATATGTAATTTTTTAATGCACAGCACAGTAATGGGTCGAACAATGAGTGTTTTGCACGCACTTTAGTGCGAAGAAGAAATTAAACATTTATTGTTTACTTTCATATTTCAGTACTACATGCCAAAATAGTTTTTTTTCTCATAAAAAATGACAATGGTAATGAAATGAGTGTGAATTTGGTGATAAAGGGCAACCGTGCATCATAAAAAATGTAATTATCATTGTATGCAGCAGAATAGATTCTTGTTGTAGTAGAGCTGTTCATTGATGGATCCAGATCCAGCGGTGAGGCTGTATGCCTGGCAGTTAAAGTGTTTGATGTTGGTGCTGTTGCTGACAATGTCATAACAGGAAAGTGCTGGGCTGATTTTATGATGATGCCGGCTTGTCCAATCAGTGGCACTTTCTCTTGTGCTGAGTAAGTTCTCCATCAGTAAAGGCAGCATTCGCTCTTGCTTCTTGGAGACTTTTTTTTTCTTTTAAAATGAACCTGGAGCAATGCTGGTTCAAGGCTCAATGATTTTATGTGCTGGTGCAATCAGGCTAGTAGTAGTTCAGATATTTACTGGCCCTGCAGTCAAAATTTGATATAATTCTTGTGATATAATCCCTGGTCTCCCCTATATATATATATATATATATATACATACAGTATGTATGTATGTATGTATGTGTGTGATTTGCAATAATGACATGATTTTTTTCCGTAAAAGCTGATATCACATAACTCTTTTTCTCGGGAACCAACATACCAAAAATCAACACATGCAGGATAAACGTTTGGCCAGCTTATTGGCTTTTGATGGAAACAGACCACACATGGTACAAAATCTTGATTTGCTTTCAATCTATTTAAACTGATGAATCCAAGATGCATGGAATAGTCATTTTCAACAAAAACTAGTTACCAAGCTAAAAAACATTACCTTGGTGACACCACCAGCATCCGCATCATGTAATTCAGCAACATCCAATAAGGTCATGAGAAACTTGTGGTCATGCAACCAGTGAGTTGGCTGGGGCTTGATAACAGATGTACATGATCAACAAACGTTGATGTTGTGAGAACGCAGTACTGGCCCGATAGGTCAAGTGACGGCTCCTGAATCTCTCTCACACTCTGGGTCATTCTTATCTCTTATTTCTTATTAATCTGATGTTTAGGTATATTTTAAAACACATGGATGGAGAACAACATTGTTGAGTGTGAGCTCATGC
This sequence comes from Ctenopharyngodon idella, assembly GCF_019924925.1. NCBI lineage: Eukaryota > Metazoa > Chordata > Actinopteri > Cypriniformes > Xenocyprididae > Ctenopharyngodon > Ctenopharyngodon idella. The sequence goes on along the minus strand of NC_067228.1, from coordinate 6,788,597 downwards.
TGTTTCACATGTGTTGAGACAGCATGTTGTGAGGCTAAAAGTGAGGCTAAACCAGCAGCCTTCTTTAGGGAATTGATTTTATTGACCCCAGTGAATCACCCAACAAATGCTGGTGTCGGGACACATGGGGTAAATCAGTCAGCATGAACATTTTACGCCCATGTTCCATCTGTTATTGTCAGCTAACGCTTACAAAAGTACTAAAAAGTATCATGGTAATACTACAACTACAATAGACAGTGATGATTCTAAATCCCTTTTGGATGAGCCATGTTTAAAGTTGTCGTATAACCTGTATCACAGACAAACTCCCCTCTCTGAAAGAGTGACATAAGATCATTGGGGAAATTATTCCTTTAGAATTGCTAAGGTGTTATTCATTTGTCAACTGAAGCTTTTCACCATGCCTGGACTCCATATCTTAATCATAATGATGTTTCTTTAAGTAAAATTTTGAGGTAGCCTACAGGTGAAATTAACTATGTAAGTGGAAGAATTGCTTTTTATAACCTTATTAATTGAAGTAAATGTGATTTTATAAATGTGTTTATTTTAAATTGGTGTCTATCATATTACTGCTGTTGCTTTGTTAAAAAAAACAAACAAAAAAACATGTAAGATTAAACTGGTTTGCTGGTTTTAGAGGGGTTTTGGGAATTTTCCAGATTAGATCATTATTGCAGTGATTATTATGTTTCTAGCATGTAATATGTTTGAGAACAGTTAATTTAACCCTAATTGATGGAGTGTGTAGCTTTCCATTTCTTAAACAACCATGTAGAAAGACACATCATGGCCATATAAGTTGTGAAAGAATGGTTGGGAGGGAGCATGAATAATCATTTTCACACATGAATTGGCTCCTATGAGTCCAGACTTTAATTTCATTGAAAGTCTTTGGGATGTGCTGGAGGAGACTTTACAGAATGCTTGACTCTTGCATTGTCAGTACAAGATCTTGACCAGAAATTGATGCACCTCTTAATGGAAATAAATGTTGTGATGTTATTTCCATCAAGAGGTGTATATATTTTTGGTCAATGCAAGAGTCAAGCACTCTGTGAAGTCTACTCCAACACATCCCAAAGACTTTCAATGAATTTAAACTAAATGAACAACAGGTGAACATAATCAGTAACCAAGGGAACAAATTGGCACACATTAGGAAACTACAGGGAACACAGGCAAACAGGAACAGGGAAAACAGAACCAAAACACAATGGCTATGCTTACACGCAACCAAATAATCCATTAGTAACTGGTTTGACCGCTCAATCAGACTGAAAAGCCTTCATGTAAACACCTTAATCGATACGATTGAGCTCAATCCAAATTAAATTTTGATCAGTATGACACGCGGAATGAGCTGTTCTTCCTGTTGAATAAAGTGTCATAAATGAATCTCCTGTCATTCTAAAATTCTCTTTTCACTCAGCGTCTGTGAAGTGGAGCAGGACAACGTCCCACCGGTCCTTGTTTCATGCTCTTATCCACAGACGACTGGTTTTGGGTGTGGGGAAGGGCATTTTTACTGCCTGAATAAGCAGCATGGCACAACGGTGTTCAAATTATGACCAGAAATGGATAAATATTAGGTCTGCTGTTTAAAACAAATTAAGAACTAATGTAGGAGAATGGTGTTACGTCCCAGTCTAGGAGCATTGAGGAGTGACATAAATGAAGAACGTTACAAAAGGAAGGATTTGTATTTATTGTAGGAGCATCTAGCAGTTTCTTTTGTTTACAAGCCACTAACTCAGCTTCAGAAATGGGCATAAGCCAAAATAACAAACAAAACAAAAACTAACTGTTTTTAAAAGGCTACCTTAACCTAACAAAGAAAAATTAAACAAAAATACATCCTATCTCCCTATCTGTTCAAAACCAAGAGAAAATAGCTTCTAAACAAAATAGGCGCCCATTCCCTACAAGAGTGGCGTTGCTCAATTTACAGATTACCTTTTAATACCGACACAATATTAAACAAAATAATACAAACTCCTACAGATTAGTGACGTTTCCCAATTTACAGATTACCTTTTTAATACCGACACAATATTAAACAGAATTAGCAAAAATAACCAAATAAAAAGATGGTGGCAAAAACAGTTGGAAAGCAACGTTAGGCATACAACAGGCTACTTCACTTAAGTCAACTTTACAACAGGCCGGAGGAACGCTGACACCAACGCGTCTACCCGGCAGAACACACACTCAGAGCCGCGCCTCTCTTGCCTTGCGCAGAAGCGCATTTTAAAGGATGCGATGCCAAGAGAGGAGCCAGTCTGCTTTTCCATATGATTAGCAGCCGGAATCTGGAGCAATGAGGAGAGAGAAACTCGAAAGGGAAAAAGAAAACATAACCACAAATCACAGTATAATATTAAATACATCCAAGGACGTAACAATGCTTATTATGTGCAAACAGCTGGAAACTCTGTATATTCGTGCAGTGTGCACGTCAAAAAATCAATTTCGATTTCAATTCCGGCATGTAAACATAGCCAACTAAACAGAACAGAACATACATGTTACACCAGCTTAGGCTCTCTAAAGAGGTTTTAGACACTCCACTCCTTGTCAGGCCTAAGAATCCCTCTTATTCATGTAGTACCCCCTACTGTACTTTTGTGAATTGCAATATTATTATAGAATTTCTTTCTTTTTCTCTTCAGATTCGCAAGCGCAGACCAACTCCAGCCACATTGGTCATCTACAATGAGCCCAGTGCATCAGGTAAGAGCCTTAAACCATTAAACACATTGCATGCTTGTTTATATTCACTGAAAGAGCTGGTTCAGCCTATGTGGACCGTAAACAAACAAAAACCCTATTAAACTACAGCTCTTGCGCAATCTAAATGCATCTAATTTAAGACAAGAATCTACGGTGAACGGTCTGTTTTTCATTAAGCAGAACCTTTAGGGTCAAGTTCACAGAAACCACTCTTTGTACAGATCTCAAACTCTATACGTTTGCTTTGGTTAACTGGCATCAGCATCCCTAATGCGTTAGGACTAGAACTCATGACTACTCTTTTCAAAAACAAACAAGAGTTGGTCTATTTGAGCATCATTTGGTGGTGTTTTTCAAGGTTTGGTTGCTGTAAGGGTTCAGCTATGGAGTATTCCCTTTGAATTTCTGCTTTTGTTTACATAAAGCCGTGGGTTTCTGTATTGTTATGAAAATAGGCCCTCTCCAATTCTCATGTACAATCATTATATGATATTGCGAGAGGAAATGTGCTCTTCTAGTTTAAAGGACAACATGATAGGTCTGACGAGGTCATTTCACGTCGGAGCGCCTGTAATCTAGCCTTGGTTTGGAACAGGACAACACGCTGAGATTGTGGCAATGGTCAACAGGCTGCTATCAGCACAAACAACCCACCTATGGCGTCAGCATATGCGAGCGGACAGTCTGTGTAGACCGTTGCACCGTAGCTCTGTCATCTTTTTCAAGCGTTGTCTCTTCTGGGTGAACTTTCAGTTTAACCTCAATATAGAACGATAGGGCTTATCTATGAGTGGAATTCAGGGTTATTTGGGAAATGGATGGGATGTATTTTGCTGAGATTCAATTATACCTACACTTAGTATGTGCTTCTGCAAATGACCCTTTATAGAAGCCTGTTCTCGCCTCAAGAGTAAATAAAATGGGAATTGTGATTTTTATATCCCACGTTGTGACTTAATATCTACCAATTGTGACTCTACATCTCACAATGTGACTTTATATCTCACAATTTTATATCTTACAATATGACAATGTCTCAATATGACTTTATCTCCAAATGTGATCTTATATGTTCCAATCGGACTTTATATCTCAAAACATGACTTTAAATCTTACAATGTGACTTTATATTTCACAATGTGACTATATCTCACAATAGTGACTTTATATATGACAATATGACTTCTCACAAAATGAACAAATTTGATCTTATATCCAAATGTGACTTGAAATCGCACAATATGACTTTATATCTCACAATTGACTTTAAATATCACAATGTAACTTTATATCTCTCAACTGTGACTTTAAATCTCACAATATGACTTTATATCTCCCAATTACGACTTTAAATCTCACAATATAACCTTAAATCTCACAATGTGACTTTATATCTCACAATATGACCTAAAATCTCACAATATGGCTTTAAATCTCGCAGTTGTGATTTTAAATCTCACAATATATTCTTAAATCTCACAATATAGTCTTAAATCTCACAATATGACTTTAAATCTCACAATATATTCTTAAATCTCACAATAAGACTTTAAATCTCACAACGTGACTCTATATCTCACAATTGTGGCATATATCTACCAATAGTGACTTTATATCTCACAATGTGATCTTAAATCTCACAATACGACTTTATATCTCAGAATTATGACTTTGAATCTCACAATATATTCTTAAATCTCACAACGTGACTCTATATCTCACAACTGTGGCATATATCTACCAATAGTGACTTTAATCTCACAATGACTTCATATCTTCAAATGTGATATTATATACCTATGTGACTTTATATCTCACAATATGGCTTTAAATCTCACAATGTGAGATTTTATATCTCACAGTGTAACTCTATATCTCACAATGTGACTCAATATCTACCAACTGTGAGTTTTTTTATCTCTCAGTTGTGACTTTATATGTCACAAACACAAATATTTCTACTCATAGAATTGGGAAAACCACATTTGCAACTTAATTTTTAAATCTTTTAAATCACAATTGCAAATTTATATCTCACAGTGTGACATTTTATCTCTCACTTCATTTCTTATTTTAAAATCACAATTCCCTTTTTGTAATTTTTACTTGGAGTGGGAAACTGGCTTTAATAGGTAACATACTGTAGTTGTTCCTCAAGACTTGCATGGAACATTTGTGTAGTCTTTACCTGAGGACTTTTGCCATCAAACTTGCATTATGCTGATGAAGTTCATATGTTTTCCACATGCAAGCAGAATCAATAAAGTTTTCCACTTGAGGGAAATACCAACACATTAACGTCATCTGTAAACATGGTAACCTCGACCCTAATCCCACTCAACAGCCCACACGAGAAAGCGTTTTTGGCACTGTAAATGTAGAGAAATCATTCCAAACAAATGCTGCCTTCGAGTCATGTCAGAATGATCATGTTCACGATTTGAGCGTCACCACAATGTTTTACTTGGAAAATAATGAGTGATAGCTAATTGGTATTGATCATAATTACGTTTTAATTCTAAATGTATACTGTATAATTTGCTTTGTTTACATTTTGATAAACAGTAATAATGCTTAGCCAGAAAGCACTACTCATTTAGCCACATTTATGAGGCGCCAGGCTTGTGGGCCAAAACTTCCCATCATTCTCTGTGGCTGCATGAATAATGATAAAATACACAGATAAAGCATCATTTCTACACCTAATGCACATCCTTTGATCTTCAGTGTTGCATTAGCGCTAAAAAAGCTTCCTGTGTTTGTCAAGTGAAAAGAGAGAAAGAAATATGAAATTGCTCAATGACTCCGATTTATTCAGACTGAAAATCTATAATGCATCACATCGTAATTATGAGTTCCAAGCTTGTAAGTTGGAAGTTCCCAGAAGCACTTGAAGGCAGAAAAACTTTACAGAAGGATAGGATGTTATTTTTCATGTTGTGACAGTGAATCTTTTGAATGTGCTGGGTATTGAGATCAGACATGAGTGATTGTTGAGATCTAGGACAAAACAGGCTACAGAACAGAAAAATCTAGTTTGTATCAGTTCAAATAGTTTCAAATCAATCTGTCCTACTTCCATTTCCTCACAAAATGAGTGATTTTGTTGGTAAATATTGGTGAATTTAGCATTCACTTGACTGAAAGAATGAATTGAGATTACAGGATGGTTTCAAGTAGATTTTCAGCTCTGTCTATTAAATTGTCACCTCAATCAGAGAGAAAATCATATTCAGGATATCTATTTTGCATATCACAAATGTTTTAAATCCAGCTGCTGATAGGTGCTATTAAAAAGATCTGAAATTCCCAAACTTTTTTTTTTTTACAATGTTAGGTGGTATGTTGATAGATTGTGACAGAAAATAAGAGCACACTTCCTTAAAATGAAATAACTCACCAGAGTTAACGCAACAGTTTAAATTAACGCAACAGTTTGCATCAATTTTTTTTTTAGGTATATAAATTTTGAGTGAATTTATGTTCCACCAACAAGCTACATTAAGTTAGAGGAACTTAATAATTTGTAGCATAAACACACATTTTTAAGTTGATTACTCAAAACAATTAAGTTGCTCCAACTACCAGAGTTGTAGCCCTGGAACCAATTAATCTTATCTATTTCAGTTCAACAGCTATCATAGCACATGCTAACACAACTTTACTAACATACATTTAATGAACAAATAAGATATTACTTGTCACTGGCATTAGCGCAGTCATTGCTTATAGAGTCAATAGTGTTTACATTCATGTATCTACTCTTCAGCACAACCACAAAAACTTCAACATTACAGAAACTCTTTTAAATGTCAAACATAACAGCATTAAACACTAACAGGTCCTTCCCTTCACTAAAAAATACATAAAATAACACTAATTTCAACATTTATTCTCCTTATCTGGTCCTATGCAAAGCACGCTGGGAAGTAATCCACTGAAATATTTCCCGAAGTTATCAAGACAATTTCATTACCTTACTACAACTTAATTTAAAAAAAAAAGGCAATTAATGCAGAAATTTGAGTTTAAATTACAGACGATATTAAGTTGATGTAATATTATTGTCAACAGAACTCAACAAAATAATGTTTGCAACTTAAAAGGTTTAATTAAAACAATAAATTAGAATTTTCAACTTGCAACCATGTATTTTTTTAAGTTGTGGTAACAGGTCCCCTGAATTACTTTTTATAGTGTAGAGACAAAGCTGTGAAACATTTTAAATCTATTTTTATTTTATTATACGTTTTTTTTAACATTAACCATTTCCTTTTTGTCAGAATATAGTTTTTATTAAATATAATTTAATTTACATTATATTATATTGTATTATTTTATATTATATGATTTTTTAATATGTTTAAAGTATTGGTTTGAGGTTATTTTAGGGATGGTGAGTATTAAATGTAATCATTTTGATCAAATAAACAGTAAATAAAATAAAATGTTTGTGTGTGTGTGTGTGTGTGTGTGTGTTCTTGTATATGTGGTTTATGAGGACACAAATGTGTATAATGACATGGGTATTATAAATTAAACATGTGTCCTTGTAAACCAAATGGTTAGAAAAAAACATGCTAAACGTGTTTCTTGAATTTCAAAAAATGCCAAAAGTTTTCTGTGATGGGTAGGTGTTGGGGTTAGAATATACAGTTTGTACAGTATAAAAACCATTACGCCTATGAAGAATCCCCGTAAACCACATATACGTGTGTGTGTGTGTGTGTGTGTGTGTGTGTGTGTGTTAGGAATGTTGTAGTGATAATATCTAATTTTAGAACTAATGTCAGGTAAAGCTGTATCTCAAGAATCAGTGATGTATAATCTCAAGCATCCAGTGTCTTCATAAGTTGTTCACTGAATAAACATAGCAATGATCCGCCTCATCCCAGTGCTGTGGACTCTTGGCTGGAAACTCACAGAGATCATATGTGCCCATACTCTTGTGTTTGACTTGGCAGAGTTGACTGGTTTTCATGATAAACTTAACCAAGCCTTCCCGCTGGAGCCAGCATTGCCATCTGCCAGTTCTGCTTGAGAAGAGGGCCTTGTTATGAGCTCACGAGCTTCCCTTGACTAAGACAGTTTATTCTCTCCCGTCGCTCGCCAGGTCTTACTCAACAGAGATGACATGCTCTCCAGCAAAGCCATTCAAACCTGACAAATGACTTGGAAATGCTGTTAATTTCAGAGCTGTTTGTTTTCCCTGATTGATGCAGACCAATCACTGGGTGGTTGTTGTAGCGTTGCGGTTGTGGCTGCTTATTTTCTCCTGCTGATTTTGGATGTAAATCGCAGGGGCGTGTTGAGGAGGTGGGACGCACAGAGCTGCATTCACAAAACAAGCACCTCTTTGTTTGGCTGGCATTTCTTCCTCTGATCCAAAACACTTGGAATCGGTCCCTAATAAAGAAAGTTTTTGAAGCTTTAAGAACTTGCGTCACACGAGTGCTGCTTGTCATAAACTGGGCAATGCGTAACTGCGAGCAGAAGATGAAGTTGAAGAGCGGCTTGGCTTGTTATTGCGGTTAGAGTGGTAATTTGGTGCAGCATTCATTGAGCAGAACCTGTGGCTTTGGCAGGGACGTTCTGTACGATACGTCTTTGTAATAAGGTCCTCATGTGTGGAGCCAGTGGGCCCATAAAAGAAGAAAGCTCTTCTGGCTACTGTGGTTCACTGTGTCCCTCTGGTTTTACTTAACGTCAGGTCTGAAGTCATAATCCAGCAGTTGCTCAGACTTCATTTAAAGGCTTAAGTGGCTATTAGGTCAGGGAATAAAGATGTTCAGTGGCTTTAAGAGAAATTTAAAGTCTTCTTTCCCCCTTAAACAAGTGTAACGTCAGGCCAATTGGTGGTGCATAAGCTCCTCAAAGTACATAATAGCTTTCATTGTATGAATGTACAATACAAAACAGACTACATTCACAACAAATATGTTAAATACATAGTGGCCCCCAAAACATGCACAAGTTTCATTGATACTAGATATCAAACCAAATTGCATTAACAAACAAATTTTACTTTTTTGAACCATGTTTTGCAACGACTTTTAATCAGATAGATCAAGTTGATCATGCAATATTTCTGTTGTTTTTTTATTGTTAAAGAGTGTTATATTTCTTCGATATAAAAACTTTGGTATTTTTAATCCAATAACATCCACACTTCTTCAAAAGTTTGGTATCAGTACGTCTTTTTTTTAAGAAATGAATATTTTTATTCAGCAAGGATACATTAAATTGATCAAAGCTGACAGTAAAGACATTTATAATGTTACAAAAGATTTCTCTTTCACATAAATGCTGTTCTTTCGAACTTTCTATTTATCAAAGCGTTGAGGAAAAATAAATAAATCGCAGTTTCTACTGAAATATTATGCAGCACAACTCTTTTCAAAATTGATAATAATAAATGTTTCTTGAGTGCCAAATCAGCAATATTAGAATGATTTCTGAAGGATCATGTGACACTGAAGACTGGAGTAATGGGTGCTGAAATGCATAATCTGCCAATCAAGAAAGGTTTATAAGAACATTCCAGTATTTTATAAAATCATTTGGAGTCCACAGACCACTTTACAAGACTTCACAAAGAGATTTGTTTCCTCAAGGCACTCCATACGCTTTGAGAGCATGCATGAAACTATAAGTTGCCCCGAAAGAAATATGATGACCATGGAAGATTAAATTGGTCTTTCAAGTCCTGAAATGAACAAATATCCCCACATTTCATAACATCTGAAATAATGTATAAGCCCCACTTAGTGCAGTCGGGGAAAGAAATGGGTCAGCCTCCTAAAAGCAGTTTGCATTATAAAAAAGAAACTTGGGAGTGGAATCTATAATCTAATTTTGTTAGTCTCCTAACGCATTCCATTCTTGGATCAAATGAGGTATAATTGGTCTAAATTTGGCTTTGCCCCCAGTGTCCTTTAACAGAATTTGTGGATATATAAATTTAGAAGAAATGAAGCACACAGATTTTTTCCATCATGTAGCATATTATGTAAAAGTGACTCTTCAAATGTTAAAGGCTTAGCAAAAAGGGTCACCCAAAAATAAAAATTCTTACCCTCATGTTGTTTTAAACCCGTAAGACTTTCGTTCATCTTCGAAACACAGATGAAGATGTTTTTGAGAGCTTTCTGTTCCTCCATTGACAGTCTACACAACTACCACTTTCAAGCCCCAGAAAGGTAGTAAAGACATCATTAAAGTAATCCATGTGACTCCAGTGGTTTAACCTCAATTTTATGAAGCGTCAAGAGTGCTTTAAGAGAAGATGCTTCTTTGCTAGACCTGATAATTATTTTGGTATATATATTAATAATAATTAATAATCAATATTAAAAAGTAGCATTAAAAAGTAGCATTTAAAAAGTTTATTTTAACTAATAGTCTAATTTTCTACCATATACAATTGAATGCACCTAGCTAACAACAACTTGCTTTGTTCTGGTTCCATCTCACTCCATTCTAAGCTTACTGATTTTATAGGTAATTTACTACATATTGTCATATAAATAACCTGAAAATACTGTGGATTATTAAGGCTAAATCTTACTAATCACTCTTGCAAAATGGGGTAAGCAAGCACACTTACGTTCTCATTTCAGAGGTGTTCTGAGTGAATGATTTGTTATTCACCGATTCAGACAGTGACGTCTCGTCAGTTCAGTGTTGAACAGAGGTGCGTTTCCCAAAGCGAACTATGGTTGCAAGTTCCGTCATTACCAATAGAGTTTAATGGGACTTATCAGCAATTCAGCATCACTTATAAATCATGATAACTGATCAAATAAGACTTTGGTGGGACAAAAATTTGTTTTGGTGGCCGCCAAAAAAATTTTCAATGCAGAAAAAACCCTGGAAAGTCTTACAGTTTTGGAATGACATGAGGGTGAGTAATTAATGACAGAATTTTCATTTTTGGGTAAACTAACCCTTTAAAAAATTGTTGAGCTCCCAGGACAGAAACAGATTAGTTAAATGTGCATTGTGTACTTTAGGTTTGGATAAATTTGGAAAAAATTATTGTCAGTGTTTAAAACAGTTGTGCTGCTTAATGTTTTTGTGGAAACTGTGATACATTTTCTTCAAGATTTTTTTTAAAGAGCAGCATTTATTTGAAATATAATATAATATAATATGTCTTTGCTGTCACTTCTGATCATTTTATTGCATCCTTGCAAAATAAAAGTATTAATTAATTTCTTTTTTTTTTTTAAATTGGATGGCACTTTATACTCCACTTTAGACATCCTAGCTTTGTCAACTAACTCTCATTAATTTGCAACTTCATGTCAACTGACTCTTATTAGAGTATTAGTAGACTGTTAGTTTAGGGTTCTGGTTAGTAGAATGAGTTGAAATGTACTTTCACAATAAAGTGTTAGCAGATATTAAGCAGACAGTCTACTAATACTCTAGTCACTGGTAGTTGACTTGTAGTTACTTATAGTTAGTAGAATGTCTAAAGTAAACTGTCGAAATAAAGTGTAACCAAAAATCGTACCGACCCCAAACTTTTGAACTCTTAAAAATAAAGGTTCCAAAAAAGGGTTTTTGCAGCGATGCGGTGGAAGAACCATTTTTGTGTCATTGAAGAACCTTTCATTGAACAATTCTTAAAAGAACGACTGTTTTCTTAGAGTAAATAATGTTTTAATATATTCAATTATAAAGGGGCTTTCACACTGAATAGTTCTAGGAACTCAGTTATAGGAACTAGCCACTAGGATAGTTCCCCAAGAATTAATTTCTCCCTCAGGCCATGTTCCTGGTTGCATTCGCACCGGGAGTAGGAACTGTGAAGCGGCCGACAGCGGCGTCTTTAAGCACGGCATTTACAAACGCTAAAACCCGGTGGATGGAAGACGCCGTGATCAGAGCTGTGTTTGTTGTGTGTCATGGGTTTTGTGATAACGTAGATGGAATGTAAACGCATAATTTATGCAACTGAAAGAGCAAAAATTGGAGCTAAGAGATGAAATCTCCTATGACAACTTTCAGTATCATCGTGGCGGAGAAAAAAAAGAACACAACCCTGCAGACAACAAGTAAATGCCGTTATCGCTGTTTTCCATGTTCATTTTCACGATGTCTTTTTAAAAATGCCAGGTGCCAGTGTTTGACATGCGTTTGACTAATCAACGTACACTTACGTCACTGATAGTTCCTATAGTGCTGGTTTAGACCCTACTCTGAAGTAGGAGCTAATTTAGTTCCCCCAAATGGAGTTCCTAGAACTAAAATCATTCCTAGTTCCTGCGGTGTGAACACGGCAAAATCCGGGTACTTCAGCCAATAGTTCTAAGAACTATGAAAAGGATCCTCTGGTGCAAAAGCCCCTATAGATGCCAAAAATAACTTCTTTTTTTTTTTTTTCAAAAAGACATTTTTGAGTGTAGTATCTTTTTTTTTTTTTCTTTGTAGTGCTTTGTAACTTTGTAGCTACATTTTCTGCATGTATAAAGCATTGAGCAGGGCATTAAAATTAAGCCCCTCTGTTCATTTTCCCCCTTCAGGAGATGACAAGCAGACTACAGGAAATCAAACAGAGGTGAGTACTCTAAAGCAATAACTGAGACAAGAGATTAACCCCAGCACTTAACATGAGCATTAGATTTGATCTTCCTCGCTCCTGTCTACACCATCACTGTATCAGACATCACACGGTATTCCTTTTCAGCCGTCTTAGTGGACGTGGCGGTATGTAAGCTAAGCCGCCGGCTGCCTCTCTGCAGAGCTCTCTATGCTAAGATGCTCAGCTTTCCTGCGAGATGGATGGAGCTCTGATGCAGTTGTCATTGATTACCTGCTGGAGCAAAGCTCCTGAAATAGAGTCTGCGTGAAATCAGATCCCCTCTCACGCTGTGCTTTTCCACTGTCCACGGCAGGCCCAGAGTGCCCAGCTGTCTCCAGCCCAGAGGAAACAGAGCGTCTACACGCCACCGACCATGAGAGGTACCATATACACCATCTGCATATTATGTGACGTGTCAGGCTCTTACGTAACCGTTCCATCTGAGTCATTCCTGTTATGCAGTACCTTTTGAGCTCTTAAAAAAATGAATGTGCTTGTGTCGTAATTTACGGTAGTATTTCTATTAAAGGATACACCAGACTTTCAGAAAAAAGGCCTTGACCAAACTCAGTACTGAAACTTTTTGATTATAACTTGATTATTTATACAATAGCAAGAAAATAAACATGAAGAACAAATTTATTAATGATTATTGAGCGTACCTTTCATATTTTTCCACAACATTGATAATATTGATATTATCATGCTCAAGTCAAACAAACCAATTAAATAAATATAAATAAATGTATTATAAATATTATATGAATATTACAATATAATATTTCTACAATTTATATGTATACAGTTGTATACAGTTCATAATATGCCAGGGTTATTATAGTTAACTAAAACTAAAACCATTAAATTCTTGTGAGAAAAAAAAAGTTAACAGAATTTTTTTTTTTATATTTAATTTTATTTCAGCTAATTGCCAGGGCAACATTTCTCATTTTCATTTAGTTTAACTACAATAACTAAAACTAAAACTGAAATAAAAATGAATAAAAACTATACACATAAAAAAAAATTAAAAAGCAAAAACTTCTAAAAATTACAAAAAAATTATTAAAACTTTAACTAAAATTAAAATAAAAAAGAAAATATACAAAATAAAAACATACATTTATTACATTATTGTAATTTTTTATGATTACTTTTATTCTTCATCCTACTTATTTACATTTTATTTCTTTTTATTGTATGTGTATGTGTGTGTGTGTGCGTGTGCATGTGTGTACTCGCAACAAATTACGCATTACACTTAAATATACCTCATCTCAGTCTGATTAATAGCTCAAAACAAACAAAAAGAATTCATCAAATCCATTGTGAATACTTAATAACTAATAATGTTTGTGCAAAATGATGTCACCTCCTGGAGGATTATGTAATTAATGGAACCTTTTTTGTTAGTAATACGGATTTACAAAAGATTAACAGGATGGGGAAAAAAAAATCTATAAACCGATTATCAATTAAAACAATTATTTCAACTTGTTTTGTTTGGAAAATAAAAGAAACATTTGGAAAATGTATAAATAAATCCCCAGTTTTTCATGTCAGAAGTTAGTGCATCCCCCAAGGACATGACACAAATAACAGTATCCACTCAATATTTAAATCTTTTGAACAAGAAAAAAAAAAGACTACATTACTGCATAGTAGGAATGCTCTGTCTATGCCATCTGTGTGTTTGATCCACAGTACACTTACTTACTCAGCCATGCCATCTTCTCCATTAACATTCACACTACACATATTTCACCGATGGAGGCGGCGATTTGCATCCAATGACCCACACATGCAGCCCACTCAACAGACTACTCACACTGCTCGTGCTTATGGATCAGTCGCTAATATTAACACGGTTCCTCCGCTCTAAACCACATACACTCTCACATTCTGACAGCTCTAGTGAATATGTGTCTGTTTTGCAGTTTTTTTCCCAGCATGATTTGAGAATAATTCAAAGAGCATCTTGAGCTTCATTGGAAGCAATAACATCTGAGAGTCACAATGTCACAAATGTAATTATTTGATTAGTAGCCTAGAAATAGAGCAGCGTTTAAAATATTTCTTATTCAGAACATTTCCTTAATATTTTTAAATTTAAAAATCAAAAAAATTTATTTATTTCCAGGTTTAAATTAGATTCTAAATCTCAGATTTTCATTGTGGTCTCAGACTTTTCAACCATACTGTATATGAAGATATAATGATATATGATATAATAAGGCACTAAACTGCTTTTGACCATTCATAGTTCTTCATTAAAAAGCATTTTAATATGGAAAATGTGTCTTTTATAAGCAGTGACTTAAAGTAAAGACTTTCTTTTGCACAGGTCAGTGCATCTAGTAAACAGCTTTTCAGATTTGTCTTATTTTATTTCCATTTTTGCTTCTTCCTTATTTTCAGCTATATGATTTTATGGTAACACTTCACAATAAGGTCTCATTTGTTAACATTACTTAAGTTAAAGTGCCTCCATTATGCATTTTAAATGTTACAAATTTTGTTTTGGAGGTCTCCTACAGGCTAAAAAACAAAAAACAAAAAACACTTTAGTTTTCTAATAATATACATGTTAGCATCACCTCTTTTCTCACAGTGTCTGAAAGGGTTCGATAAAGGATCCAGTCTCTCTAACCCCTCCTTTCTACTTTGCTCTGATTGGTCAGATGACCCAGTCTGTTGTGATTGGTCTACCACTTACAGCATACTTTGGAAACTAAACGTCCCTTATCATATCTGAATTTTAGCTCTGGATCTTCCTCAGCACTTACTATACATGGTGATATGAACAGTAACGATGGCGTTGGTTTTAACATTTCAATTCGAGCCCTAGTCCTCTTCCTCATCCTTTGGAAGTGCATGCAAAGTGGATTTGCTTTTGCAGTGCAGAAATTGTTGTCTTTACAACATGTTGACAGCATGAACCAAACTCTTCCAGGCCTCTGCTACAACTACAGTATTTGAGAGGTCAATGTAGACGACGTTCACAGGCAGCAAATGAAGCCCATAGGCGGGTATTATGCAAATCTGTTACAAACCTATGTAGTGAGACTGGAATTACTGACGACTCATTTCAGGCAGTTCAGGCGGTTCTTTCTTTTGGGAGACGATAAATAATGTAATGTATGTATTTAAATAAT
The DNA here is from genome assembly GCF_019924925.1 of Ctenopharyngodon idella. Classification (NCBI taxonomy): domain Eukaryota; kingdom Metazoa; phylum Chordata; class Actinopteri; order Cypriniformes; family Xenocyprididae; genus Ctenopharyngodon; species Ctenopharyngodon idella. Next base: position 6,773,117 of record NC_067228.1, on the reverse strand, counting down.
GTAATTAACTAATGTTAGCAAATTAATCCTTATTTGTAAAGTGATACCGATTTTATTTATGATTTATTTGTGGAGTTTATGCAGTATTTCAGTAAGCCAACAACTATGAATCGAAGATTGTGGCCATTCTGGATAATGTGGTTGTCACTCCTTAAACTTTGCAGTGTCTATGTGGCCACTGTTTCTTGTTTTTTTGAGGGGTTTCCACTTCAGTGAAAATGTGTCATCTTTCTTTAGACATATCTTTTTATTAGTACACATGCAATGCTAGGAGTAGAGTATATTTATTATTATAATTGTTTTAATCGAGGTGTAATGTTTTTCTTTTTGCCCAATTAATGGGGCAGTATAGTATGGAAGCTTGTTTCTGCCATGAAATAAAAAAAAAGGTAATTGTGACTATTTATCTCACAATTCTGACTTTTTTTTCTTGCAGTTGCAAGTTTATATCTCACAATTCTGACTTTTTTTCTCAGAATTGCGATATAAACACACTTGTGAGTTATAAAGTCAGAATTGCATGATATAAAGTCAGAATTGTGTGATATAAAGTCAGAATTGCATGATATAAAGTCAGAATTGAGTTATAAAGTCATAATTGCGTGATATAAAGTCATAATTGTGAGTTATAAAGTCAAAATTGCATGTTATAAAGTCAGAATAGCAAGATATAAACTCACAATTCTGAGAAAAAAGTTTATATCTCACAATCGTGACTTTATATCGCAATTCTGACTTTATATCACGCAATTCTGACTTTGTAACTCATAATTGTGTTTAAATCTCGCAATTCTGAGAAAAAAAACAAGAATTTTGAGATAAAAAGTCGCAATTGCCTTTTTTATTTTTTTAATTTAGTGCTGGAAATAAGCTTCCATAGTATAGAGCAGAAAATGACCCAAGCTGGATTCAAAGTCAGGTCATCTGCACATAAGTGACACCATGCAACATGCTGAAGCAGTTTGCAACAAACTAGAGGTTTTAAGACAATGAGATGGGGGAGGGAGAGTGGTGAAATCCGCCTCGCTGACTCATGGACAAGGCCATTTCCTGGCATGGACGTGCTAAATTCACATTAGCTTGAGCTATTGATTGGAGTGGGGGGAGGAGAGAGAGATACATCATTCTACAGAGATGGCCTCAAATGGACAGCCTGGCAGAGCAGTTTTGAATGAACACTCAGCATCCTTTTGGTCAATGCAGGGCAGAAACAGCTAAAGCAATCTGATTTGCAGAGGTGCCAAGCTTGTTCGCTGTGCTGGTGTGGGCTAGCTGTGGTTCAGTGGTGTCAAAACCTCATTTGTGTAAGTAGGGATCTTCTAGGCTAGTGAAAAGTTTTGAGAAGATTGATTTGAATAGAAACAAACTCCATTTAAGTGGTGAGCTGAACTCCTTCCAGGGAAAAATGCTGAGTGCATGTAGAGCAGACTTTTTAGTCTTGATTGCAGAACTTGATTGCATCTTTCCCATTCATTTTCTCCATAGGGATTTTAAAATAATCTTCAATTAACAGAACCATGAATTGATTATATTATGAACTTTAAATTTAAGACAAAATAATAATAATAATCAGAACATTTATGTTTTAAGAATTTAAAAATCTAATAATTGTGTTTATTTCCAGGTTTAAATTAGTTTCTGAATATAAATCTGTATATATGCACAGTATGTATATATATATATATGAATAGAATAGAATATATTTCAACTGCATTTAAAAAAAATCGTTTAATCGTCAAATTCCTGTTGAAGAGAGACATATACACTGATCAGGCATAACATTATGACCACTGACAGGTGAAGTGAATAACACTGATTATCTCTTCATCACTGCACCTGTTAGTGGGTGGGATATATTAGGCAGCAAGTGAGAATTTTGTCCTCAAAGTTGATGTGTTAGAAGCAGGAAAAAAGGGCAAGTGTAAGATTTTGAGCGAGTTTGACAAGGGCCAAATTGCGATGGCTAGACGACTGGGTCAGAGCGTCTCCAAAACTGCAGCTCTTGTGGGGTGTTCCCGGTCTGCAGTGGTCAGTATCTATCAAAAGTGGTCCAAGGAAGGAACAGTGGTGAACTGGCGACAGGGTCGTGGGTGGCCAAGGCCTATTGATGCACCTAGGGAGCGAAGGCTGGCCCGTGTGGTCTGATCCAACAGACGAGCTACTGTAGCTCAAATTGAAGTTAATGCTTGTGCACCAGGATGCACTATGGGAAGAAGGCAAGCCGGCGGAGGCCGTGTGATGCTTTGGGCAATGTTCTGCTGGGAAACCTTGGGTCCTGCCATCCATGTGGATGTTACTTTGACACGTACCACCTACCTAAGTATTGTTGCAGACCATGTACACCCTTTCATGGAAACAGTATTCCCTGGTGGCTGTGGCCTCTTTCAGCAAGATAATGCGCCCTGCCACAAAGCATAAATGGTTCAGGAATGGTTTGAGGAGCACAACAACGAGTTTGAGGTGTTGACTTGGCCTCCATATTCCCCAGATCTCAATCCAATCGAGCATCTGTAGGATGTGCTGAACAAACAAGTCCGATCCATGAAGGCCCCACCTTGCAACTCACAAGACTTAAAGGATCTGCTGCTAACATCTTGGTGCCAGATACCACAGCACACCTTCAGGGGTCTAGTGGAGTCCATGCCTTGATGGGTCAGGGCTGTTTTGGCAGCAAAAGGGGGACCAACACAATATTAGGAAGGTGGTCATAATGTTATGCCTGATCAGTGTATATTCATTCTGTTCATTCTATTAATTTTGAAGAATGACATACTACTTTGTACAATATGTTGTTCTTCAACAGGAATTCTGTGGAATTGTATTCATATTTAATTGCTGAAAAACTTCAATGCTAATGGTAGATCTGTCAAAAGATATAAGATAAATAAAAGATAAAAGATAAAATAAATGGTATTTTTACTTCTGTAACTCTGTTGTCTCTATAGATCACAGTTCTTCTATTTTGTTAGCAGTAGTTTATTATTCAGGAATTCCTGATTTAGTGTTTATTGTTTTGTAGCTTGATTTTATTTTATTTTGCTTTTTCAAGTTTGAGTATGGTAGATTCTTTTTTAAACAAGCAAAACATTGTTAAACCATTTTTAACACTTTGGTAAATTATGTCATCGTCTTTCTAGATGAGTATGTTGTGTAAATGAGAACTGTAAGCTTTAGGCAACACCATCAGACAGTTACATTTGAAGGTTTGCAGATGAAACCTTCTGAAAGCTCTTAAGATGCTTTCAGACCTTCTTATGAGAGAGCTATCAGCTTACAGTGCATTAGCTCTCTATTCTGATAGCCTACGTCACCAAGAAATACTGTGCTGTTGATGAAAACTGATGTAAACCCATCTAGGGCTGGGCGATATATTGAGTATTCATATGATTTTATTTTTCATATTTGCTTTGATTTTGCTGGTGATATAAAATAAAGCAACACTGTGAATATCATAATCATTTTAAAGAGATTTTTTGTCCATTAAGTTACTTAAAGAGCTCGTCAGTAGACTAATTTTTCAATCTTGTGGCTTGTTAATATGCACAAAACTGCATTACATTTGGCAGGTTTGATTCATTCAACTAATGAGTTCAATTTGAATGAGTCAATTCAAAACAATTCAATTTGTTTGTGTCATCACTCAGAAATTTTAAATAATGACAAATATATATATATATATTATTATAAAATAGAAAAATTATGTGTAGGTAAATTACTGTTTTGTTTTTTGCTATATTGTCCAGCCCTATGCCCAACTGATACCTATTATATAGTTTTTAAAAGTTTATATAAATACTTTTAATGCATAAATACTCTCCTTTTTGTTAAACAACTTTTTGGTTTGAGATATACATAGCATGCATACATCTCGTAAGTCATTCATTTTCCATTTCATAGCCGACCGTTGAGTGTATTTTGATTCATGTCACAATTAGATGGGGTTCAGAGGTCTCATACTGTTAGCACATCGCACGCCTGTGCTGATAGCCTGTGTCCACTGTGTGGCGCTGTGCTGTGTGTCCTGTGTTGAGTACAGAGCTGCAGCTGGTGGTGGAGCAGCACTTTCAGAGGCAGGAGCAGCAGGAGGCGGGGCTCTCTGACAGCCCAGACACGCCCAGTCCAATCACAGCACAGCATTTTGCCAACGAAGCTCAGTGGGCCAATCACAACAGCTCAGAGCCCAATGGCAATGAGTCTTATGTCAGTACTGAGGGGCAGCCAGGCAGCAGTGGGGCCGGGGGTAAGTCCAGAACAAAAACTGGGAAGGGACAAGGTTAAATCTCAGGGTAAAATAAATAAATAAATAAATAAATAAATATGGAGGACCAAAGTACTCTTAAATTAAACAATGAAACCAATTAACAATTAAATAAAAAAATGTTCAGTGTTATTATTCTTAAAGATATTAACTTCTTTCAAAAACTATACTTAATGTAATTAATTATTGTGAAATATATTTTATTATTATGAAAAATCTCTCTGGGACCGAAAGTACATGATTCATCCATTAGGTGTCATTCAGAAATTAGCCTTTTATTATTAAATTATTTAAATGCAGTATTAGTTTTGTATAAGTGGATAAACATGTTTTAACAAGAATTGAGTTTTTATGAAATATTACAAAATAAATGTGTACGTTTGGTTATTTAGATATTTGTCAAAATTAATTATTGATTGTATCATTGCAATATAAATGGGTACCTTTATTTTGTATTGTGTGTTTATTATTATACAAAATAAATTGATACATTTATTTTTATTTATTTAATTATTTATTGATTTTATTACTTAATTTTAAGTGCTTTTACCCTCCATAAACAATCTTGGTGCACGAGCATGTAGTAGAAAAGCTGATTGCTTGGACGAAGATCTGCTGGACTTTACTGACAAGACTTTTTTTTTTTTGTCTCTGTCTCTCCTCCACTTTCTTTTAAAATTCTCATTCTTTTTTCTATTATTAATTTCAATATTATTATTATCCATTGTTTTGTACATTCAAATGCAGGAGACACAGCAAACACCTCAGGAAGTGAGCAGAAAAACTTGAGCAGTCCTTCATCTGTCTCTCGATAGCCGTAATAATGTACCCGGCACACCGTAGACCCGTCCCAAACATTTACTGTCCCCTCCACTCTTTGGAATAAGAAGACATGCTTTCTCTAAATACATGCATTGTACTTTCTAAGTTCACTTTCAGCGATGACTTCCTTTAATCAGTTTTATTTGTGTGAAATGTAATGCTTGTTCTTCACTTTGAAATCTGTACTGAAATTATCTGACCTGTTTGTTTTTCTATTTGATAAAATGGCATTTGAAATATTACCAGTATGTATATCTGTGGCATCAGAAATGCGGGCAGCATATTTTGGCACTTTCAGATCAGTTGTAACAATTTCTTTATGGGCATTGTTTCACTTGTAAAGTAGAGACAATGAAATAAAAAAAAAATGGAGCTTGAAATAAAAAAAAAAAAAAAAACAAGGAATGATGTAAATAATTTTGAGTAAGTGCTGTTTATCTAATGTTACTGTCATTTTGGTTCATCTTCTCCTCCAAAATGATGAATAAATGAAGGCTGAATTTGTTATTTGTACTACAAAACATTTTGGTTTAAAGGTGAAGTAGTCATTTCTGTGCAAACTAGCAGCAGATTCTGGAAGTAAAAACTACATTAATTTTCTCCTTAAGGAAAATTGCTTTTTAAAGATAACTTAACCTTTAAAGACAGATCTATTGTGAGCTATGAGGTCGTTCATCAGTTGTATTTGCTGTTGTTGATGCCAGCAGCCCACATTATTTCAACTTATTTTTTAAAATAATTGTGTTTAACAGCGGAATTCGTGGTGAAAAACTACATTACCCATGATGCTGCACAGAAAATTCCACTAATCAGTGAGCCAAAACAAGCAAAACGCACCAAAAGAGCTATTTAGCTCCGCCCACTTCCATGAAGCACTGTGACGTAATTGAGGGTATGTTTACATGACAACGATGTACGATGGAAAAGTTTTCCCTTTGTTTTTTTCACGTACCGACAACAACGTTGTCAAAACAATCCCCGTTCACACAGATACGCGAAAACAGCTAAAAACGTTGTATTATGCTGCCAGGCCAGTAGTTGGCGATGTCACTTTGTAAAGCAACACTATGTGACTATAGACTGAACATGTAATACACATGCACATGACGTCACCGTTTTCAAAAATTTGTGTTTTTGTTGTTTACGTGGGGATGATAACGGTATCATTTTTTAAAAAACTTGCACTTTGAAACCTATTTTCAAAAGTTTGCGTTTTCAGGCCCCCAAAACGGTGTTGTCGTGTAAATGATCGGCCAAAACGCATACAAAGTTTTCCATTTTAAGTTGAAAACGGTGTCGTGCAAACTGCCCCTCAGTCTCCCTACTCTCTCAAAATACTTACAGTATATGCATATATGCATATTTTGCAATAAACTTCATAAAATTCATTAATAAATATTTTGTTTTTATATATATAAAATCAACATTTTTAAATGAGTAGTTTTCTATTTCTCCGTCGTTTTTAATTTTGATTTTGCTGTTCGCAATGCCTCATGGGATTGTAGTTCTTTCCCCTCACTAAAGCTGGTAAGTACACAGTCTTGTACCTTTGTATTTTTGTCAGTTTACAAATGCCTTTTTGATTCAAATCAAAGTTTGTAATGTTATGATTCACCTCGTAGCTGGTTGGCTTGATTCATGGCTTATAACACTTTAACGAAGACTCTTTTTTTAAATCCCTATGGGAGAAATGAATGGAAAAAATACTTCGGGAAGCAACACCTCTGAAAAAGTAGACGGGCACTGTTGCACTCTATTCAAAATTTGATTTTGCTGACTTAAAATATGTTATTGAAACAATCTTGAGCAGCCGGAAATGTTGGCCTTCCCCAGTGAAGTAGATATCAACGGTAACTTTATATCTATTTTCTAATGTGCAGATGCATTACAAAGATGGCCAATGCAATCTGTGTTTGAAACTTGTTTAAAGAGTTATTAACCTATTTCTGCAGTTCTGTTTGCTCAAAAATGACACATCTTTAAGTAAGGAGCTTATTGTAATCTCCTAATTGTATATATTCTTCTGCATCGAGATGACCGCTATCAAGCTTTGAACTACTTTAGTCTTTAGTCAACTGGATCTAAATAGGTAAGTCAGGTCACGCTGAGACTGCTGCATTGCTGGGACTCATGCTGTGTTCGTCCTGCAGGTAGAGAGCACAGCGATAGCCAGCTAGAGGAAAGGGAGAGTCATCATCCTCCGAGGCTCTCTCAAAAACACCTGGACACACTGTCAGAGGAACCTGGAGGCCCGTCACCACGACGCAAAGACACACCGTACCAGCACCAGCCACCATTCGTCCCTGGTAGGATCAGATCATAAGCACATAATACTGCCATGGGGAAATGTGACGTAGGAAAAGCTTTCACTGCGATTATGTTGATTTGATGGTCCTGGAACAACATTGATATCAACCAATCAGATTTCAGGGTTATGTTTTGGGTTGAGGTCTGTTTGCATAATATTTTCTGTTCCATTTACTTCCATTCATATGCATATGAACGTTTGGTGAACTTGAACCTGAGAATTCAGAAATTACATGATTGGAACTATATAGGCTACTGGACAGCTAGTTGTCTGTCTCAGTAGTTATGCAGTGTCGAGTGTTTTCATGTGGGTTTCGGTAACTCACAGAGACGGAGATGAGCTGCCTGCTGCTTCCCCACAGTTTTGTGTTCTGTGCACGGCTCAAATGCTCCGTCCGCTCGCCAATCAAATTGTTCTGCTGCTCTTGCTTCATGTTGTTCTGCTCTGACGGGTGAACTTGTGTCGTGTCAACTTTGAAAATACTTTCTAGTGTTATGAACGTCATTGATGTTTAATTTAGTCACTGCCAGTATGGTTAAAGCTAATAATCAGTCTAGCGCGAGAACAAAGGGGATTGACATCGGTTTGTTCACACAGGCCTATGATTCGAATACTGTATGTAAGCTGTTGTGTGAACGGGATGGTTTAAGAGTCACACCTGTTATGGAAAGGTGAAAGCTGATGCTTGTTCAAATCTTTTCACAGGGGTAAAGGTGCTGAAAACACAAACAGACCCTACTTCACTTTTCCAGGAGGAAGAAGAGAACAGCGGTGAACGGAAAGACAGTCAGACAGAGTAAAACTGGCTAAATGACATGAGGAAATTACATCATTTATAATATTGTTTTGGAGCCGTTTTTTTTTTTTTTTTTTAACTTTGTTTTTATGTAACTTTTTTTTCAGTGATTAAAATAGTTTGAAAGTAAATTTCATTGTGCAGATGTTGACAATAAATATAGTCATGCAATTTCATTACAAAAATACTTTTCACTCCAAAAGGTGGGGTCCAAACGCTGAGGCTCCAAACTTTATAGGAAGTTACTATATATATATATATATATATATATATATATAGTAATGGTCAGAATTATTGGCACCCTTGGTAAATATGAACAAAGAAGCCTGTAAAAATATATCCGCAATTTTAATCCTTTTGATGTTTTATTAAAAAAATTCAGAAAAATCTAACCTTTCGTTGAAGTAAAAGAATTAAAAATGTGGGGAATATCTCTTTATGAAATAAATGTTTTTCTCCAAAACACATTGGCAACAAATATTGGCAGCCTTTTTAATCAATGCTTTTTTTCAACCTCGTTTTGCCAAGATAACAGCTCTGAGTCTTCACCTATAATGCCTGAGTTTGGAGAACACCTGACAAGAGATCAGAGACCATTCCTTCATACAGAATCTCTCCAGATCCTTCTGATTCCAGATCCATGTTGGTGCTTCTTCTCTTCAGTTCACTCCACTCATTTTCTTTAGGGTTCAGGTCAGGGGACTGGGACGGCCATGGCAGAAGCTTAATTTTGTGCTCAGTGACACATTTTTGTGTTGGTTTTGATGTTTGTTTTGGATCATTGTCCTGATGGAAGATCCAATCACGGCCCATTATAAGATTTCTAGCAGAAGCGGTCAGGTTTTGATTTTTATCTGTTAGTATTTGATAGAATCCATGATGCCATGTATCTGAACAAGATGTCCAGGACATCCAGCAGAAAAATAGGCCCACAACATTAAAGATCCAGCAGTATATTTAACCGTGGGCATGGGGTACTTTTTATCCATGTGTGCACCAAACCCATCTGGTGAGTTTGCTGCCAAAAAGCTCTTTTTTTAGTTTCATCTGACCATAGAAGCCAGTCCCGTTTGAAGTTCCAGTCTTGTCTGACAACTGAATATGCTGGAGATGTTTCTGGATGAGAGCAGAGGATTTTCATTGAAACCCTCCCAAACAACATGTGCTGATGTAGTGGCAATTTGATTTTTTTTAGGCTTTCTGAACCAGAGACTCAACTAATCTCTGCAATTCTCCAGCTGTGATCCTTGGAGAGTCTTTGTCCACTCAAACTTTCCTCCTCACTGCGCATTAGGACGATTTAGACACACGTCCTCTTCCACACAGATTTGTATCATATTTAGTTGATTGGAACTTCTTAATTATTGCCCTGATAGTGGAAATGGGGATTTTCAATGCTTTAGCTATTTTCTTACAGCCACTTTCTATTTTGTGAAGCTCAACAATCTTTTGCTGCACATCAGAACTATATTCTTTGGTTTTACTCATTGTGATGAATGATTATGGGAATTTGGCCTTTGTGTTTCCTCATATTTGTACTCCTGTGGACCAGGAAGCCATGGCTGGACAATTTCATGTTCCTAGTCACCCTGGTGAATATGAATATGAAATGTAAATATGAATGGGAATATACTTCAGAGATATTTTACTTAAAGAAATTCTAGGGGTGCCAATAATTGAGGTCAACGTGTTTTGGAGAAAAACATTTATTTCATAATGTGATTTTCCCCCCACTTTCAATTCTTTTACTTCAATGAAAGGTTAGATTTTTGTGAATATATACACACACACACAATTCAATTGTATTAAAAAGCAAAATGGAGGCTTTTTTTTTTTTACCCCACTGTACATTCTCTGATAGGCTGTTGTGTTTAATTGCATATTAATTTTCATGTTGTTGTAATATGAAAGCGTAAGAAAACTGATGCTCCGCCGATGATGATTTAGCAATACATGGGGAGGAATGTGAAACCAATCACATCCAACCACGTTATTTTTGATCACCTCATGTGGAAAGAGCTTGAGGCTTTGATGAATCTTTCTCTGACAGAAGCAATATTTTTGTAGGTATGGCTGTTTTTTATGCAGACGTGACTCTGAAGTCTCGCACGGCTGTTGTACAGCCCACCGGCTAGTAGATTATTTTAGATCTTTTGCAACACACACAATTTTTTTTTTCTTCTCCAGAAAATAATCAGCCTTCATCGATGTTATAATGTAGTGTCAGAAGATGTTTCTACAATATAACAGGGCAATTCTTTTGTGTGTAAATGCATTTGAACAGATGAGAGCTCATTAACAGCACTCTATTAATATTTTTAAACATTAAAAATGTAGTAAATTTGTTGAACAAGTGTTTCCAACAAATATACTGTATGAATTACAAAATGTAAAACATCAGTCTCGGTCTCTCTGTATTGTTGACTTCAGTAGCACATTTATAAAGTTTATAAAGCCTTAACAATTAGGTGAATCTCACAAAACTAAGAAATATAGGTACATTTCCCCCCCAAAAAAATCAAAAGAAAAAAATTTTAAATGAATTTTTTTTTTGCATAAAAAATAAAGCCATTTTTTTGTGTTTTTTGTTTTTTTTTTGCATGATGACAATTTCTTGACAATTAAAATTCCCCTGTACTATTCTCATTAACACACACACAAAAAAATGATATATTAAAATTACAATTATACTTACAAATACATACATTGTACAGTTTTTATGGTGGTATTTGTTGTACTGAATTTATGATGGGTTTTAAAAGCAAAAAACAAATTTTTTTTTTTATATAGTATGGATGTGAATTTTTGCATTGTAATAATACTTTGGGGACAAACGTGCTTAATTGTAATGAAAATAACATCAATGCAAGAAAAAATGTAAATGCTTGACCCTTAAAAATAAACTAAAGTTCTTAAGTTAAATTTCAACTGAAAAGCATTGAAAAGTGTTGATTTCAACAGAGGTGTTTCTGTCATTCCTGACTGACACAGTAAGTGAGATGCAGTCTTCTTTTTTGATGCTTTTCTGTTTAATAAACTTACTTTTTACAATTTAACCTACCCTGAGCTCAAATGTGCTTTCAACCTCTGTGTGTGTGAAGGTGAAGACAGCAAGTGTTACATCAGCCCACACCTCAGACCTGAAATAAGATACAAATGACAAACAATCCTGTTTTCGGCCATTTATGTCATATATAATGCAAAAAAATTGGTCAGTATTTTCACATAAACATTATAAAACATGATACAGTGTTTTGGTAGCATATGTTTAGTATGTTCTGAGATTCTGAGGAACAGTGTAATGCACAATGGCTGTGTTCAGAAAAGCCTACTCTTACAGTTTCTGTGGTATCTAGTACAGTATGTATATAGGGCACAGTATGCAAGAAATCTCAAATGATCTACTAAATGTGCCAAATGTGCAGTAAACACTGAATAATGTATTCCACAATGCAACGTGCTTAATTTGACCCCATTTTTTTTTAAGCAAAACTAGATTTTCAAATACAAAATAGAGCATATTACTGTTTTAAATGTTTATTGTTACAAAATGCATTCTGTTGCGCTATTTCAAACAGTACATACTGCACAGTATTCCGTGAATTGTAAGCTAGTATTCCATTCCGAACACAGCCAAATGTATGTAACATTTAGACACTGCCATGTACTAAAATACTGTATGGATTTAAAGGGACACAATTCTGTTCATTTAGAGAGCATGATTGAAGGGACATCATGTTGTTTGTGAATGAAATGAAATATCGCCCCCTTGAGGACATATACCTCTACTGTTAGGTAAAAATTGGCTCATGATTTAATAGGCGGCATGTTCTACTAAAATTTTACAGCTGCAATTACTATACGTGTCATGCTACAATAATAAAAAAAAATAAGCTCTTTATGGATTGTTCTGGAAATTGGAGGGAATAACATTCATAAGTCTACAGAGACACATCATGCCAGAATGAAGTAAAATAATCCAGTCATTCTGACCTAATGTGCTGCAAACAGCTGGTAAGCATGACCGTATCGAGAATAAAATACGGAAACTAATTGTGGTGCAAAGTGTAGCTGCGTAATCTTTAATAAATAACGGCACAGTCTACAAACAAACAAAGAAAAAAAAATTACAAAAAAAAAGAGAAAAAAAAACTAATTGAACAAACAGGAAAAAGCCCGGGTAGCAAATAGGTTGCGTTTCAGGTTCTCGCTAAATCCTCCTCAAGGGATGATAGAGGTCCATCTCCAGCAATAACACAATCGCCATGACAACATTGCACACTACCGTCTCTAGGAGTCGCTCCGTGGACATTCCGTGCGTCCGTTTGCACAATTAGCCCTCTGAGCCCGAGAGTATAATAGCATTACAATACAATGAGGACAATGCTATGTACATCATCCTGTTTCTGATTAAAAACATTCAGGCTCTGTACCGTTTGTGTGACGTCAGGCGCTTTTACCGTTCCAAGGCAGAGTTTCTGAGCTGTGTTCCTCTGATGAACCGTCGCCCGGTCCCTCCAAAGGGGACTGGGAACTCTGGTCCAGAGAGTCCTGGGAAGAGTGAGTTGAGTCCGTGTTGTTAATTTCATTCAGGGACTTTGACTCCGAGTCGAGACTCCCTCTGGCTGGACTGCTGCAGGACAGTGTGACTTGTGTGTTCCTCATGGACTCCTCTTCCAGGTCTGACATTCTCTCATGTTGCTTATTGGCCAACTCTGGGAAGAGACAGAAAGTGAGATCAGCAGTGGGAATACCATATTATCCCCGGGCGCTGTGAAGAAGAGCTGTGTTATCATTTAAAGGAATTCAATAGAAGTTAAGTTCAAGCATTGGTAACTTTTTTTTGACTGCCAATTATTTTATATACATTTATATATACACACATACTATATATATATATATATATATATATATATATATATCAACATGTCTAAGTTATAAGTCCTGTCATACAAACAGAGATATGAAGTCAGTTATTTTGTGTTTTACACATACCCATATACACCATAGTGTGATTGAATTACATAATAAAATATTATTCTGATAGCCATCAGTCATTTGTACTACTATATGTTTGCGTCTTTTGTTACTTAAACACCGGGTCAAATATTTAGACACACTTGAATAAATTTGTTTTTCATGATTTAAAAAAAACGCAATCTAAAGGCACGTTTGAACTTAAGTTTTGTAGACAAATAAAACTGCGCCTTAAAATTAATTGCTTTACTAACGTAAAAATGTATTTATTGATTTTATTTTAATAAATGATTTGGCATGGATGAAGAAAAAGCATGCAAGATTTTAAAGTTTTTTTGAAAATAAATTTTTAAAAATTATTTATTTCTTTACATTTTTAATAGTTTTTAATTAATAATAGATTTTTTTAATCTTCGATCACACACACGTGTTTTCCATAATTTTAATAACTTTACTATTTCTCTAAAACAACAACAATAATAAATATAGCTGCAAGCAGCAATTATGGGGTCAAGCTGAATAAGGAGCCATTTACACAACACCATTTTCAACTAAAAATGTAAAATTTTTAATGCGTTTTGGCTGTTCATTTACACGACAACGGCATTTTGGGTGCCTGAAAACTCAAGTTTTTGAAAACGGTCTCCGTGTAAACAACAAAAACGTGCATCTCTGAAAACGATGACGTCATGCACATGCATATTACATGTTCAGTCTATAGTGATTCATCGCAATCTAATGGCCTGACATCAGAATGCAGCGTTTTTAGTCGTTTTCGTGGATCCGTGTGAATGGAGATCGTTTTGACAATGGTGTCATCTTTACGCGGAAAACTCAAAGGAAAAACTTCTCTGTTTTAAGCATATCGTTGTCATGTAAACATATGCTAAGAGCCGAAAAGGAAATATTTGTGTACATCTGTGATCATGAGGTTAGGATAAAGCTGTTTAAATTACACAAGTTAAAGCACTTATAACATAATAACATGGTTTATAACTTCTGAGCAGTAGGTGGCACTATGACAAAACTCTGTAGGCACCCTCAAGTTATGCCTGTGAAGTACCAAGTTTTTTTTTTTTTTTTTTTGTCAATACACAAAACTTTTGCAAAGATACAGCCGCATATCCATTTTGGCGTGCTTGCAGGCAAAATTGTTGACGCAGTATAAAACGGTTGGGTCTATCAAAAATCTTTTAATAATGTTTTGTCATGAGTGTCTGTAGATGCTACATACCATTTTTCATACAAATCAGACAAATTTTGTAGGAAGAGTTCGAAAAAGTAGGTTTTAAATAAAATTTAATATGGCGGACATTAAGTATGGTAGAATATGGCAAATTTGGTATCATATGACTCAGCATAAGCCAACAAATCTAATGATGCAAGTTAAATGACAATATGTTGAATTTTTCATGTTATAAACATTTTCATAAATTTAATTATATCTCTTGACCACTAGGGGGCGCTGACCTAAAGCTTTACTGGTCCTCTCAGAACATGACCATGAATCATACCGAGTTTCGTAACGATATGTTCATGCTTTCGTAAAACATTTCTCCTTAAATAAAACCTTTTTGGCATAAAATGTTCTTTAAAATTGAGTCAAGAACCCTAGAACTCTATATAGAAAGAGTGCATGTCCAATTTTTTTTTTTTTTTTTTATTGTACAGAAATTATTATTTTTTTGATTGCATGCGCACCTTGAACAGAAAGCTCTTTCCAGCGCTCCTTGTTGTTCTGGATGATCTCGGAGAGCAGGTGTCGGACTTGTTTCAGGTCGATGCCGCACAGAGAGTAGTCTGTAGTGCCTCCCTGCTCGTCGTTCGAACCCCGACCGCTGTGTCTCTGTACCGACTCCACCACCGTGGCCGAGCCCCGACCCGTCAAACTGCACCACAGGAGCAGATTAAAAAACAGATTATCATCCCTGAATCAAACACCTTTACCATGATGAACATGTGACCATTGCCTCACCTTGACCTGCGGACACCCCCAGATTTCACAGCTTCCTCTATGAGAGGACTAATGATCTTCTCTGTTGTGTCGACCAGAACAGAGAATGTGGGTTCGACGATAAAATCGATGAACCCTTTGAAGGAAAAACAATTTTATTTGTTTAGAAACCTTTGTCATTCATTTAAACAGCTAGAAACTCATTAGCAATAATGGTTTTTGATTCAATCAAGATGCCTGTAGTTATTGTGTCATTAAATCAAACCACATTTATTTTATGAGCTCCATTAAATATTACAAGAGGGCATGTTATTGTCTCAGCAGCCTCTTGATGGCAGTAAAGAGCTGAGCATGACTGGACTAAAGGCACCTCTATATGGATATATTCATAACAGCATAGTAACATTGTTCACTGATAGTATTCACTCATACTATATTTCTACAGTGCATAAACTGTAAATACTGTATATACAATGTATACTGAGCACAAATATGCAAATTTTACATAAAATACAGGAATGTTCATGAGTAGCATCCAGTTATCTTGCAAAAAAAGGCACTTGGCAATTTTGATTTACATATTTATTCTGAAAAGTAAATATAAAATTAAATATATTTCAAAAACTAAATCATATCTAAAACAAAAATATATAAAAAGCATACACAACAGGGACATAAAAAACAATATATTATTCAATTTACAAAGAAAATGAAATGTAAAACATCGTGACTATTACTGTTCAAATTTATTTAGTTGTGGATTTAAAGAAATGTAAAGGTCAAAGTTAAACCTTAAAGCATTCTGAAAAAATAAAGATGCTTAAAAATTTTAGTTTATCAACCTTGAAAACAGAAGGTCAAGTTAAGCGCATTACATTGTGGGATACAGTATTCCATGCAGTGTGCTTCTTTTGGCAAATGTAGCAGATTGTCTGTGTAGTCCATACATAAAATTGGCAAAGCAAGCAAGCATACATACTACAGTATATACTGCAGAGATAATAGAAGTAGTATGTGAGTGCTGTTCCAAACATGGCCTTGGCTATCAGAGATCGTGTGTATGTGTGTGTTAGTTTTACCTATCTGTGACTGGGCAATCATGGTGGCTTTCCGGTCACATAGTGGAGAGAACGGCAGCCCTAGTTCTGCCTCCTTGTCACCCTGCAGAGACAATAAAAGAATCAGAAAGAATTACTCATACTGGCCCTGTGAACAGCCTAATAAAACTTTCCTCTTCCCTCTTTGTTCTTGAGAAGCCAAGCAGACAGAGACATCGTGTACCCGTAATTTCTAAGCCAACAGGATTTTGAGAGCAACTTCCAAAACAAACTCACAATACCAACAGATCCTGGTTGTTAAGTTGCGACTAAAAAAAATATATTGTCTATGCTTATTCGATTAGATTTTTTCGGGTTCCCTCACTCTCTCTCTATTAAATGGTGTAGTATTAACTTTGAAACAATCTCCACTCAGAATTTGCAAGTACATTTCAAAAAATAATTACAAAGAAACAGCAACTTATTGATTTAAACATGAAATTTTGAAGTAGAAAGACTAAAATAGTATCTTGTAAAATGTACTTGTATAATCTTTCTTTTATTTATAACTTCAAAAAAAATGATTGACATGGGAAAAAAAAAAAAATATTCAGACACCTTGAACATCTCATCTTCATTATTACAGTTTATTCGCTCTAGTTTAAAAAAATGGTAATAAAATATGACAAGATCTCAGAGTTAAACTGTGTCAGAAAAAATTAATCTTAATTATGTCAGATAACACTTGAGCAAAACATGGTCAGGTCAAAGTGTCTGAATAATTTTTGGTCCCAAATTTTTTATCAATTTTACTGGTAGTCCACTGTATGAAGAATTTTTGGGTATAATATGTCACAATTTACTTTATTTTGCTATCCTCACCTACATAAATGAACTATAGTGTCCTGCACCCACTAGTAAAAATATACAAAAAATATTTAAATAGTTTTTTGATTTGTAGGTGTATATTTAATTCAAAAATAATATTTATCATTTTATTACCTATTTTACATGTCACGTTTTCTTATTTGGTCATCATGTGCATAAGCTCTTCGATGGATTCCATCTTTCTCCTGCAATTCACCCAGATAATTTTTGTGTCTGCAGAGTGTCTCTGGGAGTTCTGCTTGTGTTACTGGAGACAAATATTATGGTGTGTGTACCTGTCTGAAGAACTCCTCCATGAGAGCTTGTGTCCAGCGGTAGTGCAGCTTCCAGCCCTTAGCGGGGTGGCTGATATCGGCCGCGTGCAGCATCAGGGACATCGCTTTAGCTTTGTCTATTCTGATAGACACACATTCATCACAGCTTCATCAGTCAGATAGAAAGACAGAAAGTTTGTAAACAAATTATTAATTTATAAATCCACACTTACACATATACACATTCACAAACACAGGACATGGGAGGATTCTGTCTTAAAGGGTTAGTTCACACAAAAATGAAAATTCTGCCATTAATTACTCACCCTCATTTCATTCACAAATTAACACAAATTAAGATATTAAGAAATTAAGATATTTTTTATTAAATCCAAGAGCTTTCTGATCCCCCATAGACAGCATTGCGATTACCACTACAAAAAGTATTCTCGTCGCTTCATAACATTAAGGTTGAACCACTGCAGTCACATGGACTATTTTAACAATGTCTTTACTACCTTTCTGGACCTTAAAAGTGGTAATCGCAATGCTGTCTATGGGGGATCAGAAAGCGCTCAGATTTCATCAAAAATATCTTAATTTGTGTTCTGAAGATGAACGAAGGTCTTACAGGTTTGGAACGAAATGAGGATGAGTAATAAATGACAGAATTTTCATTTCTGGGTGAACTAACCCTTTAAGGCCCAGATATACTTCAAGCGAATTCGAAGAACGAACTGGTCTGACGTCATTTCGAACAAAATCAGGCCAAAACAAAGTTCGTTTTGTGTTCATTTTGGGGGTTGAAAACAGCTTGCTAAAGCGAACTTTCCGGAAAAGCTTCAAACTACCATTGGTCCATGGTGATTATGTAATGGGTAGGTGTGCTCTGAGGCTCCACCTTCTTTGACATGGAGTTCTTCACCGGTTCATTTCTTTTGATCGGTCCGTCAAGGTCGGACATCTGCGAGTAAAATCATGAACACACTGGATAGCTGTTTTATAGTAGAAAATGTTGTAATTCTAATTGTAATTCAGTGTAATTCTGACACTGTTTTTTCATGTTTAATACTGTATAGCTGCTTGCATTTAAACAATTTGTATAATATTGTATAAATTGGTATATAAATAAATTATGTGAATTTACCGGAGTGCCAAATTTCAGAGCTTGTGCAAACAACCACATCACTGTGATCAGATGCTTCCTTAACTGCTGTTTTCTCATCGCTGTCATTTTTGTTGTGTGTTTATTTTGTTATTGAGAGGAAAGCATATTTGCATATTCACTTAAACGTTGCTCTCAGCAGCGTGGGCGGTGTCAGGATGTTTGCTAACATATTTCGAACTTCTTTTTACCCCAAAGCGAAGAACGAAAAAGAACTTTGCCATTTTGTCTCTCTTTTTCTCTGTTGTACTCCAGTAGTATCAACTATATTTTGGCAGAAATACTACTTCATTTTTATCACAGCTTAGGCAGTAGCATTTCTAAGATTTAGCTACTAATACCCAAGTCAGTTTGGAAAAAAAAGACTATGTTAAAGGAATGAATAAAAAATAAATACTAATAACAAATGTATTTCAAAACAAATACAATATACAGTATATGCAAGATAGATATTAGACATTGTGATATGGTCAAAACATGACACTGAAGACAGGAGTAATGGCTGCTGGAAATTCAGCTGTCATCACAGAAATAAATAACATTTTAAAATATATTCAAATAGAAAACATCTTTTAAATTATTTTACAATGTTACTGTATTTTTACTATATTTGTGACTATTTTTACAATATTTGTGTATTTTTACTGTATGTGTGTGAATTTGTGTATTTTTACTGTATTTGTGTGTTTATTTTTACTGCATCTGTGTGACTGTACTGTTACTGTATTTTTACTGTATTTGTGTGACTGTATTGTTACTGTATTTTTACTGTATTTGTGTGACTGTATTTGTGACTATTGTTATTGTATTTGTGTGACTGTATTGTTACTGTATTTTTACTGTATTTGTGTGTATTTTACTGTATTTGTGTGACTGTATTGTTACTGTATTTGTGTGACAGTATTGTTACTGTATTTTTACTGTATTTGTGTGTGTTTTTACTGTATTTGTGTAACTATATTTTTATTGTATTTGACTGTATTGTTACAGTATTTGTGTGACTGTATTTGTGTGTATTGTTACTGTATTTGTGATTGTATTTGTGTGACTGTATTGTTACTGTATTTGTGATTGCGGTTTTATTGCAGTTGTCTGTGGTTTTATACTGTATTTGTGAATTTAGTTTTGTTGATAATAATAGTTATCAACAATTGTCTTTGGCACTGACAAAAAAAAGTACACAATGAAAAGACATTAGACAGAAATAGTCTAAGCAGACATAAAAAGAATTTAAAAATAAACTTTAAATGTGAAATTTAAAATGTCAAGAGTCTTAAAATAACTCTAGTTAAAGTCCTGTTAAAAATAATTTCTGCCAACAGAACAAAGGATTTCTTGCATCAGAAGCACGCATTTGAATTGGGAAAATAGACCCTGGAGATCTAGTTGTTTATTTATGAGCCTGTTTAATGATCTGTGTCGTCTGATTCTGTTTGCAGCTCGACGGATATAATTTATAACAAATGAATGAATAAGCTACAGAAAAGTCTCCAGCAGTTGACACATTTATTTCATCACACAGTATATACGTCACACCACCCAGTTGTAATGAGTACAGCTACGCAAGAAGTATGACACATTTTCATAGGGAAGACACACCGTCGAACTCATTCATTAACACCCTCATGTTCACAAACGCTCAGAGAGAACAGTGGGAGCGTCACTCACCCCTCCGGCTGCTGCAGCGTGTTCCTCATCGTCTTGATCTGCTGGAAATGGCAGGACATATCTGTGCTCATGACCATCTCGATCACCAGCGTACGCAGCTCCCTGTGGGAAGCACAACACAGCGGCTCAACAAAACTCAAAGCACATGCACTTTCCCAGAACAGATCGTCCATTCCTCACAGGAACGGCACGTCCCAGGACATAATGCCAGCGTTTCCCAGCGTTGAGTGACAAACCCCAGCGTACCTCCAGTCATCTTTCGAGAGGTTGACCAGGATGTTCATCTCATCCTCTTGCATAAGTCTGTAGGCTGCGCTCACATGGTGGTTTTCCAGAACCGAGCGATCGTTGTACAGGATTGCCACTTCTGATCTGTGCAGAACCAAAGGAAGAGGAGTCAAAAAATGTCCTGCATGTTCCAATTACTATGCCACTGTAGTACCATTTTAAAAGGTTAGTACACCCAAACAATGAAAATTCCTTCATCATTTATTCACCTTCATGTCATTCCAAGTCTGTATGACTTTCTTTCTTTCGTGTAACACAAAAGATGTTCTACAGTATGTGAAAGCTTATTGTTACCAGGGGCTGTCAAGCTTCAAAAAGGACAAAAAAAAAAACACCATAAAAATAGCATGAAAGTAGATATGACTCATGCAGTACCTTTCAAGTCTTATGAAGTTTTGTGTGGTGAAAACAACAACATTTAAGAGTTCTTTTTCAGTGAAATTATTGCCTTGAGTTTTTTAAACTTGTCATGTTGGAACCAGTCATGTGATACACAAGAACCAATTGCATTTGGCATCATTGATGTCAAACTTGGCCTGACAGATCCAAATTTAACACAAGATCTTCATCTTCATTTATATAGCGCTTTTCACAATACAGATGGTTTCAAAGCAACTTCACAGTGATAATAGGAAAAGATCTTAGCTGCACTTGTACCTATTCAAATTTTTTCATATAATTTTGGTAATGACAAACATGTGCTTGGTGTCAATTACTGTCAATGGCACATTTTGCACATTTCTCACCATACGCTTGCAATTTTTCTCACTTTGAAGCTTAACAGTGCTGGTCACTATACTCTTTCATTGTATGGAAAAGAGCAGCTTGGACATTCTTCAGATTTCCTCCTTTTGTGTTCCATGCAAAAAAAGAAAGAGTCAAAATGGATATATATATATATATATATATATATATATATATATAAGCAATAAGGTATGAGAGGCTGTGCTGTATCGTGAATAAGTCACGGCTGAAGGCCGTTGTTAGGCATGACGCGAAGCAGAGTGCCTGCAACCCCTTCAGCCGTGACTTATTCACGATACAGCACTAGCCTCGAGTACCTTATTGCTTTTATAAAACGGTTACCACACAATACAAATATTAAAGCCTAAAATATGTATCAATGCAACTTTCATGAAGTAAACTTTCAATAAAAGCCTTCCTTCCACCGGAAAAAATAGTCCCTGACCGTGAACAGCAACAGAAGTTACATTATTACACCATTAGATGGCAGCAAGGACTGTCTTTATGAGTGTGTCAGTCAGTAGCGAAGACTTTTACATTGAAAAGACTGAATTGTTGTGAACACGGAACAAGACGCAACTGACAAATGCTTTGACTAGCGCTGTCAGTCACGGGAAAACCCCTTAACTGTTAAAAGGACAAGATAATACATCGGACATTTAAACAGGTTTTTTATAATGAACATAGGACTGACCTGAAGGAAAATGCTAAATCTGAATGCAGGTAATAAACTTGCTCACTCTATCTCTTTCTCACAATACTCTTCTACATAATACAGTAAGCTTCAATTAACAATATTAATTGAGAACAGTTTACATTTCAAAGAGTGGTTGCTAAGGGTGTAGTGATACACAGAACCATTGGGTGAAGCAGTTATAGTCGTGTTTTATTGTGAATAAAATACAGCTATTGTCCAATCAGAATCAAGGATTTTTTTTTTTGAAAGAAGTCTCTTATGCTCACCAAAGCTGCATCATCATTTGATCAAAAATACAGTAATAGCAATAGTTTTTTTCTATTTGAATATATTTTAAAATGTATATTTAAAAATATGCTGATGATCAAGAAATGTTTCTTATTATTATCAATGTTGAAAACAGTTTTTGCTGCTTCATTTTTACAGTTTTTGTGGAAATGAAATACATTTTCTTTCAGGATTGTTTGATAAATAGAAAGTTTAAAAGAGTAGCATTTGAAATTAAATTAATTATACATTTTTGTACCCAGTAAAGTATATTTCATTTCAAATGCAGCTCAGAGAAGGCAATTTCCTAATTATATTTCAATTTACTTTTGTACCTCTTTAACTTTTGTAACATTATAAATGTCTTTACTGTTACTGACTTTAAAAACTTGCTGACCCCAAACTTTTGAACTATATAGTGTATATCACCTCAAGAACCCTATATAGCTAAAAATGTTTCTCGATAAGAACAGGTTGTTGTTTTTTCTGAACCAAAAGTCCTGAAGAACTCTATCATATCTTACTGTAAGTTCCTGCCAGTCAGCCTGTTCCACACAAATATATTTCCAAGAAAAGCTATTTTATTCAGTGAGGTAGACAGACAGTACTCGGGAGATTTACTTTTCATTCTCTTGAGGAGTAAATCTGAGGTGAACTACAAGATGAGGTGGAACATCAGCTGTAATCGGAGATATCAAGAGTAATGCCTCAATTTTTCCCATCACATAAGCCTTGTTTCCCACAATTCACTGATGATCGAGTGCTCCTCCAAAATCACTGTATACTGCAGCACCGTCCTTGCATTTGGTTTCTGTCTGCTGCAAAAGCAAGTGCTGTGATGTACTGTACTTCTTCAAATAATGATGTCTGTGATGGGCTGTCATGCAAAATGAGGCCTGCTGTGAAGGGATCTCAGGGATCCTTTGGCAAGTATTAATGTGAATAAGATGTCCGGCCTGACGTGAACCAACACAGCAACAACAGCATGAACAGATTCTGACGTAGATTCTGCCACTGAAGATTAATTGAAAACATGATAAATTCTGCTCTCAGCCCCACGATAGCTCACCACAAGGAAGATGAACTATGTTAGGAATATGACCAGTGGATTCTCTCTCTCTATTACAAATGCACGCACACACACGCACGCACGCACGCACGCAGGCACACACACACAGGCATCATAGATTTGTTCCAAATGATAGGTCATTATGTTTCTAAGATTCTCTTCACATGCATCCTTCAAAGAGAAGGCAATTCCATAATGTGACAAGCTTACATTAGTACAAATATCCATTCAAGATGGTGGGAAAAGCAAAAGAAATGTTATTTATAAATATTAATAATACATACAAAAATATAATAAATATTTTATAAATATGAATAAATGTCAAATGGTTGTTTTTTCTATATTTTATATAAATATTAATTATATTAATATTGATTAACAATGGGAAAATGTTTAACTAGTAAATACAAAATATAAAAAATATTAAATAAAAATTATATATAAAAAAACTTTTAATATAAAATCAACTCGTGATTCTGTTTGTACTGAGAACTAAACATTTTAGGTACTAAATATAAGCTTGTTTATGTCTACATTATAATTCAATTCCCTGGATCATGGACCACAAAACCAGCCATAAAAATCAATTTTTTGAAATTGAGATTTATATATCATCTGAATGCTGAATAAAGCTTTCCATTGAAGTATGGTTTGTTAGGATAGGACAATATTTGGCCGAGATACAACTATTTGAAAATCTGGAATCTAAGGGTGCAAAAAAATCATTTAAAGTTGTCCAAATGAAGTCCTTAGCAATGCATATCCACTCACAAAAATACATTTTTGATATATTTACGGTAGGAAATTTACAAAATGTCTTCATGGAACATGATCTTTACTTAATATCCTAATGATTTTTGGCATAAAAGAAAAATCGATAATTTTGACCCATACAATGTATTGTTGGCTATTGCTACAAATATACCTGTGCGACTTATGACTAGTTTTGTGGTCCAGGGTCACATGTATTAGTTGAAAAACCTAATCTAAATGAAAATTTGAAACGTTTCTTCGGCAATAAACTGTAATAAGTTTAAGTTGAAGCACTAAAATTATTAACTGTAAATAAATAAAACTAAAATGAACTAAAACTAAAACAAAAATAAATTAAAAGTAATAAGAAATATAAAAAAAAAAAAATGAAACTAAAATTAACATGATCTGATTCAAAATATAAATAAAAGTGTAATAAAACTAAAACAAAAATAAAATAACACTGCTCTAGATCATCAGGTTTGATGTAATCATTGGAAGCTGGTCTAATAGTTTTACATTTTGGACAATTAATTGAGATTACTGGCTGTTTTTTATTGGAGGTCATCACACACCTGGTCTGGATGTGGAAGTTATTGGTCGTTCCAGTGTGTTCAAAGTCGTGGATAGCAGCAGCAAACACCATGGCCAATATTTCCAGTTCAGTGAGCCAGTGCTGTGGGAGAGCGGACCAGTCAGCCATTACCCAAATAATCATCATTACAGTGATTCAACATCATTAAAACGCATTTTAACAGCTGCGCATATTAACCTGCAAGTTAAGACCTCAAGCGTTCAGCTCCTATTGACTACAAACAGATGTCATATTTGTTTGTCAGTACGAGACATGCATGCGCAATTCACTGAGCGCTCGCTCACCATAATGCCAGTGTGTAGCATCAGATAGTGTGCCGTCTGTGTGACATCAGCAGCGTGGATCAGATTGTGGTAGGGGTTTCTGTGCTTGCTGTAGCCCATTTCCAGAGCTTCCACAAATGACACCAAGGAGGACACTGGTATCTACAGAGAACAACAATCCCAGTTACAAAAATAGAGTACTTGTGATTGTGCATTTTAACCACACGGCCATTCAAAAGTGTATGTTTTTGAAAGAAATTTATATTAGTTAGTGAGAAAATATAAAATTGATCAAATATGACAGTAAAGACATTTATAACATTACAAAAGAAAATAAAAATTGCAACTGTTTTAGTTGAAGAACTATACTAAAACTAAAACTGAAATAGAAATAAATTAAAGATAAATATAAATATTTAATGTTTAACTAATAAAAATGACAAAAGTACATAATTACAAAAAAATTAGACTAAAATATATATGTAAAAAACTGAAAATATAAAAAAGCTAATTCAATACATTAATGAATAGTATAAACTAGAGGTAAAAGTTTTGAATAACTAAGATTTTTTTTAATGTTTCTGAAGTCTTTTATGTGCACCAAAACCACTTTTATTTGATAAAAAATAAAAAAAATATTGTGAAATATTATTACAATTTAAAATAACTGTTTTCTATTTTAATATATTGCAAAATATATTAAAAATAATAATAATTTAATAATAATTTATTACTGTGATTGCAAAGCTGTTTTTTTTTTTTTTTTTGTGGAAACCGTGATACGCTACCATTTAAAAGTTTTAAAATTAATACTTTTATTCAACAAGGATACATTAAATTGATTCAATTGCCAGTAAAGACATTTATAATATTTCAAAAGTTTTTTTTTTATTTTTTTATTGAAATGCTGTTCTTTTGAACTTTCTATTCATCAAAAAAAAAAAAAAAGAATTTTGTTAAAAGTTCCCACAAAAATATTAAGCAGCAATGTTTTCAACATATAATAATTATGATAATAATAATAATAATAATAATAATTATTATTATTATTATATTCTATAATTATTATTAATATTTGAGCACTAAATCAGCATATTAGAATGATTTCTGAAGGGTCATGTGACACTGAACACTGGAGCAATGATGCTGAAAATTCAGCTTTACCATCACAGGAATAAATTACATTTTAAAATATACTAAAACAGTTATTTTAAAATGTAATATTTCACAATATTACTGTTACTTTATTTTAGATTAAATAAATTCAGCCTTGGAGAGCAGAAGAGACCATAAAACCCAATGTGTTAAAGGAAAAAAAAATCTAACTAACTGGCTTTAGTTTTGGATTCCCAACCCTACTAGAGAGACAGAATGGGCCTTCAAGCTGCAGTCTGAGGCCTTAAATGTCCTGCCACAGCAGATTAATGGAGCATGTTACAGGCAATCGAAGGGCTTCCGGTAAGGGAACAGTTTGCAGCAGCGTAATATCAATGTGTAATCACATGGAGAGCAGGGACTCCATACCTCACCACTTAAACACAAACACAGGCAACGTGTGTCTGATGCATTTAAATTGTAATCAGGGCTCTGTGTGTGTGTGAGTTCAGATTCTGTCATCACCACGCTTGTGAAAAAGGGTAAGAAGTGATGGGAGCTGACACAATGGTGAAAAACAAAGAAAGAGAGCAGATGGAAACTGTCAGACGCCTCATATCAGATGTATATCACATATAAATCTCCTGTTACAGGGTCAAAACATGTATGCTTTGGAGACAACACCAACTTTGGTTAAAACTTTGGTTAGGTGATTCCAAAAGGATGAAATCATAATATATTAAAGAAATAGCTCACATAACAACTCACATTCATTTTGTTTCAAACCTGTATGACTTTCTTCCGTTGAACACAAAAAGAACATGATGTGTACCAAGTACTTTTTTTCTATGCAATTACAAAAAACAGTGTCTGGAGCTTTTAAGTTTTAAAAATGAAGCAAAATCACCATAAATGTATCATAAAAGTAATCCAAAAAGTCTTTTGATGCCATACAACAGCTTTGTGTCATGAATGATGATGATGATGTGAACCAATCATTATTGAGTTGGATATTTTAAATTGATCTGGTATTGATTCAGTTATAGAGAACTTCGGTTACGGAGTGCTCAATTCTGAACTGATTCTATGATTCTGAACTGACTCAGTGATTGGACCGATTCAGTGATTCAGTCACAGCGGTTAAAAGCTCACTGGAAGGGAAGATTACCAGTGAATGACAACTTATTTTTCAGTCTTTTCTCATACAAAGCTATAGAGGGTATGCACGACATCACAGTAGGTGGGAGTCACTCCGGTTACACTTATTGAGTGGCAAAAAAACTGAGTGACAGGGTTGGTGTTCAGCTTGAATGCTGCGCAAAACACGCAAAACATCTAAAATGTAAAAGAGCTGAGTGATTTGATTTTACAAATAGATTCAACAAGAAATCAGAGCTCTCTTTTTACAGACCGCCGAAAGCCGAAAGCTGCAATTTGCAGAAACAACTAGAATCAAGGCAGAATCATTTTGTGTCAGATATGTTGGATTTTGGGGTAAAATTATACCCTTGGTTATATATTGTACTGACAACTCATTAATTCAATATTTGTAAGTTTTTGTCAGTGTTTATTAAAAAAACATCCATTATAAGCCTTCTGTTCTACAAAGGGGGATGGTTGGATAATGTTAGACAAACCCAGTTTTCCTTTCAAAGCAAGTTTAGTTTAATAGGAGCACCATGGAGTTATTAAAAAGATTCAGTTTACAGCATGGAACTCTGTATTGTCTGCATGACGGCAACAGCTGACAGTTATCCAGAAAAATTTAAGGGCCTTATCATACACCCGACACAATGCGACGCCAGGCACGACACAAGTGTTTTTTGCTAGTTTCAGCCCTAGACGCAGTTATCATTTTCACGTCCTGCGCAATGTTGTTTAAATAGCAAATGCACTCATGCCCGTCTGTTCACCCAAGGGCGTGCTGGTCTGAAAATGTGGTGTGTTCAGTCAATTTAAATACATGTGTGTATTGCCACGATTGGTTTAATTCGTCATTATTGCTAATAGGTAATTCTTATACGTGCAATGGCTATCCATTATGACATTTAGGCATTTTTATCTTTATGTACACAATAATAATCTTTTACATTTGTAATCCTTTTATTTTTAATATTTGGCATGTTTGTGTGCTGCTGCGCGTCGCTATGTCTAACAAGCAGAGTGTACGCGCGTTGTGCACCCGCCTATAGGTGCATATTACTAACGCGCTCTTTAAATAACAAAAAAGTGCATTGTTGGCGTGTTGCTATTTTGAGGCAACTGAAAACAACTGCGCCATTGACTTTAGATCAGGTTTTTGTTGCTCAATGGCGCAGTTGATTATTATTGTGTACATAAAGATAAAAATGCCTAAATGTCATAATGGATAGTCATTGCATGTATAAGAATTACCTATTTGCAGTAATGATGAATGAAACCAATCGTGGCAATACACACATGTATTTAAACTGACTCGTCAGGTTGAGGGTGTTTATATTCCGCCATGTAAATAGCAAATCCGCCATGGTGCAAGCACACCTGGCTTTTAAAGGGAATAGGAGATGGCACTCTGATTGGTTTATTGGACGTTACGCACAAAACACACCCATGACTCATTAAGAGACTAGGTACAACCCTTTTGGACCGTACGCCTGGTGCGCTGACCATTTTTTTCGCCGTTAAACTAGCAAAAGTGGATTTGGACACACCCTAAGTGCATCTGCGCCTTGCGGTTCAGACCAGATCGTTAAAAGAGGGCCCTAAAAATTTCTACAAAATATATAGAAACAACTAGAATATCAGTTGATGTCCTCATCACTTTTATCCTGAAGTAAAGTATGACTAAGCGTCAAGTCACTTCACAATACACATCGTTTCCAAGCAGCTTTATATAAAGTCATAATGTCTATAAAGCCTTGGTGCTTTAACAAGTTGTAGGGCTCGGTGATATGACGATATAACAACGGTATAAGTCATCATCCGGATTTAGATCTACCTATATTGTATTTATAGTGCTGTCTAGCATAAAGTGTTCACAGGCTTTGCTTTATGTATTTCCCAGGCGTCGAAATCAGGTACATATAAATGTCAGGAAATCCAATTCCTGGCCACATGTCAATGTCCACGGACCACTGGTTCTTTGTTAAGTTGTAAGGAACACTGTGGAGTCCAACTGTCTTTAATTCAAGCAGATAATCGTTTGTTTTACTCCCATTTTCACAGTTTCCCCTATTAAATCTAGTCATGCTGCAAGATGTTTTGCCACTCAGTCCTGCTGAGGGGGCCATGTCCTGGCGGGAAAGTGACGTCAATGCATACCCTCTATAGTATGCCTTCAGAAGTCTTTGAATATATTGCATAAATCATATAGATATTTTATATGGTTCTTTTGCATTCTTTTTGAAGCTTGAAAGCCTCTGTCCTCATGGAGCATAAAAAAGGGGACAAGTTCAGGTGTATGAGTTGAAATGAAATGAATAAATGACAGATTAAATTTTATTCAGTGGCAGCATGAGAGTTTCCCTATGGGCACATGAGTCAGAATCCAAAGTAAGCGGTGTGTTTAATATCACAGTTTTGATGTGTGTCTGGTTTTTGCAGTCTCTCGTACCCTGAAGCGGCTGATCAGGTCATATCTGGTGAGCAGTTCATACACCAGGAACTTCAGAGCGTGTTCGCTACTCGCCTCTTGGAGCGTGAAGACGTCAAATGACCATTTATCAACATCCTGAAAAAGAGGAAGACTCCTATGTATTGGTGGCAGACAGAAAACTAAGGAAACAAACTAAATCCATGTTATAATCTACTGTAAAGATAATATGTACCTTTAGAGCTGCAATTACAGATGGTGGATAGGTCAACCCTGCCATGTTGGATGTTCTTCTGTACATTCTGCAGATACACACACACAAACCATCATGATTTTTTATTATGACAAGCTGAAGTTTATTTTTACCAAGGTACATTTCAGTACAATGTTTTTTTAACACATGTATATGAATTCACATGTAAAAATTGCATTTGGGTAGCTGATGTTGAATCTTTTTGGCGAGCTGATGTTCTGAAGTGCTACTGTATACTCCAAATATACATATATTTTAAAAGCATTTTGCTTATTCTTTATGCATGCAAATTATTTGTCACACCATGTAAAATTAACTAGTGATGAACTAGGCAAAATGTGATTAAAATGGTAAGAAACCTCTAAATTGACCTAAAATATACACTTTCCCTTTTACATTTATATAAATATTAACTTAAAATCTTGATATTGATTTAAAAATGTTAAATGGACATGTTATGCATAAACTACTTATTTACATCGAAGTCATGAAGGAAAAATAGCCAGATTAAATCTAAAGTTCAGAAAGGGGTCAAAAATGATCCAGAATGATGTTTAAATTATGATTTTTTTTAAGCAAAAAACTTTGACCTCTTTAATCTTACACTGTAAGAAACAATATAAGATCATTTAATTGTCCCTCACAATTTCAAGGGTTTTTTTTAACTACGGTCTGAAGTAAAAATGGAGCTTTACAGAAGTGTTTAAGAGATGAGAAGTTTTTGACAGCAGCAGTAAAGTCAAAAGTGACACATCTACACGTAGTTGACCGAATCTTCACAGAACTGTATTCCCTGTATGATCAAGAACATTCAAGTGCGAACACTTTATAATCAGAAAAAAAAAAAAAAAGCAGGGCACAACACTTAAACTTTCCTTTTTAAATGAGGGTGGAAAAGCACTTAATAATGAAAACGTCATGTTACTCAACACAGTCCAGATTCCAAAATAATTGTACATAATGATCAAATTCAGTTCCAGTGTTCTTTTTAACTTGGCTCTTGCTGAATTAATCCCAATACTGGAAAATTAACACATTTATGCAGAATTTTTTTTTTTGTCTCTGTCTAGTATCTTAATTTATTGGACATAATAATGTTAAATCATATTAATTCATTTTATTTCATCACAATGTCACAATTATACAGACCCCCAAAAGGGACATGGTGGTGGAAAAAAAATGAGATGGGAGGAAAAAATATATTTAAAAACTTCACATTTGCTCGCAAAACTTTTGAATTCCCTCAAGAAATTTTGCAAAACATTTTGAGAGCGGATGCAAAGTTTCTCTGGGAAATGCAAAACATTCGCAAGAGAACACAAAAGCATTGACATATAATTTTTCCTTCAATCTTTTTTTTTTTTCATCACTATGTCCCTTTACAGGCTCCATACAATTAGCTGGGTGAATTTTAAATAATTTCACAATTTTTGTACTTTTATACCATCATCTAGCACTAATCATTTTCATATATTATCTAGCACTTGTCTTTTTGTCTTTTATAAAATGCATTTTATAACAAATTTCATCTATTTTATTACAAAAATCCATCCATTTTATAAACAAAAATCCATTCATTTTATAACAAATAGTCTTTTATGACACCATCCATAAAATGACAATTTTAGTGGAGAAACTAAATCATTCCATCCATTATTATTATTATTATTATGTAATATACTATAATTCAACTTACATTAAAACACCCTGATGTATTCTTCATTTAGCTCTTTGTTGGAACGGAATATTATATTAAGATTCATATAAATTTTATGTGTACAAAATCAAATTGAGTTTGTCCAGCGCATATTTCTGAAAGTCTGGCTTACCCCTTTTTTTAACCACAAAATAATAGATATTTTTCTAATTTGAATGTCTTTTATCATTAATATACATTCGATATCACACACCACCCGGTGATCAGCGCTTGAAGCTCAACAGGTGTCTATGACATTCTGAATGAGTTTCCATGGAAATGAGGAGCTCTGCCCATGTAAGAGGGAGGCAGCTCACACGTATTACTCAGACGTGAGGGTACATGCCACAGAGAAGAGGACTGCAATGCAAATGGAATGGACTGAGATGTTCATTTTCAGTTACTGGAAAAGATTATGCAGAACAAGCCCTTAAGTGTGTGTCTTATGTGTCGGTAATCTTGGTAGACATTTTCCCAGTTAGCAGGAAAAAAATGGGAAGGTCTGTGAAATGAGACTGTCTGTATGATTTAAACTCACTTAGAGGCTGCACGTAAAATGGTCAAACTGAGGCTCTGTCCCAAAAACAAGTGTGCTGCAGTCTACATCCTACACAGGCAGCTGCCTTCAGAGGCAAAATCCTGGTCTATTACATTTATCTGCGATTTTAACAGCGTTTATGTGTGTTGCACATCATAGAAGACAATGTTACCATATGTTCATTTCAATTGTAGGAGAAAACAAGTTAATTTTAAGCTTTTTTGTGCCATTTTCATCTTCCAGGTGACGTTTTCTTACACCTATACAGTTACCTATACAGTTACAGTCACCTATACAGTTACAGTTCCTCAACAACCGTCCATACCGGCGTGATGAATACGATCCTCAATTGGATGGAACTGAAATAAATACTTTTAATGTTGCGATCCTATTGGACTTATGATAGCAACCTGAATTGTAACAAAGCACTGTTGGCCAGAGGAGAACTGGCACCCCGACTAAGCCTGGTTTCTCCCAAGGTTTTTTTCTCCATTTTAACACCAATTTGCCACTTGTCTGCCACCTGATGTCACCTGATGGAGTTTGGGTTCCTTGCCGCTGTCGCCTCTGGCTTGCTTAGTTGGGGACACTTGACTTGACATTTTGATATTCAACAGTGCTTTTGATCTGCCTGCATTGACACTATTCTTTAAGAGCTGCTGTGCAGTCAAACAATGTACCAGTTATCAATGTAAAGCTGCTTTGACACAATCTACATTGTAAAAAGCGCTATATAAATAAAGGTGACTTGACTTGACCTATAGTACATCGATGACTCATCAGTGTCTCAAAATTATTCATGAGACTATGTGTCCTTATCTTATGAGAAGACGCCTCACTTAAATATTCACGACAAAACGTGTTGATTTCCTTCAAACTGTGAGATTGTGAAAGATGCATTAATGAGTCAAAAATGAACGTTTTTGCTTTCTAAGAGTTTCTGTGTCGTAGAAACTTCGACACAAACCCAATTCATCCACATTGAGTGTCTTTACGGCCCCTTAACTTATCAAATGGCTTATAAAAATGCTGCAAAATAAGCCTCAAAAGTTATTAAAGATGCAATAGCGCATTCATATGCACTGCCCGGCCAAAAAAAGGTCGCTGTTTGGATTTTATCAGGCAAATACTTAAGAATCTATGAATGGATTACAGTGATTATTATGTTTCTTTATGTTATCATTTTCACACATGAATTAACATCTATTTCCATCGAGAGGTGCATCATTTTTTTTTCAAGAACTTGTATTGACAATGCAAGAGGTGAGCACTCTGTAAAGTCTCCTCCAGCACATCCCTAAGACTTTCAAAGAATTTAAGGTCTGGACTCAGAGGTGCCAATTCATGTGTGAAAATGAATCTTCATGCTCTCATAACTATTCTTTCACAATTTTAACCCTGGTGAATCTTGACATTGTCATCCTGGAATATGGCCATGATGTGTCTTCCTACATGGTTGTTTAAGAAATGAA
Source organism: Ctenopharyngodon idella (assembly GCF_019924925.1). Lineage (NCBI taxonomy): Eukaryota > Metazoa > Chordata > Actinopteri > Cypriniformes > Xenocyprididae > Ctenopharyngodon > Ctenopharyngodon idella. The sequence goes on along the minus strand of NC_067228.1, from coordinate 6,739,689 downwards.
AAGCTACACACTCCATCTTTAAGGGTTAAAAGAACCGTTGCCACACATATAACATGTAATAATGATCCATTTATAGATTCTTAAGTATTTGCCTATTAAAATCCAAACAGCGACTTTTTTTTTTGGCCGGGCAGTGTATATTTTCAATGCAGAGTACAAATGCGAACAGCTGTGCATTTATTTGTGCATTAAATTATAGCTGTCACAGGATATGTATGTATTTGTGTAATTTACGGTGAGCTTACAAAACCATGTATAATATATTTGTTTATTTTGGTGTGTGTAATGGTAAATTGCAGTGTACATTTGTGGGAAGCCTTGATGCTTTTAACTTAATGAAAAAACTGTCTGAATCAGAAGCAGTTGTTGTGTTGTCAGCCTCCACTGTTTACCATGCTCACTTTTGTAGCATTTTTCAAAACTGTGGCAAGAACTAACTGGTGCTGAAACAGGGGGTTCATGAACCTTTAATGTTAAAATGTTTCTCAGCCAATAACATGATATTCTAATAAAATATATTTCTGTCATGACAGCTCTTGGAGTGTTTGGCATGGTAATGGATATGACAATGTTGACGGGACTTGCTACTGCCAATACACACTGCTGTGAGCAAGTAAAACATGCTGCTGCTGTTCAATATAGCGTATATGAATTACCCATAGCAGATCTATACAGGTGGAGCTGGGGAAGGTGGAGGGTTTCTGTACTGCTATAGCAAATGCTGACCCAAATATTTGAAGGTTGAGCAGTGAGCTCATTGGCTACTGATACAGCAGGAACCAATCAGCTGTGCCCTATAGAGAATAATGTGATTGCAAGCAGATTGAGTTATCAGCCTGCGCCATCTAGAGTTTCATGACAGAACTTTCTGTAAAAAATACATTTTAAAACATTAAATAAATTATAAATTATACATAAAAATACTGAATCATTAATCAAATTAATTTTGTATTGGAAATTTTCAGCACAAAATGAAAAATAAGTATAATGACATTTGATCTGCAATTTTGGAATAATTTGTTCACAAAGTTAGGTGCAATGGATTCTGGGATTGTCTTTTCCGTGAACAATACATGCAAAGCTGGCTTCTAATTTCGTCCAAGTAAGGTATCTTAAAAGGGAAGCATAATTATGTTGCCTATGTGGGTGGCTCACTGGGTGAAAATTGAATGTTAAAGGGTTTGTCCACTCTAAAATGAAAATTTTGTCATCATTTACTCACCCTCATGTCGTTTCAAACCTGCATGCATTTCTTTCTACTGCTGAACACAAAATATTATATTTTGAAGAATGCTGGTAACCAAACAGTTTTGGTTCCCCTTGACTTTCATTGTATTTTTTGTCCATACAATGGAAGTCAATGGGAACCGAAGCTGTTTGGTTACCAGCATTCTTCAAAGGATATTTGAACACCGTTATGGTTGTAGTAAATGATGTCAGAATTTTCATTTTTGGGTGATCACTTTAATAAACATCATCAGATTTTGTGTAAAATGTTACTGACAATTAATAATTGAGCATAAAGTTACAATGAATTTACTCTTAAATCTATAATAAATCAAGTATTTCATTATCAAAATCAGTAAATACCGTTCAACAAAGATCCCAGCCTGAACGGCGTGAACGATGCTGCGGAACCGGGGCTTCTCCTCTGGCCGTCTGCGCACCACTCCCATCTTCCTGGTGAAGGTGGAGGCCAGCCAATCTCGCACCTCCATGGGCACAGAGTCTGCCTGGATATCACTGAGCTCATCCTCGGTGTCCAGAAGCCGCCTAGAGAAAAGCAAACATTTTCAGAGAGGATATTACTCCAAAGAGCCTACAGCAGCTGCTGTGAAGAGCCGACAGCATATGACCTTTTTCAAGATAAATATTGTAGGTTAGTATGTGCAGTAGAAGAGTCTTGCAATCTAGTTATTTGGTTGCAGTGTTTTTTTTGTTGTTTTTTTTTTAATGCAATTGATTAAAAATATTTCTTGAACACCATTAAATACTGTAGATAATTTTCAAATATTAATACTGAGTAAATATATAAAAGTAAATAATATAATAAATGAAACTAAATATAAAAACTTTAGTAATTCTGTGCACACCTCATTTTATCAGATCTATCGTTATTAAATCAGTCATATGTCACACTGCTCTCTTGATATCAGCATTGGCCATTGACAAACCTATAGCCTGGTCGACCTATATCTGCATGTGTTCGACCTACACCGACAAACAGGGACAGTATCAGAGAACTGAGATCAGTATCAGTATCAGTGGAAGTCAGAACTACAAAGTGGGAAAACCCATAGGATGCTGCAGCCTACATTTAAATGTGCGTCGGTGGGTGTTACAATCATTGGAATGTGTGATAACTGATGTGTAAAGATTAAAAATACTGTGTTATGGGGTTATATTTTTAGCTCCGTCTGTGGGTTGTAATAGGGGGAGTTTCACAAAACCTGTCAAGAATATGTCCCAGCCATATTTCGCACCTAAGTCAAAAGAAAAAAATAAATTTAATTTTGCTTATGGAAACTAATTACTGATTAATTATAATTTAACCTCTTTTTTGTACTGGCAGATATTTACTTTTGACATCATAACTGTCATTAATTGTATTTAAATTTTAAATTATGATACAACAAGAATATAAGATCATCCTGCATAAGGCAGAATCCATTAAGGACGCCATTAGTCGCATATTTTAGCATTTTACTCTCAAACAACTGAGAATGCATCAAATTGTATTTGAATAAAATTACAGATTTGAATGTAAAATAAATTAAAGATGGATGTTAAAAGCAGATTTCACACATCATTTAAACGTTTAGGGTGTAAGTATATTTTCTTAGGCTCAGTAAAATCAGTATTATTTTATTACAATTTAAAATAACTGTTTTATTTTAATAGATTTTAAAATGTCATTTATTCCTGTGATGCAAAGCTGAATTTTCAGCACCCAACATCATTACTCCAGTCTTCAGTGTCACATGATCCTTCAGAAATCATTCTAATATGCTGATTTGGCAACATTTCTTACTTTTATCAATGTTGAAAACAGTTGTGCTGCTGAATATTTTTATTATTCTTATTCTTTACTTTTGACATAAAAATCCAGTGGGGAAAAAACAGTATATGATGTGATCTGTACATGTTTTCGTGACATTCACTCAAACTCAAATGGAGCTCCACACCTGTGTGATATTTCTGTGCAGACAGAAAGCAAGAAAACATCTCCACAGCCACTTGCTCATTTTCTCATAGTGCCGTGACTCATCCTGCCCTTGCTCTATTGGAGAAAAAGCCAGTATTCAACGCTGAAGTACCATAAGCGACTGGCATAAGATTAAATAAATAAGCTTTTCCTGAGAAATGAATGCTGCAGTAAGAATAGAGACTGTTATTGCTCAGTCTTACGCAGACACCAGGAAATGCGACATGTTATCATAACAAATATTCTCTGACTTCCAGTAACAAGCTAAAATTGCTCAAAGCTGCTACCATGGCAATACATCCTGTGCCTGTCATTAGGAAAACGTAATTAGCCATAGCCGAGTCTGTCTAAACACAAGTCCATCAAACGAGAGGCTGGCAGGGCTCTAGTGGGACAATGCTAGCTCTCTATATACGTCAGTCTGAAGCACAACAGAGCGACAGAGCTCTAGGTCTCGGTTAATTAGGATCGAGGGCCCATGAGACACACAGCTCCGCTGACTAACTGTGCCGCTGACTTCCGCGGGGAGCGAGATGCGGAACAAGAATACTCTTAGCACGTCTCACTTCAGACGAATGCGAAACACCTCCTGCTAACTGCTGGAGATAGAGATGAGAATGCTTGAACAACAAAAGTGTGGACTAGATAAATAAACCTCGGGGGGAGAGCGCTCGTACCATTTATACATGTTGCCCCTTTCCCATGGTCCCATGAAAGTAAAAAAAAAAAAAAAAAAAAGCAGCTCTGATCATCTAGAAGAAATCTAGCTGCATCCTTTAATAAGAAAATATTTTTTAAATAATGTAAAAGCAGATAATTAAATCATGATATAAACCAGAATATAACACTGATCATCCTGCATATGTCCGAATTGACCCATTAAATCCATATAGGATGCCGTTTGTCACATATTTTAGTATTTTAGTATTTAATTGCATTTTAATAAAATATGTTAAAAGCAGATTCCATATACCGTTCAAAAGTTAAGATGTTTTTGACAGAAGTCTCTTATGCTCACCAAGTCTGCATTTATTTGCAGTAAAAACAGTATTGTGAAATATTAAAATATAACAATTTAAAATGTAAAAGTTTTCTATTTTATTACACTTATTATCATTTTCAGCATCATTACTCCAGTTTTCAGTGTCTCATGATCCTTCAGAAATCATTCTAATGTGCTGATTTGGTGCTGAATAAAGCATTCATTTCTTTTAAAAATCATTCAGACCCCAAACTTTTGAACAGTACTGTACCTTTTTTTAAACATTTAATATTCGCTGATTCATGCAAAATCCATCAAGTTTTTATCTGTTGGTTTTTTGTACTTCATCAGATTTTTAGTTAAATATAAAATATAAAGACAATCAGACATCTTTAATTCTATTTCTTGTGTTTCATTGGCGCACAATTGCACATGACTTTATGCTATGTTCATTAAAATGTCTAAAAACAAAGCTGAACCGTAAAATATTTAAAGTCACAAATCTCTAGTGTTATAAATCACCTTGGTAGAAGCTAAACTGATATGTGTAATGATGAGTAACACTTTACAATGACCTTAAAGGGTTAGTGTGACAAGCAGGGCGGGCGAGAGCCGTGAGGGAACGGCGCGAGGCCGGTGACGCGAGTGTTAATAAGCGTCAGCTGCGCGTTGCACTGGTCTCAAGTCTCTCACGGAGGAGCTCCGGAAGCATAAAAGGAGGAGCGACGACAGTGAAGGACGAGAGAGGACCAGGCCTGGACTTTAAGTTATGTTTTATTATGTTTGTGTGGCCGGCAGACGTCCGTGAGGGTCTGCCGGCATTACTTTCGTTTTGTATTTGTTTATTTTATATATTAACGTTATGTTGAAAAGTTCGCCGGTTCCCGCCTCCTTCTTCCCGTATCTATGAACAACGTTACAGTTAGTTCATCCAAAAATGAAAATTCTGTCATTAATTACTCACCCTCATGTCGTTCCACACCCGTAAGACCTTCGTTCATCTTCGGAACACAAATTAAGATATTTTTTATAAAATCCGATGGCTCAGTGAGGCCTGCATTGAGAGCAAGTTAACTTAGACTTTTAGATGCCCAGAAAGGTACTAAAAACATATTTAAAACAGTTCATGTGACTACGGTGGTTCAACCTTAATGTTATAAAGGGATGAGAATACTTTTTGTGCGCCAAAAAAACTACAACTTTATTCAACAATATCTAGTGATGGGCGATTTCAAAACACTGCTTCATGAAGCTTCGAAGCTTTACGAATCTTTTGTTTCGAATCAGTAGTTCGGAGCTCGTATCAAACTGCCAAAGTCTCGTGAAACATTGAAATTTCGAAACACTTATGACATAACGAAGCCTCGTTTACTGAAATCACGTGACTTTTGATACACGCTCCGAACCACAGATTCAAAACAAAAGATTCGTAAAGCTTCAAAGCTTCATGAAGCAGTGTTTTGAAATCGCCCTTCACTAAATATTATTGAATAAAGTCATTATTTTGTTTTTTTGGTGCACAAAAAGTATTCTCGTCGCTTCATAACATTAAGGTTGAACCACTGTAGTCACATGAACTGTTTTAAATATATCTTTAGTAGCTTTCTGGCCGCTTGAAAGTCTAAATTAACTTGCTCTCAATGCAGGCCTCACGAGCCATCGGATTTTATCAAAAATATCTTAATTTGTGTTCCGAAGATGAACAAAGGTCTTACGGGTGTGGAACGACATGAGAGTGAGTAATTAATGACATAATCTTCATTTTTGAGTGAACTAACCCTTTAAACTCATTCAAAGACTTAATGAACTAATATGGCAAAATTAAAGTGACTGCAGACATTTCATCAAGCAGTGATTATCTTAACATAGCCACAGGCATATAGGCTACTGTTCTGCAGCTGTAGAGCATTTCAGTTTTATTTATAACATGGCCCGCTGTCACATGCACCAGTGGTTAAAACGAATCTCAAATGGCATATGTGGTCTAAAGAACTGAAGAGCGTCACTTCTTTCCCACCGCTGAAGTTGGAAACCCTATATGTGGGACTGTGAAAGGCAAATGTTTACTTACCTAGTTTCATCGATGTACACGGCCTCTAGAACCGATGCGGCATAGTCAATGTTTTTCCTCAGATCTACGACATTCACCTCCCCTTTATCCAGCTGCTTCACCAGACATCTCAATCTGCAGGAAAACAACAGGCATAGTTTTAATTCAGGAAAACTTCTACATCTGATCTGAATGATCTCATTCATTCAAACTCATATCTGTCCAAACCTGTATTACTTTCTTTCTTCTGGGAAACACAAACGGAGACGTTCTAAGTTTGGATACAAACTCCACATCATCATCTATTTTCAATGTAAAGAAAAAAGCAGCTCTGACCGAAATTCATATGAGTTTGGAACAACAGGAGGAGTTGTAAATGATGATTAAAATTTTTATTGTTGTGTGAATTAGTCCTTGAAAGCCTAAACTCTCACACACAAAGAGAATTAAAACCTATCCATGACACGGGAAAACACAATCTGTTTTATGAAAGAAACAAAATGGATAAATGAGACAGACACTGCCAATTCCACACCCACAGGAAAACAAAGACCATTTAACATATAAAATAAAGGATTACAGTTCATCAGCATCTTAATCATCAAATCTCATGTGCCAAAGCGCTACGCTCGGATAATCTCTCATGGCACTCACAATAAGACGTTTTGTTTTTTGAATAAGCAAAGCAAATATCTTGGCAGAGTTAATGTGAGGTAACCCTGTAAATATGTAGGTCAAAAAAACAAAGTTAACATTTGACAGTAATGAATTCCATGTAATCCAATCACATACTGCCTCACATTCCTTGTTTTCTGAACAATATCCCTCTTATCGCTCCTCAAAAGCCTAGGAATGATTTATACACTGCAACAAGATGAAAGCACAAAAAATACATGAATATATATAAATCATAATAAAAATAACATGAGTCCACCGAATATTTTACCAAAATAAAATATTCATACAATCAGATCATACAGGTTTGCAAAAACATGATGATTAGTAAATAATGACAGAATTGTAATTTTTGGGTTAACTATCCCTTTAATAATAAAAATAAACATTTTAACACAATATTTTATTTAAAATTTAAAAATAATTAAAAAATATATAATTCTGTATGATTTATAAGCGGTTTTCCTCATGGGGACCAAAAAAAATTTCGGATATTGCCATATTTGTGGGAACATTTTGTCCCCATAACTTAGGGTATACCTCAACCACACACACACAAACACACATATACAATTTGGAATTGCGTTTGCATCAAATATTATCATTTTACTCACACCCTTTGGAACCAAAATACACAAAACGCAAAATACAGTTAATCGCGATCCAAGATATATCGGGACCCCATTGACTTTTATTGTATTCTTCGTTTTTTCTAAATTCTTTTTAAAACAACATCTTTTGTATTCCACAGAAGAAAGAAGGTTTGCAACGACAAGACCAGGGGTGGACTGGCCATCTGGAGAACCGGGAGTTTTCCCGGTGGGCCGCTGGACAATGTGGGCCGGCCTGTTGCAACGTAAATATATGAAGAATGAATTATAGTCAATTTATGTAGTCTATATCCTTCCGTCAGCCCAGATGAATTGCTCGCAGAGGCACGGCCACTTCAGGCAAAAACTCTAATCTGTTTAGCTTGCTCAGTCTGTCTAAAAACGCGCGTCAATGTCAAAATGTTTAAGATATCCAATCAAATCGAAGGAGGCGGGATTTACTGTCCACAGAAACCGAGCAGCGCGGCACTTTTTAATGCTTGAAGAATGCGAGCCGAGGTAAGATAAGCAGCTGAACATGACGAGACAGTAATATACAGCGATATTTGCCGACTGTTTACGATAAAAAAACTGTTAAATGATGGACATTCATTTCCGGAGATGCAAACTACTTGACCCTTTTGAATTTTTCATATTTTAATGCCATTTATGTGATCGTCATGGTCACGCAATGCAGAAAAAAAACATTAACGTAGCAGTTTTCAGCATATCAGATAGGCTAAGAGTGAATGTTTGTGTAGCCTAGACTTGCTTCAGTAATTTCACAATCATTTGAAAATTATTCACAAAATTCAAAATATCATTCTCAAACTCAAACATGGTAAAACAGGCAACTTTCATATTCAAGTAGCCTATGTCCCGTGTCAAAAATAAAAATATAATTTGCTAATTAGTGTATTTTTTGAAATAAGACTTCTTTAATGTTTTCGAAAGAGGAAGGCTGAATTTATTTGATAAAAAAAATACAATAAAGACACAAATATAAAAAATATTAATACAATTTCAAATAGCTGTGAATTTACTGTAAAATGTAATTTATTCCTGTGATCAAAGCTGAATTTTCAGCATCATTACTCCAGTCCTCAGTCACATGATCCTTCAGAAATCATTATAATATGCTGAATTTTTCATAAACATAAAAATATTTACTCTTTTCCACAATTGGACCTCTATTCCATAAAATGACAGTTGTCAAGCTCCTGAAAGGACAAATACTATAACCACTAAAGGCACCATAAAACAGTCCACATTCTGCACTACATTCTAAGTCTTATAGACCATATCAGAGCGTTGTTATTGATTGATATAATGGTAGATATTGAACTTTAGTGATGTTAAACTTCCCTGTATGGAAAAAAGATTTTACATTTTTTCATGTGCACCAGGAAAAACAAATTATAACGTAAAGATATACCTGTCATTCATTAATGTTAATGATAAGCATTTCAATAATAAAAAATACCATTTATATATTTATGTTAGTAAGTGGTGGCTCTGTGCATAATAAGCTGGTGGGTCTTATGGTGAGGTGTGTTGCGGACCATGTGTGATGGGCCGCTTTGTGCCAGAAAGTCCAGGGCCACTTTTTTGCCCACCCCTGGACAAGACGGTAAGAAAATAATGACAGAACTGTCTTTTTTTGGGTGAACTATCCCTTTAACACTAAAAATAAACTATATATATATAAAATATTATCACCAGTTTCACAGAAACCCACTGAAACGGGACAACACTAAACACAGGTACTCGAGATCCAAAATACCTCAAGATTCATCCATTTCAACCACATTTGAAAGTTGTTGAAAACACCTGTACATGTCATTGGTGAGGTAAATGCTAATCCATTCTGATGAGTCCCAGACAACACTGAAGTACCGCCCACTCATCTGTCAATCACCCACTGCACCAAAACAAGGGTTTACACTTTGCCAGTTATCTGTGGCTTTAAAAGAAATAACTGTCTGATTGAAAAATCTGGAAAAGTACATACATATACATGCACAAGTCTTCTCTGGTTTATGACTGATATTCAGTGGCAGAGATTATGTAAAGCACATCTGTCATTGAGTTGATATGGATATCAGTAAAAGGATAAGTAACACTTCTGTTAATCGGCCAAGCGGGCACATTTATGGGCCAATAATATCAAAATGGCCAAATGTCTTCTTATTAATGTCTGCTTTCAATCACCCACCCACTTTTTTGTTTATGACAGTGGTCTGTAACATAGCAACTACTTGAATAAACACCTCTTCCTTAGCATGCTATTAACAGATAACACATACGCCTAAACTCAAACTGGTAACACAAACTCCTAAACGTCATCCTGCCATGGCGTTTCTGCCTCAAAAACACCATGACAGGATGGAAGACAAACAAGAGCAGGAATACAAACAGCAACTGCAGATGAAACTACTGGTTAAGTAAAAAACAGAGAGAAACAGCACTGAATACAGAGCATGTTGTTTGTGTCGGTTTTGATGGGTATTCTCCTGAAGTCTGGCCTGACATCATCTTCTATCTATTTCCAATTCCTGTCACGATATGATCTGGAATGATGTCTGACTCTGATTGTAGTCTGAGGTGGATCAGAATAACATCTGATGTGAAAATGAGGCAAATGTTCACAGTAAACCGCTCTCAAAGCCAAGCTAGTCATTCTTGCATTCATTGCAATTTGTCTGTCAAGTATGTGACTGGAAACAATGAATTACCTTTGGAAGATTCTCTGTCGTTCCTGTGAAAATGTGGGTTTGATATTCCTAATGCGGCTCTTTTAACATGAAGCTTTTGTCAAATTACTGGACTTCATCACCACAAACTGAGAGCCGAGGTAAGAAATGCTTTATGACAGAGCAAAAGAACCAAGATATAATGACAGACACTTTACAACCTGTGCATTTTAAGGAGATAAAGGTTTTTGCTGCCCATAGGTATCTTTCATTGCTCAGGAGACAAAATGGAGTTCCCCATTAGTCTCAGATGTTTCTCCTAAAAATCTTTAAGAGAAACAGACACAAATGAGACTTTTGTTGACATAAGGCCAATTAATGTGTATAGTATAACTCAGTTAATTTGCTCTTAAAATAATCTGATTAGAAATATTTGAGATCTCTCAATTTGGATTGCAGGTGTTGTCTTTAACTGTGTTCAGATTTGTAAAGATGCCACTGTTGAGATCTTTTGAACATTTTAAATTACTAGGATCTTTTTAGAAGGAAAATCTTTGTTTCAACTTCAATTTAAACCAAACTGCAAAAATAATGACTTAGGTTTCCTGAAGCACTTCACCTATCTGCCATTGGTCGGCCAAAAAGATAGCACCATCCCAAAACAACGCCATTGGTTGAGTGTCTTAAACAAACAGAGCAATGTTTTGATAACGCCACAACTAAAAAGCTTACATTTTCCAGGGAAATTAACCAACAAATGGATATAGAGTGGTGTAGGGATGACATACTTTTGTAGGCCAACCCAGAAGTTAGCATCACCCTGGTTTCCTCGACAAAAACCCAATAGGATTTTTCCATTGGCTTTTGGATCAATGCAGAAAGTAAGGTCTGTGACTAACAAAAGCTTATGATTCTTACACGTTTTGTTCATTGTGATAATTTCACAAATGAACACAACTTTTATGAATTTTGAAGTGTAAATACAATCGTCAGAAAAGCTAAATGTCTATAAATGAACTACACCACGGTCACATGAATTTAACATCACCATCACTAAGCTTCTGACAGCTCTTTCAGTCTTTGTTTAACAACATTTTCCTTGAAAGTTTGAGTTATAATAGTTTGCAAGAGTGTGATTCTACACACAACGAGGCCATGAAAGCGGACTAGGCAGTGGATGTGTTTCCCTGTTTGATGTGATGACGTTTAATGTCCTTGACAACCTCTGTAGTCCCATTTAGCCACTTGTTAGCAATTGCCTTTTACAATACAAGAAAAAAGCTTTAAAAATCACAAGAGGGTATTACTGATGTATTTTATATCGTAGAATAAACTTGAAAATATCTTGAGCTTGTGTTCACCAGAGATCTAATTTCAAGCATTTAACCACAAACCCATTCAAAAAACCCATTGATTTCAGGGCGATGGAAACAGAAGTACTAAAATGCTAACTCGTTTCTGAGTTTTGGCCTATAAAAATGTCATCCCTGCTAGGAGAAAGTATTATAACATGTAAAACTTACTTTTTAATCTACATTAAAAAAGATAGATAAACACATTAAACATTTGTATTGTGATTACATATGTTTCAAGCAGGTTTATCGAGTATAAGTAAAGACAGAATCTGGTTCTGGTTAAGTAGCTGGGGGCGAACAGCTCTGGAGTGACATGTCAACCTATCAGGGCCTATTTTTACCTGGAGTGCATGAAAGCGTGTGAGTGAGATGGACTCCATCTGACTTGTGGAGAGTGGCAGAGGAAAAGGGCAGGAGAATGATAAGGACTTTGAAAACATTGTGGGTGATACTCACTCCTTCCCTCCCTGATGGTAAACCGAGTTTCCAACCACCCAGCAGTGACCCCCAAGTTTGAGCACCTGGATAATGGAGTCTGATGGAGAGGAGGAGGGTGTGTAACCATGCATAAATCACAAACACACCCACCCACCCAAAATGTCACAGTGTGTATAATTATCACATAAGCTCTGCAGGCTCCAGAGGGGAGGACTTTCCAAACCATGATAACCACACAGCACTGCAGCAGGAGGGGATTTACAGTTTATCACAGTCTAGCTCTATATTTTCTTCAGGTTTCATCCCATTTAAACACTGTTTTTTTTTTTTTCTCATTCTTTCTTTAAAACAGCTTTAAATGAAGATAACCATACAAAGACATAGTTTGAACAATAGAATGTTTCTCATGATTTTAAAGATAATTTGATTCTAAATAATTTTTTACATAATAATTAAATAATTAATACAATAATTTCGCTTAAAAATATTCCATGGATGGATGGAACGATAGATAGAATGATAAAGCGATAGATAGAAAAAACGATAGAATTTAAGATCGAACGAGAGCGATAGAACAATAGAACGAACGATAGAACGATAGAACGAAGGATGGAACGAACAATCCATCAATCTGGTAATAAGTGGAAAAATGACTTGAATTTCTGAATTCGATAGATAAAACAAAGAGAAAGAATGATAGAACGAACGATAGAATGACAGAACAAATGAGAATGATAGAACAATAGATAGAAAGAACGATAGAATAATAGAACGAACGATAGAAAAAACGATAAATAGAACGAACGATAGAAAGAACGATAGATAAAACGAACGATAGAACGAACGATAGAACGAATGAGAGCGATAGAATGATAGATAGAACGATAGAATGAACGGTAGAACTATAGATAGAACGATAGAACGTACCATAGAACTACAGATAGAACGATCGAGAGCGATAGAATGATAGATAGAACGACTGATAGAATGAACGATAGAACGATAGATAGAATCATAAATAGAACGATAGAACAAACGATAGAACAAACTATAGAATGATCAATCTACTGATCTGGTAAAAACTGAAGTGGAAAAATGATTTGAATTTCTGAATTAGAACGATAGATAGAACGAAAGAACAATAGAACGATAGATAGATAGATACATAGAATTTCTGAATGTATTCAGACATTCTGTTTTAATGACAGCAGCTCTGATGCTGAGATGATCATGTGATCCAGCATTATTTGAGTTCCAAAAAGCATCTTGAGCTTCAGTGGAAAAAAGAAACAACAACAACAATAAATTTGTGGTGTCAAACTTTTGACCCCCTCTGTCTATGACATTTAATATGACACAAATGTAACGAATGTAACGGGATGCAGAGCCTTGAGTGCATCACCCTCCCTCTGGTCCCCCCACAACAGCTGTTGTGCTTATCAGCATTCACATGAAGCCTGTAAGAGTGTGTTTAACATTGAGGACAGCAAGAGTGCAGAACCTCCAACATGCGCTCCTCACTTAGAAGTAGCTGGCAAATATAATCTGTGCAAAATTCAGAGGAGAAATTAGAGTAAACTGGCTCAGGTCAGGTCCCACTTTATATTAAGTGGCCTTAACTACTATGTACTTACATTTAAATTAATCATTTGATACAATGCACTTATTGTGTACATACATGTTTTTACATTGTACTTATATTTTAAAAACACCTGCATGCAATTACATTTATAATTACACTGTTGACCCATCCCTTACACCTTACCCCTACCCTTAAACCTACCCACACCACCAAACCTGTCCCTAACCTTACCCGTATCCACCTCAATAGCAGCAAAAGTGTTTTGCAATTCAATATGAACTCAATAAGTACATTGTACTTATTTTTTGACGTAAGTACATAGTAGTTAAGGCCACCTAATATAAAGTGGGACCAATATACTATAAATACAATATAATATAAATTGCCTACATTTAGTATGTAAAAAAACTTGTCCAGAATGTGAGCCAAGAAAGAGTTAATCATTCATAACACTGGAAGGTCAAAGTAAGTGCATTGCATTATGGGATACAGCACTCAGTGCAGTGAGCTTTGTTACATATTGCACATTTTTGCAAATGCAGTAGGTCATATGATATTTAGCACATTTTGCACAATATGAATTCTATATACTACAAAAAAAAAAAAAAGAAAGAAAAAAGTATACTATAGGCCACAATGTGCGTAAAACTGCCTTAAACATGATAAAAACATAGTCATCTGGTCATTATCGGTAAATAAACACTGACAGGGTGATCAGGACACAAAGCAGAGGGGTCTTGCATCACTCTGAAGGTGTTTATTTTGCAAATAATCAATGCGTGTCTGCTTATTTTCAACGTTTTAACAATGTAGTCACTCATAAATTTACTTTTGGCATTTAAAAAAAGTTTAATATGACTAATAGTGTAATTATGTGTTTTTTTTGTTTGTTTGTGTGAATAGCCTTTCTAGGGAGATAAGATGCAAATTAACTTGTGCTACAATCCATGTATTTTCATGCATCTTTCAGCTAGGAATACAAATAAACTTATAATAAAATAAATATTTTACATGACATTCATTATGGAGAGTGCCATATTAAGCAGTGTTGTTTTTGCTAAGTAAAACTATTTAAAATGTTGAATAAAGCTGAAATAAAGTAAAATAAAATATAAATGTTAGTAAAAAAAAAAAAAAAAAACCTTAAAAAAGTAACTTGGCAACTAACTGAAAAAAATAAATGTATGTACTAAAATGACTAAAACAAAACCTGAAATAAAAATAATTGAAAGCAATATAGAATTGTTATTAAAAAAAAAAAACTAATAAAAATAACAAAAGCACATAAAATTACTAAAATGTAATTACAAAAAAAAAAAAAAACCTAAATCAAAATATTAACAAATACTATAATAGTATCTACATAATACTACCAATAAAATAGCTGTTCTATAAAAAAGTTGCTGACAATTTAGTGACAATCCTAAATCATTTTTATGGTAAACGGATACTGACTGTTGTAAAAATCTGAAAGTAATATTTACAATGTTGCCATGGCCATTATGACTTGCTAACGAGGCTCAATGGCACATGTGCCATCTTCTCCGGTTTAGCGGTCATTAAAGGGGTCATGAATTGAGAAATCAACTTTTCCTTGAGCTTTTGATATATAAGAGGTCATCGTACTATAAGAATATCCTGTAAGTTTCAGAACTGAAAACTTCCTTGTTAGTCCAATAAAAGCTTTTATTGACACCAGGCCCAGCGTACGATCTGATCTGACAGGTGAAACCCCGCCTCCGCAGAAGAAATCAACACCTACTTCTTCAATGCAATATTAGCCCCGCCCACTGCCGTGTTAGTGAGATGAGGAGGAGAGGAGAGCGATACAGGACTAAAAATAACATTATCTTTCAAAGGATCCTTATGCCAGGAATATGGTTATTTTCAACAATGTGAATGTCTCAGTTGAGCTTTATTTATTAGTATTTGGTATTTCACTGTGGATACTTTGGTAAATCAATTACATTTCGGCGATGAAAATAATCTGTTATTTAAACGATGATTAAATTATATAAAGAAAGCGATCAAAGAACGCTCCCTTTACAATCGCTGGAGCTGTCAATCAAACTGCGCGAGTTTATCAGTGACTGAGTTCTGGACTCGCGCCAAAACTCCTGTTTTATTCAATGAATCTCTTAGTTATATCGCGTTTGCACTGTTAGTTATGATGAAAGCATTCGTTAGTGTGCAGAAATTGAGTTACAATGATGAGATCACTGCTTTCAACAACATGTCTGTGATTGGCTGTTCATCACTGCGACCTTTCATGCCACGATCTAAATGTAATGCAGCACTTTTCACGATTAGTTAACCTTGAGAGCTGTAATAGTAAAAATGTGCTAAAAGAGAGAGTAATACTTGGCTTTTTTAAATGTAAAGATGTTAGCCAATCACAGCAGTGGGCGTTTACACTGAAGTCTCACAGCAGACACGCCCCTTAAAACAGCGTTCAAATCAGAGGGCTAAAATCATGGTAGCAAAAATGCCTTTTATTTCTAAATTATGACAATTTTTTATGTATAAAAGCATACTATAAGTGCACCCCAGGAAACATTATAAAACAATAAAACAACGCCGTTTATGACCCCTTTAAACAGAAATATTTGATAGAACAAAGTAATCGACCAATTAGAAACAAGCATTCCAAAGAGCTGTGTGAATACGACTGTAAACTTAGCTGAAAAACACACGAGATGAAGTATGACGGGTTGACAGACACCATCCTGTCGAGTGGTTTCAGAGCACAGGCACTTAGACTGACTGTATTTTTGGAGACTTTGCCATGGCCCCTGACACAGTGTACCGGGGAGGGTCTTCAGACCACTGCGAGTGTATGGAAATCAAAACAAGCATCTAAAAGAAGCCTGTCTGGAAATGGATAAAATAAACCTGCACCGCTTTACCTCTATAGCAGGCCTCCCAGAAGCAAAAACACGCTAAAGCAAGCTGGGTCGTCTGCTTTTAGCTGCATCTGGACTCTTCAGCCCATCGAGTAACATGCTGCTCCGTCAACCCAGTCCGAAAGTTCCTCAGGGACCCAGTTGAATCCATCTCCACCCCTTTTCTGAGTGCCTGTTTTCCAAATCTAGAACCACCAAGGCTTTTCATAGCTCACAGTGTATCCACCCAGGTCAGATTAGAAATTGCAAAACAAAACAAACCCTGGAAGTTTGCTTAGAGTTTTTCAAGAACTGTTCCTGAGAGGGACTACAAGGCCGGCTTGTTATCCTAGGGTGCATGAGAATGCCCTGCAGAAAGAGCGAGGGGGATGTTTCTCGTCGTCACTTCCAGCGGCCCAGTGAGACGCTGGCAATGGCAGCCGGCAGGCCATCGTGCCCCAGTCACACAAATACAGAGGAAGGTCAACCTCAAACATTTTCCCATGAGCTTGCTGTGCCATTACACGCAAAAGTCCAAAACTCAGAGCCGCTGCCGTCATTGACGGTCCCTCGAGGGCTCGCGATGGAAAGAAAGAAAGGACGCGCTGCCAGCCTCTCAGACAGCTCTGCATTCCTCACCCTACCAAGATGGCACCCATAGGACTGCTCACTGACCTGAAAATAATTAGAGAGGTGGGGAAGAGCGTGTGATGAGTCCAGAGAGGCAAATCAGCTCCTTTTAAGTAGAAAAAAAAAATCGCATGTGTAATGTGCATCGGACATAAGCAGTTTCCCACCCCATTTATTCAGACAAATAAATGGACGTGTTCCCTGATTTTACAGATATCCCGCCGCTAACTTTTTGGTTCCAAAAAAGTCCCTCGGCAACAGGGAAAATATTGTCACAAATTGTCCTCCCTTAACGCCAACACTGCTTACCAAATGTATTTATAGACAGATTGTGAACACAGACAAAGACTTGGAGAAAGGTGAACTGTCATCATGCATCTGTCCATTTTTTTTTAATTAACCTAGAGATACTGGTCAGTTAAATACTGACTGACTCATTCACTTGAATGATGGCTCAATAAGGGCATACAAATGAAAGCTTTCTGAGTGAATGAACAGAACATAAATCAACCAACCAAACTAAAATACGAATTTAATTAGTCACTAGAATATCTATATAAAATTTATAATAATATATAATAACATCAATATATATATATATATAACATCAATAATAATAATTATAATTACTTACATTATTATATATAATAATTATTTAATAATAATTTATTAGATCTGCTAATCTTTAGTTTACCAAAACTCAAATTCTCTTTAAAAAAAAATTACATCCATATATCAGTCATTATAAAATTATATTACATCATTATTATTATTATTATTATTATTATTATTATTTAAATTTTTGGTTTACCAAACCTCAAGTTATTTTTAC
The DNA here is from genome assembly GCF_019924925.1 of Ctenopharyngodon idella. Taxonomy (NCBI): domain Eukaryota; kingdom Metazoa; phylum Chordata; class Actinopteri; order Cypriniformes; family Xenocyprididae; genus Ctenopharyngodon; species Ctenopharyngodon idella. The sequence continues at coordinate 6,721,775 of NC_067228.1, read as the reverse complement.
AAGAAAATCACATCCATACATCAGTCACTCACATACTGTATCTATATTGTACAACAATTATTGTTATTATTACTATTATTATATAAAACACTATTATTATATAAAATACTTATACAGTATACAGTCAAACACTATTTATATATTTTTACTATTGGGTGCAGGACACTATAGCTCATTTATGTAAGTGAGGATAGCAAAATAAAGTAAACTGTGACATATTATACCCAAAAATTCTTCATATAGTGGACTACCAGTAAAACTGATAAAAATTTGACACTATGACCTGACCATGTTTTGCTTAAGTGTTATCTGACATAATTAAGATAATTTTTTCTGACAGTTTAACTCTGAGATCTTGTCATATTTTATTACCATTTTTTTTAAAATAGAGCGAATAAACTGTAATAATGAATGAAATGTTCAAGGTGTATGAATAAATTTTGGTTTGACTGTATAACACTTTTTGTAGACAATTGCTACAAAAGGGGGCCTGCGAAGAGACATGGTGCCCATCAGCCTCACAGGACCATAATCCCTTCAAGATTTTGCGTGCATGGATTTGACTAGAGGACCTCAGCCCCTCTGGTGACGTGCTAAACACAGGTTGATACAAGCAGTCTGCAGTGATCTGCGGTGCCAGAGAACAATTCCTAGAGCCAAGCAGAGCGCTGATTAAACAAACATCCCATTCTTCACAAGCCTCAGTTTCTCCAGTCCTTCAAGTACTGAAGCCACATCTTAATGCCCGCAGGACAGGTTGGTTTACACTGGGTTGTAAACTAACCTCTTGGGTTCCCATTTGAAGCAGTTAAGCTGAAGCTCTAAATGCAAGTAACGTCAGTCTAGTTGTGTTTTGGCAGCACAGAGGGCAGTGATTTACTGGCTAAGACTCTATCTCTGTTAAACATCTCCCTATGCTTATCCTCCACAAGTGATGTAAATCCCACCCCTTAGGGGATGTGGATGACTTTACCTGATGTTCAAGAAATTTGACTAAAAAAAAAAAAAACAGTTAAACGTGTTAATTTAGTGCCATTAAAGGGGTCATGACATGGATTTTTTTCCCTTGAGGTTCACTTATAATATTAATGAAGTTTTTTGCACAAAAAAACAAAAACAATATATATGCAGGAAAAAAATTATTTTCAACCGTCATTCTGGTCTGTTTTTAAGGGGCGGCTCCTTTAAGGCTCGTCAGTAAATGGCCACTGTTATGATTGGCTAACGTCACTGCATAGGAAACAGTATCAACACCCACTCGCTATTGCATGCAAGTAAGTGTTTTGAAAACATTATTAATATAAAGCCGTCATTTACAGACAGAGCTTTATGAAATCATTTACGTACGGTTTGTGATGCAGCTGCTGTCAAATCCAATACAGTTGGCTGCTTCATCTGTCAACAAAAGTTTCTTTGTGAACTCTCCATTACACTGTGCCTCGCTGACAAAACAAAATGTTCCGAACAAACATATAATCCTTCGAGATGCCATTAAAATAAGCCATCCACCTGTTTCCGATGCTGGGATCCTTCTGAAGTCTGTACAGAGACGCAAATGAGCTGTTTAAACTAGACGCGTCAAAGCGAATGTTGTTTCATTTGTCCTGTCGACAGACTCAAGAGCGTGGAATATGTCAGAATCTGTGTACTGTATCCAGTGTAGACAGCATCAGTGATTATAATGGTTTCTATTTACTTTTGTGCGATCTGATTCAAATAAAGTGCCCTACTTAAAATGAATTCATAAAGAAGACCAAAGTCTCTCACGGGCCTTCCATGGGCCCTGAATAAATTATAGTCGCTTGCAGCAAAACTTCTTTTCCTCAAAAGGGAATTTAAAGAGACAATCACAAGATAATCATGCAGAGAATCACTGGAGTCCTTGACTTCCCTATTAGGATTTTGTCAATTAAGTTCATTTTGTGATTATCAGATCAGTCTGCTCTTCTATCGAATGCTGGAGCCACTGGCAACAAAGAATCTTCGCCAACTTACAGTCACACAATGTTTAGGATTAGTTACAACCGTATTTACTAACAGATGTGACTCTTGAATTGTCCTGCTTATACAATATACCTGATGCCAAGGCCTTTTCTATCCTTACAATTACAGCGTATAACGTATCCTACTGTGAATATCAAGGACGGTGATTTCCATTAACACAACAGAAAGTCTTATCACAACTGATGCAATGTTATTCAATAAATGGTACAAATTGAGGTGCGATTTAATCTTAAAACATTAATTAACTGAATGCTTTTGAATGCTTTTAGAAGTCAATTGACTCACATAAATGAGAGCAGCTCCAGCGGAACTTCAGTGAGCTGTAAAAAGTGTGCATTCAATGCAGATTTAGCATGAGATGGGCTTTAAGTTGGGATTTTCAATTGATAACACTAGGGATGCAGGGATACTGGTATCGGTATCGGGCCGATACCAAGCTCGTGTACTTACAGTCGTACACGCAAAAATACCCCCGATACCAAAGACCGATACCTCGCGTGACGTAACTGACAGAATTTTCCATGCACAGAGACACCGGCGGCAGCAGCAGAAACAATGTCAGCCTCAGAGGTGTGGAAATACTTCAAAATTAATGATGACAACCCACACATTGCGAACTGCATGCTTTCGATCACAATTCGTTATCGATTAGTGAAGGCGGGATAGGCGGAATCGCGCTGAATGACACAGACCAGAAGTGCTCCCTCGCACACTCTCTCTCTCTCTCTCTCTCTCTCTCTCGCGTGCACGCTTTCTCTTTCTTGTGCGCGATCCCAGTTCTCTCAGACAGCGCGCGATCAGTTTTCCTCGCGCCTGAATGGTCAAATGCACACAAAGTTGTCAAAATGTCCATCGTGTGGAGTATCTCACGTAAATACAGTCGGTTATGGCTTAAGTCGATGTAAACATTTGGGTGAAAACAGGATATGTGTCAGTATCCATGGATTCTGTCTTAAAGGGACCGTAGCCTATATTTGTCATTATTGTTAAACAACAAAAGATGTTAAATAAATGTATACATGGTAAATAAACCTACTGTATCTGAAAAACAAGTTTATTTAATTTGCATCTCTATAGTATTTTTTGTATTGTTTGTAATTTGTTTGAAAATGTCTTTTTATATAACAACAATTATATATATTGGTAATTATGCCCTTTGAAGGTTATGGACACTGAAATTTTTGTTCTTTAAGTTTGTGACAAGCACATAAAAATTATTACTTTTTTCATTAGAGTATTAATAAAGAAGAAGCTGTCCTACATTCATTAGTCTCACTGTGTTATGCTTGGAAAAAAAAAAAAGTGAGAGAGAGAGAGAGAGAGAGAGAGAGAGAGAGAGAGAGAGAGAGAGAGAGAGAGAAATGTATAGGCATCGGTATCGGTATCGACGAGTACCAGAAAAAAAGTATCGGTACTCGTACTTGGTTCTTAAAAAATGGTATTGGTGCATCCCTAGATAACACTGATGCTAATATCTAGAAAAAGGGGCATCTGATATAATACTGATCTACAGTTGCACCAAATAGCATTTTGACACTTATGAGATAAAAATGCATGAATGGGCTTGCATGAAAAAAAAAAAAAACAAGTAGCATTTTAAAGAAAAATAGGACAAGCACATCCACGAAAATTCACCTTGATAATTTTAGTGGATTAAAAGTAACTGGTTAAAAGTAATCACACAAAAAGGCTGCCATTTAGATTTATGTTTATTTTCTAATGCAATTACTTTTTTAAGTGTGACCTAAGTGTCCAAATACTCTATGGACAATAATCGGCCTGGTCTAATCTCTGGTTTATCAATACTTTCTTCTGTGTTCATAATGTTCAGTGAATTTAACACTCACCTATTCAACTTAGAAACAAGTCCAAGGTCACAGAGGTAGACACCCCTACAGTCGCTTGAACAATAACAATACCTAAACTACAGAAATTCAGGAAATTCACCCGTCTTGTTTCATTTCTGCATAAACAAGCTTCCATTACATCCGCCATCAGCACAGCTCTTCCGACCAGCTTCCAAAGGCACCATAACATCAAGTCAAATGATCCAGAACAAATGCAAGTGAGCTTTAGAGAAAACAGAGCAAATATATAGTATTTGCTCCTTTCAACAGCTCCTTCTGAAAGCATTTTTATTCTTTCAAACAACCACTGAACCACACATAAAGAATTGTGGGATATCATAGGCAGTGAAGGACATGTCTATACTGCTGTAAAAAACCAACCAGATGAAGGCATCTTAGTAGAAAGGAAAAACCTCAGAAACAGATTATTAACAGGAGTTGAAGGATATGGGTGGTGCAACACCAGCCCCTGAACTGCTCATTTACCACAAGCACACCCAAACTAACAAGATGTGTATATCTCTTTTAAAGACTTCTGCATATGGCAATGCAAATCCTACTGATGAAATGATTTATCTGAAAGTTAAATTAATATATACAGCACACACAGTACCACAGTCCTGTTATAGCAAGTCCCTTCACTCGATGGTCATCTTGACAAGCTAACAAAAATATGATCTAAAAACATTTTGCTAATGTTCCCATTAAAGGATTAGTTCACTTCAGAATTAAAATTTCCTAATAATTTACTCACCCCCATGTCATCCAAGATGTTTATGTCTTTCTTTCTTCAGTCAAAAAGAAATTATGGTTTTTGAGGAAAACATTCCAGGATTTTTCTCCATATAGTGGACTTCAGTGGGGTTCAACGGGTTGAAGGTCCAAATTGCAGTTTCAGTGCAGCTTCAAAGAGCTCTACAGGATCCCAGACGAGGAATAAGGGTCTTATATAGCGAAGCGATTGGTCATTTTCTAAAAATAAAATAAAAATTATATACTTTTTGACCACAAATGTGGTCTTGCACTGCTCTGCAATGCACCACGCATTATGTAATCATGTTGGAAAGGTCACGCGTGACGTATAGGAAAAAAAAAAGGCCGTTTTTTGTAAAGGCCGTTTGACTTAGTCTTTGCACGTTCACTTTGTAAATACTTGCTTGGTACTTCCGCCTATGTCACGCGTAACCTTTCCAATGTGATTACGTAATGCGTGGTGCATCGCAGAGCAGTGCAAGACGAGCATTTGTGGTTAAAAGTATATCATTTTTATTTATTTTTTTAGAAAATGACCGATCGTTTCGCTAGACAAGACCCTTATTCCTCGTCTGGGATTGTGTAGAGACCTTTGAAGCTGCACTGAAACTGCAATTTGGACCTTCAACCTGATGGTATCCGATGAAGTCCACTATATGGAGAAAAATCCTGGAAAGTTTTCCTCAAAAACCTTAATTTCTTTTCAACTGAAGAAAGAAAGACATAAACATCTTGGATGACTTGAGGGCAAGTAAATTATCAGGAAATTTTAATTCTGAAGTGAACTAATCCTTTAAGTTATGAAAACATTATTTCTGAATGTTAAAAAAAATACTGTTTTTGTGCTAACCTTTTAAGAACATTATTAAAAGACCAGATAACTTTGAACAAATGTTCTATTAACTTTACTGAAATATGTTTGTTCATAATTTTGAGAGACCCTTGCCAGAACTTCAGCCAAAGTTGAGAATGTTCCCTATTAGCTGGGTGGACACATTATTGGAAGCTATGTTCCTGTCATGCAGCTCGAGTCTATTTCAAAATCTCCAAAACAGATTACGTTTCAATAACATACTTCAAATTAGCAATAGAATCTGACACCACTTTGCTTCGTTATCAAATCATGCAACTGTATTTCTCTATTGGCTCTAACAGGCTATTGGCTCTTTTAACTGACAGGCGAGAGTGTTGCATTTTCTCCCATTCATTACTCTACAAGTGTCCATACTTATACTGTCCCTGAAAATACACACTGCAAAGGACAAAACATTAAAAACAGAGGCTTATTTCCATAGATGTATTCTTATGTAATATCATGTCATCAAATTATAAACTGATGGATTAATCTGGTAAATGAATGAGACAGAGTCACTGTGCCTTTGATTTATTTGACCAATTAATGCACAAACTCCTCACTATTTACACATGAAAGCTAAACTAATAAAACAGCGCAATAATATGATGAGCAGGGTGAAAAAGCAGTAACGCAATCATTCTAAATGTATTGTCGTGTCATACCCCTTTAAACACAAAACTGGTGATTGATCAAATACCACCCAGTATTAACTATTTATCGAGCGTTTGTGTCATCTATCAGATTGCTTTAGTATGCATTGTTCTCTACTCTTTAAAAAAAAAAAAAAAAAAAAAAAGCCTAATTTTCTTTTAGAAACAAGCCAGAAATGTCAGGGGACGTGTTTGTGAGGTCAGTGGTTTGAAAGCTGAATCTCCCGGTAGAGTGAAATGTAATATGTGCCTAAGGGTAAATAAGGCAAGGTTATGACTGTATTCATATTTTTCATTAACTTCCTAAATGTTGCTGGCTTTGATGAGGAACTATGGGCCAAAATTTTCCCTTGAAATCTGTGCTGACTTATTCCATAGTGACAGACATCAGATATCGTACTGCATGTTCTCAAAACACAGATTATAGAGGACTGATTCTGGTATGCAAACCTTATTAGTGACGAGTCATGTGATACAGATTGCATCTAAGTCTCATCAGACAAATTAGCACAATCTAGATTCTTATACATATAAAAAGCTCAAAGGATCTCAATATATATATAATCACTCCTGGCAAAGATTGTTGATTTAAAAAAAAGAGGCCTATTAGGCTGATTCACAGTGGTTTCAGGCAACAAATGTGCATAATTTATGTATAATTTAGTAAAAATCTACTCTTCAGCTCATACATTCTGCAGGGTTCAAACGTTTGGGGTCAGTAAGATTTTTTAATGCTTTTGAAAAAAGTCTCTTGTGCTCACCAAGGCTGCATTTATTTGATCAAAAATACAGTAATATTGTGAAATATTAAAATAAATAACTTTTTATTTATTAGAAATTTTTCTATTTTAATATATTTTAAAATGTAATTTATTTCTGTGATGTTTTCAGCATCATTACTCTTCAGTCTTCAGTGTCACATGATCCTTTAGAAATCATTCTAATATTCTGATTTGCTGCTCAAGAAACATTTCTTCTTATCATCATCATCAATATTAACCATGATACATTTTTTCAGGATTCTTTAATGAATAGAAAGTTCAAAAGAACATTTATTTGAGATAGAAATCTTTTTTTAACATTATAAATGCCTTTACTGTCACTTTTGACTAGTTTAACGCATCCTTTCTAAATAAAAGCATTAATTTCTTTCAAAAAACAAAACAAAATCTTACTGACCCCAAAATGTTTATTTTGCATATAAGTTTACCTGTAATACATTTCAGAAAATATCGCTCAGCATATTTTTATACTAAGGTTATATAACGTGTGCCTCCAGCTGTTTTGTCTTACAAACAAATTTCATGCAGGTTTCATAACCAAAATCACTCATGATCTTCTGTATTCAAAGCCGTACCATACAGGCTATATAGTCCTACACTCCAACTATAGAGGCAGGGTAAAATATTTGCTCTTATAGGTGTTTTTTCACTAGCTAACTGAGGCTACTAATCTCAAATGTGAGGAGTTAATTCAATTGACGTCCTCTGTGCTTTGTTATGAACTTCTATTACCTTGCAAGAGTAAGATGTCAGCTCTGAAAAATGTGCAATGCTCCATTGTTCTCCCTTGACATTACGATAGTATCTGCAAAAATGCAATCCGATAGGGTCTGTTTAATACTTTACTAATTTAGTCTTCAGTCTCTAAGACAGCTCCCTTCATTCTTTCCAAAACACTCTTCTTGCATATTCGCAAAGATTAGATTGAATTAGCGCCATAAAAAGATAATGAAGGTCTCAGATACAACAATTTATTTACTATTCATAATACAAAGCTACCATAATAAGCATAACCCAGTCTGGACCAATAAGCAAATTCAGCAGAGAAAGGAAACAAAAGAGATGATGGTTGGTTGAATCACGCTGATTCATTTTGTCTGTTTGGTCCTCATAGTAAACGTCAGTTCATCAAAGCGGTCCATGTGATGGACTACAGATGTCATGTAAAACTGCCCAATGGGATGTTACTCATTGCAAACAAATGGTAGAGAAAGCTTAATTTCCAGAGCCTTGCCTGCAAGTTTCAAAAATCTGTTATTGCTATGCAGGCCTCACAGCTGATATTGGAGTTAGCAAGGAGAGGATCCTCAAGGGGAACATCGGGGTACAAAACATACCATGAAACCCCCAAGAGAGAACAAGAGTCACACACAAAAATATATCCCAGGATAATTGAAAAGCCAAGAACTTAGAAAGTCTCTCATACAACAACTGCAAACTCAGTACAGCTCTGACTGTACAAACATTAGATAAAAAAAATTAGAAATGTTGTCTTGGAACTAACTGAAATAAGTTGAAGTTGAAGTATTAAAACTGCTAAAACTAAAATTGAATTAAAAATAAATTAAAGGTAAACATATATATATATATATATATATATATATAAACTCATGAAAATGACACACAAAATACTTAAACTAAAATTAAAATGAAAACTGAAAATACAAAAATAAAAGCCAATTCAAAATATTAATAAACACTACATGCATTATAATAGGCATCGCTGGCACACTTCTGACACAAAAAGTTTTAAGACAACTTTCGGCCAAATTCTAAAGGCATCACTGCATGTAGAAGGCAGTCCATAATGCACTGCAACAAGCTCACTAAAAATTTCATTCAAGATGGTGGACAAAACAGGGAAAATGCTAAATATAAACATATTTATAATTCATTCAATAACAAAAAAAATATCTATAAATAATATTTCAAAGTATTGCACATAACTATGTATTTTTATGCATATAAGAGTACCAAATCATTAGCTTTGCAACAAGTTAACGTCAGACTGTACTGAAATCCAGTGGTGGACGAAGTACACTTGAGTATTAGATACCCTAATAAAATATTACTCCAATAAAAATTAAGTACTTATATTCAATTTTACTTCAGTAAAAGTACAAAAGTACTTGATTTTGAATGTACTTAAAGCTACAATATGTAAGATTTTTGCAGTAAAATATCCAAAAACCACTAGGCCAGTGTTATATATTTTGTTCAGTTGAGTACTTACAATATCCCAAATGTTTCCAACTATTTGTAAATCGTGAGAAAATCGTGATTTTAAACAAGGATACGGGACGAGTATTCTAATATCGATCTAGCTTACTGCAGTGTGGAACAAGTGTCTCAAAGCAGTCGCCGAGCGAACGCACAGAGTAACGTTATAACATCATTTTCAACACAGTCAAATGTATCTAATATGATAAACAGTGCTGTGTTACCTCATACACTTGACCAGAAGAAGCGGTGCCGGCGACTGGAGCATAATAAAAGTTCCGCTGCTCGTGAGGCGTGTGTCGCGTTTGTCTCTCATTAGCAATCGCTCCAGCGGCCTCGTTCAGATCCCACAGCACTCGCCCTGCTCTGCTTCATACTACAGTAATGTTAATAATCTCATCCACGAACATGATTTCTGCCCGAGTCCCGTCCTGATTCTTTTCCACCGACTGTGAGGTGAAGACTACATCTCCCAAGATTCCGCGCTCAATCTCGGCGTCATCAAGCTATGCCTTTGTTTTGACTAGGTGACCTCTAGCGGTGAAAAATCTACACATTGTAGCTTTAAGTATTAAAAGTAGAAAGTGCTGATTGATTAATGTTTATTTATTTTCCAATTTTATATACTCCATCCTACTGCATAAAATAAGATTGGGGGGGGGCAGCACTAGTTTGCAAACAACTGACAGTCATGGCCTAAATATGATTTTCATTAACAATAATTCGGCATTAGTAACTTACTTTTCACACCATTAGTCGCACATTCACTTAAGCTCCCAGGATCTCCCGTTCTTGGTTCTTGTCCAGACTTGTGAATCCAGTAAACTGTTGACTGGAGACTCACTCTGACTGGATCATTTGAGTCAGTGAGTTGTTGACTCAAGAACAGATGCAATCAGATGCAATCTAATTCACAAATGAATCATTCAGTGTGATTTGCGAACCAATTTAACAGGTTAATTGGGTGATGATTTCTTCAGTTGAAAATAACAAGGAATGACATGTTTTTATGAAATGTAGTGGAGTAAAAAGTATAATATTATGCTTTGGAATGTAGTTAAGTAAAAGTTTCCCATATTAAAAATACTCAGATAAAGTAAAGATACTTGAAAAATGTACTTAAGTACAGCAACAAAAGTAAAAATACTTCACTGTCCACCACTGCTGAAATCAATTGAGCTTCATGTGAGAACTGCTATTTGTTGCTGTCTGTGTAGAGTGTTCCAAATCAGTCACTTATGAGGTCCCATACAAGTTAGTACCCTGAGTACTATGTACACAGGTAGCTTGCTAGGTTTGGAACAAAGCCAATATCTCCTAATCCTCAAGAACGCAAAAATGTAAACCTGCTTTAAAACCGCTAAACTGATTTGCCTGACAAAAGCATGCAAAAGAACCTGTTGCACATCTGCTTCCATTTTACATGCAAAAAAGCGATTAGCAACCTGCTTGAAATAACGGAGGAACGCAATGAACCACAGCTTAATGTTCTGCCTCTAATGACTGTGTAACCACATTAGACGGGGGCATTTAGCGAAGGGTATTTTGCTCCCATTCCTTTGAAACACACTGTGGCTGATAACAGAGCAAAAGCAGATAAGGTTGAAAGTGCCCCTGAGAATCAAAGTCACACTTTAGATGTACTATTTGCTAACAGGTTCGTTAAAAAAAAAAAAGTTTCGTTTATGTTTCAGCTTGGTCTCAGATGTTTCTCATGCATTTCTTTAGGAGAAATAAAGCTAAATGGGACAACTGTTGTTGTACAACAAGAGTATAACGCTATAAAATCCACATGTATAGCTCAAATAAATTAGACTTGGATGAAATCTGATGAGAAATATTTGAGTCCATACGGAGATATCTAATTTTTGATTGGTATATTGACAAATCTGAGAAGAGACACACTCAAGATTTCTCAGGAGAAACATCTAAAAAGAAGCAGATTTCTCAATTTGTTCTCCATTTTATCTCATCGCTCTCTAGAAACGGCCATACATGCTAAAGCACCACAGAAACCAACTTTTTTCAAAGTTACACAACACAAACTTTACAACTTCAAAACAGAGTTCCCATACAAACTCAATCACAAAATATGAACATTTAACTGGAGCAACCAGGAAGCCACAGCTGAATCCCTTACCTGAATATGGGTCTATGGAGAAGCTTTCTTTTGATGGTCACATACTCATCCATTTAAGAGCACGAGTCCAAGGATTGTGTGAGCAGAGGCTTCAGTCAGACTGTCCCCAGCTGCTCCTCACATTGCCGTGTGCACTCTGCCCGATCCAGCCTCCCTCTCTTCTTTCTTTCTTCCTCACTGACGGCCCAGTGCAAAAGGCCATGGAGGCCACATCACAGAAAACGCTCAGGCAAACACCAAACGTTAAACTTAGAGAGAGCCAGGTGCCCTGCTCCAGAGTTGAACTCTTCACGGTGGCTTTTATCTCTCTGTCCCTCACGCAAAAACGCTTCCTCAACGCCTGCCTCCTCTCCCTTACAGCCACTCTCCCTTCCAGAAAAGCTGTCGAGCACGCAAATTAACATTGGCGGACAGGGTCTGGTCAAAAAAGGGGCTGGACCCATGTCAGGAAACAGTAATTATATCACAATCTGGCTTGTGTTTAGTGTGATGTGTGGACAAAGTTATGCGATGCAGAGCGAGGTGTGCGTTTTTGCGTTTAAAACATTTTCGTTCATCTTTTGCAAACATACTGTAACTTGTAAACTCAAAACAACTTCTTAAGATGACAAAACGGCTTATTATGAGCTTCTACAACTTTCTGATGTCAGATGAAGACGTCTGAACACATAAAACACACACATTTTTATCTCAACAACGGTGATTTGTATTGAGAAATGTTATCTCCATGTGGAAAGAAACTTGTTGCATCACGGACTGGTTAGGACATAGCCAGGGTCAGTGATAGAGTGGAAAATTGTCATGGAAAACTAAATAATGATTTTTTTTGGCACTGCAAAATCTTTGCTAAAATTATAAGTGGACCTCAGGGAGAAATAATATGATAAGAAGAGAAGAAAAGAAGAAAGATATGAGCTCTTCAGGGGAGTCTCTTGTGCTTTAATCGAAAGAAACTCTTTAGCTGGAGCAGGGCAGAGAAACACCCAATGGTGACTCAGGAATGGTTACAAACACTAATATGATATTCATATTAGTGATGTCAATCTCAGAGACTAACGGCGTGGATACAGATGGAGACACATCAAAAAGAGAAAAAAGAAACATGTCTGGCAAGTGGTACTACAGTACATTCTCTGGATCATTAAAACTGTAAATTCCACGGCCTGTCAACTGTTCAAAATATGTAGTATTAGATAAAGATTTTTTTGAAAATGCAACTTAATGCACAGCTTTATCAAAGATATATTTTATTGTAAGATTTATTAGCTACAGCAGTGCTTATCTATATTAAAATATATAAATAAAGCTTCTTTATTTGCATTGATGGCCCCATGAAGGACCTTCAACATTCACAGAATCTTTCCATTACACAAAAGGTTCTTTATAGTGGAAAAGGGTTCTTTAGATTATTAAAATTTTCTTCACACTAATGAATATTTGAAAAACCTTTTGGAACCTTTATTTTTAAGAGTGTAGGTCCAGAGATTAAAAAAATAAACCTGTTTTAAGACCCCATTTAATTCAGCTTTCTGATCTTCTTATTGACACAGGAAATACGGGATAGGACATTTGAAAGGGCTTGTGTCATCTTTTTAAACAGCCAATAGGCTTTAGTTTCATCACATTAAGTCTAAAAATGAAAAAAGATTTTTTTTTTTTCCACCCTCTCAAGTTCTCAAAGCGAAAACACGTGGACTAAATGTCACAAAACTCAAGTTTTGATTTGTAGGGTCTTGAAAAGTTTAAACAGCATATTTCCTCATTTGGTCAGAAAGGTAGACCCCATGTGCAGTTCAAAAAAAAAAAACATAAACCAAATTCCCTATGGAAAGAAAGTGCAACGCTGCGAACCCAAAGTGCATCAGGGGTCACTGCAAACTTTTGATTTTGGAAAACGGATCATTAAGATAAAAAATATTCAGAGATAAGATGCATTGTTAATACGTGACAAATTCACTGACAAACTGAATCAACCAAAAAATAAAAAATATACAGAAACGGCCTATAAAATCAAGACGTCACATAAAAATGGTACAGTGGAGAGAGAGACTGGAGTGTCCTAATAAGGCAAAAATATGACGACAAGGAGAAATACTAGTCCAAATACAATTGTATCCTGTCAAATTATCATAATTAAAATATATTGTCAGCATACACTAATAAAAATATGAAGCACTGGGCTAAAAGTGGTAAAACATTGTATAGATTAATGTAAAAGTGCACTCAAATGGAAATTTCACAAAGTCAGCATTACTCACACGAAAACAGATCCCAGTTCTTTCAGGTAATACCGAAATGATCCAGACTCGGATACAGATAGAGCATATACTGCATGTGAAATTTTCAAAGAAACACTAATATGGGGATAAATCTGACATCAGAGCCTGAGTAATGTTTGAGTTACTCTTAAATGGCCCATAAAATAAAATACAAACAATCCAAACTGTTTACTCATCTATCATGAGGCTTCGAAATACAGCAGACGGCTTAGGCAGACATCTCTGGCATATCTGATGTTATTTTAATAACTGCATAAGGCTCAACGATAAATAAGCATATCTGAGATGATGAAAAGGAGAAAGCATTTTTAAATGCAAAATACACTTTTAAATGTATGCGCCAAGTTTTTAGAAATGCACTTTTTGTATTTGTGTTGGCTTCATGCACTTTTGAAAAATGTTTATATTGTTTTCTACAAGGTTAAATCAATAGGCCTATTTGTTTTTTTTTACAAATATCATGAAGTTTTCTTGAAGTCATTTGACATAAAAGACCCTAAACTAACATTGCAATGCCATTAATAGATCAAAATACCCAATAAGTTGATATATATATAAAAAAAAAAATGACTGACCTTGCCACATGGTCATTAGGGCCTGTGTGATATCATTTCCTGGTTTTCTTGTCATATGACAACAAGCATGTTGCTTTTACCCCACTAGCCCCTGCTGGTAGACGCTGTAACTACACAATCTGCTTCTGAAAAGCAGCTTGATTGACGGCCATTCAAAAGCAGCATATTCTTATGAAATAATTTTAACATATAAAGTGCTAATATATCATTATATTATAGTAGATGTTACCAGTGCCTGATTCTTTTTAGAGGCTTTTAAAAATGCAGAATGGACTTGTACTTTTCCACGACTGCTGCCGTTGACGTCACAGCTTCAGCATAGTCACTGAAGGCCGTGGGACTGTGTGTGTTGTTGTGGTGCCATCAGCCAATCAACGATGTCATGATGTCATTTGCGTGCAGTTCGACAGTGACATGATTGACAATTTGAGATAAATAAGAATGCTAATGGATATAACTCTCTCCAGGTATTGTACACCTTCTTGGTTATACTACATGACTTAATACTAAAATCCTTAATTTGTTTTTTTTTTTTTTTTAAATGCACAGTACCATATTGGTGAATATTAGAGTGTTTTATAAGTATCAGTCAATATTGGATATATTTTGGCTAATGTTGTATATTTAATGTGCATGCTCATTTACATTTAGATTACCTTTGCCGTCATCTAACGCCTAGCTCTGTCGTGTTCTGTGGTTGTAGTAATCGCATGACGCAGGAGAATCCAAACAAACACTTCTTTATTAATCCACAACGAGACACACAGGAGATCACAGGAAAAAACTAACACACAACCACATAAAACAAAGACAAGAGCGAACCAAGGACTGAGGAAAATAAGGGCTTAAAGTCTCCATGAAGTCTCCATTCATTTACTATGAATATGTTAGCCTTACTGTTATCTAAGCTATAGTGCTTCAAAACAATTATAATTACAAAATTTGCTATAAGCAGTCTCTCACTTCCAATATGGATCAATGATTTTGATGACATCACTCTGCACTTCAGCTTCTAATCAGATCTTCTGTCCAATCAAAAGCTCTCTAGAATCGGAAGCGTCCCGCCCCCTACATTATAAATAGACGCTGAAGCTGCGGCTGGAATCGGCCACTTGTTCACACATTTATTATTTTCTACATGGTGAATAGCATATAGTGCACTATATAGGGAACGATTCAGACAGTGTAAATATGCTTTCCATTCTGGATTCACGTTAGTATCACGCAAACCACCACACAGCCTGCTCCGCTCCAGAGACACGATAGCACAGAGCGGATCATATGCGCAAGTCGACGCAGATCACAAAACGTATTGGACCCAATTTGAATTCTGCACAGGATGCTATATTTTAAAGCGATATGGAAGAGATTAGGAGGAGAAACGGTTAGAAATTATGAGGAAACTGCGGCTTTACCAAGCTCAACAGCTCTGGCTGAGCTGTGATATAAACAGAATGCTATTGGCTATTTTAAAAAAGGGGAGGAGCTGTGTGTTTCAATGCACTTCAGTGGGCCTTTAAATACACAGAAAGACATAAGGGGCTTTCGCACCGGAAGAACCTTTTCATAGTTCCTAGAACTATTGGCTGAAGTACGGATTTTGCCGTGCTCGCATTGCAGGAGCTAGGAACAATTTTACTTCTAGGAACTCCTTTTGGGGGAACTAAATTAGCTCCTACTTCAGAGTAGCCAGCTCTATAGGAAATGTCAGTGACGTAAGTGTACGTTGATTGGTCAAACGCATGTCAAACACCAGCACCCGGCATATTTAAAAAGCCGTGTAGACATTTTCTTCACAAAAATGGAAAACAGAGAAAACGGCATTCACCTGTTGTCTGCAGGGTTGTGTTCTTTTCTCCGCCCGATACTTAAAGTTGTCATAGGAGATTTTGTCTCTTAGCCCCACTTTTTGCTCTTTCAGCCACGTAGATTATGCGTTTACATTCCATCTCCGTTATCACGAAACCCACGACACACAACAAACACAGCTCCGATCACGACATCCACCATTCACCATTTTTTAGCGTTTGTATATGCCGCGCTTAAAGACGGAACCAAAACTAACTATACTTGTTACAAGTTAGTTATTCTTTAAAAATACTAATAATTTAATAATACTGTTAAATGTATACTTTAGCAAATCTCAAAATAAATATCCATTTTCATACTATACATAATAATGTTGTTAAGCATTTTTTAAAGACTAGTTTTTAGTGTTTAGTGACAAAACAGTGTTGGACTGTAACATCAGCCATTTATTGAGTAAAGGCAATAATATAAAAATATTTAGTGGCTTCTCTACATCAGCCAGTCATATCTGTCATATTGGTGCATCTCTCAACATGTTTACAGTGTATTCAAATAATTGTCTATATATAAATATAATTTTTAATTTATTTTTGAATAACTTATTAGACCAAAGGCAACATCTCTAAGAAACATCTGCTGTAGTTTATAGTTCATTTGCAAAAGCATATGAAAACACTGCTTCCTTCTTTCTTCAACCAGGTTTTGTGTACTTACTGCATGCTAGTTTTTGAAACAGTAACCATATGCAGCCAAAAACATTTGAGATTGCGGTTTAGAAGCCTTATCCCACCACAATCCTTGATGGGTTTTTTTTTTTTTAAGCCAGAATGAAAATGTGAAGATGGAATCACCACAATGTGGAAAATACTACCTCAGCCAAATATAAAATCTCATACAGACATGACTGAACATATCCATATGGTATATTACAGCAGAAAGTAGCCAATAAGGGATCAAAGATGGAGGATAAGTCTTAACACCCAATAAAAGCCACCAGCCACAGTATCTATAGCAACAGACTTCACAATCCAGGATACAGCAGATATTCAAAAGGACAATACAGACTTAAAGGATTATCACTGGACTTCCTTAGAGGCGATGGTAAAAGCACAAATGGACAGATTGCCGTGCCTGTTCTCCTTGTGTACCACACCAAAGTAGGCACATGACCCTAACATTGAGTTTAATGTTTTCTTCTTCCTGGACTCCTTCCTTCCATGATCTCCTCATGACACAAAGGTCAAAAGTCACCACCATCCTGCACCATAGACTTGAGAGTGTCGTGATAAAACTATAGTGTCATTTCTGAAACCACATTTATGATAAAGTTGCTGTCAGATTTCACTGGTGATTTCAAATATGAAATTTAATCGTAAGCGTGGTGTACAGCTTTGGAGAATTTGATGTTTCCCCAAGATATAGGATATATAAGATATATAAGAGATAGGAGCCCGAGAGGTGTTTCAAAGATGGCCGCCGAGTGAAATGACTTGCCTTAAAGGGACTTTGTATGATACAGAATAGGGATGCACCGATACCATTTTTTAAGGACCGAGTACGAGTACCAATACTTTTTTTCTGGTACTCGCCGATACCGATACCGATGCCTATACATTTATTAATTTCTCTCTCTCTCTTTTTTATTTTTGGTGATGTTGCAGTTTTCCAAGCACAACACAGTGAGACTAATGAATGTAGGACAGCTTCTTTATTATTACTCTAAATAATTTTTATGTGCTTGTCACAAACTTAAAGAACAAAAATTTCACAGTGTCCAATAACCTTCAAAGGGCATAATTACCAATATATATAATTGTTGTTATATAAAAAGAAATTTACAAACAAATTACAAACAATACAACAAATACTATAGAGATACAAATTAAAAAACTTGTTTTTCAGATACAGTAGGTTTATTTACCATATATACATTTATTTAACATCTTTTGTTGATTTATTAACATTAATGACAAATATAGGCTACGGTCCCTTTAAGACCGAATCCATGGATACTGACACATATCCTGTTTTCACCCAAATGTTTACATAGACTTAAGCCATAACCGACTGTATTTACGTGAGATACTCCACACAATGGACATTTTGACAACTATGTGGGCATTTGACCATTCAGGCGCGAGGAGAACTGATCGCGCGGTGTCTGAGAGAACTGGGATCGCGCACAAGAAAGCGAGAGAGCGCGTGCGAGAGAGAGAGAGAGAGCGCTTCTGGTCTGTGTCATTCAGCGCAATTCCGCCTATCCCGCCTTCACTAATCGATAACGAATTGTGATTGAAAGCATGCAGTTCGCAATGTGTGTGTTGTCATCATTAATTTTGAAGTATTTCCACACCTCTGAGGCTGACATTGTTTCTGCTGCTGCCGCCGGTGTCTCTGTGCATGGAAAATTCTGTCAGTTACGTCACGCGAGGTATCGGTCTTTGGTATCCGGGGTATTTTTACGAGTACGAGTACAAGTACGCAAGCTTGGTATCAGGCCCGATACTGGTATCGGTATCGGTGCATCCCCAATATGGAATATCCATGGAACTGTTACTAGTATCTGATTTCGCAAACAGTTTGTTTCTGAATATAAAAATGTCAACACAATGTAACATACTTGTTCTGGCACTAGTTTTGAATGAAGAGATGTGCTTGTCGTCGTTTGTTATCGGTGTACAAGCAGAATGCGACGGTTGGTCGGTGTGGTATTTGCCCCGCCCCTCCTCCACTGTGATTGGACGGCTGGGTAAAAAGTGACAGTGATGAGCGCTGCATTTTACCCAAAGTTGAAAATTTTTCTCTGTTGGTGTTTTAAAAAACATGACACTCCCATTGAAAACAATTAGATAAATATGCTAGCCTCTGGAAAAAAACACTTTGGTGGACACAAGGCCTTAGCGTAGATTTCTATTACCCTGTACGTAATTTATTTCTGTGTTTTATGTTTACTATTCACCAGAACTCCACATCATAGAAATAAACCTACAAGTCTTCAAATTTATAGGCCTATTTCTGTCTTGTAAGGTGGTTACATCTTGTAAGTCTTGTGGAATGCTTTCAACCTTTTGTATCTAGATTAACTCCAGGTAGAAAGCTGAACAAATTCATTGCACCACAAGTTGCGCTTTTGGTCTCTATGGCAACAAACTGCTGCTGCTTTCTCCGCATTCCAGTCCTGAAGTGCCTCTATCACCTCATAATTTAACAACATTTGTTCCACAATACAAATGCACTCTTTAGTAAATATTTTAATATCTTAAAACAGCTTAAATAGGTGTCAATAATCTCACTTTCAGAGACAGACGTAGTACGAGAGCTCTCAGCTTTGTTGTTGTCAGATGTGTTGTTAACACTTTTTCTTACATTTTTTACACTTCTTTCACACAAAAAAAAATATCTTTAGGGGTACAACAGCTTGTCACTGGGGCACCCTTAAAGGGACATCTTGTACCTTATTTACCCCTGAAAGGTTTGTACCGTACATCTACAATATTACTACTCTAAAGTACAAATATAAGGTACATTTACTACTGTTGTACCTCTATACATTTTTTTGCACATTCTGACAGTGTAGGAGAAATAAAAATAAAAACAAATGAGTCAAATGGGTTATTTCAACGGATAGCATGTCTCAGATTATTTGGTTTTGAAAGAATTTGGTAAGAAATGCTTGAGTTCATACTGAAAACTGACATATAACTGCACAAAGCATCTTTGCAAATCTGAGCACAGTTTAAAAATAACGTTTTTATGGTTATTATATCTCACATTTTTGTTTTTAAAAGAATTTGGTGAGAAATGTTAGAGTTCATATTGAGATCTCTGACATATGATTGCACAAGGCTATATTTGCAAATCTGAGCAAAGTTTGAAATAGAAAATGAATACGGATAGTATATCTCTGATGATTTGGTTTAAAAATGATGAAAATGCTTGGTTTCATATTGAGATCTCTGACTTTTGATTGATCTTTTTGAAAAAAACATTATATGGATATTATATCTCAGATAATTTGGTTTTGAAAGAATTTGGTGAGAAATGTTTGAGTTTGTATTGAGATCTCTGGCTTTTGATTGCACAAGGCATCTTTGCAAATCTGAGCAGAGTTTGAAAATAGAAAATTAATATGGATAATACACTGCAAAAAATGCTTTTCTTACTTAGATTTTTTGTCTTATTTCCAGTCCAAATATCTAAAAAAAATTTAAATCAAGATGCATTTTTCTAGACAAAATACGTCAAAATGAAGTGAGTTTTTCCTTAAAACAAGCAAAATAATCTGCCAGTGGGGTAAGCAAAATATCCTTGTTTTCGATTTGAAATAAGATTATTTTGCTTACCCCATTGGCAGATTATAAGGAAAAACTCACTTCATTTTGACTTATTTTGTCTGAAAACAAGACAATAATTTTTACTTGCCTAGAAAATGCTTCTTGATTTAAGAATTTTTAGATATTTGGACTGGAAACAAGACAAAAACTCTAAGTAAGAAAAGCATTTTTGCAGTGTATATCTCAGATAATTCGCTTTTGAAAGAATTTGATGAGAAATATTTGAGTTCATATTGAGATCTGACTTTTGATAGCATAAGGCATTTTTGCATATCTGAGCACAGTTTTAAAATAACTTTTTTAATGTATATTACATCTCAGATTTTTGTTTTTGAAAGAATTTGATGAGAAATGTGTGAGTTCATATTGAGATCTCTGACTTTTAAGGCATGTTTGCAAATCTGAGCACAGTTTGAGACATTATTGAGATCTCTTCTGAAACTACAGGAGATCAATGAGATTGTTATGGTCTTTTTTCAGAAGAAAAAGCCGGAGACTCTCCATTTGATTGCCATACTGTCTACGAGAAACGTTAAAGCAATCTCATTTTGATTTATTTTCTACGGGAGATTTCTCTCTTCACTACTTCATACAGTATGTGTCATAATCGCAGAAGCTTGTGACCTCCCACACAAAACTGCTGAAGTGTGACTACATTTTCCTGTGGCTACAGAAAAACCTGTATGTGTGATCAATCATTGCAACAAATCTCAATGGTCTTCGCTCTCCAGAGCCATATGGCCCGGCCATGACTTCAGTGCCATGCAAATAAATGGCAGAACTGTTCTAGTGGGGCAGTGGAACACAAAGCTGGGAGTTTGAGACAGCAAGACATAGGATTAATTAGCACACGCAGGCTAACGTGCTGATAATTAGCTTGTCTGTAGCGCATTCTGTTAAGACTGAGCCCCGACTGAAAGCCCTTGGGGAAGCATGAGTCATTCCCTGCAGGAGGCTGAGGAAAACATCACTCAGGACCCTTTTACATCGCTCGTGCCATTATGAGGCTAAAGAGTATGTTGCTAGTGGTAACAGCCCTTTTGATGAAATTCCTTATGATGATATTATGAGAATTGATTTGACATTTAAACTTCTTATTAAAAAATCTGCAAGCACATAAAATCATTTCTGCAATTCAAAGTGGCACTAAATACAACATTAGGATGATGTGAAGACTATTCAAGATGTGTTTTTCTGTGCTAATGGGCTTGATGGCTTTTGACTGAACATTTGATTAAGAGGAAATAATCTTATATCAAAATGATCAAAATTAGAAAATGTAGCTGTTGATTCTTGAATTTAAAAAACACACAAAAACATCATTCAAGCACACTTTTTTATCTTAATAGACTCTGAGCTTGAATTAAAAAGCGCCATTACTTCCCACACAGGGATAAAAATCACAACTCTCAGTTGTTTTTGTCCTAGACAGCAAATTGACAGCAAATGGAGACCTTTTTCGAGTGTATAGATTTTTCTCCTTTAGAGTTTCAGTAAAGATCACAACAATGGCTCAGTTTCTGCTCAGATGTTCAGTCTGCAATCAACAGTTAGACTTCTCAATATGAACTCAAACGTTTCTCATAAAATTCTTTCAAGGTGAAATTATATGTCAGTAAACGTCATTTTTAAAAAAAAATTAAAAATTGTCCATTTTGATTTCATGATGACTTTAAACTAGGGCTGAAACCAGAGGGTTAATTGTGGTTTCATCATCAGAACATGACAAACACTTGCCAGACAAATTAATATTACATGTTTTGTCCATTAGAAATGCACATTTGACATTAGCAGATGAGTTGACAGTAGCAGTAGCTTGAGGTGGGATGCAGATATAAATGTATGTTCATTAACAAAAACACTAACATAATATGTAAAAATTGTAACAACCTCATTTTTATAGGGTAAACTTCTGACGGTTTGAGTTAGGATTAAAATTAACTATTGGTCTTCCATAGTATTCAGATCATGTTAACCACAGGTAAAACCACACATTGCACCTCACTGCCATGGTAAAAAAAAAAAAAAAAAAAAATAGTAACTATATTGTTTCTATGGTATCTGTTATGAAAAACAGTAGCTTAAAGACATATAGGGTCAGATTTACTGGCTCTATATGTCTTACTTAGCTCAATTCCATAAATGTGCCGATGGGAGTGGCAAGTTTTGCGCGTGATCTACTGCTGAAATTAAAGAACACAGACACAGTCAAATCATTTACATAATGACCAACGCAATCTACCAAGAGCAGTGCAAATTAGCGTTGGGTTGCGAATAAGCAGAGCTGATGATCATCAGGACACAACTTGTTACATGTAATCTGACAAACACGTACACAAATATATATACATGGCTCGAAAAATGATATGTTCGGATAACGTCTTCCTCTGGCATTTCAAAGAAATTAATACAAGTGGAAAATATTTTTTCCCTTCTACCACGCGCTCTTTGTTCTCTGCGATGTCTCCTCCTAGCAGCAACAATTGCAGCCATGTCGCAAAATGGGTGTTTTTGGGCGTTAAATAATGCTAATACCAGTAAATTGACTAGCGCAAACATTAGTAAATCGTGTTGCGTGATAAATTTAAATACTCTCCTCCCATAAATTTTGCATCTGAAAGGGAACCTCCTACAAATGCATATGCAATAAGGTCAGCCGCAAAGACAACTCAGTCCACGCCTTTTCAGCGCTAATTTTGCACTGTGTGTCTTTAGTAAATCCCGACAGTAGTTTTTTAACGCCAAAAGAGGGTTTGGCTTGCGCAAGCTGTTAGTAAATCTGGCCCTTAGAATAATACAAATGCACAAAAACTGCTATAGCTTAATGACAAGAATCCTGTAATTATATTCATTACCCCACAGTATGATTTGTTTAGTATGAACATTATATCAAACATTTATCGAACTTTTGTTATAATTTTATATTGCAATAATTATTGTTATCATCCTACGTTAAATATATCTGGGAACTCATCCTCTGAAAATAAAAAATGAATTTTAGTCCATATGACTCAGTTTTCTGTTTAAAGTTATTAAGTCATATGTTGTGACTTTTTTCAGCAATTTAAGTCATTATTCACTGTTAATCTTTTCATCAAATTTTACAGTAGTGATGTCAATGTTGTTTGATCTCAAACGCAAGAATTGGCAAGTGTCAAATGCCAGTTTTTGTAGTTCACATGGCTTTTTTTTGGGGTCCATTTTAGAGCATTTTCAGACTTAGAGTATTTGAAAATTGCTTCCAGGGTATTATTCAAAAACTCGCCTTTTGTGAAAGAAAGTCATACGGATTTGTAACAGCATGAAGGTGAGTAAATGCTTTTCATATTTTGTTGATCTATTCCCTGAAGTCTTGTGAGCTGTGATTGAGCCACCTCTGAGCAATACAATTTTCCTCTGGATGGGTAAATTCACACACACACTCTCTCTCTCTCTCTCTCTCTCTCCCTCCTGGGTCGATCAGGTTGGGTTAGTGACATTGAAATTACTGCAGTACCACCAAGCCTGGTGTTCTTTCATTCTTCACCGATGTGTCAAAAAAGCACTTACATTAAGCTCTGACAGTTTGAGATGATGTCATGGAAAGAACGAGAATCAAAAATTTGTCGCATTTAGTTGCTAATGACTTTGTTTGTTTGTTTCCAGAGCCAGCCGTAGCAGTTTTGTTCCGATCTAAAACTGATAAAGCAATCCTAATTTAACCTTATAGCCTCACGCTGTGATTCATGTTGCTATAGCAACCATTATACTTGAGTGTGGAGCGGATAGTGCTCATATCAAGAATAAATGGGTTTTTGTTTTTGTTTTCTATTCACTTCTGTTTCTTTTATCACTCACAGCCAGCTTTTTGTGCTTTGCAGCTTTACACTGATGAGTTAAAAAATGATTGCAATGCAGGCGATTGAGAACAGAGGTGATTGGTGCTCTCAACATGAAGTGATATAGTATTGATGATGCTGTGTTGTGAATGTTCTTCCTATATTCTTCTATAATTGCACAAAAAATGGCTCCAAAGCCTCTTTAAGAAAGCAAGGATTTGGTTGTTTGCCGAAACCATTAGAGGCCTCGAGCATTCACTGATTGAATGCAAGAAAATGGTAATTGCATTGCTACACTTTCATTTTCAGGCAAAATTGTTTGTCAGGGAGCCCTTCTCTCTCCATGCCGTGATCTAATCAAAGTCAGGTGGCCTTATTTAGACAGTCAACAACAAAGTAAGAGAGGTAAAAAATAAATGAGAAGAGAGGGAGAGGTTAAACAAGCAAGGACAAATCATGCTCTCAGAAAATTTCTCAGATCACTGGATGGCTTCTAAATAAGGACGCAGATAACTGTCGTACAGGCTTTTTGTTCAGGGCGAACATATGGTGCCAAGCTCTGGTATTCCAGTCCACTAAACAAATTGTTCAGCTGCCAGCTGAAGCCCCGTTCACACTGACAGCAGTTTTAGCTCTGGAGGTTTGTGTGCTGTTGGTAGTGAAGGTGCTCCTGCTGCAGGATGCCTTAAACGATATGTATCGTGAAAAGTGCTATACAAATAAATGTGAATTGAATTGAATTAAAATTATTTGTGGGCTTTCAAACCTTTTGAAAAATCTGATCGCAAATAAGATGTCATTCGGTTTTGACAAGAAATCAGTTTTCTTGCAGCTAAAAATTAACATTACGTTTGCAGAATAAAAGGTTTGGGGTCAGTAAGATTTTTTTAATGTTTCTGAAAAAGTCTCTCACCAAGGCTGCATTTATTTGATCAAAAATACAGTAAAAACAGCAATATTGTGAAATACTATTTCAACCTAAACTAACTGTTTTCTATTTTAATATTTTTAAAATGTAATTTATTTTTGTGATGGCAAAGCTGAATTTTTAGCATCATTACTCCAGTCACATGACCCTTTAGAAATTATTCTAATATGCTGATTTGCTGCTCAAGAAACATTTCGTATTATTATCAATGTTGAAAACAGTTGTGCTGCTTCATATTTTTGTGGAAACTGTGATACATTTGTTCGGGATTCTTTGATTAAATAGAAATTTATTTGAAATAGACTTTTTCTTATTACTGTCAATTTTGATCAATTCAATGCATTCTTGCTGAAAAAAAAGAATTTATTTCTTTTAGAAAACAAAATAAAGTCTTACTGACCCCAAAGTTTTGAGTGGTAGTGTATATAAATATTATATTATCACATCACTCATAATATTATATTATACTATACAGCATTATATTATATTATAAAACTGTTAGTTCCTGTCCTTGATTCTGATTGGTCAATAGCTGTGTTTTATTTACGATAAAACACGGCTATGACCGCTTCACCCAACGGTTCTGTGTATCACTACACAACACCCTTAGCAACCACTCTTAGCAACGTAAACTGTATGTTCTCAATTTATATTGTTCATTGATGCTTACTGTATTATGTAGAAGAGTATTGTGAGAAAAAGATCGAATGAGCGAGTTTATTACCTGCATTCAGATTTAGCATTTTCCTTCAGATCAGTCCTATGTTCATAGTAAAAAATCTGTTTAAATTCCGATGTATTATCTTGTCCTTTTAACATTTAAGGGGTTTTCCCATGACTGACAGCGCTAGTCAAAGCATTTGTCAGCTGCGTCTTGTTCCATGTTCACAACAGTTCAGTCTTTTCAATGTAAAAGTCTTCGTTACTGACTGACACACTCATAAAGACAGTCTTTGCTGCCAATTAATGGCATAATAATGTAACTTCTGTTGCTGTTCACGGTCAGGGACTATTTTTTCCGGCGGAAGGAAGGCTTTGGTTAAAGTTTACTTCATGAAAGTTGCATTGATACATATTTTTGGCTTTAATATTTGTATTGTGTGGTAACCGTTTTATAAAAGCAATAAGGTCCTAGAGGCTAGTGCTGTATCGTGAATAAATCA
This sequence comes from Ctenopharyngodon idella, assembly GCF_019924925.1. Taxonomy (NCBI): domain Eukaryota; kingdom Metazoa; phylum Chordata; class Actinopteri; order Cypriniformes; family Xenocyprididae; genus Ctenopharyngodon; species Ctenopharyngodon idella. Next base: position 6,695,617 of record NC_067228.1, on the reverse strand, counting down.
CGGCTGATACGCCCTTCAGCCGTGACTTATATATGATACAGCACAGCCTCTCGTACCTTATTGCTTACTTATATTATATTATATTATATTATATTATATTATATTATATTATATTATATTATATCATAGGGCTGGGCGATACACCTAAAAAAATTATCACGATATAATATTTCATATTGATCGGTATTGATAATTATTGAAAAAATTGTAATAACTTAAAAAAAAAAAAAAAGACCAGTACAAAAAAAAGTTTGAATTTAACCAATGCATTTTTAATTAAGTCAAACAACAAATAATTTTAAAACAAAACAAAATAAAGTAAAATGAAAATATATATTATATTTTATATGAAGATTAAATAAATAAGTGTTAAAGATACTTAGAGCTGCACAATTCTGGATAAATTGAGAAACGTTTTTGTTTGTTTCAAACTGAGATCATGATTATGAATGAAGTGATTATGAAAATTTTTTAATTCATTTGAATTATTTTTTTAAATCTGTGTATGATTCAATGACTCACTCATAAATACTCTTGTTTTATTACTGGATGAATCAGTGTATTTGAAAGAATCTGTTGAATGAAGATTCAAATACATTTTTTAACACTCACTTGTCGCCACCTGCGGTGAAACAATGTAAACGATAAATGCGTCATTTTCAGCGCCAAGTTTCTTTCTTTCTTTATTTATTTTTTTGATCGATAACATAGACATTAGTGTTTATATCTGAACTATAAACTTTTAAACACTGTGCAGCTGTTAATACCAACATGACAACTGCTCTCTCAAGATGAACTTTGAAGTAGATCAACTGGAAGATGTAAGGAAACCATGAAACTGCCACACTGACGAGCTGACATGTCCTTTTTTCTTCACAATCTCCTCGTCGCCGGCAGGTACAGCACTCATTTTCATGTGTTTGTGTGTTCTGATCTCACGTGGCGATTGCGCATCTGAACTCCACAGCAACTTGTTTGCGTGTCACTCGTAGCGCGTCTGTTTGTGATCCAGGGACGGAGCGAGCTTGAGAGTTGTTCATGCAACCGAACTTAATGTCTGTTTACATTTTAGTGCATTTAAGTGAAACTATATCGAGAGTTATATCAAACATTTTTTTCTATCGTTATCAATGAAAGCGTACTGTCGATAAATATCGATACCGTTTTATCGCCGAGGCCTATTATATCATATTATATTATTATGTGGGAAGAGATAAATCCCATCGAAAATGACTTTGTCACTTTGCTGTCAGTGTAAACAAAGGCTTAAAGGGACAGTTCACTCAAAAATAAAAGTTCTCTCATCATTTCCTCACCCTCATGTTATGAATGACTTAAAAAATGTCCAAACTGCTCTTTTCCCCACAATGAAAGTGGATTGTGAGTTTGACCAAGGACAGCTGTGATCACCATTCATTTTGGAAAAACATAACGGTGAGTAAATGATGACAAAACCTTAACTTTTGAGTGAACTATCCTTTTAAATAAAAGTGCACTAACCCAAACATGGTTTTTAGCTTGCTTTAGGAAACGCACACGGAATAAAAGTAAATGGCTTTCAAGTAAATCATAGACATACAGAGGAAGTGGATAAAATAAACTACAGCATTCATTCTCACCACATGCAAGAGTGTGTGTGTGGCTTAATTCTGACAAGAAGCAGACACAGACGCTCACTTCTGGCATGCGCATGATCGCCTCCCTCTGACAACTCCGAAACAACAGTACATTAATAAGCTACATGTTCCCAAACAAGCTAAAGTAACACAACAAAACACCCCAAAGCCTCTTTGCTCGCAGGATGCCGGTCTGTTTGTTGACATCTGCCAATTTCTGGACAGCCTGAAATGAATACATATCCAGAGAACAGGAAACACTCAGTTGCCAGGAGACATCACCAGAATGTTTTAGCAAATGCTGGAGAGGTGGTACGAGGCCCGAGACAGGAACCTGTTGACAGGAAGCCCACACAACACAATGCAGAAATGTCTGGAAGGTCTACTCTGCAGATGTCACATTTTCTTTCTCACATTAGCAGCTAGTTTTAAAATACACACATAATGCTCCAAACACTGAAAGTTGTGCTTATGGGCTCATACTGCGACTGCAACTTAAAGGGTTAGTTCACATAAAAATGAAAATTCTGAAAATTAATTACTCACCCTCATGTCGTTCCAAACCCGTAAGACTTTCGTTCATTTTTGGAACACAAATGGAGATCTTTTTGATAGACAGCTATGCAATTTGACACTTCAAAAAGTTCATAAAGAGATCATAAAACTAATCCATATGAACTGAGCAGTTTAGTCCAAATTTTCTGAAGAGACACGATCCCTTTATATGATGAAAAGATTGAATTTAGGCTTTTATTCACATATAAACATTCATCAATGCACACATCAGTAGTGGTAAAAGGAAGCTCAAGCAAGCTTGCTTGACACGTGTGAGAACCAATGAGGTTTATTCTCTTGTGTTATGCAGCATGTTTGAGCTTCTGCAAGATGTTTGTTCTTGTGCTTCAAGTAGATTTGGTTGAGCTGCTGTTTATGCTCATTGATCAATGTTTAGATGTGAATAAAAAGCCTAAATTAAATCTGTTTGTCATATAAAGCAATCAAGTCTCTTCAGAAAATTTGGAATAAACCGCTCGATTCATATGGATTAGTTTTACGAACTCTTTATGATATTTTTGAAGCGTCAAAGTGTCAGTTGCGTAGCTGTCTATGGTGGGACAGAAAGCTCTCAGATTTCATAAAAAAGATCTTCATTTGTGTTCTGAAGATGAACAAAAGTCGACATGAGGGTGAGTAATTAATGACAAAATTTTCAAGTTTGGGTGAACTATCCCTTTAAGAACTTGGCCCATTTTAAAATAACTAAGAGACTTTAAATAAACCATAATTTTCTACTGCGAGTCACAAGCAGACTATATTGGGGGAGGGGCATTTTTATGAGAGCATTTGATTGGACAAAAAGTTGTAGTGCAAGATTAGTCATCAAATTTCTTGATAATTTTTCCCAAATGAGAAAGACTCTTTTTTACATGTACATACATGCCAAATGTTAATTTTATCATACAGATGACCTCAGAACTAATAGACATGAGCTAAAGTTCGTACTTGTGAATTTTTAAGTCAACATATAAAAATGGGAAAAAAATTGATATGTTGGGCAATTTCATATTTTTTCCCTCTTTTTTACTTAATGACAACTATATATATATATAAAGCTTGTAGCACTTATTCAACAAAAAGCAGTGCAATTTATTGACATTAGGTGTGTGTTTTGTCTCAGTGAATGACAGGAAATGTTTTGTCTCACAAGTCTGTTGTTTAATACATTGTCTTTAACTTCAACAGCTAATGACACACAATACAGCTGGAAATTGTTCGATGGCTACTCGACATTCGCTGTATTATGCTCTACTCTTTTCTGTTGTGTTTTCAGAGAAAGAGGACCAACACAATGCCGCCTCTTACATGAACAACCTATGCACAGCTCTTCACACTTTTATATTCACTCAACACCCTTATGGACTGTGCTGCTCTAATGTAAAGGTCAGTGCAAGTAAGCTTTTGGTGTCACTGAAGTGGATTTGCTATAGCTGAAACCAAGAATAGTCTGTGCAGTTGATTTCATAAGAAAATGACACAATGCCACATTATAATAATGGTAACTTTGCCATAATCAGTAAAGCATAAAGGCTCCAAAGGGAGTTTTTGTAGCGATGCCATATAGAAGAACCATTTTGGGTTCCTCAAGAGCCTTTCAGAAAACAATTCTTAAAAGAGCCATTTTTTCTTAGTGTGAAGAACATTGTAATAATCTAAAGAACTTTATAAAGAACTTTTTGTGCAGTGGAAAGGTAAAAATTTACAGTGTGGTGTCAAATTATACATGAAATGGATAAGGTTGGTTTTTGTGAGTAAAGAGCCACATTATGCATGTGAATATTTTCAGTGAACTTTGTTGGGACAGTTTAATGGGGGCCTCTAGTGGATACATTACTCACATCTTCTGAATTCCAAAAGATTTGAATAAAGATTTTTGTTTTAAAACCATCTATAGAATTTAACTCATTATTCTTGTAGAGTCATTTAATCAATAAGACCACCATACATTATTCATTACTGACAGCTTGCTGAACACTACGCGCTTAAAACACTGCTGATATAATTAGTTTGATTGATTATCTTCTGCATTATAAGGTGTCACACGCTGTCACCTCACATTCTATTTAAGTTCATGCCATCGGACTAATTGTGGTTGAATATACCTTTCACACTACAAAACAACCACTTACAAAATGGGATCTCACTGGTTGGATCTCATGAAAACATGTTCAGGTCATGTCATTTTAAAATGAAAAGGAAAAAAGGACATTTTTAGAACCATTAAGATTTTTTTCCATTGTAACATTATTTTAGTAACAATCATGCACATTTTATCGGCAAATTCTAATTACTGTAATATCTGAACATTTTACTTTTGCGTTGTTACATTTTATTTTCCTGTTTTTACACAATATTTTTTGTTTTATTGAGATTAAGGGAGAAACTGAATAATGCATGGGACATTTTACTTTTTTTTTGTTCTCATTCTTTCGTTATATATGTGTTGCATTACAGTAATTTGTAATATTTTAACCAGCATCAGTTCCACCATGACATAAACAATACTCTATCATATTTTTTTCAGCAAAACATTTTTTTTTACGTTTTTAATTTTAAATGAGAGGAAATGTTATGAAAATAATGTCACAAAAAAATCACAGTGGTCCTAAAGAAGGCTTCATTGTCTTCAAGCTAATTATAATTTCTTATTTCTTTCTGTTGATTTTGGGGACCTGGACTTGCTCCTGACAGGTTTTGTGAGATTCACCCAATTACAGTAACCACAGTTTTCCGCATAAACCTCTCACACCTTCAGCACATGACTGATTTTGACACATGAATTACCAATCGACTCTTGTTTCCTGAGGTGAATACTGATGCAGAGATGTTGTTGTCCTCTCCACAGAATCTCTAAAGTACACACACTGAGGTCCGCCTAACTGATAGTGGAGAGCTGTGCTTTGAAGGAAGGCCATTGTTGAGTAGCACCTCTCAGCATGCATTACATAAATGTGGGGCTGTTACTGAGGGCAGGCGAGTGTTTAGCATCAGAGGCAGTAATGTGGGGGTGTGTGAAGGCCACTTCACCTGAGCTAGACTGCTCTGATTGGCCTGCACAAAAGAGCTTGACAGAGGTTTCCACATAGAGGAGGGCCAGTGAAGGCATCAGGGCCCTTCAAAGTCAGTAATGCTTTGGATATGTATGTGGGCTACTATTCACTTAATATGGGTCCCTAAATGTGCATTTACAAAAGGAAATAGCATTGCTTGCAAGGCAACAAAGGAGTATTGTTAAAGTTTGAGGAAAGGGATTTAGTTCTGGTAAAAAATAATTTGAAATTTATAATTTGAATTTCGAATATTCATCGAATTTAAAACAAAATCCACATTTGAATGCAAAAATGGTGCATTCGTTTTTTAGATATGCGTCAGGCACCCTTATCACACTGTAAAAAATTATTTTCATAATTTGTTATCACAACATTTTTTCTTTTGTCAAATCAACTTAGCTAATTAATGTGGTTCAGATAACGTAATATTTTGAGTTTAAACTAATCGCTTTCATCGCATTAACTCAAATTTTTAATATCAATGAACTCAAAATTTTAAGGCAACCAGGTAACTTACTTTTTAAGTTAACCAACAATTCTTTTTTACAGTGCAGTGACGCATGAGATGTGATGATGACGTAAGAGTTGTTGCGTTTTAATGTTTTTCTTAGCCTATCCAGTTGAATACACTTGATAAGGCGCTGCTGCGTTGTTCATTTAAAACAATGCTGAAATAAAGCAGCTCAATGCAGAGATCTTGGTTACATACACTCTAAAAAGTGGGGGGTTAAAAATAACCCAAGTCGGGTTAAATATGGACAAACCCAGCGATTGGGTTGTTTTGACCCAGCTGTTGGGTTAAATGTTTGACCAACCTGCTGGGTAGTTTTATTTAACTCAACTATTGTTTAAAAATTACTATATTTTTTAACATTTATTAATAAGTTTAATGAACAATAATTAAACAATAAACATTTATTAAATTGCTTATTAATAAATATTCACCTTTTGATTATTATTGTTGCCTCTAGTAATTATGTGTCTGATTTTTAATTTCCAACCTATTTTGGATTCATTTTAAGCCAGCCATATAGCAATCAATAGTCAATAGTTGGGTTAAATAAAACTGCCCAGCAGGTTGGATCAAACATTTAACCCAACCGCTAAGGTCTAAACAACCCAATCGCTGGGTTTGTCCATATTTAACCCAACTTGGGTTGTTTTTAATCCAGCATTTTTTAGAGTGTAAAAACCATAACAAAGCTGTTCACACAGAACGCATTTTCTGCGCTGCTTTTCCATTGTTTTTTATGTAAACATGCGCTAGATGGACATCTTTGACCATGCCCCTTTCCAAAACCAAGTGAGGCAGCATCGACAATAACTGAACTGAGTTGAATGAACATAAGTGACATATGAAGTCCTATTATGATAACCCATACTCAGAATTTGTCCTTTGCATTTAACCCATCCAGTTAGTGCACAAACATTAGGGGTAGTGAGTACACTGTAAAAAATGGTATGTGCTGTTTACTTAAAAAAATTATGGTAACAATATTACACATGATATTTTTGAGTAGTTTTTAAGGTTTGATTCTTTAATGGAATCTACCTGAATAAATCATGTAAAATCTCTTAAATTATTTAGTCTATGACACAATTAATTTAATACTTTTAGTGAAATGTCCTTTTTTATTTTAAGTTGACTCTCAAAAGTGTGTGATTTAGAGTGAATAGAAATTGTGTTTATATTTGACTTTAAGTTATATTGTACAATTAAAACACTGTATTCTGCTAGCACAACACAAGTAAGAACAAACCTGTTACTGCACTGGCAATAGCAAAGTTATTACACATTGAACAAAGCAACATGTTTCAAAGTATTAGTACAGGCAGTTATCCACAACCTAACCATGAGCTCTACTCTTCTGCACAATGGTAACGATCAAAACTTCAACATAACAGAATCTCTTTCAAATGTCAAACATAAATGAACATTAAACGTTAACAGATTTTTTCCTTCACTCAAAAACACATAAAATAACACTTAATTTCAATATTTACTCTCCATTTCCAGCCATATGCAAAGCATGCTGGGAACTAACAAAGGTGTCTCTAAATAAAACTGCATAATTAAGCTAATTCTCTTAAAATAAATAGGTAGCCTCCTTTCTTTAATTTTATTTGCTTAAACGGTTCCTCAATTCAAGCATCAAAACTATGCAAGTTTCCCTAAAAAAATTAGGAAAATGTATCTCATGGTTTTATTAGTGAAATGTTCTCAATATTTTCTATACAACACTGAACCACAATTTTATTAATAACTATTTTTAATTATCACCTTAGTTTTTTTTAATGAAAATTACAAGACCGAAAATTCATTTTTTACAGTATAGTGATAACACACTGCAAACTGTGGACACACACACCCAGAACAGTGGACAGACATTTTTGCAAGCGATTGGGGGTTAGGTGCCTTGCTCCAGATGGTATTGAGAGTCGAACCCACAACCTTCAGGTTACAACTCTCTAACCATTAGGCCACAACTGCCCCACTGAACTGACTTGAGCTGAATAATGAAACTATCACCTTCTGTAGAGCCGTTTCTTTATAATTATTTGTGAAATTTAGCAATTTCTCAGTGAAAATTGTTTCAAAGCCACATTTTTTTTTCAGTGTACGTTAAGAAATGGGTTTTATACTACTATTATTTTATACTACTATTGTCCAAAACCCCACAAAATCATCAGAAGACACTGTATGTCCTTATGTCATCATTATTAAAACGCTGAAAAAATAGTTCAGTTTAATTAAAAATTGACTATTTTACCCAAAATATGTGTATGCAATGCATTTATACATGTTAGAGTATTGTGCTGTTAGTTTAGCAACATCAAACTCTATTTGAAATAATTTGTGAGTTAAGTCTCCATCTCAGGTTTTGGGTGCTGCCTATGTAAGCAGTACGCTATGTAGGCAGTAGGGAGCTCACTAGGTATTGTGACATTTCCTAAATGACTGTGCACTGCAACCCATCACAATTCAGTATTCAAATAGATGTAAGAAAGATGACCAATCATAATTCAGAATGCGGCTATTATGATGACATTGTTGCTGTTGGTTACATTAAGTGTTCTATCAATGTTCCATGAAAGTTTCAATTGTACAAAGCACACCCAAGGCTAAAATTGTCCACAAAATGGTTCGAAATTAGTCAACGGTTCGGGCTGAATCAATAGCACAAGTTCAATACTTAGTGTCAGGGCTTTAGAACAAACCCTAACCAGAATGTTTTAGGAATATCAATACAGATCTGCCATGCACACGTTACGATAATCTCTTCAGCGTTCCATTCCAGAGCTGCCCCACTTCTGTAATCCGTACATCATAAGACAGCATCAGACGGCGAGTGCAGTTTGTATTGTGTGGGCTATCACACATGGAAATGGAAGAACTCCAATGTCTTGTTCCTGGTTGAGGTTGTGTCTGGATAGAGATGCTTAGCCCTTTAACAAAGCCTAATTACAGGGACGGAGTCCTTGAAGCACCATGTTCATTGGCACAGGTGAAAGCGCTGGATTGTAATGTCAATATCTCTCCAGCTCCTTGATCAGCCCATTTAATCGTGATTTTAGCTGCAACCTTCACGTTAGCACACCAGATCTTTACCCATTATGCAACCCCCACACTATGGAGGTGGCAATGAAACCATTAGTGACCCAGCTGGAGTGATAAGATTGCGGTTCAATTCATCTAGCTTGCATTACTTGTCATGCATGAAATGTTCCTTCAATGAATTGCTGCGACACAGATAGAGACCAACTTTGGACTTACCTTTGAGATGTGCGTTTGTACTTCTGCCTGTAAGACAAAAAATGGAAGCACATTAGCTTGCAGCCATAATGAGCACATGCCATGGGAGAAAGTACTTTTACGTGTGTAAAGTACGGGACTGACAAGAACAGCATGCTCTATTTCCAGTGTGAACAAAGCCAGGATCTCAAGGAATTCTCACTTTTCCACTGCAGTGAATTAGTTATCACATGGAGCAGCTGTTATCTGACGTGTTTTAGACTGACGGTTTGAAAATCGACAGCGCATTGGGGTATATTGCAAATCAATCGTTAATACATTTGATTATATATCAAACAGAATAAAATAAATAATTTTGATTGTGTTTATTCCTTCTAGAAGTTTCCAAGGAACAACTGTGGCCTGGATGTTGATCAGTAGAGCTGTTTCAACGCATCCCAAAACAACGCTGTCTACCTAAGATGGGATGAATGGATGAGCAAGATCGGTCTATAGGAATAGATCCAAAGAGGCTTGGATGAGCTTTGCAGGGAGGTGATGGAACTAGACTGGTTTAAATCCCGGGATCAGCCATTCAGTGACTCCGACTTTCTACAAATTTGCTTCTGCTTTAGGTCACAGTGCCTGATTAGAGTGCCCTCTGCTCCAGCACCAATGCATTTAACATTAGACTAAACGTTATTATGTTTTAGCAGTGACCAGAACAACAGAAAGTAATTTTTATGCTGGAAAATAGGAATTTATTGCCATAACAAGATTTCAGTCAAATTAAACATACTGAATAAAGAGTCAAAATATATCATTATATTGCTGTTTTGAATAAAGTTTGCTAAATGCTTTTCTTTATGCATTATATGAGTCCAAGTGTGTAACTTTATTTCTGTTTTGAATATTAAGTTTGATAGATGATCTATTATTATTTATTGTGGCTAAAAATATAAAAGTTTGATAAGTTTGTAACTTTGATGTATCATAAATGACCCATTATTAATTATTGTTGCTAAAAAACAAGTTAAATTTATGTTAAATTAACATTTAAATTTACGTATTGTGCACAATACTACTGTTTGCTGTAATTGTACTGACTACAGAGTTGATGATGAAATGCAAAATACAACGTCATATTTTCATTAAAAATTAAATCCAAAAAAATGATGTTTGGATTGTTTCACCATGAAATGACACCGCTGAACCCAAACCTTACAAGACTGATTTGAATTCATTAACCAAAACTGTCAGTAGAAGCAAGTATGTGAACAACAACATTGCTTGATTAGGCTTGACAGTCTCATTAGTATTACATTCACACACTTGCTGCCCCAAGAGTCAAGATTCACCCACTCCCAGCAGTGAACACAACCATACCGCTCATAAACAGCTCTGTCATTCTCTCTCTTGCCAGGAATCAAACCAGGGTTTCCAGTCATGCTGATGAAAGAGTATGAAACAAGAAGCACTTACATTCCTTTCAGCCTAATCCACATCTTCTCCGTCTGGTCGCACTTGGAGTACTTCAAGGAGTTCTCCAGCCCGTCCGTGTCGTTGGCCAGAGTATCCATGGTTTGAGCGAATGCACGAGCGTGTGGAGTGTTCTAAGATGCAGAGGGATATGCAGGTATGCGATTCAACACGTGTAGCGCAGTGCTCCGAGTCTTCAAAGCATCTCCGACAGTTCGAGCAGCACACGTCTCCCAGAGGGTCCTGCTCGCAGCTCCAGAGTGCATCAGCCCGTTGGAGTGAGTGTCAGCGCACAGACCTGTCTCTCTGCTACGCACTGAGGGAACGCTGTCACACACACACACACACACACGTCACACAAATGTTTCTCTCTCTCTCTCTCTCTCTCACTCTCTCTCTCCCAATGACCGGAAAAGCAGCGCTGTGCCTTATGAGTATTTATCACCCTCTCGGAATCTGTTCCCTCTTGCTCTTTCACCCTGTTGTTTTCAGCCTTTCAATCAATCTATGATGGAGGCTGCGCTGTCCCCTTTTGACATCTCTAATCTCACTCATTTATACCAGTGCAAATACACAAACACTCACACGCCTTCACTACCACACTGGAAAGAAACGGGCACCTGTGTGCGTCGCAAGTGTCGCTCCTCAAATGGAATCCGTTGGCTGGAAACGGATCAGCGATTTCCCCCTCCTCTTCCACAGCCGTAGAAACGCAGAGGGAGAAGGAGAGAGAATTGTTTCCTCACATCCTCGCCAGCATCATTATCCTGCCCACCGGGGGCCGAGATTCCCCAGCTTCTCCGAGACATCGTTCTTCAGAAGAAGCCATCGTGAAGCCGGCTGCTCGAGTCGTATTTTACCGAGACTTTCCTTCTGTTGGCCAGCTGAATGATAAGCTCCCCCGGCGGCATCTCCCGGTCCCGAGTTGGCGTTTTAATGAAATTAACCTGTGCACTATAGCATCCCGCGCTCGTCTCGCGCACGGCAGCCTAGTTTCAACACGCTCTAATCCTCTCATTCCAGCGCAGCTGCAAGAAGCAGCGTGCTGATAAAAATTTCATGATTGTTTGTGAAATATAAGGGGTTATTAGGAAGGCATATACTCAGAGAGACCATGAAGGGTTTCTTCAGAGAACCAAATCAGCAAACATGCTCCAGTCCGAGACAAGAGCACTTTGCCTAATATAGCAGCACCCCTATATCTCGTTTCTGTAAATAAGAATGGAATGAGGATTGTGGGATTTTTTTTTTTTTTTTTTTGGGGGGGGTGCTGTTGCAGCCAAGCATGGCTGATTTTCATTCATTAGGGGGAAGGGCACATCATCTCCTGCCTACGGAGCATCCGCGGCATGAATAGGCTGAATCTTAATGATCACTTCTTCTGGGTTACCGGTCTATTGGATTACACTCTACAATGTAAAACAGCTTAATCACTGCTGCATTAGCATAGGAACAAAACTAATTTCTCATTAGTTCATTTCATCACATAGGAATTGCCTGAAATGAGTATATTCTGAGATTATTTCTGGGTTCTGATATTACATTATCGTGTTGGTTGACAGTCGGGAGGGTTGATTTAGCCATTTGTTTCATATAAAACAGTTCTGATAAATAGAAATGCATAAATTGGGACAATGTGTGTGTAAATAAAACATTATTCATATTCACTTTCGGCACTAAAATGGTGAAAGACGTTGCCATGGAAACACACACTGCCATACAAATGGATTTAGAGGGAATGATTACGGCTGTAAAAGAATGACTTGAAGGTCTCATGTAGAGACAGACGCACAGACAGACCGAGACAGAAAAGAGCAGCAACAAAGACTACAAATAAAAACTGTGTTGGGTTATCTATAGAGGTCCACTTATCCTGTATGATTGTCGTCATGATGATGGTGATTATTGACACAAAAGAGCAAGTAGGACAAGAGTAAGAAGGTGCAGTTTGATTCAAAGCACATCAGGGAAGCTTTTGTGCTTGTCGGCTAGTACAGTTACCGAACGATCAGTGAAGATTGTTCAGACACGATCTAGGCCTGGACAGTATGATCACCTAAGAGTTTCTGGTTGTGACAGACACTTCCAGGACCTCCTGACGTGTCATACCACTGCGATTTGTAAAGTCAGAGAAGTGTCAATGGTTAGACGGTGCACAGAACTCCATTAACCAAACATAACGGCTAGCGAGCTGCCTTGCAGTCTACTGCCTTTTAAGGCAGCATTCTAACTGAAATGAAACCTTGCAAGTGATTGATTTGGAACTCTCTAGAAGTTCTTTGTGTCATGCCAACATTGCTTCTTACCTGACTGACTGATTTCAGGAGTTAGTGTTAGCATGTTGCTATGCTAACAACGCTATAGACCAGTGGTTCTCAACTGGGGCCCACTGGTGCGGTTTAATCCAAATTTTCTGAAGAGACTCGATCATTTTTTTATGATGAACAGATTTCATTTAGGCTTTTATTCACATACGAACAATGATCATTCAGGTTTGGTTGAGCTTCTGCTTATGTTCGCTGATCAATGTTTATATGTGAGTAAAAGAATAAATTCAATCTGTTCATCATAAAAAGCGATCAAGTCTCTAGTGAAATTAGTTTTACGATCACTTTATGATCTTTTTGAAGCGTTGAAGTGGTTGTTGCAAAGGCAGTCAATGGAGGGACAGACATCTCTCAGATTCCATCAAAAAAATATTCATTTGTATTCCGAAAATAAACAAAAGTCTTACGGGTTTGGAACGACATGAGGGTGAGTAAGTAAAGGGTTAGTTCACCCAAAAATGAAAATAATGTCATTAATTACTCACCCTCATGTCGTTCTACACCCGTAAGACCTTCGTTCATCTTCAGAACACAAATTAAGATATTTTTGTTGAAATCCGATGGATCAGTGAGGCCTGCATAGCCAGCAATGACATTTCCTCTCTCAAGATCCATAAAGGTACTAAAAACATATTTAAAACAGTTCATGTGAGTACAGTGGTTCAATATTAATATTATAAAGCGACAAGAATATTTTTGGTGCGCCAAAAAAACAAAATAACGACTTATGTAGTGATGGCCGATTTCAAAACACTGCTTCATGAAGCTTCGGAGCGTTATGAATCAGCGTGATAATAATTGACATTATTTTCATTTTTGGGTGAACTAACCCTTTAATGACAGAATTTTCATTTCAGGGTGAACTAACCCTTTAAACTAAAAAAAAAAAAAAAAAAAAAAAAACTTAACAAAAAAGAATCTTGCCTTGGAAACTAAAACAAGTTTAAATACTAAAATTGCTATAAATAATTTTATAAGAATAAATGAAACCTAAATATAAATAATAAAAAAAACAAAAAAATAATATAAAAGCAAAAATGTAATTATAAAAATATGAAAATATATTAAATTGTATTTATAATCATCATTTTCTAGTTTCATCTGACATTTTTATTTTATTTATTTATTTATTTATTATTGAGCTAGTAGCAAAGCATTGTGGGATTCTTTCCTGTAAAGGATCATGCAAAATGCTGCCTATGAAGTCAAATCACTGTTTTGGAACATAGCCACTGTCCTGTTGATGAACTCTAGTGTTTCAGAGTTCATCACTCTTTCATTCAGGGCTTTATGCTGTGGCAGAACCTCACATCTGATACGGGGGTGGATGCGGGTCATGTGTCCATGCGTGTAAACAGCCATCAGTCAAGTGTGTTAATAGCTGCAGCATTAAAATAAAAATAAAAATGTTATACCTTCACTTTTTGACAGTTTGATAAGATAATAATAAATTTCACAAAACCTGTCTGGCTCATATTCATATTCCAGCTCATATAAAAAGAAATTAAATTATGTGTAGAGAATATGGAGCCTATTTTTAGGATGTACACACACACACACACACACACACACATATATATATATATATATATATTATGTATTTATTTATTTATTTTTTCAATGGTAAAGTATTAAAATACATCACATTAGAATTTTTTATACTTTATGCCTTGATACTTTATTTATGCCAATCATTGTTTTACAGTGAAGAGATTAAAATGATGATTGTTCACCATTAAGATTAATGAGAATTACTTGGAAAAAAACTCAAAAACAAATATCTAGACACATTCCGGTAATAATAATTTAAGAGCAAATTGTGCTTAATTTGTCATTTAAATAATAAAATAAGACAGCAATCTTGATGTTCTTACAATAGGCTTCACTGACTCATATACAACACATAATTTCATATAATGTGGTTTTATTTTGTGGTGAAATGAGACCTGGGCATGTTGTTTTGAGATTCACCCAATGACCCTGATTTGTCATTTACAAACATTTGTTTTTAATCTTTACAGCTCTCAGTTCACAGACGAACATGCTTTGACGTCAGAGAACAATCATCATCAAGCAGGTTATTGTTATAATGTGAGAGTGGGTGTTTCCTTTTGGTTGTACCTCTTAATTAAATGGAGTTTTAAGAGCCAAAAGCTTAGACAATGTTTATCCCCACACCCAGACAGCATGACATATGATGCATAATACATTTGACACTTTAAATACATGGGCGGCTCACGTTTAATTTGAATAACTCATCACAAGCTTGGCTTTTGCTTACTAATGACAGCTGAAAATGTCCTGGACTTCTTTGGACGTGAAGAGTTTCTATGCATGTGACAAAGACAATGTAGCATGAATGTACTGTCTTTGAAAGATGTGAGCACTGAAAGACACCTTTCCTGCACTGCAAATACAGTTTTATTTACAATTTATACAGTTTATTTTTTTATTTATTATTCATAATCACTGATTTTGGTATTTATTAAAGATGACAGGAAACAAAGTGGGCTTGAATGTGACAGATTTAAACCCACATCAATGTGAGTACAATGGCTTTTTATATTACCCACAGTTCCGACCACTTCCTGTTTTAAACATCCCAGAAAACCTCTAAATATAAATGATGATGCTTAGAACTGCCAAATGACCCTTCGCAAAGCCCTGCCATAAAAACACTACTGACCAACTTCAGCAAATGGTTTCTGATTTGTCTCTGCAGTTTCAATTAAATTTTACAGCATATTTATCAGTGTTGTTATTGCTTCCTAAAACTAAATCTATTCAAAATCGTTTCTGTTAATTGAATTAAAGCTGAAATGAAATAAAACCTAAAAACCTAAACTAAATGAAAATTAGAAATGTTGACCTGGCAACTTACTGAAATAAAATAAGTTAAAGTTTAAGTACTAAAGCTAAAGTCAAGTCAAGTCACCTTTATTTATATGGCGCTTGATTGTTTCAAAGCAGCTTTGCAGTGAGAAACAGGAAGGTAATGATCAATGATGCAAACAGAATTCAATTCTGCTGTAAAGCAGCTCTAAAAAGACAATAGTATCATTGTTCAGCTCAATTCAGCTCAGTGTTTCAAAGCAGCTTTGCAGTGAGAAACAGGAAAGTAATGATCAATGATGCAAACAGAATTCAATTCTGCTGTAAAGCAGTTCTACACAAGACAATAGTGTTATTATTTACTTTGAGTCAGTTCAATGTTGATTCGATTCAGTTCAATAACAGTGTTGATGTTGCAAAATCCGTCAATTATGAAACAAAGTCGAAATTAGCTATAGAGTAGCTCTGCAGAAAACAGTGATGTCATCATTCAGCTCAATTCAGTTCAAGTTTTCTTCTCATAAAATAGTGTACGTGCAGTCAAATCAATAATAATACTGAATATTATTATGTGTAGAATAGAAATTAAAATATTAAAGGGTTAGTTCACCCTAAAATGAAAATCAAGTCATAAATTACTGTTGTTAACTACCCTGGTGTTGTTCTAATGCCGTATTCCATTCTTTCTTTTTTGGAACACAAAAGTAGAATTCCTTTTAGAATTCCATTTTTTAAAAATGTCCCACTCGCGCTCGTCCATATAATGGTAGTGAATAGCGACCAGCGTCAAGCTTTTAAAAAAGATGCAAAAGTATCACAGAATGATCTCATGCGACACATGCCATATATAATTCAAGTGTTCTGGGGGTATATGATAAGGTTTGGTGAAAAACAAACCGAAATTCTATGTATTATCAAAGACTATAGAATAACACAAGACGCATCACTCATATTGTTTTGAATGGGAGAAAGTGCAACGCGCAATATGGTGGAATAAGTCCCCCCTTCTAAATAAGAGCCAATCGCCGATTGGTAAAGTCATCGCGTCACTGCAGCGGCTGTTAGAAGCTCCGGTTCCTATAGAAACAGTCAGACGCGTGCCTCCGAAATGAGGCACAAGAGACACGCATTTAGGACTGCGCTTGCGCATTAGCTTGATCCAGCCTGAAAAATACAGTTTTTTGTCATGATTTGAGCGTTTAGAAACCAAATTTATGAGACAGTTGTCAGATTTCATTGGTGATTTCAAATATGAAATTTAATCGAAAGCTTGGCAAACTGTTTTGGAGCATTTGATGTTTCCCCATTCAAAGAGATAGGAGCTGCACTTGAATGCCCGAGAGGTGTTTCAAAGATGGCCGCCGAGTGAAATGACTTGTCTTAAAGGGACTTTGGTATTATTTAACGAAAATCTTGACCTTGGCCGTTGGTCTTCTGTGCACAGTTACACGACGTGCGTGTTCGTGAGACTCTATTAGCGCCACAGTTCACTCTGACTCACCCAGAAAAAGCACACAAGTTGTGAGAAATCAAGATAAATAACGTGAAATGAAATACAATCCATGTACTTTCTTCTTTGATTTGAACTGTGTTCGTCACAACAAAAAGTTATCATGTTCACATCTTTTAACTGTCATTCTGACCGTCATCAGACAAACAGTTCCGGTTCCGGTCGGGAGATATTCAACTCAGTGAAGAAAGTACAAGGATATTTTTACTGTACTTTTTTAGAAACGGAGTGAACTGTGGCACTAGTGGGCCATACAAAGAAGACCAATGTCCAAGGTCATGATTTTCATTAAATACATTAAATTTCGGTTTGTTTTTCATCAAACCCTTTCATATACCCCCAGAACACTTGGAATATACAACATGTGTCACATGGAATCATTCTGTAATACTTTTGCATTTTTTTTAACTCTTTCCCTGTCATTGACAGAACTTTCCGTCATTTATGAGACAACGCTTCCCTGCCATTGACGGAATTTTACGGCTTTCCATGTTATACACTGTTCCACTGTTATACAGGGGGAGGGGGCGCTATTACACAACTTCTGAAAGAGACGAGAATATCCGGATTAAAACACAGGCAAAAAAGAAGCAGACACGAGCGATAAAAGCATTGCTTATTCAAGGTGTATTCTTAAAAAAAAAAAAAAAATGCAATTTTCTCAGCTGTTTGTTCAAAATGTTACTTTTTTTATGAAACACCCACATTCAAGTGTTGATAAAAAAAGAATGCATGAAGCTAGAATAAAATGGGGTTCTATGTTCTTTCTTTTGATATATTGCATGTTCAGATATTCACACAACAAAATAATCTGGGGGCCATGAAAGTTTTGTGAAAATGATCAAAAATGCTGGTGG
This sequence comes from Ctenopharyngodon idella, assembly GCF_019924925.1. Classification (NCBI taxonomy): domain Eukaryota; kingdom Metazoa; phylum Chordata; class Actinopteri; order Cypriniformes; family Xenocyprididae; genus Ctenopharyngodon; species Ctenopharyngodon idella. The sequence goes on along the minus strand of NC_067228.1, from coordinate 6,677,655 downwards.
TGGCTGGAAACTTTTAAAAGACGCTGATGGGGAAAGCGCTAAAAGCTTGATGCTAGTCGCTATTCACTGCTATTATATGGACGAGTGTGAGCAGGACATTTTTTTTTTATTTCTCCTTTTGTGGTCCAGAAAAAGAAAGAATGGCATACTGCACTAGAACAATACCAGGGTGCGTAAATGATGACTTCATTTTCATTTTAGGGTAAACTATCACTTTACTACAAAAATACATAAATAATACTAAAATAACACTGCTGAAAATCTCCAGTTCATTCCTATGGGGTGTTCTCCATCTGAGTTAGCAAAAGAAATGAAGGAGGCGGAGCTTAGCAAAGGTTCAATTATACCATGACTATGACCTTCCTAACTGCTCAGTTAATAAATATTTAGGTTCAAGCCTTATCAATCTTTAAAGCCATTTCCCAATTATGGTTTACATTACGAAAGGTTTGTCCCCAGCTCTGTAAAGATCAGGGGATAATTATGGATCCATCATGTGTGGTGTGTGAGCCCTCTTTCCTGGCCTGTAGTAGAACATTACAAAACGTTCAGTTTTAATTACGTTTAACATCATGTCTAGAAAGGTCACTTCATTTCAATCAATACTCAAGCCATTACAGTAAGAAAACCAGAGGGGATCAATTAATGAATATAGCGTACATTTAGCTGAACTGATGCTCTATAAAGATGTCAATTGGTTATAAAGATGTCAATGTAACATCAAACCGTCTAGACAGGATGTTCATATATTCAGTTATACATAATCGCACCCACATGTATGTAACATTTAAAGGGATAGTTCATCCAAAACATTTGACATTTACCCACCCCAATGTCATTCCAACAGCATTATTACCTTCTGTAACAGACTAAAGGAGATGCATAGTGATTTTTTTCTGTTAAAAGAACAAAAAATACTATAAAAGCTCATATGACTTGAGAAAAACTTTTATAATATTTTTATGGTGCCTTAAAAGCTTAAAAGTATAATTCACAGCAGCTCAGATTCTCTACCTAACATCTCATTTTGTGTTTTATGAAAAAAGAAGGTAAAAGTTTATTTCGACAGTCCACTTCTACTAACTATAAGTAACTTTGCAACTACATGTCAACTACCAGTGATTACAGTATTAGTAGATTGTCTGCTTTATATCTGCTAACACTTTATTTTGATGTTCCCCTAACAGACATTCAGACTTAATGGTTATGGGCAGTTGTGGGACTTGTAACCCAAAGGTCGTGGGTTTGGGTCTCAGTACCAGTAGGAAATATAGGTGGGGAGAGTGAGTGAATGAACAGCGCTCTCTTACATGCTTATTACCCACAACTAAGGTTCCCTTAAGCAAGGCACCTAACCACCAATCACTCCCTGGGTGCTGCAGAAAAAATGGCTGCCCACTGCACCAGGTGGGACACCATACTTTCAACTAACCTGAACCCTAACCTAACAGTCTACTAATACTCTAATGAGAGTTAGGGTGCTTTCACACCTGGCTCATTTGGAGCATTTGTTTCGGAGCCTGGTGCATTTTCTCGCTTAGTACGGCTCATTTAGGCCTTTATGAATACAGCAATCGTACTCAAATCCACACCAAAACAATCGCTCTGAGATTGCCTGAACAAGGTTGTCTCAGCCCGATTGCAAATGAACTCTAGAGTGGTTCGGTTGAGGTGAGAAAGCAATCCGACCCAACGGACCAACAAACCAAGTTGAGCCATAATTCATAACGGCGAAAGTGTTATATAAAAAGCTGCAGTGTCTGATTCTGTGATTGAGCACAAGGTATCGCACCTGAAAACCAAAGAGAGCCTCTTCTTCTTAAAATGTTGTGTAATTGCTCATCTCCATGCATTGCAAGAATGCCATCCCGACGAAGCCTTGATTTTCACTCTAAACTGCATTATATAGGCTATGTTATGAACAGCGCTCTCTTCCACTCTTATTACCCACAACGTAAGTCTCCTTTAAGCAAAGCACCTAACCCCCAATCGCTCCCCGGGCGCTGCAGCAAAAATGGCTTCCCACTGCTCCGGGTGTGTGTTCACGGTTCACGGTTCATTATTGGCATATTGTCCACACATTGGTCAAATCACTGTCATATAATAATAATAATAATTTGTATAGTGTTGGTGTGTGTCGACAGTTACAAATAACCCACAATAAGCTTGTGGAGCGAACTTGTCAATCATCTTGATGGATGATGCAGAGGAAACTCTGACCAATAAGAGGACAGTTTTACTCACGTGTGACTTGCATAAACACATTTTGGTATGCTTTGAAATGTTGCCTTGTGAAAGCAAACCAAACCAAGAAGAAAATGCAACATTGTAACAAATTAAGTCCCTGTTTCAGAACAAAGCAATGTCTGAAAACGCCCTTAGTAGTTATGTAGTTGCAAAGTTACTTATAATGAAGTCTAAGGGCCCTATTTTAACGATCTAAGCGCATGGTCTGAAGCGCATGACAGAGGTGCAATTAGGGTGTGTCCGAATCCTCTTTTGCTAGTTTAACACTCTGGAGTCTGGAAACGGATTGCTGGATTTTTTCTCACATACCAGCAAAATCAACTTAAAATACTCCGTCATTTTTTGTCATAGAGACAGAAGTAATATATCAATTGAAACTATAGAACGTCTTCTTTTATTTATTTTTGATCAACTAGATCGAGCCGATGATTGTGAAAGGTAAGTTGTTTTTGTTCTTAAGTTCTTTATTCTAATCGCGATATAGTGTCTGTGAATATTAAACCGCAAAAAAACTGTTTAAATATGAATCCTGCAAGTTTTGTGTGTCTCAGTGTGAATTAACTGGGCAGATCAACTTACATTAGTAAATTGGCATGGCTATTCCCAAACTATATTGCTATACTGAGATGAGTGAAATCGACTGAAATACGTAATAAATACTGAAATAAAATGTGTTAGCAATTTATTAAACTGCACATTAACATTTAGGCTCTATAATATAACAAATATAATATATAAAATGCCATAGAGGTAATATGAATGTTCAGACGCTTTGCATCACAGAAATAGATTATATTTTAAAGTATATTAAAATAGAAAACCATTATTTTATATTGTAATAATATTTCACAGTATTGCTGTTTTTTTTCTGTATTTTTGATCAAATAAATGCAGGCTTGATGAGCATGAGACTTCTTTCAAAAACATTATAAATAGTAATGCGTCCAATCTTTTGACTGGTACTGTAATTTAAAATATAGGCCTATACAAAATTTTCTTCACATAATGTGCAATAATACGTGCATGCATAAGATCACAATCATCATGTTTTCTGTTAAGAGTGGACATTATATTAACTTTAATACAATAGCTGATATGATCCTGTTATCAGCATGCTCACAGAGGGTTTTTTTTTTTCTTTTATCTCACAGATTTGAGAATCATAGTGACCAGATATTGGTCCACACTGGACTGCATGCATATGATACTGAGATCACTGACTGGAAGCAGGAAAGTTTTTATTTATTTTTTTTTCCTTCTTTTTTTCCCTCTATTGCAGAAACACCAAATGCCAGGTATGTGATTTTCACATATATCTTTGAAAAGAATTTATTTCCAGGTATAACTGTGTACTCAAAATGTGTCTTTGACTCTCATTTATATGTCTTTTGTCATTGCATTCTTTCTTAGTTGACTCAGTCACATTCCTGACCTAAAGGTTCATTATGCGACCAAGAAATGGTCGGCGCGCCACTGGCGCCAGGCGGATGGTCCAAAAGGGTTGTACCTAGTCTCCTAATGAGTCATGGGTGTGTTTTGGGAGTAATGTGCAATAAACCAATCAGAGTCTCATCTCCCATTCCCTTTAAAAACCAAGTGCGCTTGCACCATGGCGGATTTGCTATTTATATGGCAGAATATAGACACCCTCAACCTGACAAGTCAGTTTAAATACATGTGTGTATTGCCACGATTGGTCTAATTTCATTCGTCATTACTGCAAATAGGTAATTCTGATACATGCAATAACTATCCATGTAGGCATTTTTATCTTTATGTACACAATAATAATCTTTTACATTGTAATCCTTTTATTTTTAATATTTGGCATGTTTGTGTGCTGCTGTGCGTCCCTGTGTGTGTAATAAGCGGAGTGTACGTGCCTTGTGCACCAAACAACAACAAAAAATACTGCGCCAAAACGACTGCACCATTGACCAGCTGAAACCTGGTCTAAAGTCAATGGCACAGTCGTTTTCAGTTGCCTCAAAATAGCAACATGCCAACAATGCACCTGAACACACCTGCGTCAGGCTGAAACCAGCAAAAACACTTGGCCTGGCGTCGCATTGCGCCAAGTGTATGATAGGGCTCTAGGTCTATGTCTAAAGTGGACCATCAAAATAAAGTGTAACTAAAAAGAAAAGTCATATGGTGTTAAATTTCATGAGGACTAATGTTGACAAAATGTTCATTTTTGTTAAATACTGCTACTAAATTGTTTTCCTCAATTCCTCAAAGTCGCTTCAGATAAAAGTGTCAGCTAAATGATTCATTTAAATGTAATATAAATTAATGTAATGTAAATACAGCATAAAAATGACCAATGTGGCCACTATAAGGATAAGGAAAAGATCATAGAGGTCAGTAACATGCAGTAAATCTCTTTTGTAGTGTTCCAGCAGCAAGCACAGAGGAACTTTATCAGTCTAGTCTCTGGAGACTATTAAACCGATGATACTGATGATACATCTTTATTCCGACCGCCTAATGCAGAGGCCAAAGACTGTCACCATGGATACCTCACATGGAGACAGCAAGAGTGAAAAACAAATACCCTGATTGTCACGAATGTGGGGGCATTCGGCAGAATCTCACGAGAGCATGCAAATGATAGGATCGGTACCGTGGGTTACAGGAGCAGTTTGAAGATTTAGAAAGAGTTAGAAAAAGTCAATGGAAAACAAATTAAAGCCAACAGACACATATTGAAAGCACCAGAGGCAGGGGAAAAGGTCATAATGACAGCTTCAAATGCAAGTGCTGCTATTTTTCCAAGGTCATGGCTGAAATTATGCACCGATGAACCTTGTGTTATTGTTAGAAGCTTTTTGTTTGTCACTCCACAAATGTAATGCTTGTGTGATCTGTGTCACATTGAACAAGAGAAAGAAAGACTCCACCTCTGTCTCATTAGTTATTGATTGAGGCCAAATGACACACTAAACTTCTGAACTACTGAACAAAAAAAAGATACACAATAAAGGCTTTGTGAATTGTCAACTGGCCATGTCTATCTTGTCTCACTTACGTCAAACGTCCACAAGAGTGCATCTACCCACTTATTTTATGTCCTCATCAGCTATATGATTGTAAATATATATATATAATTATTTAAAATAAGTATAATCACATAAAATTTAATAATTATAAATAATTATGGTTTAAAAAAAATAGGATTTATAGGAATAGGATTTACTTTGAAACTGCTAGTAAATTTCACAAATAATTATAAAGAAATGGCAAGTAACATGTTGAGTTAAACTTGAAATTTTGAAGTAGAAAGACTAAAATAGTATTTGTAAAATGTACAATAATCTTTGTTTTATTTAGAACTTCGAAAAATCATTTTTTACAGTGAATTATGAATTAATTTATAATTATATCATATACATAAAAATAAATGAATAAAATAAAATAAATATTCATATAATTTTATTATTATTATTTTATGAATTATCTTCATTTTAGGAATTATCAGAACATCTGGTCAGCCTAACCGAGAGGAATCTCAAACTATAATGATGTCACCCGAATGGATGATGTCATTCAGACCATTAGGTCATGCACACACCACAATGCGCAGGGACCTAATGCAGCATGGGTAATTTAGGATAGTCTTTCACAACCTCTCAATTTGTCCTATATTAGCAGTAGCGTGTTGTGAGGTTATCCAGTGCACAGGGGAACGGTCAGTTCTGAGGCCACTCAAGCGCAGCTCGGCTAATTTAGCCTGTACTGACTTTAATTAGCATGGTTGTAATGTGATTCTGCCAGTACCACAGCAGTCTGACTTTAGCCAGACCACGAACAAAGCGGAAGAGCAACTCTTTACCCATCCTCTCTATTTCTCTGTTTCTGTCTGAACACAAAACTTGAATTCTTGCAAAGCCAGGAAGATCAGTAACACTAATGTCTGTAATGATGTGTCATTACTCCCAGCCATTTCCCTAATAGACAATTCAATTATCTGTGTAGGCACACTGAGCAGGTTTCTCTTTCTTGGGCTGTTATATCCACTATTATGAAAACGGTTTATGAATGTATCTGTCCTTTGCTTCTGGAGTGCTTAACGTCGCCTATTATTGTGATTTTTAAGCTCTCGCATTTGCAATGGTAATTTAAGTCATTTCAGTGACTCATACAGAGATTTTCTCTATAGGCAGATAGAAACATGCAAACAGAGGCGGTTTCACACTTGAGCTCTGGCCAGTTTTCATCTCGCTGCATGATTAATGTTCTAACGAGATGAGGACCGTGACTTTGAGCTGGTCCTGTGTCCCGTATCACCAATCGGGTAAAGGTCTTCTCTTGAAATCATTGGGTATACATGAACAAAAATTGTCAAAGAAGAGATGAACAAAGCCTAAAAAAAATAAAGTTGGGTGCAAGTTTTAGTTATTATTATTATTATTATAGACACAGTACAGAGTAGGACAAGGCAATTTATTGAATATTCACAATGTTTTACTATGATTTTGCTTACTATAAATTAATAAATAAGAAAATAACCAATATGATTTTAATTTTCTTTTTATTTGGTCATTAAATTATCTTAAAGAGCGTGTCTTTAGACTAATTTCATGATTCCTCCTTTTCTAAAAGTATGAGATTAATGGCAGATTTTTAGATTTAATACAAATACATACATTACCATGCAAAAGTTTAGGTTCAGTAAAAAAAAAAAAAAAATGACAGAATAAATACTTATATTCAGCAAGGATGCATTAAATTGATCAAAAGTGACAGTAAAGACATTTATGCTACAATTTTCTATTTCATATATACAGATTTCTATATATATATATATATATATATATATACAGTCAAACCAAAAATTATTCAGACATTTTTTATATTTTTGATATATATTTTTACTAGTGGGTGCAGGACACTATAGTTCATTTATGTAAGTGAGGATAGCAAAATAAAGTAAACTGTGACATATTATACCCAAAAATTCTTCATACAGTGGACTACCAGTAAAACTGATAAAAATTTGGAACCAAAAATGATTCAGACACTTTGACCTGACCATGTTTTGCTTAAGCTGACATAATTAAGATTAATTTTTTCTGACACAGTTTAACTCTGAGATCTTGTCATATTTTATTACTATTTTTTTAAACTATAGTAAATAAACTGTATTAATGAATGAAAGGTTCAAGGTGTCTGAATACATTTTGGTTTGACTGTATATATATATATATATATATATATAATGTTTTTTCGACAGTGATAATAATACAAATACGATAATAATACGAAGATATTTCTTGAACACCAAATCAGCATATGGACCCTTTTGTTGGACATTTCTGGGATACTCCCACCACACACCAGCTTACTGGTGGAGAGGAGACAGATGAAGCCAATCAGTATATTGGGGATGATTATGAGACCATGATGGACAGAGGCCAATGGACAAATTTGGCCAGGATGCTGGGGTTCTTTTCTAAGGACATACTGGGATTTTTAATGACCACAGAGAGTCAGGACCTCGGTTTAACGTCTCATCCGAAGGACGGAAAGTAGAAAGTATTAGAAAGTAACCATTATAATAATTATAATAATTTTTTGTATACTGCCAAGGTAATATAATATTATACTACTATAAAGTATAGTGTTATAAACGTTTATAAAAAATATTCAAAATTAAAATATAAAAAAACTTTACAAGATTTGCGATGTTGATAACTGTGGAAACGCGTCATCACACTCCTTGAAAAGAGTCCAATAGAATCATTTCTGTAAGGATCATGTGACACTGAAGAGTGGAGTAATGGCTACTGAAAGTTCAGCTTTGCATCACAGGAATAAATTACATTTCAAAGTAAATTAAAATAGAAAACCGTTATTTTAATTTGTAATAATATTTCACAATATTACCTTTTTTCCTGTTTTTTTGATCAAATAAATACAGCCCAGCCCTGAATACTGACCCCAAATGTCTGAATGTTTCTTCAGAAATGACCATGCTGCAAATTTCCATTAAAGGGTTAGTTCACCCAAAAATGAAATTTCTGTCATTAATTACTCACCCTCATGTCATTCCAAGCCCATAAGACCTTTGTTCATCTTCGGAACACAAATTAGGATATTTTGATGAAATCCGAGAGGTTTTTTATCCTCCATTGAAAGCAATGAAATTACCACATTCAATGTCCAGAAAAGTAGTAAAGACATGGTTAAAATAGTTAACGTGACTACAGAGGTTCAAATTTAATATTATGAAGTGACCAGAATACTTTTTGTGCGCAAAAACAAAACAAAAATAACGACATTACTCAACAATTTTTCCTTTTCCCTGTCAGTCTGTTACATAGTTGGTGCAGTGCTGCGTTTCCGTGTTTATGTCCGAACAGTGGCTCATTTTTGGCCGGCTCCTGCGTCAGCATCACACGCATGCCTCGTGCTGCTCATGTGAACAGGCATCGGCCAATCCTGAGCCACCATTTGGACGTAGAACCTGTAAACGCTGCAACGAAAAATAGTGTAGCAGAATGACAGGGGAGAGACGAATTTGTTGAATAAAGTCAATATTTTTGTTTTGTTTTTGCTCACAAAAAGTATTCTCGTTGCTTTATAACATTATGGTTGAACCACTGTAGTCACATTGACTATTTTAACGATGTTTTTAATACTTTTCTGTACGCTGAATGTGGTAATTGTGTTGCTTTCAATGGAGGATAAAAAAACCTCCCAAAAAATTTCATCAAAATATCTTAATTTGTGTTCCGAAGATGAACGAAGGTCTTATGAGTTTGGAACGACATAAAGGTGAGTACTTAATGACAGAAATTTCCTTTTTAGGTGAACTAACCCTATAAAGGTTCACACAAAAACTACTTTGCCTTATAATAGCATACTGATTAATGAAGAAGGATTTCCTCATGGCTTTAGTCTTCAGTCCCATGTTGCCCCAATAGGTGGTCAGATTGCTTTTTAAACCCCATGTGTGCATTTTCAGAGATTGACAAAACCCTGATGAATGTCAACATTCTGCGCATCCGTCAGGTGTTAAGAGGTCTTCTGAGTTGCTATGGCGACCTGAAATGTTTCACCATGGAGAAACTGCGGCTCTGTACACATCAAACGCCCACAATCCATAAAACTGCAATAAGTCTCAAGATGTAATTAGTGTTCTGGGTAATATGACATGCTGTAATCCGTACAGCATTCAAGATGAAGCATGGCATTTCTGTGCAGATAACAAAATTGCATGTATAAGTTCCATGTAACTGTGTAAGTGTTATGAAAATATAGCAAATAAGTTGTGTGTAATGTGCCTTAAGTGAGTATTCACTTGTCCAAAGGTAACATATGGTGTCCTCACAAAAAGCTTGAAGATGGGTTGGCATGGCAGTGTGAGCGTGAGGTAGTAAGGGAACACACAAGTGATGTACGGTCTGGTGGCAGTTGGTCACTTCAGGGGACTCTTACCTAATTCTAGGATCTTTGGCCACAGGCACGTCCCTTCCAGCCAGTCCTCGGCTTTGGCCCCTCACTGAGCCCCACCTGTGCCTGAGGGCCCGAGAGCCAGGCTGCGTGGCAATCATGGAGTGCACAGAGTCACCTGCAGGGAGACACAGTATGTTCTAGATTATTCGCATGGTGGAAGACTGACGTAAAACCTTGACTGTGTGAACCACTTCCATGTTCATGAACACACTTACAGATAATATTAGTTCTAGAGATGTTAAATGTACTTTTAGTACTTTTAAATGCAAAAAGATAACAGTCTTTTAAAGGATTAGTTTACTTCAGAATTCAAATTTCCTGATAATTTACTCACCCTCTTGTCATCCAAGATGCTTATGGCTTTCTTTCTTCAGTCGAAAAGAAATTAAGGTTTTTGAGGAAAACATTCCAGGATTTTTCTCCATATAGTGGACTTCACTACACATTACGTAATCACGTTGGAAAGGTCACGCGTGACGTAGGCGGAAGTACCACGGTCTCATTTTCTCCTCTAACTTCAAAATCATCCAACATGGTTGTTTTACCTTTTTTTGTAAAGGGCGTTTGACTTAGTCTTTGCACGTTTGCTCTGTAGACACTGATCAGCTACGTCACGTATGACCTTTCCAACGTGATTACGTAATGCGTGGCGCATCGCAGAGCAGTGCAATAAAATATATACATTTTTATTTTTTTTAGAAAATGACGATTGTTTCACTAGATAAGACCCTTATTCCTCAGCTGGGATCGTGTAGAGACCTTTTAAGCTGCATTTAAACTGCAATTTGGACCTTCAACCTGTTGTACCCCAGTGAAGTCCACTATATGGAGAAAAATCATGGAATGTTTTCCTCAAAAACCATAATTTCTTTTCGACTGAAGAAAGAAAGACATAAACATCTTGGATGATTTGGTAAATTATCAGGAAATTTTAATTCTGAAGTGAACTAATCCTATGTTTATTTAAATGATAAACACTTGTAAGCTAGATGAAATAAATTCATTTTGTTAATATTTATATTAACATTTAACATTTAAAATCTATTTTGATATTATTTATATTAATATTTAACATTTAAAATACAAGGAATAATTGAATTTCACTAGTATTATTGAAATTTTGGTCCCGTGATAACTCAGCTCAGTTTTTCTTTAAAGTACCTTCATCAAATTAGTTTTTAGCTCATCATAACTCACACAGCTTGTGTGAGAAGTTAAAATTAAAGGCAATAATTCAAACCGTGATCAGAAGGTATTTAAAAGCTCTCCAACAAGATTTCTGCTCGTTTCCTCATTGCCAGTGGAGAAATATGACGATTTGACGTTCTATTAGAATTAGAATGCATAATTGTCATGCTGAAGTTTCTAATTATTACCCTCCACTGGCATTTCGATGTGGACTTCATTAATCTCCCAGAGAATTATTTTAGACACTCTCTCAAGATTCAGTGTGCCTGAAGCTCCAGATAGGAGAAATTAATTCAACTAAACTTTGTTTCACTATGCAGTAACTTTCCTTTTCTCCATTTGGTATCTAAAACAGCTAAGAGACAAATTCACTAAACCGTTGCAGCACGTGGTGTTGTCACACACACACACACACACACACACACACACACACACACACACACACACACACACACACAGGTGTTGAGTTTCTTTTTCACATTTATTGACTGACAGCTCTCCTGTCCCCATGTTGAGAGAAATAAAGTGCAGAGGTGTTGTGTGCGCTGTGTGAACATTATAATTGTGGTTCTAGACTAAATGTGAACATGCATTTACTCATCTCACTTGCACGAAAACATTCAGTATTCCTCAAAATGAATAAAAACAGTGAAGTGCAATCTCAGAATTTTACGCAAACCTGTAATAATTAACCTTATTAAATTACACAAATATACTTCATGTATTTAATCTCACTTTATTAACCAATGTCTTTGCTGCTGGCCTTCAATGATCTAATTCAACCATACTAATTATCAAAAATGACTTTAGATTAGATTTAGAAATAAGAGTTTTGAACTTCCTTCTCCTGTGTCCTATTCTTCTGTAATCCAGAATGACAGCTGAAAGGTTTGTTTGAGCTGCGCCCTCTACTGTACAGGTGTAAATATGCATTTCCTTCAGCTTTAGGCTTATTCATTTCACTTTTGGTGTGAAAGGGCCTTTAAATTTCCCCAAAAATATAGCTTTTTTTGTTGTAATTAAAAAACAAAAAAGCAAGCCCAACCCAGGTCAGAAAAAGTAAAGCAAAAGTAATGTAATGCATTACTTTTCATAAAAAGTAACTAAGTAATGCAATTGGTTACTTTTTTAGGGAGTAACGCAATATTGTATTGCATAAAGTAACTTTCCCCAACACTGTTTCTGACTATTATTTAAAATGTCAGGCTTAATATGTCAGCTACAGATTTAAAGAGTGGAGGATAAATGCTGTACAGTCCCAGTAAAGTACCGTCTAGTGTATCCTCTACAATTGTGCACTTAGAACTGCAAGACTGGGAATTGGCATGCAAATTGTGGTTAGTATAGATTTTATGGGTCCATTTGTACCGTTACCCGATTTGCATAATTCCTTTACTGGAACAGACGCTAAAATGCAGACGTTGCTTTCAAATAAATGTTGCTATATTCATTCTTTATGAATTCCCCTCTAATTCTACTTGAAGTGTGTTTGTGTGGCAGTACACCAAAGGAAGAAAAAAAAAGGAAAGTGAAAGAGAGAAGGCAGAGACAAGCGTGAGAATGAGGTAGCATGTGTGACTAAATATGGTGAGAGAGAGCACTTGGGTGGACACGACAATTACGGCCTAATTTATGATTCAGTGTCGGTGAAATTGGGTTTTACTGGTTGCCATAGAGATACATTCTGAAAATTCCATGCAAAACTATTCATCCATAATGTCAAATGTTATTGCCCACAGTTTCTCTTCAGTGGAGGCTGATGCACACCGTCGATCAGAAGAGCGGAACATTTGCGTGTGTAAACATGGGTCCATCCTGAATAGCCTACTTGTGCAAGTGTTATCGATGTGTGTGTTTGTGTGTGGTTTAAGGGATATATGTGGCTGCGTGCGAGCGGCAGGTGTGACCGTGATCGCCTCGATTAAAATTTTACTTCTCGTCTGCAGAAACAACTGTGTCCGACTGAGCTTTTGCAGCTGAGGTCAATGTCTTGACATCTCACAGGAAAACTGTACCAAAGCCTGCAGGTGATAAAAACATACTGCAAAACCTCATTTATAAAATGGATAGTTTCTCTAAACTCTGACTGATTGAGTCATGTTCAAAGCCATTGTAAACCTACACCTGTGGCCAGATATTCTATATCAATGTGCCAAGCTGTTATGTTGCTTGGAGACTTTATGTTAGGCTAATTAAATGTATTACTTTGTGGAAGAATTGTTATTATTATTATTAATATTAAATGTAAAAATGTATTAAATACTTTTATTATGCTGTTTAATAAAAAGCAACAAGGGATATTTTTCAGTGACTCTTTCTGCAGGTTACACAATTCTGCATTCCTTCACAAATGTTTGTAGAAGCAGTCTGCATGCCTAGGTGCTTGATTTTATACACCTGTGGCTATGGAAGTGATGGGAGTGACACCTGAATTCAATGATTTGGAGGGGTGTCCCAATACTTTTGGCAAAATAGTGTATATACCAGGTACAGTACATGGAAAAGTTTCTGAAGGGAAAAAAATCTCTCAACTAATGCTGTAAACTATATAGGGAGTCTACATTACTATAATAGTGAAGGTTAAAATTAACTGATTTGTAAACAAACACTTAAATTACACACAAGGGAGTTTTTATAATAATAAAGTTATAATACTAACTTTATAAGTGCATAATTATGTTTCAACTCCAATTTGGTTTTTGAAATATAAACATTTAAATGGTGGCTGTCATCATAAAAACTTGATGTATTTATTGAAACATAGGCCACGGGAGAGGATTTTTGAATGGCAGTGAAGCAACAACAACTGACGCTGGTAGGTCAATGTAGTACGTCCGGATCACATTCATGCTACACACATTTATACTATACAGAAGCTGTTGCTATGTAATTACTTATTTAAAATAATTACCTACTCAAGAGATTATGTGATTTCATATACAGCCAGTGTTTTTATAAGCGAGTCATTGAATCATTCACTCAAACAATTTCTTCAAACACACTGATTCATTCAGAAATGGAACAAGTGATTGAGTTGACTCATTCACTCAAACGATTCATTCAAAAACACTTCATTCAGGAATGAAACACCCTATTATGTGTTCAGAGAGACAACTATTTTCAAACTATTTACATTGGTAAAGCTAAAATAGACAAAGAAAGGCAAAATTGTGTCTAAAATGTAATTTCAATATTAACTTCTAACATTTTTCTGTCTGTACACATTAAGCCTGCCACAATTGATGATGTGCTGTTAATGTCACAATATTAAGATAATTATTATTAAATTATATTATATTAAAGCAAGGTGTGTGAGCTTTTTTCTGTTTTCTATGCAAATCTGGCTGGCGAGTCGTCAAGTATTGTGCTATGAAAACTGTGCCGTTACCTGATTCACACAATTCCTTAAGTGAATCAGATGCTAAAAATACAGAAATCATGTTAAAACAAAACAACAACAAAAAACTAAGCTATCAGTAGGAGCAACTGATTCTTAGTGAATTCCCCCCTATGAAAGCCTGTTTTTGTGTAAGTGATACATTAAGGCTTTGAATTCACCCCTTTTCTGACAATAACTCACACTTGTGGGGAAAGAAGAGGCGTCTAGGCATTGCAGACCATTAGCAGGAAATTTGATTTGCTCGTGGCAGTTCAATCAGACCTGTGAGGACATGTTTTACGTTACCATGGAAAAGAAGAGGAACAGACACTCTAGAAAATCCTTTCAAGGCTCAAAACAGTGCAGTGGTTTTTGCATTAGCGTAAGAACAGTGGATTGCTATGGTTATCCAGTAAAAGCACTAATTATGAAGTTCTTGCATGATCACACAAAGATGACGTCTGAATCCAGTGGATAGCTTTCAAAAAGATGATCCACTCATCACAACCTAAGTTCTGTGACCATGAAAAGCAACAGATGTATGTTTGAGCTGACACTAAGAATTGTTTATCTAGTCAAGATCAGCTGAACCTAAAGGGTTAATTCACCCCAAAATGAAAATCATTTACTCACCCCCATGTCAATCCAAAACTGATCCCCAGGGGCCACTAGGGAGAGCTAGAAGCCAACTGACAATTTTAGAGAGGGAAAAAATCTGATATTTTTGATATTATTACTCTTTCCATCTAAAGACTGGCCAATAACAAAACAAATTTTAAATTAAATGTTTCTCAGGTTTATATGTACATATATGCCACAGGTTGAAATGTAAAGGTTTTGACCTAAGGACTGCCAAGAGGACAAAGTCAATCGATCTGAAGGTTTAATGAAGGTTTAATTACAGCCAATGTGCTCCTAAGCAAAGAACTCTATAAGGGGTTTGTGCTTAAAAAGACACTGTATGAAAGTAAATGACATACACATTCCAGAAAAAGTGGCTCCTGATCATTCTCTGAAAGAGAACATTCAATAATTCATTGATGGAATGAAAGGGATTCAGAAATGTTCATGCACTTTTTCATGAAACGTCAGCCATCAGTCGGACTGCGAGCTCATTTCCTACAGTTCCCAGCCTGGGTGATTTGAGGTGTGCGAGTCTCTCTGCTACGGCCAGATGGTTGCACTTCAGTGGATTTGATGGAAGCGTCACGCCTGTTACTCACAGTGTGAGTCTATTCAGTACAGATGCTACTAGAGAAATTTCTTAACTAAAATTTGTGGATGAAGGTAACTCATTAAAAATAAAAAATAAAAACTTATTAAAGTTGTATATTTATTTCTGATTAACATATTAAAGGAATATGTTACTCAGTGTTACTTACTATTTTATATATATAGAAATGTTTTTCAACATTCATAATAATAAGAACCAATAATTGAGCACCAATAATAATTGAACATAATTGAGCACCAAATCAGCATATTAGAATGATTTCTGTAAGATCGTGTGACACTGAAGACTGGAGTAACGATGCTGAAAATTCAGCTTTGACAACACAGGAATAAATTACATTTTAAAATATACTAAAATATATATTAAAATAATTTAAAGTACTGACTGTGAAGTTTATCTTTTTGCTACCCACTATTAGAGTAATGTTGGATGTATCAGCACATTTTACTAATTCATTCCCTCGTTTTAAGTCAATTGTGTGCACGATATAATAATTCCTTCCTACATTTTACTACATCGTGACCTAAAAATGTAAAATCTGAAAATGTACAAATCTTCCAAAGATAATGTAAAACACCGTCAGGAGTCGATTACACAATTCTCTCTAGATGTCATGTCCAATGCCCTGTCAGTAATACAAAGGTCATTCTTATAAGTTCAGACAGATCTCCAAGCTGGAGACTGTAAAGATTGTCAAGGCTTTGTGTGTGTGTGTGTGTGTGTGTGTGTGTGTGTGTGTGTGTGTGTGTGTGTAAAAGTCAGAGTCTCAAGTATGTCTAGCTGCTGTGGCATGTGTTGTTAATGGCCTTCATTAGCACCACATAGTGAAGCTACAGTAGGGAACAGGAAAGTCACAACAGGACTGTAAACACAGCAAGACATGACACAGACTCAGACCAAAAATGCTGTTAAACACTGAAGACCTGAAAGGACCCTTGATTGATGAAGACCAGGTTCTCTTTGTTAATAGAATAGGACTGGAATATAATTGTCTAAATATACTACACCTTGTCAAATGTCTGATTAATAGCATCCGCTCTCAAATTGAAGCTAAACTACATTTCTGCTGAAAGTATCTATCAGAGAAGTTATAGGTCTTGAATAAAATATGACACATTAGGGATGTAATACCTCACTTCTGCCAGTGCAAAAATAGAGCTCTAATTGGAAAGCTCATATATTGTCATTATAATCATGGGCCTCATTGCTCACTGACACTGACTCAAAGTCACATGACAAACTCTGGCTCTAGACATCTATGCATCTGCCTGGCCTGACGGTCAACACTTTTTTGCGTGGTTGCTGGAGTGTTTCAAGGAGGTTGCTAAGGTGTTGCTATGCGGTTGCATAGGTATGCTTGAATGGTTTCTAAGCAGTTGCAGTTGCATGAATGCATGAATGGATGGATGGATGGATGGATGGTTTCAGCTCAAAATACCCCACAGATCATTTATTATAGTTATTCAAATTTGCCCCTATTTGGGTGTGAGCTAAAACACACAACTTTTGTGTGTGTCCCTTTAAATGCAAATGAGCTGCTGCTCCTGGCTCGCTTTCCAGAAGAGGGTGGAGCTTTAACAGCTCGCGCTACAGCTGCGCAACAACAACAAAGCTGGAGAATCTCACGCAGTCAAAATGACAATTGTCAGTAACGGTGTTCAGCCTTACATTGTTCAAACCGGAGTCGGACACTGATGGAGAGACTCAGGAAGAAGTTACAACTTTTAGAATGAAACTGGACATTTCTGAATGGTTAGTGGATAAATTTATGTAGTTGCTGTGGAGTTGATTCAACTCATCGACTAGCATGTGCCGTCATGTTAATCTTTTGTGCAAATCTAGCATTGAATTGTCCCTTGTTTGTGAAGCAGTCTGGCGTAAAATGACGGCATGGCAACAACACTCTACTACAACAACTCTTCCTCTTCTCTAAAGCAGCCCAACATGGCCTCACCCCCTTTGTTACGTGTTCCCTGGGGCAGGGTTTATGTAAATTTTGGGGTTTGTGATGTCACCAACCCAGGAAGAAGCTTGTTGTAGTCCCTACCAGCCATTTGTTGTAGTCCTTATAAGTGACGCAAAGTGATTTCTGTAAAGGAAAATATCTCCCCTTGCATTGACCTTTAAGCGTCGTAACTTTGCAGATGTTGTTTACACTCAAAGAGCAACATTACACACTAACTAAAGTTAAAAAAGTGAAATCATAATCAAGGACCCCTTTAACTTTATGTCCAAATAAAAACCATATTACAATCATTGATTGACAGCAAAATTATTGTGAATATTTTGAATATAAAGTATATTGTGAATATTCCATATAGACTAGTCCTAATTAGCATTTTCTTATTAGTTTCTTATAACTCTGAAAGTTATACGAAAGTTTAACAGAAATATAAAATAGAAATCTATTTATTATGAACATAGTTTGAAGCATAAAAGAGAAATATGACAACAGTTTCAAATTGTCTTAGAAGAAGAAAAAAATGCATGTGCCTGGACCAAGTGTGTCTGAATTACATAAAAATTAAGCATTGCATAACCATTACATAACAATTTTTTTAAATGCTGGCATGAGTTATTGCGACAAAAGGCATGATTCATGCTTACACACCTGTGATTAAACAGTGAAAGCAGCGTGCAAGTGTTGCACTCCAAAGAAAATGTTGTTTTTAACCTTGAATAACTGAGATTGACACCTGACATTTGGAGGCAGATATTAATCAATTCACAGAGTGCTTCATTATACCTCACCGGTTCATTGAGGGAATAAATCCGGATTTACACACGCTACAATGAGCCCAATTTCCTCTTCCTGGAAGGATAAATCATCCTCATATGGATAGGCAGCCTTTATGTTGTTGATTGGGGCTCACCTTGTGTTCCTTATCATTCCTGTCTGTCTAATTTACTATTGGTGGACTGATCAGACCTTTGCTTTAATCCATTTCTATGTAAAAAAAAAAAAAAAAAAATGCATTAAAGGTCTTTAATCTTACAGCACACAACCTTGAAGGGAAACGATATAACAAAAAGTCTGGAAAAGCAATAAGATAAATTTAATGAATGCTTTATCAAGGATCATCTCAAGGTGAGTAGATGCTCCTCTCTTGATTTAATAGGCTCAAATGTCAAACGCTATATCCGGCACGATTCGTGACTAACAATCACGCTCCCATCTTTAGAGCAATGACAGACTATACACTGAGGAGAGGGGGATGGATCTGACCTGGCCCAAAGCCTAGAGCTGTTCGCATGGTGGCCAGTAAGTTGTTTGACAGATAAATATAGGGTTAGCTCAGCCATTTAATCATTTCTGTATTTTTCCATTTTCCAACACACTTAAAGGGTTAGTTCACCCAAAAATGAAAATTCTGTCATCATTTACTCACCCTCATGTCATTCCAAACCCATAAGACTTTCGTTCATCTTCAGAATCCAAATGAAGATCTTTTTGTTGAAATCTGAGAGCTTTCTGTCCCTCCATAGACAGCTAAGCAACTACATTCATTCTCGTGTGTTACGCAGCACGTTTGAGCTTCCACAAGAACCAATGAGGTTTGTTCTCGCACGTCAAGAAGGTTTGGTTGAGTTTCTGTTAAGTTTAACATTTTGGACTAAACCAGTCAATTCATATGGATTAGTTTTATGATCTCCTTGTGAACTTTTTGAATTCTCAAAGTGGTAGTTGCATAGCTGTCAATGGAGGGACAGAAAGCTCATCTTAATTTGTGTTCCAAAGATGAATGAAAGTCTTACGGGTTTCGAATCTTTTGTTTTGAATCAGTTTGGAGTGCCAAAGTCACATGATTTTAGCAGTTTGACACGCGATCCGAACCACTGATTTGAAACAAAAGATTCGAAGCAGTATTTTGAAATCGCCCATTACTAGATATTGTTGAAAAGTTGCTACTTTGTTTTTTTGGTGCACAAAAAGTATTCTTGTCACTTTATAATATTAAGGTTGAACCACTGTAGTCATAAAGACTGTTTTAAATATGTTTTTAGTACCTTTCTAGGCACTGAAAGTGTAAATTAACTTGCTGGCAATAGAGGCCTTACTGAGCCATCGGATTTCATCAAAAATATCTTAATTTGTGTTCTGAAGATGAACAAAGGTCTTATGGGTGTAGAACGACATGAAGGTGAGTAATTAATGACATTATTTTCATTTTTGGGTGAACTAACCCTTTAAAGAGGTGGAGAATTTACAACAAAACTGCAATGCAATAATAAACAGAACGATATTGTGCTCTGTGGATGCTAGTAGTTATCATTATAGTTATCACTCTTGATGTGAAAAGGCCATTATAGGAGGAAATTTACCAAGAGACCAACCAAGCAGAATGCAGAATATATATCAGAATTTATCGAGACACATTTTTAAAAGTTGAGCTTGACACGCCATTTTAAAAAACCACAGCTCATGCCAGTGTTATTTTAGTATCATTGAGATACAATTATAGTTTTCATTAATTTTTTTAATTAGTTTTTGTTTTCATTTTATTTTCAGTTAAAGTTTTAGGATTATTGGTTTTTGCTGCATGTTTTTTAAATGTCTCTATAGTTTTTATTCATTTTTATTTCAGTTTTAGTTTTTTAGTACATCAAGTTAAACTAAATGAAAATGAAAAATGTTACTTTGGCAACTAGCTGAAATAAAATAAGTTTTTATATTTTATTTATTTTAAGTTAAAGTTTTTTTATTTCAAACAAGGGTTTAAGTTTTATTATAAAAACCCTGGCTCGTGCACAAAACAATGAAAAAGCTGCGAGACCTGATGTAATGGACCAAGACCTCCATATATCGCATGTTCACACAGAAAACGATTTCAAAGCAGTGCGGTGGAACACAAATATCTATTCTGTATCTATTCTGTATTCTGTAAATATCTATTTTAGCACCCGTCAGGCTAAAAGTTGTAGCGTATGTCTCTGTGACAGCGCTAGACTCTGTAAACAACAAAAATCAGTGTTAATAACCACTCATCCCTTTTTAGCCAATCAGAAATGCTCTCTAGCTCACTGCCTTTTACATGTTCTGCTCATTTGCTGGCATGACATCATGTCTCTGGAGGGCAGGGTTTTGTTAAAAGGGCATGTAATTGAAGGAATTTGGGTGGTATAATAAATGGATAAATTTGTGGTGGAAGTCAGCAAAGTGGCTGAAAACGTCCACTATAGCGGCAACAAATTTTAAAATAGTGATGTTTTTAGATATGCCCTCTCTGTTTATGGTCAAACATGTAGTCCAACCCAAAGCATATATTGTTGGTTGAGCCAACCAATGCTGTTATGTTCGACCAAGTTGAGTAAACACATTTAATATTTTTGTTTTCTAGATCCTTCTTCTTCTGTTATTTATTATCTGTTTTCCAAACAATCATTTACAGCACTTTGAGTTTGTCTGCACTGAATCATTGTTACCCTAGATTTACAGCTATGTGAGAACATTCTTCAAACAAAGCATAACTCTTCACATACGCCATACTGATAATACTGCTAATGCTTTTAAGATGCATGGCATTTTTCAAAACAATAAACTGATGGCCTTTTATTTCTTTCACTCTCTAAGGAATTTTATGGGTAAAGGGAGCCCTCTAGTGACAAGAACCTTGTCTTGTAATGTAAATATGCCATTGTGAGATTTTTATTTAAATGTAGTTTAAGTGCTATTGTTTTGAAACTACGGGTGTAACTGTAATTATGTGTTATGGGTAAGTAATTATATGGTAGATTAAACAGAGACAACAAGTAATTGCTAAAGATTCTTTATTCAAATGGTATTTTATTTAAAAATTACCATGAAAGGAGTATCACACCTTTTTCTGGTGACTGAAAATTTATATTATATTAGATTAGATTAGAATAGATGTTTGATCAGTGCCCAATGTTTCTGAAAGCAAGTCACATCCTTTCAGGGGGTCATTCTAGGATCTGAACATCTGAATGCACACAATGATAGCCAGGCAAAAAGCAGGTTAAGAAGCAGAGACAGTGATTCTTATGACACATATTTCAGTGATATCTGTCAGGTTGTATGGATATTTTATGCATGCTATTCCAAATAATTCACTTACAACTAGGGCTGCACAATTAAAACAGAAACCATAATTGTCGATTATTCCCTTGAAACTGTAATTTCCGATTATTAATTACGATTAGTACAATGACATTGAATCATGTTTTGAATAGATTTATACCATTGATTGAATCAAGTGCATGCCATATTTTATATAAAAATAAAAAACAAGCTGAAAACACTCTTCCTGAAATTTTTTATTGCTGTTCTATAGCATTAAGCCTCAAATTTCAACTATACATTGGTTTGGTTTCTTCTTTAAATAAAAAAAAAGTAAACATATGCATGCAATAATAATAAGGGCTTTCACACCATGTTGTTCTAGGAACTTAGTTATAGGAACTAGCCACCAGCGTGGTTCCCTGAGAACTAATGTTCACCTAGGGCCATTTTCATGGTTGCAATTGCAGCGCCAGTAGGAACTCTGAAGTGACGCAAATCGCGCTTGTGACGTAACAGCTCAGCCAGAGCCTTCCACATTCTCCGTCTTCATTAGTTTACAACCTGTTTAACAGTCCTGTCTAATATGTTATTAGATAGAACTGATATACAAAGAAAGTAGACAGTATATGAAAAAGTATTAGCTTTTGCTGTGTGGTTGATGCCTAATGTCAATAGCTGTGCAGAAATACATAATCATGTTTTGCTTGGTCCACTTAAAGTCGCGCTGGATTTTATCCTTAGCGTAAGGTTGAGAGGTCCATCTATCACTGTTTTCCATGTTTGTAGAGTTAGTTCGTGGAGTAAATATATAAGCTGTGTACACGGCGGGTGCTGGTGTTTCGTGTTCATTCGACCAATCAGCGTACATTTAGGTCAATGGTAGTTCCTTTTGTGCTGGGTTAGACCTTTTACACTCTGAAGTAGTCATGATTCACCTCTCACAATGTAACATGCTCTAAACACACCTCTTAAGCACGCAGAATAATGTATGTGGATTTTTTTTGTAATCACATCTTTGAACATTTACGAAATCGTGGCATCCATAATCGCTATTAGAAATTCAATTAATTGTGCAGCCCTAGTTACAACCCCTTTAAAGTGCCCCATTTTGCTATTTTAATGGTTCCTAATTTAGTTTTGGAGGTCTCCCACAATAGGTTTATATGCATCCAAGGTCAAAAAACACTTTCGTTTTCTCATAATATATATTGCAGCATCAACACTTTTCTCACAGTGTCTAAAACTGTTGATGAAGGATCCGGTCTCTTTAAACTCCTCCTTTCCACGAGCCTACTCTGCTCTGATTGATCAGATGACCCAGTCAGTCTGATTGGTCTACTGCTTAGAGTGCGCATCAAAAACGAAACGCCCATTACCATCTGAATTTCAGCTCCGGAGGATTCTTCCACATTCCTCCACACTCCATACATGGTGATATGAACAGTAACAATGCCGTCGGTTTTACCGTATCAATTCAAGCACGAGTCCTCATCCTTTAGAAGTGCACTTTGCATGGATTTGCTTTTGCAGCGAAGAAAACAGCATCTTCTCAACATGTCGACAACACAAACCAAACACTTCCAGGCCTCTGCTACAACTACAGTGTTTGAGGGTGGGTTGAGCTTGTGGCTATCTACACTAGACCCGACAAAGTCAATCATTGCAAATCCATTTGTTCTTTGTTTTGTTCCATTTGTTCAGAAGTACATCAGAAATAGAATGAGGCAACAGTTTACTGTCGGGAATTTGTCGTGTCGCGCCACGCTGCATCCAGTGTAGACAGCATTACTGTTTATAATGGCTTCTATTTGCTTTTGTAGCATTGCATCTCGCCGCTCGCGTCTGGTGTAAACACAGTGTGAGGCGGTAGATGATTCTCAGTAATATATTTGCCACTTTCCACAACCCAGTTTGTTTCTTAATATAATGTGCATGTTTATCAGACATGAACATGCAAATTGGTCTAATGAAACTGCCCTGGCCATGCTCAAGGTCATCTAATTATCAGCAACAATGAACAGGAAATAGTCTTTGCATTTCCATTAAATCAACACTCCTATTCTTCCAGGATGACAGTGCAGGCACGTCACAGGAAGAGTTCTTCGGCTGGTCCAGCAACAGAGTAATAAATCTAGAGCTGATATGCAACAGCAAGCCTGGGTCTCAAATGGACAGAAGGCATTTGGAAACCTTCTTCATTACATAGAATTGCTCGTCTGCAGACACATTTGACAAGGCAAGGGCGAGTCATTACTGCGGGAACTCAAAGACTTAATTATGGGCTTTAAAATATAGATCACTACACCAATTAACACAACCACTGTCGTAACTCAACCTCAGTTCTTCCTACGCAGTTGCGGAGGGAAAACTTGTTTTATCTGGTAGCGCCATATGACCTGCTCTGAAGATCATAAATTAAAGATATAGGTTAAAGGGGCTATATGTAAGAATTTTTATGTATTAATCGCTTTTATGTTGCCAATGTGTGGACAGCTTGTAACGAAACATGAAAAAAAGACACCTTCCCCGACTTCCTATGTTGTCTATGAAAGTCTGTAGACCAATTGTTATGTGATGTGATGTGTCCAAGTATGGTGTCCCATACATTTGTGCTCTGTATTTCACCCATCCAAGTGCACACAGCAGTGAGTATTGAACACACACACCCGAAGAAGTGGCCAACCATTTTTGCAGGAAGCGATTGGGGGTTAGGTGCCTTGCTCAAGGGCACCTAATGAGAGTGGAAAAGAGCACTGTTCATTCACTCCCCCCACCTACATTTCCTGCTCATACTGAGACTCGAACCATGACCTTCAGGTTACAAGGCCAACTCTCTAACCATTAGGCCACAACTGCCCTGCCTTGCATTTATGTGAAGGTCTCGGAACATTTCTGTTGAAAAATCAAAAATCAAAAGGAAATTTACATGTGCTCCAGAGAGCCTCTCTTCCGTTCAATGACACATGAAATGAATGCTTATACAATGTTCAGGATAATGCCGAAAGAGCTACTCTGTATTATAAAGTCTATGTGTCATGCAAAGAAAGGGATTAATTCAAACTCTGCTTTCTTAACTGCTGCTTTCTCACCACTGTCTTTTTTGTTGTGTGTTTATTTTGTTATTGAGAGGAAAGCACGCACACATATTTACATATTCATCAATTTCATTAATAGTATATCGCTGCAAAAGTATTTCCAACTTCTTTTTACTTCTAAGAAAAGAACAGGAAAAGAACTTCGCCGTGAGAATATCACAGCATTGAATCAAGTTCAGTCTCTGTACGTTACATGTGCACGAGTGCAAGCACTAGCAGTAAGTTTCTGGCTGCAGTTCACCTAATGGCCACCGGTGTCGCTAATAACAAGGGTTTCTGAATTCTACATACAGCCCCTTTAAAAACAAAGGGCCCTATTTTAATGATCTAAGCGCATGGTCTAAAGCACACGGCACAAGTGCACTCGGTGTGTCTGAATCCACTTTTGCAAGTTTAACGACGTGAAAAATGGTCGGCACGCCCGGCGCATGGTCTAAAAGTGTTGTCCCTATTCTCTTAATGAGTAGTGGGTGTGTTTTGGGCGTAACGTGCAATAAACCAATCAGTCTCATCTCCCATTCCCTTTAAAAGCCAGTTGCGTTCGCACCATGGCAGATTCGCTATTTCCATGGCGAAATTTGCAAGTGGAAAAACTGAATGCTTCTCTAGCGAGGAAACAGATCTGCTCGTGCGCGAGGTTACAAAAATCCAGCAAAGCATTTTTATCTTTATGCACGCAATAATAATCTTTTACATTGTAATCCTTTTATTTTTAATATTTAGCATGTTTGTGAGCTGCTGTGCATCCCTGTGTGTGTAATAAGCAGAGTGTACGCGCCTTGTGCACCTGCCTATAGGCGCATATTACTAACGCGCTCTTTAAATAACAAAAAAAATATTGCGGCATTGACTTTAGACTAGACGTGCAGATATTCGGTAATACAATATATCACGATAATGAATGCACGATATTGTTATCACAGGCACTTCAAAATACCATGAATAATTATTTATTACGAATTATTCAAATTTTTATAATGCATTTTAAGAAGACTTTCCCCATCACAACACAACACTGTATGCACAACACCGCTGTATGCTGCGTCAAAGGGACACGAGCACTCATGTAAACAAACCCAACGTGCACAAGAAGCACATGGCAGAACGAGTGAAGGAGACGCGCTGAATGAAAGTGCGCATTCACTTTCTGACAGCAGAGGGCAGCTGATGGAACAGCAGAAATGAAGCGGTTACCCCGGAAACCCCGTAAACAAAGCAGCTGCGCTACTGAACAGTATTTAAAATGCTTCAAACAGCCATTCAGTTTTTTGGATTCGCAATGTTATTCATCACAGCACCAAATACTTAATACATAAAGACTTAATAGGCTATTTATTTTCAAACCTAAACATTTTTATATTTTAATCTGGACTACTACAACATGCCCTAATGATTGAAAATGTTGTGATTATTTGTTATTGTTCAGTAAAACTTAGTGAAATAAGGCTTCATTAGTTAACATGATAATTCATTATTACCAAACTGACAATGAAAAATATTTAAAGCATTTCTTATATAATGAAGCATTTATTAATCTTAGTTAATGTTAATTTCTTAGTTAATGTTTAATAACATTACTAAAATCAAAAGTTGTAACTTATTTAATGGACCTGAGCTAAAACTAACAATGATCAGTTGTATTTCTTAACTAACATTAACGTCACATGCCTACTTTAGACCAGGTTTCAGTTGTTGGCAACACGCCAACAATGAGCCTGAATATCAGACCAGTACGCCCATGGGCGCACAAATGGGTGCAAATGCATTGCTATTTAAACAACGTGGTGCAGGACTGTGAAAATGATAACTGCGTCGGGCTGAAACTAGCAAAAAACACTTGCGTCGTGCCTGGTGCCGCATTGCGCCGGGTGTATGATAGGGCCCAAAATGTGCAATATTGAATTTGAAGATACTTTTGTGAGCTCTACTACTATGGCTAACAGTAGATTTGTGTGTAAGTTACTAGGGGTCAAAGGCTGGAAAAACACTGGGAACAAAGAACGCTGCCAGCACTTATGCTAATCTAACCACCAACAGCTCTTCAGTGTGATTGTGAAATAAAGAGGCTGAATTCATTCCTCTTAATTGCTCTTCATTTGGCTATAAGACAAAATCTTTAATTGCTTTCCTCGCAGCCATCCAGCACGGTTGGCAACCAAAACAACGGTGAGCAAATTAGCCCCCAATCTGCAGCATCCCAATCGACGACGCAGAGAGGCCTCGTAATGAATTCCACCGGCTTTGTTCTGCCCACTCAACCCCTTTACGTCCAAGAGGCTTGAAATAAAATAGTAAGATTCAAATCATTATAATGCATTTTCTAAAGAAACAAGACCTCTGATGACACTCTATTAAATACTGTACAGGGGTTGCCATGACAAAGACAGCAGTGAAATACTGGCCATGTCATATCATTCTTGGAAGTGCATTAATATTCATATTGCTCACCTAGTGAGTACGTGAGTGGTCCATGTGGCCACATCTATATGAAACCTGTTCAACATGAAGTTTAAACACATTTATGTATGTAACCCAAATAAACTTGTTGAACAAGACCAATAAATTGATCTATATTTATTTTTGAGTTGGATTTTTCACTCAAAAATTGATCTCTGCTGGAACGATCAGTCTATAAAATCTTATATTAACCATTTAACATTTTCTAAGCTTTATGTCTCATTCAGTTTGACAAATTTGATTTGTCAAATTATTTTCCTGAAAAAAGGCCATTCATTTTTTGGGTGTGACTACTAATAATGAGTTGACCAACTATAACTTTTGAAGGCAAATTCAAAATTGAACTAATATTGGTTCCCAAGCTAACAGGTCATTTTGAGGGTGCACGCAAAACAATGACTTATATATAATGACTTCCCTAATAAATAAAATTTCCACCGAAACAACTGTATCTGTATTTTTTCAAATTTTACTATTTTGGTCATGTTGTCTACAAATGTTCTTGGAACAGATAACACTGTACATATTGAATTTAGTTTTGCTGAAGAAATCCCTGGTGAATATATAAGGTCTAAAGGACAGAGTGCTTACCTGATTTCCTCATATCTGGAAAAAATCTTAAGTATGATGCTTATTCAGTCAGTTTCAGCGGGTTTAACTTTTTTAATTAATTCCTGTGAGTAATTTTCCTGTCAGTAAATTAGTGTAGCCAAAGTTGTCTTTTGTCGAAGCACAGTCAGCTAACCCTAAATGACGTTTAAAAAGTGGGAATTAAAACAGAAGTTGTGATAGCATTTTCTTCCCTATTGTGGTGATGTTTATCTGAGTTAAACAGCTTCTTGAACAGGAAAAAAAAAACAGATGTCCCGCCCTCGCGTCAGTAACGTCATCAGAGAAGAGTTGTCGTTGCAAAAGGAGGGAACATTTTTGGAGCAATATCCTCTAAAGTCTGTATGCTGTTCAGATTTCAGAAAAGAATTAACATTCAACAATGGTCCCCATCTACTATAGTTAATTCTTATGTAGGTGATATTTGTTTTTCTCTTAATTCAAAAAACAGATCTATAAGATAATTATTTCAAAGAAATATTATATGTTTGCCTTATATTTACTCATATTGGAATCGGTTGACAGACAATATTGCTTGGAAAAAGGTCTGGCTTATGCCTAATCAATATTTAATTACAAACAAAGTCAAAGAGGTATCATTCAAAATTATACATAGGATTTACCCAGTGAAGCATTACCTTGTAAAATTTAAAAATTATATTGACGTTAAATGCACTTTCTGTGACAATTGCCCTGAAACTGTGATTCATCTGTTCTGGCACTGGCCATTGGTAAGACCATTTTGGCAAAATATTTGTGATTTTATGGCAAAAAAATATTGACGACCAATCTGTGCTGTTATGGAAAGATGTAGTATTTGGTCATATGGAGGATTGTAGAAACAAGCACAGCCAGATTTATATAAAAAAACTTGGCAAAATTTCATATTCATAAATGCAAGTTTTCTTGCAAAATACCCTGTTTTATATCTTTTAAGAGAGAATTTGAACATTATATTGACTCCATACGATATTCTTTGAAGCAAAAAGCAGTTAAAACTAAAAAATTTTAAACTTTTCGATATTTTTTGTAGATTTTAATTAAGCCCCCTCTAGTGTACCTTTATTTGTTACGTATTTGATGTTGTATATATTATATATTGAGGGAAAGGATGGAAAAAAAGAGAGAAAATTATTTTGATTAAAGATTACGAGGGCACGTGAATTTTAAAAAATAATGATGTGCATAAAAAAAATAAGAATTGTCCATTTTGATTTCATGGTGACTTTAAGTGTTTATTCAATGAGTTTCAGAAGAGTCAACTAACATTAATGATTTCTGTTATATTTTTGTGTTTACATCTATGAATAGCCTATAAATTATGACAACTTGTAAAATTATGAATACTTATATTTTGTTGATGTTTTGCTGCCATCATTGTTATTTTAGACCTCCTTTGAGGGGATTCAAATCTTAATTCGCACCTTGTAAGTGACAAATCCCCTGTAATTAACTGTGAATTAATTATTCTCTTATATGAAAACATAGATATAACTGTCACTAAAAGTTATGCTGTAACCAAATGCCTGACATCATTTTACCCGCCTTTAAAGTTAATAAACAAAACCGTCATTGGACCATGCCAAACTTTACCTCAGCACGGACAGTGTTGAAAACAGCAATGAAACTCTCATCACTTGCCTCCCTCGGTGATGACAGACGCCCTCTGAACTTCCCGGCTGACCCTCTGAACTGCATTTTTAATGACCCGAGTCTGGCTCTCGGTCAGGTCCCGGTTCGCTCTGCCGTCATCAGACTCTTTGGGCTTCACGGTCACAATGTTTCTCCTGGAGAGCTTGGATGAGAAAGTGCCCATGTGGAAAAGCAAATTCCCGAGTTTATCAACAACATGGGAGATAGAATTGAAGTGACGACAACTGCACAAAGAGTTTCCCTATGTTTGCGAGATAAGTCATCTCAGTTCATTTATAATATCCTCATTTAGGCAGCAGTCCAGTTAAAAGCGCCATCGGCTGATGTGCACGCCCTGCCAAGGTGTATTACTATCACTAACACAGAGGGCGCTACAACCCCGCCTATTCTGAGTGGAGACGTTTTATACATATACAGTCCCAAACAATATATTGAGCAGGAGCAGATTCATGTGAAGCAAGTTTGTCTCTTTATCTATTTTAAACATTTAAAAAAAAAAAATATTTATTTTTTTTTCTGGGAAAAATTGTATGCAATAATCTAACACTTACCTTTGATAAGTTAATAAGCAATTCCAAACATTTTTCCATTCAATATTGTTAACATAATTATCTCAGTATTGACTATGACATGGAAAATAAGGTGGGATTATGTTGTTTATGGTGCCAGTGTAGTTTATAGACTGAATACATTAAATTTGACTGGAATTTAATTTTAGTTAAAAGCACTGTTAAACACATAGTGTATAAAAAAATACACAGGCATGTAAAGTATCGTTATATACACATTTTATTCAATATAATCCATTCCACACATTCATACTTTAACATCAAAAACAGGCTCGGTCTAGACCACAAAATCCAAAAAAGAAAAAACAATGTCCTCACAATTTGATGACAAAACTTGCTACGTTCAGAAAATCACAACAGTGAAAAACAGGTTTAAACAAGTATTTAAAGGTTAAAAAAACAAAAAAAAAAAAAAAAAAAACACTATATTACTATGCAACTTATGAACAAAAACATCAAAATATATAATGAAAATTACAAAATTACAAAAGAAAATGAACTAAGATTTGATGTACCAGGAATACTTCTTCAACTAGTCCCTCTCTTTTGGTTGATATTTAAGTTACTTTATTGCACAAATATAGCTTAACATCCCAGGCACTAACCAAGGAAGTTAAATGAGGACAAAATGACCTAGTGTTACATTCAAAGGCCAAGTTACTGAGTATAAGAGACTGAAACGGATCTAATAATTTTACCAAAAATATCAAAAAGTTAATTGTGAGCTGTGACCACAAGATGTCACTATCAGGAAAGAAGATTCTAAACGCCTGATTAATTTAGCGGAACAGAATGATAACTGCATCTTAAAGGATACACTGTTAGAGTATGCTAATTTATTATGATAAGAAATGTATACCCCATAGAATGGCCTTTAAATTCTTGAAATTGAAATGTAGTCTGTAATAGAATTTATGGAATTACAAATAATATGGTATATTGGGAATGGGAACTAATGCAATCTCTTCTGTGACTGTAGTGAATTTCTTAGTACTGCAATTCAGTAAATTCCTCTTCCTGTCATTTTGATTCAAATTCCAATTCAACATCCTGTAGAGCTAATTCAAACTGCAACTCATTAACTAAAAGTAAGCAAGTTTTTCCCAATGCTGCAATGTCCGTAAACATAGGACACAATGTACTGTATTAATATGAAGTAATTTTCCATATTGATTTTTTACAGGTGTTTTACCTGTATTTTGAATTATGTATTGTACTGCATTGAATTGTGTTTTAGGGTTAACAGAAATAGATAATGTCCTGATGGAAAATTACCAGGACATTTTTTGTTTATTTATATATATTTTTTTCAGTGTATTGTAATGCCTGTGGCTGCTCTCACTTGTCTTTTTTGTCATATTCCCAGCTAACAATAAAATGTTCTAAGAACGTTTTGCTAATGTTCCCATAAAGTTATGACAATGTTATTTTGAATGTTCTCTGAACATTCGAAATGCCATGTTTTTTTAAATATTAAAAAAAAAAATCTTATGCAAACATTAAAGGAACATTCCATTTTGCAAACATTATGGGTGTTACTTTTGAAAGTTCTATGAACATTCTGAAAGAAGTAAAAATGTTAGATGAATATCCAACTAACATTTCAGAGAGAAAAGAAAAAAAAACGTTCCATGAACAATGTAAAAAATGTTTTTGTGCTAACATTTTGAGAACATTATTAAAGACCAGATAACTTTGAACAGATGTTGTATTAATGTTACTGGAAGAACGTTTGTTCATAACTTTGAGAGAACCTTGCCAGAACTTTAGGGAAGTTCTGAGAATGTTCCCTTTTTTGCAGGTTTAGCACCTATAAAACAATTCCAAAGTGCTAAATCAAAGCCATATATGAGACTGCAATGGAAGCACTGGTGGCTTTAAAAGAGAAGTTCGCCAAAAATTTATATTCTGTCAATATTTACTCACCCTCATATCATATATTTCTTTTTTTGTGAAAGACTGTTCAAATCCAAAAAGACAAAACAAAAAAAAAACTCCATAAAAAGTAGTGCATACAACTCATGTGCTATTCTAAGCTTTGGGTGAGGAACAGACTGAAATTTGAGTTATTTACCAAACTATTCACTTTAAGGAAAATAGCAGGTTATACATGCTCTATAAATATCACCATTTGTGTTATACAGAAGAAAGAAATAAGTCACATTTTATATTAGGTGTCTTCAACTACTATGTGCTTACGTCAACAAATAAGTCCGGTTTACTTATTGTGTTGATGTTATATTCCAAAACACTTTTGCTGCTACTGAGGTGGGACACGGGTAAGGTTAGGGACAGGTTTGGTGGTATGGGTAGGTTTAAGGGTGGGTTAAGAGGTAGAGGAAGCGTCAACAGTGCAATTACAGATGTAATTACATAAATTAATTACAGATGTAATTACATGCATGTATTTTTAAAGGGGACCTATTAGGCCCCTTTTCACAAGATGTAATATAAGTCTCTGGTGTCTCCAGAATGTGTTTGTGAAGTTGCAGCTCAAAATACCCCACAGATAATTTATTATAGCTTGTCAAATTTGCCCCTATTTGGGTGTGAGCAAAAACACACCATTTTTGTGTGTGTCCCTATAAAATGCAAATGAGCTACTGCTCCCTGACACTTTCCAGAAGAGGGCGGAGCTTTAACAGCTCACGCATCTGTTGCTCAACAACAACAAAGCTGGAGAATCTCACGCAGCCAAAATGACAATTGTCAGTAACGGTGTTTAGCCTTACATTGCTCAAACCGGAGTCGGACACTGATGGAGAGGCTCAGGAAGAAGTTACAACTTTTAGAATGAAACTGGACATTTCTGAATGGTTAGTGGATAAATTTATGTAGATGCTGTGGAGTTGATTCAACTCATCGACTAGCATGTGCCGTCATGTTAATCTTTTGTGTGAATTCAGCGTTGAATTGACCCTCGTTTGTGAAGCAGTCTGGCATAAAATGATGGCATGGTATCAACATTCTACTACAACAACTCTTCCTCTTCTCTAAAGCAGCCCAACATGGCCTCACCCCCTTTGTTGCGTGTTCTCGGGGGCAGGGTTTATGTAAAGACGCTTGTTGTGGTCCCCAGCAGCTATTTGTTGTAGTCCTTAAAAAGCGATTTCTGTAAAAGAAAATATCTCCCTTTGCATTGAACTTTGAGCAGTAATTTTGCAGATGTTGTTTATGCTCAAACAGCAACAAAGTTGAAAAAGTGAAGTCATAATCAAGAACCACTTTAAAATACAAATACAATGTGAAAACATGTATGTACTAAATAAGTGCATTGTATCAAATGATTAATTTAAATGTTAGTACATAGTAGTTAAAGACACCTAATATAAAGAAAGTTTGATGTGAGGATGAGAAAACGAAGACAGAATTTTAATTATGTGGTGAATTATCTCTTTAACATTGAGTGGATGCAGCCATAGAATAATGTTCAGTCATGACCCAAACCGTTTGCTTGTGTAGCGTCTTGTGGTCTGAAGTTTTTCAGCTGTTCCATGAAACCTGGATTTGGACACGAGGCTGGTCGAGCTGATTTCACCAGTGCAAACGTGTCACCAAATGCCTGATTTTCCTTCAACATCAGATATCCAATGACAACTGAGACAGAACGCGAAACTCCCGAATTGCAGTGGACAAGTACAACTCCTTTCTGGAGAGAGAAAGCAATTGTTCAGTCAGACAGCAGGAAAATAAACTGTTTCCAGAAGCTACTAAAATCCCTCTATGGAGGCATTTAATTTCACATCATTACATACTCCATTATAAAGCATGTAATTAATCCTATGCTAATTGCAAGGAATTACAAAATTGCAAGTTACGGGTGAGAGAACCACTTTCCACCGAGTTGAGAAGAACATTATTTGATTAACTGAGCTGTTGTTTCCCCTTGCATCATAGACGACATACTAAATTAGGTGACAGGAGGTGCTACGCTCATTTTACAAAGGAGTGGAAACTTATTTCCAGCAGCCATTGTAATCATAAACCTTAGTGAATTTGAATCATGTGGCAGTGTCAGGTTAAGGGTGACTGGCAACACTATTTAGTAAAGAGGTTGTATGACAAACAATGGCCCGTTAGTGATATGATCTTTCTACAACTTGCTAAATAATGCATTGTGAAAACTCAGCATCCATTATTCAGCACGCCGCACGGTTACCTAGAATAAGAGAACTAGCCATTGGATGACCATGCAGTATCACATAGGCCAGGCGCTAAAGCCCAACACTCAGGAAATTACACTGAGAGAATGAAATATCCCTCTTTTAATGCTGCCAGACCTCCATACATTGGTGTTACATTATGCAAAATGCAAGAATTTGAGCTGAATTTGTGCAAAAACATTCTTGGAAATCACAATTTTGACTATGCAAAGGAACAAAACGCTAATGTTACCTCATCTTTAGCCTGGTCTATAAACTGTGCACACTCCTTGATATATGATATGATATCAGTGTCAGGTAGATCCAGTATGCTCAGTGTTTTATAGATGAACAGGTCAGGAAAGGCATTTTCCACACCATACGCAACATTTAATATATGTGTGACCTGAAATCAATGGAAACACATTATAAGCCATCAAACAAAGTTACATTATAAATTATAATAAAATAGTATAAAAATAATAATAAACACAAATAATTGAGAAAGAAGTCAAGCACATTACCTTATATTTCCTCAATGTACCAAAGTCATGAGCGGCATCTTGTGACCCTATGAAATAAACATAATTAAAAATCATTACTCATTATTAGAATATATAAAAATCTATATAGAATATATTACACTATTAGAATAATATGTAATAACGTTTTTTTTATCATTTATATTTTATTATTTTACTTTAGATATAACGTGAAATATAAATTTCATTTAATGCATTCATTACGTACACAATATATACTGTTTATACAACATAAAAAGGCCATCCTGAGAGGTTTTTACATATTTTTGTTACTTTTTAAGTGTCAAATAAAAAAGATCAACTACTCACCAAGCAACAGATATGGTTTAATATATCCAACCTGAAGATCCCAGTTATTATCCTGAACATATCCACATGCAGTTTCAGGCTGTACTGTTTCCTCAACCACCTGTACAGTGGAACCTCTCCATGTCTCAATAATCCGCCTGCCGCTCAAAGTCGTTACTCTGGTGCATTGTTTCCGCAAATTAGTTTTGGAGAAGGATTTTATTTCTTGTGCAAGCGACTGCATCACATTTGCGGCGGGGATGTCCAAAGCAGAAATGTAAAGGCTCCTAATCTTAGTTTGTGCTGTGAGACCGTTCGTTGCTCCCTCCCTCCCTAGTAATGCCCGTCTACATTTCTGTGACCTTGATACTACCTGAAAACTGAGAAGATTCATTAGCGCACCTTAGCATAGGCCTAATTACCTGAGGAAGGTCAAAACAACAGTGACACCTAAAGGAGAGAAATATATCTGCATATGTTTTCCTGCAATAGTGAACCTGTTTAAAAAGAGTATTTCTCATGTGCAAATTATTCACGTATTTTCAGGCCAGGCAAAATTACTAACAATCTAAGGGTACCTTTACACGACAACGATATGCTTAAAACGGAGAAGTTTTTCCTTTGAGTTTTCCGCGTATAGACGACGTCCATTATCAAAACGAATCCGTGAAAAAGACTTAACTATTCTGCCGTCAGGCCATTAGATGGCGATGAAACGCTATAGACTGAACATGTAATGCGCATGTACATGAAGTTATCGTTTTCACAGATTCGCGTTTTTGTTGTTTACACGGAGTAAACAACTAAAACGCGAATCTTACGGCCAATACTGAGCCGGCGTTCTGAAGTAGAGAATTACCATATACTGTATAAAAAATAAAAAATAAAAATAAAAAGATGGACGAGTCGACGCACCTTCACTCTCTTCCACTGTAGTAACTGAAACCGCCAGCGTGCCAATATGTCGCTGACATCTTGAGTCTGGAGTCTGCGCATTGTGAACTTGGAGCCCGAGTCTGCGCAGTAGTGAGCACGAAGTGGAGCCACCTCGATATGAATGTCCCGCCCAAACTCAGAACAACTCATTATGTCGGTGTGAAATAAACAGTTATGGAAATGTAGAAACTAAAGTTAAAGCTCCAATCACCTCGCGAAGATCCAGAAAAAAAGTCTCGTTGGTGCCTCAGTGACTACTTCACTCAGAGAAGCTGTCAATCTCAGCTGTCAATCATGATGTCACACCCCCATTTTTATAGCATCAAATAACTAACTAAAACCAAACTTTTTTAAAGAACGAACATATGAACTAAAACCAGCGTGATAAAAACTACCTAAAATGACAGAAATTGTCTAATTGTGTAATTTGGTTATTTAGTTTGTCTCATGTCCTAATAGAGCAAATGAGGCATAGCAAACGCACACCTGCAGAGGTGCAAGTTGAAGGAAAAAATGCAGTCTAGTTAAAGGGAAACAACAACAAGCTTGACAAAGGCTACTAGCCGAAACGTTGGTGAATAAACAAGCCTATATGCTTCAGTGAGTGTGCAGTTGTTTCCCTTTAACTAGTTTGTCTCATGTCCCATTACATTTCATGGAGAGGGCGGGGTTTATGACCTATACTGCTTCCAGCCATCTGGGGGCGATTGAAACGCTTTGGCTTCACACTTTTCAGGACTTCTGTGGCCAGAGATTGTATATTATAGGGAGATGAGAGGGTCTGTATCTCTTACCATTGGAGAAAGCGTAACGGCTAACTTAATCACGTGCGGCACCTCTCAGCCTATCGTGTAATGGCAGTGACATCAGTGCCCGCTGTTCAAAACACCTTCCCTGCGTATCGCCATTAGCCGTTAGCCGTTATGCTTTTTTGGCTAAAGGTTGCAGGCTTGCCTTCCAGTGGCTTTGACACAACATCTATTGTTCTAGGCCTATCTGTTAAACAGTAATGCGGCACATTTGCTGTTGGTAATGCTGTAAATGAGTTCGACTTGTCGCAACATTCCCTAGTCTGCCTTCTCTTAAAAAAATACATTTTTATCAAGCTAAAATCTACATATAGTTCCCAACGAAAGTATTGTTTAGTGTAAAACATGCTGAAGATTAGCGAACAGGCTGTCGATTAATTAAATGATTAGCTATTTCCCCACAGAAGCTGTTTAATCAGCATAGTGAAGCCTCTCATCCATTGACATCCATTCAAAAAACGGCCTCTGGTCTCCTTCCCTGCGTACCGCCAGAGGCGGAGCGTTAGCATTAGCCGTTATGCTTTTTTGGCTAAAGGTTGCAGGCTTGCCTTCCAGTGGCTTTGCTGTGGCAATCTTGAGAATGACACAGAAGAGAAGAAATTGTTGAATAAAGTCATTATTTTTGTTTTGTTTTCACGCAAAAAGTATTCTCGTCACTTCATGAAATTAAGGTTGAACCACTGCAGTTACATGGACTATTTTACCAATGTCTTTAGTACCTTTTTGGGCCTTGAAAGTGGTAATAACGTTGGAGTCTATCGGAGGTCAGAAAGCTCTTGGATTTAATCAAAAATGTCTTAATTTGTGTTCCGAAGATGAACGAAGGTCTTACAGGTTTGGAACGACATGAGGGTGAGTAATTAAATTAATGACAGAAATTTACATTTTTGGGTGAACTAACCCCTTAATTGTTTCTTACTGGCCTAAAACCAAGACCTGCCAAAACATATAAAACAGGCAACTACAAAATTATAAAAGAACACAAATTCTTCATATTAAAGGGTATTCAATCATTTGTATATTACATTTAGTAGATTACACTTTCATTAAAAAAAAAAAAACATTTACAGATGGTTTGTACAAGGTGTCTGCACGTTTGGACTGTGTTCACTTTGCATTTGCACCACTTTGACCAGCATGTTTTGCCACATTGCGATGTTTCGAGCGCTTCGAATTTGGATCTTTTTGCGAAGCAATTGGTTCAATTTATTCAGACTTCCACTGATGACAGCAATCTTGAATTATTCAACTCTTACCTCTGGTTTCACAGACAATGCTTAAGTTTAATACCAGACTAAAATGCATGTTTGAGCTGTTTTAACTAAAAGCAACTTGTAATGACATATCTTAAAAATAGGCTATATGACTCAGTACCATTGTTTTGTCTCAAGATGCATATCAGTAATGTTTTTTTTTTTTTTTTTTTGTCTTCTAGGCACATTTATAAAACCTACTTAAATGTCCTAAATGAACTAAGGTCTAATCCTGGCTTAATCTACCAGGCCTTTGTTTCTCTCAGCTTCTTATCTATAATTTTTATGATGCATTAAATGGAAAAAAAGGTTCTGAAAACATTGTGTTTATATTTGCTTTTATGTGTATGAAATGTACCAAATAAAATCACAAGCTTAAAACTATAAAATTCATAGAAAAGAATTAAGAGTCAATAACAACATCGTTGCAACAACTACTATCATCAGCATGATGGGGGCGGAGGTTCTGCGGAGTGCTCTGGTCACATGACGCAGTGACGTCGTTGCCGGAAGCAGCCTCGTTCTGGCCGTCAGGGCAACACCTAGAAAAAAAAATACATCCCCGACGACGCGCCTGAAGCCCCTAATATGGGCGAATTTTAACACTAAAAACCAACTCGTTTCGGCACTTTACCCTTTAACACTACAAGAGGAATCCGGTCGGTTGTGATTTAGCTCGTTTTAACGGTCGTTTGAGCCATGTCTCGGGGCGCGCTGCAGCCGAGCCAGCAGAAGCTGGCGGAGAAACTGACGATCCTCAACGACCGCGGCATCGGGATGCTCACGCGCATCTACAACATCAAGAAGGTGAGAATAAGCGCTTCATGCATGTGTGTAGCAGAGGACTGCAGTAAACGCACACAAATACACACACACACACACGGGGTTGATGAGGCCAGGCCCTGATTGAGTGCGTGCGTGTGTGTGCGCACGACACAGCCATAAATCAATGTTTACGTTGTATAGTGCTTTAATGGCTCATTTAAATTAGATTTAGTACAGGTTAGTGAATTTCCAGGGGTCGATCTAACCTATAAAAATAACGATGATTATAATGGTGTGATGAGGATGGCTAATGTCCTAGTTTTACATCCCCTACGCTCCTAAAGCAGATATCATGCTATGCATCTATATACTGGCACTGTCTATTCAGGGCTAAGTGCACAAAGCTGTGATTGAGAGGGCCTGTGAACATTGTGTGTCCAGACTAGAACCTCACCGTGACCCAGCTTTTAAAGCACTGATAATGACCATCTATAGAAGAGGATAATCCAATCCAGACATCTCAGTCCTGAAAGCTGGAGTTTCTACAAAGATGTAATTGTGGGTATTTGTAAGGATCTTGACAGTCCTGGTCAAATTGAATCTTTCAGTGTAATATCTCAGTGGGTGTGTTGAAATTTTCACACCAAGCCCTTTCACTCCTTCAGCTGTCACACCTGAAGTCCAGAGCATGTTTGACAGATGTCAGATCTGTAGGATTATGAAGTGGTGGTTTGACTGTTGTGTCCTGCAGTATTGCTCTTTCATAATTTCTCTTTGTTATTGAACGGTGAATTTAATTGTAAAAGTAGTTGTTTGATTTTGCTGAGCTGTAATATAAAATCAGAGGCACAAATTGGTTAAAGCCTTTCTTGGGATTAGAGCTGCACGATTCTGGATACATCTAGAATCACGTTTTTTGTTGTCGTTGTTTAAAATAGAGATCACGATTCAGGATTCACAGCTAAACAAAATAACGTAGTTTAATAGAGGTTTTGACAAAATATTAAGAGCTGGAGTCTATTTAAAAATATTTAATAATTAGAATTAATTATTATTATTATTATGGTAACACTAGTTGCTTATTAGCATGAATATTGGCTGTTTATTAGTAATTATTAAGCACATATTAATGCCTTATTCTGCATGACCTTATTCTACATTCTTAATCCTACCCAATACCTAAACTTAACAACTACCTTACTAACTATTAATAAGCAGTAAATTAGGAGTTTTGAGGGAAAATTTGTAGTTAATAGTGAATACATGTTCCCTATAATAAAGTGTTACCATTATTATTATTAATTTGTTGAAAAAATGATTCGATGACTCACTCAAATACTTCACTTGTTTCATTGCTGGGTAAATCAGTGTTTTTGAACAAATCTATTCACTTAATGATTCAATGACAAATACATTTTTTAACAGTCGCTTGTAACTGATGTAATTGTTTTAATTTGAAGCGTCAAATAAAGCACACCTCGGTAATAGAATCGCCATTGGCTAATAAATATTTAGTTTACTTGCCAGACTGATATACACTCATATAGATATATATATATATACATATATATATATATATATATATATATACACACATATAGTATATCTCACACACACACACACACACACACACACACATATGTATATGATTCCACCAAATCAGCTTATCTTTGTAAAATGGCACAGCTTTTTAAATATATCTGAATGTACACTCTTAACATTAGTCAATCAAGCATTATATTATGATAATCAAGCACTATTTAATGATAGAACTTCAGAACCAAAACTTGGTAACCATGTATGGATGCATATTTGGCATTTTAACTGAACTTAGGACTGGTGCATAAGTATAAGATATATTAAAAGATGATAATACTACTACTAATAACAATATACAATGCACTAAAGATTGATGAGCTGCTGGGTTCATGAATATTTAACATGCGAATGATCAATACGAACATGAATAATATCGTTTACATGTAGCTCGTCGATTCTGTGTGGTATGTAAATCTCGCTCTCTCTCTCTCTCTCTCTTTGCGTGTGTCGTGCACCTTCGCACTAGAGTTTGCGGTACATCAAATACAGATACACTGCGCATCCATTAAGCTGAATTGAAAGTACAGCAAAACTGTCAAGTGCTCTGTCAGAGTGTTCAGTGAGTGAAAATATATCTGTGCTAAAGTTATACTTAGCCTCTAATACACACACACTGGCAAGAAAAATCTAAGAATTTATCAGCCAATGGCTAATGATAGACATTATTTAGTCGCCCAGAGTGAAGATTTAGTTGTAAGTGATTTACTTGCAAGTGAGTTGTTTCCTACCTATACATGACATGTTTGCTGTAATCGTACTTGTCCAAGGTTTAATACACAGGTGAATTGTTGTCATTTACGAATAAGATCGTGTGGATGTTTGAATCGAGATCACGATCTTTTAACAATTAATCGTGCAGCTCTAATTGGGATTATGGGAAATTAAAACATATTTGGGTAAATATCATGTCTGGGTCATTTTTCACCCCAAAATCAAAAGATATTTTGCTTAAATATATTTGACATTATTTTCATGGCAATTAAGCAGATTTCCCCTGCAGTAAATGCAATTAATTGTCCATGTTACCAACAAGCTGAACCATGAGTGGCATTGTTTCAATGATTTAATTCTGATTTAAAAAAAAAAAAAAAATATATATATATATATATATATATTACAGTATTTTTAGTGACAAACTATTCGTGATTTTGTGAACTTAATGACAAAAAATACGATTGCTGAATTAAATTTAAGTTAACAATAAATTTTATTTTATTCTGATGCAGAATAAAGCCAAATTATTCATTTGTCTGGCTGGTATATTGGCCTACGTCTAAAAAAAAAAAATCTAATGTAAAATGTCCAGACACATTACACTAATGTGAAGATGGAAGGAAAGTGCTTAAATGTCATGAAATAATGGTCTTTATTTTCGTAATGCAACATTTTTTTCTCTTAATGTTGGGTTGAAAATGTGAGCTGGACATGTTTTCATGAGATATCTTGAATCGTGCAAGCATCACACACAGATTAAAAAGCCTGTCAGTTGTAGTCAGTATGTTCAAAAAAAAAAAATCTTTCCTTCCCTTTGCCAATAAAGCCAGTTCTAAGGTTTTTGAGAAAGGCTTGGCATTGAGGCTAGTCATAATGGAAGCAGTCCAGATCACAGCAGAAAGTAGGCTAGTGGAGGACCATCGCCATTAGCATTTTTTCCTCCCTCTGGCCGTGAACTCACTCAGATATGTGATGTGAATTCATCAGTGTGTGTGATGCCCGTTTAGAGCGCAAGAAGGTCTCTGGAGTGCCGCCTGTCTCTCCATGCCCACTGATGTCACTCTTGTGTGTGTCTGACCTTGCTCATTCAGACAAGTCACCGGGGGTCAACCCAATATTAGTCATGTTCTGTCATATTCTTGTGAACTCCCATGCACCATATCCATTTGGAATACAGCACAGTTGAATGCACTGTAGGAAACTTGACCGAACCAGTTCAGTGTTATTGCCAATTATTTCATTTTGCATTTTTTTTTCTGTCAAATTTAGTTGAGGGATTGCATTTCCACAGGACTAGAAATTGGAATACATGCTTTTGGTAGTCCTGTTGCCTAGCAACTGGCAGGCATTGCATTGAGTGCTGTAAGATCTATGTTGCGTTCTGGTGGATACAGAAAGGGAGTTAAGATTTTAGATAGCATTTGATGCTGATTTGAATCTGAATATCTGAAACTGACATTTTTATTGTTGTTCTTTCTGCTTTGTAATGTTTACTATCTAAGCCAAAAGGATTTGATGCATGTTTTTCGTATAGGTTTAAACCTTAAGTAATACGTAATGACCTTCTCATCTTTCCTGTGCTTGTGCAGTTTAAGCATAGAATGATAACTGACTTTGTTTTAAACACAAGTTGTATTAAATGCAGTTTGGAGTTTGTTGGATTTTGCCGCGGGTATATAGGTTGGTAGCAAAACTGTGTCACAGGAAATGACAGCAGAATACTTCCATGGAAACAACCTCAGGAAATGCGCTCTTATCTTTCAGTGTGTTTAGCTCGACATGAAATCCTCAGAGACCCCTTTTCCACCAACAGAGTCCTGGTGCCAAAGCCAGTGCCCAAAGCAGGAGCCATTCTGTGCACTTCCACCGAAGACCAGACAAATGGGCTCCTCAGCCAGCAGATTAGTGAGTTT
Source organism: Ctenopharyngodon idella (assembly GCF_019924925.1). Lineage (NCBI taxonomy): Eukaryota > Metazoa > Chordata > Actinopteri > Cypriniformes > Xenocyprididae > Ctenopharyngodon > Ctenopharyngodon idella. Next base: position 6,634,780 of record NC_067228.1, on the reverse strand, counting down.
TAGTGTTTATTGATTAATCGCAATAAACACGAAACGCGCTTAAAACGTTTCGGCTTAGTGCAATTATGAAATCGCAAAGGCTGCGATATTTTTTTATTTATTTATTTTTTTAATGCACAGCTTCTCATTGAAGCACAGCTCTGTGATCAGTAGTAAAGGCTGATCCATCTGAAAGCACTGCGAGTTTGTGTCGCTTATAACATGCATTTGAAAAAGCAAAACGCGTCAAACATCTTTCCAAACATGAGAAGCATTTATGAACCTCTTGTTCAACATTTAATAACATTTTTACTACAAATTCACTTCATAACATCAGTTGAGTGTTTGAAAACATCCTTCTGTGAGATGATCTGGCTTCTTACACAGAATAAGGCACACAACGTTTATTTCATAGTATTCTATACAGTGATAAAGGCTATGCAGATTAGCACGGTGTTATAAATATACTTTATTATCATTAAAATACCCGAGAAGGCTTGAAGAAGTCAGAAAAACCACATTAGTCATGTTTAATCAATCAAAGCATTTCAATCTTCTGTTTATTTAGCGATATACAGCAATGTTATGATGCCCATAGGGATTTCCTGGAACGACGTGCGTTATCTTGCTACATCTGTGGGGCATGTTTGGAGTTTCTGTGCGAGAGTGCCCTCTGGCTTTCAGATGGAGCAGCATTTACTACTGATCAGAGCTGTGCTTCACTGACAAGCTGCGCATAAAAAATTGCATCCTTTGCCAAATTGTGTGCGGTTTAATTTCATTTAATCGTGCAGCCCTACCAGTTGCCTATTTTTTTTAAAGTAAATTTATTTGTTGTTTATTTGCTGTATTACAGGCCAAACTTGCCTTTAACAAAAAAAAAAAATCTGTAGCCATTTGAAATTAGAGGCAAGCACTGCATTCACAATCCAAACAAAGGTGTTACACACATGTAGCATTAGCAGTTGTTTTTTTATTTAATTATATTGTATAATTCCAAGATTTAAAGCAAAAACCGAATGGTCTTCACAGCTTTGTGAAATTATGCTGCATAAAAACATACCTGCACAAAACAAAAACAGCAGACATACTGAATGAAAATGCAAATTCACTCTCTGCCAGTAGGTGGCGCTTATGGAACAGCCGTGATATAGTGTTTCACTATACACAAAGCAGCGCTGCGCTTAATTTATACAGAGGTAAGAGGAAAAGCGCGACTGTTCTCCTCTTTGCGTCCGTCTTCGGTGTGTCTCGTCTCTGGCCTGTGTTAACGTTCTGTTTACAGACTTGCACACAAATGACATTTTGGGAAATAATTGCAATGTAGTTTGTGTGCAAGTCCAGAAAAGAGATTGGCCAAAATAAATCTAAAAAACTATTTATGTCTGGTCGACTGGTGCATCTCTAAAATATAAACATTTAAATGGTGGCTGTCATAACTTGTTTTCATGGCAAATTTATTCAAACATACATGAAATATTGAAGAACAGGTTAAGTAAAAATGTAAATGAATATATAATATAGTGCATGGGTCATTGACATTGAATAGTCAGTCAAGTTAATTGAATAATGAATTAACACTGCTTTTGTCATTTTTTACAAGATAGACAAAATTTGTCTCCAAAAAAGTAATTCGGTTTAACCAAAATTATACCGAATGATGATATTTTCAAACAATGCTAACAGGCTGATATCTAGCTAGCTAGCTAGTTAGCTTGCTAGCCAGCAAACAAAAGGACAATCAGAAATTACGTCCCAAATGATGCACTACACACTATGCACTTACACACTATGTACTATATGCACTATGTACTCATCCATGTAGTGTGTAAATTTATAAGGTTACTTTGTCATTAAACATCGGAGTCTGATCCCCCCTCCGCAACGTAATTAAAGCTGCAGCAGTTGAGTGCATAAAGTGTCCAACATTCCACACTTTGTTTTTTTCGTTAATTTAGTGCATCATCCGGGTATTTTAAAGTATAACTTTTCTTTTTGGAATTTTCTGTGTGAACACACTACTCGCACTATTTGTACTTAAAAACGTCATAGTGCATAAGTACGCAAATTAGGACGCACCTAAACATTTTATATTTAGTACAAGTTTTTAAAATATGACAACATTTTCCATGTTTCGTAGCGGTTGTACCGAATGACCTGATGTTTCGGGACATGCGTATGAGCAAGTGAAAACATGAATTTTTCAAATAGTTAAGAGAGAGTTAGTAACTTTGCTTCATGACCATGTGGTCCTTTTGTCACATGATATTGAGCGCATGACTTGATCCAAAATGGTTCAACGACTTCTACACATAATTTTAATACCATGTTGCACTATGTTGACATATGATGTTATAAAATCATGCCAGAATTAAAAATATATACATTTATTACATTTTAAGATATTTCAATCACAAATGAAATGGCTGTATTGGCCTTTGGATGGTTAAACCAAATGACCTTTTGACACTTCAGAATCTTTAAAATACCTTTATACATAGCAAAATATAATTAAAACCTTTTTGATTCAAAAAAAGAGATCTAGTTGTACTACCTTACATACTTTGGATGTCATATCTTTGTTTTTTATTATTATTAAGGCCTTTGGATGAAAAAATGACCCGTTACGTCATTGACCCGCATATATTTATCAAAATGCTCCTCTATAAATGTATTTTTCTAGCTATAACAAAAATAACAAAGCACAAGGCTTATTGCGAGTTATTGGATGGAAGGCATGCTTCAAATAATGTTTAATATTTTTTTTCTCTCTCATCAGCTGAAAACAGCTATGAGATCATTTCGTGGGATTTAAGAATCAGTATCGATTTAATCAAAATGAGATTAAAATAAAATCGAGAAATCAATATTTTCAAACAATTCCTACTTTACGTTGCACTCTGTCTAGCTGTATCGGCACCAACATTATTTTGGTGGAAAAGGGGTAATAGAAGCTGTTATATTAAGTTCTAGGGGAAAAATATTTCTTTTTCAAAAGCTACACCTCTTGGAATAACAGTTAAACTGAGTTTAAATGATCAAGCACATATAGTGCACTACTCGATGAAGTGCAGTACCATCTAGTACTCTTACCTGCTATTACTTCTGATTGAAAGGACACAGATAGTCAAAGTTCACCAGAATGGATTCAGTCTGAGATCAGTGACGGTCAGCTGTAATTGGCCCTTTGCTCTTATAATTCTGTGCATGAGATGATTTGATGCATTGGAGCAGATAATAATGACATTTTTGTTTGTTTGTTTGTCTGTTTTGTTTGTTTGCTCGCTCTATTTTTGCAGTGTGATTCTGTTCGTCATTCTTTAAGTTCAGATCTGTTTTTAGTCATTTTGTGAACATGTTGACCTTGGTTCCCTTTTACTTGCATGGATTATGTTTCTTTGACTAATCACAAACTTCCTAGTCTTTTCTTGAACATGACGTGAATTCTGAACTCAGCCCACAGTGTTCCTGCTCCCGGAGGAGTGAATTCTGCATGGTGTCAATGTTAGCTCTGGGAACGACTGCCTCTCAATGCACTGTGTGACCCGACTGACCCCTTGCGTCCCTCCTTAGGACCCGAACCAACACACTAACCGGAACGACTTACAATTAGTTCCCAAAGCTAATTTGTTTTGAAGTGAACATGCATGGTAGACATTGGAACCTGTGTTTATGTGTAATTTTCTCTCTTTCTGTTACAATGCTTCCCCCAGCAAGGACAAGTTTGGAAGGTTTGCACAGCTTTTCACCTTCCTAAAATCTCAGTCCCCCCCTTCCCCCCCGCTCTCCTACCAGTCTCATGTCCCATGATCTTTCTGTACGCAACTCACAAAAAAGGCCCTTCCCAAACTGTAGCACCAGCAGGACTCTTCTGTTTAATCTTTCTTTAAACAGATTTATTTCTGTTTCTTTAACGGAGTGAGTTTCGTTTTGATTGTTGTTTTGCGATCTTAAGATAATGCCAGTCTTACAGATGTTGAGTGGTGAGAGCTGGGCGGTATAGGAAAAAAATAATAATTCTCAATTATATCTCAGTATTTTTAGCTGCATTTTGATGATATTTGAAGTATATGCCTATATTTATGGATGTTGTCTGAAATGGTTTTATGAGCAGAGGAGCCATCAATTTGACAGCCATTCACATCATAGATTCAAAATGTTAATTGCAATTAGTAAAATAAAAAAAATAAAAGAAAAAATTCTAAACTAATTTGTTCTATACTACAAACAAATATCAATAGTATTTGTAAATGTCAAATAAATTAAAGTATTAGTTCACTTTCAAATGAAAATTAGCCCAAGCTACTCACCCTCAAGCCATCCTAGGTGTATATGACTTTCTTCTTTCTGATGAACACAATCGGAAATATTTTAAGAAATATCCTGACGCATCCGAGCTTTATAATGGCAGTGAACAGGGTTCACGAGTATGAGCTGAAGAAAGTACTTGCATCCACATCCATCCATCATGAACATGTACTCCACACAGCTTCTAATAAAGGCCTTTAAAGCAAAGTGATGCGTTTGTGTAAAAAAAAAAATCCATATTTAACAAGTTATGAAGTAAAATATCTAGCTTCCGCCAGACCCCCTTCTGTATTCAACTTATGAAGAAAGTGTAAAACTCTTGCAGTTCAAAAAGCTTACACTACATCCTACGCCTTCCCTATTCAACTTACGGAAAAAGTGTAACTGACGCGACGCCAGTTTACACTGTCTTTGTAACTTGAATGTGGAAGGCGGTCTGGCGGAAGCTAGATATTTTACTTCTTAACCTGTTAAATATGGATTTTTTTTTTTTTTTTTTTTTTTTTACACAAACGCATCACTTCACTTCAGAAGGTCTTTATTAACCCCCCGTAGCCGTGTGGAGTACATGTTTATGATGGATGGATGAGGATGGAAGCACTTTTTTCAGCTCATACTCGTGACCCCTGTTCACTGCCATTATAAAGCTTGGATGCATCAGGATATTTATTAAAATCATTTATTAAAGTCACGTACACCTAGAATGGCTTGAGGGTGAGTAAAGCTTGGGGTAATTTTCCTTTGAAAGTGAACTAATCCTTTAATGTTTATCCTTCTTTTTTTTTTTTCTTTTTTTTTTTTTTTTTTTACTGTACATTATAATGTTATGATCAGTGTTGGGTAAGTTACTCTAAAAATAGTAATTAATTACTCTCTACTAATTACATCTTCAGCAGTCTAATTAGATTATTGTACTAATTACTCTCTAAAAAGTATTGCATTACTTATTACTAATTACTTTCTATATCCCATATCAACCTTGACCAGTTGAACAATACAAGCATAGACATGAAACTGCTCTTTTAATTCTTTCAAATAAAAAATATAAAATCGCATAAATTATTCTTGTACTGTCTGACCAAAGTGTTTAAAAGGGAGAAATTTGCATTAAAAACCATATATTTTAACATTCGACGTTAAATTGTGATGTTAAACCACTATTTTATATACAGTTTTTCTATAGTCTATATAGTATTTAATGCAATTACATTAGAAGTAAGTGTAATTAAATTACAGAAAGATTAAGAGTAATCCCTTAGATTACTTTCTCAAGGTTAAAAGTAATTAAATTACATTAATTAATTACTTAGTAATGCATTACATCCAACTAGTGTTGTCAAAAGTACTGACCGCGATACCAAGTCGGTACTGAAATTTTAAAAATGTGACGCTTTGAGCACTGTTGAGCGGATTCATAAACACCTCTGATTGGCGATTGTGTTCATCAGATATGTCTGTGATTGGCTACAATGATCAACGCTTTAAAAACCAATCACAGACATCTGTTGAGCATGTAAACACAATTGCCAATCAGAGGTGGTTATGAATCCCCTCAACAGCGCTCAAAGCGTCACATTTTTAAAATTTCAGTACCGACTTGGTATCGCGGTTGGTACTTTTGACAACACTACACCCAACACTGGTTATGATGCATGCATTTCTTTAAGCATCATAATATACAATATAAAATATTGATAAATTGTGTTTTAGACGATTAGTTTACGAAAAGTTTGAAGAGTGGAGATGGTCGCCCTTCAAGAAATAGTGCTCTAAAAAGTGGTAAATCTTTGCTGTTTTCTTGCACTATCCATTCAATTTAGCACTATTTAACAACAAAAGTAACATTCCAATAAAATAAAATTCACGAATATCGCCCAGCCAAATATGTTACTACAAACCTTTGCTTACATTTGTTGGGGTAGTAATAAATATTATTAATGCATGAGGCTTATTTTTATTTTCCTTTTTTTTTTTCTTCTCTTATTTGTTTGTTTTATTTTTACCATCTTCTTTATTTTCAGCAAGTTTGCTTTTAACTGCAAAGCACCAGTTGGATGTCAGTAGTACAATAAACAAGGAAGAACAAAACCAGCCATAGTCAGCCATTTTTGAGGCATAGTACAGATTCTCTGTGGCTTTATTTATTTACTCCTCTGTGATTGGCTGTGTTAAATTATCAGTGGGTACAGGAGTAATTTAGCTAATGTAAATTTAATGTTAGTGGGTTTCGTTCTGTTACCCTGAGCTGATTGCCGGTTTGCATCATTTCCAGGGCCTGCGTGTAACCCCCGTCAGTTTGCTAGCCATGCGGTGTCTTTTTTTGGGAACGACCTAATGGGCTTCGTAAAAAAACACATGTTGTCTTACAGCACCCAGAGCCTCTGTGTGTTGCCGTGCACACTGGAATGGTCTTGAGGTTTGATGCTGCGTTAGCCGTAGGTGCATGTAAAGCATCATGTAACGTGTCATGTGACCATATACACTGCCCTGCCTCAGCTGCACGTCCACTGACGCGTTCCAGCTCCTTCACTCTGTAAGACACTCACCTCTTACAGAACAGCCAGCCAATCAGACGCACTGTCCAGCAAACCCACCATCTCTCTGTTGCTCTCTCTCCAGGACTGTTTCTGATCATACACTGCTGTCCGTGTTCCACTAACTGCTCTCCAACTTCTCACACAGCACCTTGTCCATTTGAAGAGCATTTTCAATTCTGTCCTCTCTCTTTCCCTCTTTTCCCTTTTTTGTCTGTCCTTCCATTAGGGTTGGGAATCCAGAACCGGTAACATTTTTGAAACAAAACTGGAACAATGTACTAAAATACAGTGCCATGGCAACAACAACAACAAAAAAAAATGCAATTTTTTTTTGTCTTAATTGAATGTGATGAGAAAGATTATGTGCAACGAAATAATACGATACAAAAAAATAACACATCTATAATAAAAACACATCTTTTCTATTGCGCCATACACACTGGTTGTAGTTCGATTCCTGAACTCTTTTATACTTGTTTTTTCTTGGAAAATTAAAACTAGGGCTGGAACTAACAATTATTTTTTCTGTCGATTATTTTTCTGATTAATCGAATAATCTAAGGACTATTTTCCCCGGTTAATATATTGTTTATTTTCTGAATTGTCGATTAATCCTTTGGTTAATTTACCAATAAATAATAACCAGAACCAATCTATGTACAATCTTTTATCTAATGATACTATTTATGACAGTACTATCTATTTATTAGACCTAATACACCCGTAAGGCCTTCGTTCATCTTTGGAACACAAATTAAGATCAGAGCACCAAAGTCACGTGATTTCAGCAGTTTAGCCGTTTGATAGGAGATCCGAATCACTGATTTGATTCGTAAAGCTCCAAAGCAGTGTTTTGAAATCGGCATATCACTATATTGTTGAAAAGTCGTTATTTTGTTTTTTTGGCGCACAGAAAGTATTCTCGTCGCTTTATAATATTAAGGTAGAACCACCGAACTCACATGAACTGTTTTAAATATGTTTTTAGTACCTTTATGGATCTTGAGAGAGGAAGTACCATTGCTGTGAATGCAGGCCTCACTGAGCCATCAGATTGAATCAAAATATCTTAATTTGTGTTTGGAAGATGAACGAAGGTCTTACGTGAACTAACCCTTTAAAGTAGCTGCTTGAATATGTTCATTCAGCTGTATGATCAAAACAGCTGAAGTCACAACCGCATTCTAACTAACCATAGCAGTAACCACAGCGACAGTAGCAAACATGAACGGTGTCCATAAAACTTTTTTTATGGTTTTACTGCGACTGACAGCTTGTTATTAAAGGGTTAGTTCACCCGAAAATGAAAATTCTGTCATCTTTTACTCACCCTCATGTCGTTCCAAACCCGTTAGACTTTCGTTCATCTTCAGAACACAAATTAAGATATTTTTAATGAAATCTGAGCAATTTCTGTCCCTCCATTGACAGCTAAGCAACTACCACTTGAATGTTTATGTGAATAAAAGCCTAAATTAAATCTGTTCAACGTATAAACCGATCGTGTCTCTTCAGAAAATTTTGACTAAACCTCTCAATTCATATGGATTAGTTTTACGATCTCTTTATTAACTTTTTGAAGCATCAAAAGTGGTAGTTGCTTAGCTGTCAATGGAGGGGCAGAAATCACTCAGATTTCATTAAAAATATCAATTGTGTTTCGAAGATGAATGACAGCCTTATGGGTTTGGAACGACATGAGGGTGAGTAAATGATGACAGAATTTAAATTTTTGTGTGAGCTAGCCCATTAAATAAATGAAATATTTTAAATAACCAACAACAGTGTTAATTGCTTTGTAACCGGTTGCAGAGAGTACGTTTGAACCGTACTATAATTAACTATAATAGTCCAAATACTTCCACTGCCGCCTGGTCATTTTGAGGTAGGAGAGCCCCAGGATGTTTTCTTTTCAGAAGCTCAGATGCTAGAAGTTGTGCTGCTGTGGTAGGCCTTTGTCATTTCAGTTTTACAGAGTGTGCAAAACACCATTTTATTTGGTCTCTGTTTAAAAATTCCCACACTTTAAATTGGGCTCTGTATTTTTGTAATAATGGCTGATTTTCAGCATGCCCGAGAGTCGGAGCCGCCATCACTGGGGATGACCATAAACAGCACAAGAATCGACGCATTCCACGCAAATCGACTAATTTACGCAATCAACGTAATCGATTACGTCGACATGTCGTTCCAGCACTAGTTGAATCACAGGCGATTAATGTCATTATTCTATATATATATATATATAGTGTTAGTAAATAATATAGTTTGATTCAATCATTTTGTGCTTCCTAAAAGGTTCTAAGAATCATAATAAAACTGAAATCATTAAATTCCTTACGATTCCCATTCCTACCTTCCATTCTTTCTGTCCTTCATTCTCTTTCAGTCTCTTCAACATTCTGGCCTTTCTCTTTTTTATTTCATCCACTGCATTTTCTAACTGTGATCAAATCCCTGCACTTTACCTCACTGTTCATCCTCTCTGATCTGTCTCAAATGGTTTGAATCTTTGTTTCATTATCAGTGGATTATCAGTCAGTTTTCTGCACATGTTCACAGTGTTGCTGTTCAAGCTGTTGCACGTTTAGCAGTGATGTTTTTTTCCTGTTCATTGTAGGCCTGTGGAGATCCCAAGGCAAAACCTTCCTACCTAATTGACAAAAACCTGGAGTCAGCCGTGAAATTCATCGTCAGAAAATTCCCAGCCGTTGAGACGCGCAACAACAACGTAAGTTTGAAACTATAATCAAGTATGTTGTAATGACTGAGCGAAGGTTATGATGTTGATGCTTATATAATATTTTATTCATGTAATAGACTATAATTCCAATGTTTAATGCATTAAAGGTGCTGCAAGTGATTTTGTTGTTGTTGGGGGGGGCTTGCACTTAGCAAAATGGATAAAACTATTTACAACACCTTTAATCAGTCAAGATAATTGTTGAGAGATAGTACTGCATGTTTTCTCCTGCTTCCTGTGGTGCATCAGTAAATGAGGTTTTGATAACCATGTTTACCAGGGACCATCCCAGCGTTTCAGCTATCAGCGAAAAGTATTTTTTTCCTCCATACTTTCTGTCATTATATCTGATTAGAATATACCCTTTTAATTTAAATCCGGTGCCATGACCCGGATCACATCATCTATTGTGCAGGACCCTGAAAGGGACTCTTTAATGGCATTAAACTCTGATTTTAAACAGTTTAATTATATAAGTACATATAATATTTACTGTATCTGATGTTGGTGGCTGTTCAACAGCAAACTTGTAGAACAGTTCCTCTCTATCAGTGGTTCTCAACCCACCATAATTCATCCTGCTCTCCCCTTGGAAGTTTGCTGAGGTTGCCTAGTGGGCCCCGGTCCCCTGGTTGAGAACTGCTGCTCTATATGATGACTATACATCTTTTAGCAAATATACAGCTTTGTATACATCTTCTGAGCTGATATTAAAGGGTTAGTTCACCCAAAAATGAAAATTACCCCATGATTTACTCATCCTCAAGCCATCCTAGGTGTATATGACTATCTACTTACAGACAAACACAATCGGAGATATATTTAAAAATATCCTGGCTCTTCCAAGCTTTATAATAGCAGTGAATGGGGGTCCTGATTTTGAATCCAAAAAACACAGCTCCGGTAGGTTAATAAAGGCCTTCTGAAGCGAAGCAATGGGTTTTTGTAAAAAAAAAAAAAAAAAAAATTAAATAGTTACTGTATTTTCCATATTTAAAACTTTATTGACTATAGTAACTAACTTCTGGCAGACGGCCATACGCATAGATTGGCGGTGGAAGACCCCTGACCCGACGCATGACGCAATGACGAACGTGGAAGCGCAGAGGATAGAGCAAAACAAAACACCGGTCACAAATTAGAAGTCTAAAATTTGAAATTTTAAAAAGAAATGTCGGAGGATTTCGATATAAGAGAAGAGGAGCCTGAGTTTGTTGGACAGCCCTATTTGATTAAATCACGAGGGGCATCTAAGCTTATGCTATTCCGACATCCTATGTTATACATCGCATCAGGGGTTACTCTTGTGGCGCAAGTCAACTTGCGCAGTATGCGTATGGTCATCTGCCAAAAGCTAGTTAATTTAGATTATAAATTTTTATAACCCATCGCTTCACTTCATAAGGCCTTTATTAACCCCCCAGAGCTGTGTGGAGTACTTTTACGAAGGATGGATGCACTTTTTTTGGCTTTAACATCGGGCCCCCATTCACTGCCATTATATAGCTTGGAAGAGCCAGGATGTTTTTAAATATATCTCTGATTGTATTCATCTGAAAGAAGAAAGTCATATACACCCTGGATGGCTTGAGGGTGAGTAAATGGGGGTAATTTTCATTTTTCGGTGAACTATCATTTTGGAGTGGAGATGGTGCTGTAGTAGTGAAATAAATGCTCAATATTTTGTTTTCTGTTTCAGCACTTTTAGTCTCCCATCTGATTATCATCATATCCCCTCCAACACCACAGTCGCCAAGCCCAGTCCTTTCTGTAATGCTTTGTTGCCATTTCCACAACCCTGAACATCTCTGGAACATGTTTACCATGCTGTTCATGGGTTCCCATGGTGCTCATTCCTCAACCATCAGAGAGTGATTCAAACATCACTCCTTATGGTCGTGGAATATGGAGGTTCAGTTTGAGATCATTGTAAAAACACTATGTTTTGTCATGCAGCCCAATTTTTTATTTTTCAAATGTTTGATGTAGTGTCAGTCATAGAACATGAGGTGATGTCCTCATGAGAGGACTCATTTCCCAGATCTGTTTTTCTTTCCAGGAACCTTTGGCCACACTTAACTTGACCACAACACCACAAATAGGATTTAGCAATTCTTAATGTGGAATAATTTTGTGTGGATCAATCCATATAACCCAGAGAGGAGATGCAGTCACCAGACCTTTTTGGTGTTTATCAGATCAGGAAATGACATCCATTCAGCCCATGTTACTTTAGGAATGTAGGTGTGTTGTAATTTCACACACCTCTACTGGTTTTGGTCCTGCATTCCTGCTATTACAGTCACTGATCTCTGTGCACATCTCAAATGACTACTGTGGGGTAAAAAAGTAAATTTTTCCCCCTGGTTATTTGTCTCAGATACCCCTTTTTTCCACCAACAAGATCCTGGTGCTAGAGCCAGTGCCTATTCTGACACAATTCATTGGAAAATTTGCACATTCAGTTGAAAAATGTAAACTTTCAAAAATCATTTGTGTGAATTGTGTTTTATATTTACATAACTTCTGATGCTAAATCAAAGCATGTGATGGTATAAAAACAGATCAGATACATTATAGTTTGACTCTCAAGTAAATGGAAATTCATGCTGGTCCTGAGTGCAAGCTCTTGAATTTTGGAGGAAAAGAGGTAAAGATGACATTTAGCCTGGATTTTAAATAAACCACAGATGTTATGGGGAAAACAGAGGAAAATCATCAGCATCATGACATCAATCGTTTGCCTTAATTTATTTAATGGGATTGTCTCATAACAAATTAACCAAACACGTTTTTCATGTGTGCTATTAAATATTATTTTTATATATACATTTCTTGTCTCAATTGTGTTTTGTGTTCATTTTTTTTCATTTTGGTCCCACTGTATTAACCAACCACCATGTCCTTTTGAAGTGTTGTATATTTCAGATGCTGCTTTGCCTTCTACTTTGTGTTAAAGATGTTTAACTGCTTCTCGCAATGATGTGGAGCTGTGTCATGTTTAACTGTGTTTGAGTTGCCTTTTAGTGTTGTTTTATATTTCCTTTTTTGTTTTTTGCATTTTTTGCATGCTTAACATGGCTATTTTCTGGATTATTCTTTTGGTAAGTTTGGACTCCATGTGGAGTCCCATTTGCTTTATTTAGTTCCTGCTCTTATGTATATGTAGTTTAACATTTCAGTTGTACTCACATATATATGTCAGTATTTCAGTAACCTACATGGACAAAAGGAATCTCAGATGTGCCCTTCAAATAGCAAATAAATCCTGTGAATTGTATTCATTTGGAGTAGCTATGAAATAATATTTGACTACTTATTGGGATGTGCTCTGAGCTTCCTTTGAGTCTGTTACTGCATGGTTACATGCTTTCTTCAGTGTATATATATATATATCCACTCTATTCAAAAAAAAAAAAAAAAAAATGTAATGAGGTTTAGCCCATTGTGCACAGCATCACATAGTTTTGCCCCAACACACTTTAATTTGAAAAGAGCGGAGATGGTGATCAGGAAACTTTTTAAACTTCAAACTATGCCATTTAAAAAGAAAAAAGATGTATCTTTGATATTCAGTTTACTTGTTTTTGGTGGAAGAATCTCATGAAACCTGCTAAGAACATGTCCAGGTTGTGTAGTACCCTAGAATCTAATGAGAGAAGTAATAAATAAATAAATAAATTTAAAAAAATATATTTTGCTTAAACAAAATAAAGCCTATTTTTGTTTTGTGATTATTATTTTATAATTATTTCATTTTAATTATGACAATTAAGGACATTTTCCACCAATCCTCATGACTGTAATGCAATAATATTATTTTAATTGATAAAATTGATAGAGTTATAAAGTGTTATAAAAAGAAAATAATTGAATTGAAATATTTTTATATGTAATAAAAATAATCTACTGAATAATGGAAATATAGAAGTTTAAAAAAAAAAAAAAAAGCCTTAACCCTTAAAAATAGGCTTCATTTTCTTTATGCAGATTAAAATTTGTCTTTTTTTTTTTAATCTTTTGATTTTGAATTGAAATGTGACCTTAACGTGTTTTTGTAATATCCTACATTTATCACAGTTTAATCTCCCTCTCTGCTGTTTTTCATGATATCATCTCTACCTCATATAGGTCTACAGTATCTGAATACCAGACCCATTTTACATTTAACCTCTTGATCTAGTGGAATTATATACTTTACTAGCATAGGATGTGAATATATAGTATGTAGGGTGGGGATGGTGTGGTTTGATGGACTATGTGTTTTCTGCCTATATGTAGTTTCTCTGATATTGGGCTTTATGGGTATCTTCAGTGCATCATTAACTCTAACCCGGTTTTCTGGAAATCCTGATAGATACTAAGGGTTCTGTCACTAACTTGATTCTAGAGCACATTTGCACTACCTAGAGAAAACTGCTGAAATGACAAAAGTCTTCTCAAATCATGCAGTTTTTCCATTTGAATTGAATTGTTGCTCTTTTGAACTATGTAATATTATCCAAGCATTATTAAAAGACAATGATATTAGCAGTACATCATGAATAAAATATAATATAGATGTGCATGCCTGAAATGAGGTCAGAAAACTCTATTTTCGAGTACCTTTCCAGGTGCAATGCATTTTTGCTCTAGAATTGCAAAAACCGAAAAGACAACCAAGGGGAAAAGGCCTGTGCGTGTCAGGACTTGATGCAGGGTTCATTCACTAGTTTGACTGTCAAAAATAAAATCTGAGAAATGCTGTCTTTGACGGGACTCAACAATAAGGATTCTTTTCTGCTGTACTGGTCGGGTTTACTTGCCCTGTCAACATTTAACTGGCTCTGCGACATAAATGATAAATAGCTATTTTTAGAAACTTACTTTGTATGTTCTGAATTTATATATCTTAATTTATATATTCATATATTTTTATTAGTGCTGTCAATCGATTAAAAAAAAACATGTCATGTTGTTTTTTTTAAGTGCGAGAGAGAACTCGATACTGGCATGTGTCTTTCTGTGCACACGAGTCATGTGTGCATAGTATGGAAAGCCAGGAGGTTCAACGTGTATTTTACTTTGTTGTTGATGTTAAAATTCAAGTTTTTTAAAAAAAAATTTTTTATCTTTTGGCTTTCCATATGTGTGTGACACACAGACATGACAGCGCGTTCTCGTTTGTCTTGTGGCGCTTGAATGGTTTAAAAGCATTTGCGCGAATAAGTGTATGATCATATAATGTAACGAGTAATGAGTTAAACTGAAAAAATGAATCGCATGCATTAACGCGCTAATTTTGACAGCACTAATTTTTATACATGATGTAACTCCAAGACAGGTATACATTCATAAACACAAGTTTGCTGGAAAACAGTGGCATTTGCATCAAACATTACTGATTTTATTATTTACAAGACTGTAACACGTCATTATCTCATTATTTTCAACATTTCAAAAATTCTCATTTATATACCATCAACTTAGTTAATTGACACAACTGGCAAGTTTGCAAGGCTTAATATAGGTGTACATAATCGGTGAGCATAAGTGACATTGCAGAACTACCCTGATAGAGCAAGGAAGTTCAGTCAAATGTTATGAAGCTCTCTCACATCCTTATTGTTGAACCCTGCTCTGACACATTTTATTTTTGTATTTGGTGGTTAGCCAGTTTCTGAATATTGTTTTGTTATGCTAAGAGGTCTGCTCACAATTTTTTTTTTTTTTTTTTTCTAATCCCACTACCGCTAAAAATAATTTTTCTTCCCGTTCCTGCCCAAAAAATCCCGCAGGTTTAGATCTATGTGGATTTTTCAGTCCTGTTAATGTAAGATTCTGTCTCACTCTGGTGTTTAGGGGGCGTTTAGACAATACAGTTTTCAACTAAAAACGGATAACTTTTTATGTGTTTTGGCTGTTCGTTTACATGACAATAGCGTTTTGGGGGCCTGAAAATGCAAACTTATGAAAACGGGTTTAAAAGTGCAAGTTTTTAAAAACTGTACTGTTATCATCTCCGTGTAAACTATAAAAATGCAAGTTTGTGAAAACGGTCATGCTGGCCTGGCATACATAATGCAATGTTTTTAGTCGTTTTCACAGAACTGAGTGAACTAGGATCACTTTGACAATGTTGTCGTCTGTAAGCAAAAAAACGCAAAGGAATTTTTTTTTTTTTTTTAATTTTTAGGACGTTGTCATGTAAACGTACCCTAACGCTATTTAAATGTACCCCAAAACAACCCTAGGTGAGACTTCAGACCTCACCTTGTTGAATTTGTCAGCAGGCAAAAGGAAGGTTGTTTCCCTCGCTGTCACGTACAACCGAAAAGCATAAACAGTTTATTTTTGTTGTGCAAAAGACAATTTACTTTCTCTACTTTAAAGGCCAATTCACACTGTACCGACATACAGCAACAGACACTTCATGGGTTTTGTCGGATCAGTGTGTCACCCTATGTCGGCGTTGGTCAGCTCTCAACATTGAACATGTTGATTCGGCGTTTGTGGGGTTCTGATGACTGGACGGTGTCTGTTGGTGCAGTGTGAATTGACCTTAAAACATGAAATAAATTTGAGTAAATTTTAGATACTTAAATTTATGAGTCATTTCTGTCTTCCGCACCAGCACTTGACAATTCAAAAGTTTTCCCACACCGCACTCAGATTTGTCTGGTCAGACCTCTACCCAAAGATTCTGAATTCATAACTCCTTTACATGCATGTTATTGAGGTTATTAGAATTAATATAATAGTACAGTTCTCAGCCATAAATGATCTAATGTGAACCCTGCTGATAAGTTTCCTGGTCAGATATCACAGTTATGTGACCTTGTTTAATGTGACAGTGTTTAATTTATGCACTTGTCTTTTACATTACAGCAACAGCTTGCACAACTACAAAAAGAAAAGTCAGAAATACTGAAGAATCTAGCACTATATTACTTCACCTTTGTGGACGTTATGGAATTTAAGGTATGAGAGCAGTCCCACTCTTTGGGCCTCAATCATGAAACACCATGAATTTTTCATAAAATCATTCTTATGTAAATTTTTTTTTTAGTATGTAGTATTTTAGTATTATTTATTTACTGTTATATTTTTCTATGAATATTTTGAGTTAACTTTTATTTTTTACTTTTTCTGTTTTCATTTTCATTTGTTTAATTTTAATAATTTTATTATGTAGTGTTGTCATTTTTATCAGTTTTTCAATTTCTATTTGTTTTTTTGTCATTTTTATGTAATAATTTAATTTCAGTTTTAGTAATTTTAGTAATTTTAGTACTTCAAGATTAACTAAACTGAACAGTTGCCAAGTTTTTTTTTTTAGTTTTTTTCAAATTATAAATTAGATTATAAATTAATCTAATATTCTAATATCTAATATTTATATTTTATTGTATTTCAGCTTTATTTCAATTAACGCAAATTATTTTATTTTAATTAACAATAAAAACTCTGTGATTATATAATATTTAATATTGAGCATACTGATTATAATATAAAATAATACATGATTATAATTTCAATTTTAATTTTTTTGTTTTTTGTTTGTTTGTTATGCTAAAAGACACATTGAGGGTCTTTTTAAAAACTAATATGTTTGTGATTTTCTGTCCCTCCAGGACCACGTTTGTGAACTGCTGAACACTATTGATGTCTGTCAAGTTTTCTTTGACATTGTGAGTTGAATTAATGGCAATAGAATATGTCTTTGAATTATTGATTTTTGTTCAGTGACACAGCAGATATATAGCAAAGTGTCTTTTTTTTCTTTTCTTTTTTTCCAAAATGCAGACTGTAAATTTTGACCTCACAAGGAACTACCTGGATTTGGTGGTGACGTACACTACCCTGATGATGCTGCTTTCTCGAATTGAGGAGCGCAAAGCGATAATCGGCCTGTACAACTATGCCCACGAAATGACACACGGTTCAAGGTAATGCATATCTTACCTAGAGCCACACACTGTTAGATTTCATTCTGCTATAGTGTGGATGTGACCAATGACAGAGCTGTGTCTGGGGGGTCATGATTTGTGTGATGTTTTTGTGTTCAGTGATCGAGAATACCCCAGGCTTGGACAGATGATTGTGGACTATGAAAACCCATTGAAAAAGATGATGGAGGAGTTTGTTCCTCATGGAAAAGTAATATTTGCATGCTACAATGAGATCAGAAAATCCTATTACTCTGTTTCCCAACTTATAAAGACAACATGGTTTAATCTGAGCTCATTTGTTTTTCGCCTCTCTTTCTCTCTCTATGACAGTCGCTGTCAGATGCACTGGTCTCCCTGCAGATGGTCTACCCACGCCGGAATCTGTCTGCAGATCAGTGGAGGAACGCTCAGCTCCTCAGTTTGATTAGTGCTCCTAGCACCATGCTCAACCCGGCTCAATCCGACACGGTCAGGCTTCGCTATAGTCTTTAATTATTTTTGTGAACTCGGTCTCTGTCGTCATACGCAGCTATCTTTTAAGGCAGCATAATGACTGTCATGGCACCTGTATAAGAGACTGATTTAAAATAAAATAAATTAAAGCTATATAAGATAGATATTTAAATTAAATAAAAATGAAAGCTAATTCAAAATCTTAATAAATATTCTTATAATAGATAAATAATACTAAAATAACACTGGCACAATCTCACTAGGTGTAAGAACAAAGTGTAAACAAACATTGCTCACAGATTATTAATTAACTGGATTGTCCATATATAGGCATTAACACATGGTTATTTAAAATATTAGGGTTATTTAATGTAATATTCCAGCAAAAATTACTGTATTGATATAAAATGTCTCATACTGTAATATAGGATTTTATCATACTGTACATTCCTCATAGGCAGGTGCATGTGAACATTGTGCATTTGATCAAATATAATTTGATGAGCTGTGTGTTTCAGATGCCCTGTGAATACCTATCCTTGGACACCATGGAGAAATGGATCGTCTGTAAGTGTTAAAGACAACATTTTTTTTTCTTTTTTAATAAATGTACCTATTCGTACTGTGTATGGTTCTTTATTGCACTTTATTCTAAAAATATTTTTTTTTAACTTTAGATCAAAACCTCTCTGAAATGACATTTTTTCTGAAAATACATCATATTACTGAAGTTAAATTTCTGTGAACGCCGTTTCATGGTTGTAATGCCTCAGATTGAGAGAAGCAATAATTGTTTGAACATTTGATTTATTTTTTTGTCTTTTTGTATAGTAGGATTCCATTTACATAATATGGTTTAATATTCAGCAGGTCCAGATGGAGTCTGCTTTTTTCACATACTTTCTGTGCTTATTTTGAGGAATCTGCATAATGTATTCAAATTTGGTGAAAGGTGTTAAATCTGAGAACAATACATTCTCTGTGGAAAAGCATGATCAAATTAACCAAAATCTTTCATACTTTCTGTAAACTACACTCTTTCTAATTGTCAAAATCCGTGAACACAGATCTTGTATGGGCCTGGTTTTACAAATGTAACAGCATTGTATGTGGTTTGTAACAGCCTCTCTGTTCTGTGTCCTAGTCGGGTTCATCTTGTGTCATGCGGCTCTGAACAGTGACCCTGCGGCTCTCAGTTTGTGGAAGTTGGCTCTTCAGAGCAGTTCCTGTCTCTGTCTATTCAGGGACGAGGTCTTCCACATTCACAAAGCTGCCGAGGATCTCTTTGTAAACATTCGCGGGTCAGCCATTTCTACTGGCACACACATTCTCACATTTTCTATAATTAATCTGCATATTGTGTGTAACATAAATATAATGTTTAAATTATCATAATGTGTTCATGTGTTTCATATATAGCCTGTTACTGTGTTGTGTATATATTATGTTGTTGATGTGTTTTGTTTGTTTTCTCTATCTTCTACAGTTACAACAAACGTGTCAATGACATCCGCGAATGCAAGGAGTCTGCTCTGTCACATGCGTAAGTGGCCTCTTGGTATGAAGATACTACAACAGTTGTCACTCCTCTATATTTGCAGTATCTATATATTTTTTTTTTTTATCATTTGGTCCAGGGGCTCCATGCACAGAGAACGGCGCAAGTTCTTGAGGTCTGCCCTAAAAGAGCTCGCCACAGTTCTAGCGGATCAGCCAGGTTTACTGGGTCCCAAGGCTCTGTTTGTGTTCATGGCTCTCTCTTTCGCCCGTGATGAGATCATTTGGCTGCTCAGACATGCCGACAACATTCAGAAGAAAAGCACAGATGACTTCATTGACAAGTAAATCCAATTCTTACACCTCAACACTCATTTGTTTTTTAAATGTATGCTTTAATGAGGCCTTATGCTACGCTTTCATATTTTTAAAACCAAAAAATTCTGATTGTCTTTTTTTTTTTTGTGTGTGTGAGTCCGTGCAGTTTGCTCCCATAGTGCATTGCAAATGTTATTTCAATATAATTTATTTACTGTTTTTGGATGTATTAATAATTTTAATGTGTTTTTATTTTTTTATTTTGTTCTTCATTTTATTAGTTTTTTTTTTTTAATATTTCTATTTAGCTTTCATATATTGCTTTCATATATTTTAGTCATTTTTATTTTGTAGTTTAATTTCAGTTTTAGTAATTTTTGTACTTAAAGGCCCGGTTTCACAGACAGGGCTTAGCCTAAGCCAGGATTAGACCTTAGTTCAATTAGGGCATTTAAGTAACTTTTATAAACTTGTCTTAGAAAAAAATCTTGAGACAAAACAATTGCACTGACATATTTTGAGATATCTCAGAGAAAGTTTCTTTCAGTTAAAATTTGCATTTTAGTCTAGGACTAGCTTAAGCCTTGTTTGTAAAACCAGGGGAAAGGCACATAAAAAAAGGTACTTAGTACTTAATCTAATATTTATATTTTATTTCCGGATTATTTTAGTTAACAAAAACAATTTTTAATAGTTTTAGTTAACAATAATAATGCTATTATCGTATATACTGTAGTAATATTTTAAATTTGCTTTTATTTTATATTTTCAGTTTTCATTTTAATTTTAGGTTAAGGTTTTGTAATTTTCTGTGCTTTTGTAATTTTTTTATTAGTTTTTGTTTATCTTTAAATATTTCTCTTATTTATTTTTGTTTCAGTTTGTCATTTTAGTACTTCAACTTAAATTATTTCAGTTAGTTGCTAAGGAAACATTTTTACTTTTGCATGTTTTTTTTTGTTTTTTTGTTTTTTTTTAGTTAAAGTTATTTCAGCCTTTTAGAAATTTTATTTCAGCCTTTCAGTTACCGAAAATAATTTTTAGTAGTTTTAATTTTACTTTTATTTAACAATAACATCATTTCTCATTTGATTACATTATTCATTACATTAATGTTTGTTTGTTTTTTCCCTCCTTTTTTAAATCATTTGTAATGTTACACCCTGAAACCCTTAGGCCATCTTGGGGTTGTAACAGCATCATGGGATGAGTGATTAATTAACTTAACATCTTTTTCCATATTCAAATGCTTCAACTCTTGTGATTCATCTTGGTGCAGGTTGATTTGGTTCATGGCTTAGAACCAATCCTAGTTTTTTTCCTTATAGAGAAAATGACTGTGAAAAATGGGTCTGGAACCAAAGCTGTTTTTTAATTCATTCCTTCTTGTTTTCTCAGGCACATTGCAGAGCTGATCTTTTACATGGAGGAGTTGAGGGCACATGTACGGAAGTATGGCCCGGTGATGCAGAGATACTACGTGCAGTACCTATCTGGCTTTGACGCTGTGGTGCTCAATGAGCTTGTGCAGGTGAGACTATCTGCACTGTGGATCCAGTTTTCCTTCCTACTGCACTAAAAGGACACAGATCAGTTACACAGTCTTTAGAGAGCAGTTGCTATTTGTAGTGCTCTCATGAAATGAGGATCAGTCATGCGGTTAGGTGGTTCAGACATGAACATTAGTCACAATATGAATCATTCACAGGATCTCGCATAGGGCGTCTAGAAGAACATAAGGCGAAATATATGAACTTCACCACTAGATGGAGAACTAGTATTGTCATTCAGCTCTGAGACTGCAATCAGCAGCGAGACTTGCTCGTCATGGTGTTTTAATTTAAAAATGCACACGCGATTGGTAAAATCATCGTGTTTTCTTCTCTTGTAGAACCTGTCAGTCTGCCCAGAGGATGAATCCATTATCATGTCATCTTTCGTGAACACTATGACCTCTCTCAGTGTTAAACAAGGTAGGGAAGCTTTCTTCTTATTTAAACATTTGTAATGTGCTTAAAAGACAATATGAAATCAAAATCGATGTCACTGGTCTTATTTGTCAGATTCATTGGTTTGTTTTATAAACTATAATATATTTATATCATGTAATTTTAAGTCAGGGTAGCAGCATGGATTACACTGTCATTATTTTTGCTGAAAATTCATCATAAAAGGGTTTATATATTAAATAATCATGGCCAGTGACTGAATTTTGCATAATCCAGCCAAAAAATGACAGCATAACAGCTTCTCATGATATAATTATATTTTATATACACTGGGGCTGATGTACTTACTATTTTTCTTTTATTTTGTGATATAACATTGTCTCTTGTTGTTTGTACTGTGTCCCAAAATAACTAACTTTGTATGGGTGTGTGTTGCAGTTGAAGATGGTGAAGTGTTTGATTTCAGAGGGATGAGGCTAGACTGGTTTAGACTGCAGGTAAGATGATCTCAGTCGTCTGAGCTGGGTCAATACATGGTGTTTGTTTCCTCTGATCCTAATCAGGCATAATTAACAGCTCTTATCTTTGCTTCCCCCTTACTAATTAGCAGATGCTGGTTAACATAAAGCAACTAATGCTCTCACAGTTTGAGATGCAGCACAACTAAAAGTTTCATGCTGACAAATGTTTGAAATTTGCTTATCCTTTGTCTTTTCGAATGAAAGCAACATTTTTACATGTTGTATGAAAAATGACTTAATTTTGAATTACTTCGAAATGAACCACAATGCATGTTGTTCTTTTGAAGCTCTGATTATTCAAGAAGAGCCTGCGCCTTTCATCCAGGCTCAAATAAATCAGACTTCGTCCCTGTGGAATACAGCACATTTTTTTCATCAAGTAACAGTTCATGTGGGTGGGTGGAGATGGAAGCAGAGATGGAGAGACTGGCTTGTTCATGTGTTTTTGTGTGCGTGGACCTCAAAAGCCCATGGATCTGGACTGCAGTCTTTGGGATTGTCCAGTCTGCTCTCAAATGCGTTTCCTGTGTGTTGGCCTGCCCAGTCCCACAGCAGAGAAGCCATTTGACCTCTTCCATAAAAGAATGTTCTGGGTCAACAGAATTTGAGGCATGATTTTGATTACCACAGAACTTTTTTTCCCTATTTCCCTTGTATGTACAGTAATATACTTATGGTTAAAGCACTCACATTCAGAGTCATGATCATCATGGAAAACCTGGAAATATCAGGGAATTTCAAAATTTATAATTTGCAGGTCTGGAAAAATAATGGAAATTAGTTAGGGTTAGTTCACCCAAAAAATGAAAATTAACCCATAATTTACTCACCCCCAAGCCATCCTAGGTGTATTTGACTTTCTTCTTTCAATCAAACACAATTAGAGTTATATTAAAAAAATATTCTGGCTCTTTCAAGCTTTATGATAGAGCAAAACAAAACACCCGTCACAAATTAGGAGTCTAAAATTAGAATTTTTAAAGAGTAATGTCAGAGGAGCTTGAGTTTGTTGGCCAGTCCTATTTGTTTATATTCTACAAAGTTATAAATGCAGATATATTTCTTAAAAAAACACATTGCTTCGCTTCAGAAGGCTTTTATTAGCCCCCTGGAGCCATATGGATTACTTTTATGATGGATGTGTGTGCTCTTTTGGGCTTCAAAATCTCGGTTACTATTCACTCCCATTATAAAGCTTGGAAGAGCCAGAATATTTTTTAATATAACTTTGATTGTGTTTTGACTGGAAGAAGAAAGTCATGTACACCTTGGATGGCTTGAGGGTGAGTAAATTATGGGATAATTAATTTTTTATGGTGAGCTAACCCTTTAATATGCATACAGTATACTGAATTAACATACAGTATACCCACGTAGTGCAATATATATTATATAGCATATCTCAGTTGGTTTATTATTTGTATCATCACAATGTAAACTATATTGTCATCCCCCTCTAATCTGTTAAATGCGACTAAGGCATGCAGATATTAAGATATTATAAACATTAACATGATTTCCTGTAAAGCTGCTTTGAAACATAATATATTGGGAATAGTGCTATATAAAAAAAAATGTATGAGGTTTGTTAGAAATCTTGGCATTTTCATAGAAGTGAATATATATTTTTCTTATTATACTCAGCTCTGAAATATTTAATCGGTTATAAATTGCTGTCTGTGAGTGCAGTCTCTATACTTAGGAATGACTAAAGTATTGGATATTTATTTTTCCAACCTTGTGGGAACCTTTTACATTTAAATATTCAGTTTGGATGAATTAGTTGTGCATTACTGATGTAGTTCCTGTTGGTGGAATGTGCATTATTTTAATAGTTCCTTTCTGGTAACCTTGCATGTGTTATGTTAAAGTTACCTGCTTTATCGATATTATATGGTCATGATGTTGAAAAATTGCGAATAACTTTATACAGACATGGTCAGTAAATGATTTTGTCTCACGCCATCTCATATGATTGAGTCAGCGTGTTTACTGTACTTCCATTATACAGTTACCAGAATTTTTGCTTTATTGGACAGATTATTTCCTGTGGTAATGCCACAAATCCCACAAAAAGTTTACTTATTTGCATTTGAACCCAGAACATACCTTTAAGAGCAGGACTCAACCTCTTCACACAGGAGGGTTTCAGTTCACCTCTTCAGCAGGAGAAGCTGCTATCAGTGGAATGTGAACATTTCTCACAGCTGAACAACAGTTTTCTGTGTTTGGACCTTTTCCCACTCTCCATCGCTCTTTTCGCAGCCAGAGTCCTCTCTTTCACATGGCCACAAAAACAAATCGACCCCACTAACAGCAGCGTTTATTCACTGCGCAGCCTTGAGCTCAGACTGCTCTCAGTTTGCCAGGACAAAGCAAATTCATGGATTTAAACAGTCAGCTATAGAGCAACTGAGTGTGTGTGAGGCTGTTGACAGATGTGGGTGGGTGGATGTGTATGTTCAGCTATGTAGGTGAATCGCACGAAAACGTGTCCAGGTGTCCGTTTACCCCAAAACCAAAAGGAAAAAATTATACAACATTTTTTTTTTTTAGTTTTTTCAAAATTTATTTTAAAATTTACATTATTATTTAATTTTATTCCCGATAATCTATTATTATTGGTGGTTCTTTCTAGATTCTGATTGCTGTAATTTAACTGTATTAATGTAATTAAAAAAAAATTGCAGAATGAGATTTTCCAACTGTCTTCCATTGTTTGACAAAACAATTGATCCATTGTGCCAGTAAAGCCATTTATAAAAAAAAATATATTTGTTTCAGTCCCTGATCACAGGAATAAAAGACATTTTAAAATGTATTAAAATAGAAAACAGTTGTTTTATAAATAATATTACTGTTTTTACTGTATTTTTGATCAAATAAATGCAGCCTTGGTAAGCATGAGACTTTTTTTTCCCCAAAAAAGATTTTTAAAATCTTTTGAATGGTAGTGTATATCGTAAATGTATAGTAGTAAGTAAAAAGAGATAGGTCATGAAAACTGATTGTTTTGGCGAATGATACCAAGCAGATTTGAAATAAAATGTGTAGAAAAAGTCTCTCTGTAGGCACTAGAATCAGTCTCTACTCCAAGTTTGACAGCAGCGAGTTACTCTGAAGAGCTGCCCTGACTCTGCTGTCTAAGCAGGGATGCCCTGTTCTCTCCTTAAATTTAGCATGCTTTCTTCTTGTTTAATGGACCTGTTGTTGAGCTAGCATTTGCCAGTATATAACAAATAACGGTTCACTCGGTTCATGTCTGCTCGTCTGCATTTGGCCTCTTCGTTTCCAAAGGTGCGGTCCTTTTTATCGCTATGGCCGATTAAACTACCAGCAGCAGTCTGCAAATGTTCATCTAAAAATAAGCCCTGTTTTCAATACTTTTTCTGGTCCACAGTGGACTTCAGTGCTGTACGATATGTTTATTGTCGTTCCCCGGACTCCAGAACCACAAGCTTTGTGAGTTTAGCACCTGCTGAATGTCATGTGGCATCATCCTGGCATGCCGCGCTCTTTGAATTGGCCGATCTTTAGATGATGAAAGCCAGCGCAGGGTGTGTGCAGTCCGTGTTTTGGTTGAGTTTTCTCACACTTCTTATGTTCGAGTTGTCCAAGAGCTGAACGCACTGGCTGGCACAGCTGTTTCGCTGGGGGAAAAAGAGGGTTTTTGACTTAAACACCAAAGAGAATCTGTTTTGCATACAGTCTTCATTTGATCATGTATGCTAGAGAGGAAATTGTGTTGGTTGGACATTGTCTGGTTCAACAGTATCAAGTTTACAAAAATATTTCCCAGAAAGCCTTCTCAGAAGTTAATGATATGGTAAAACATCAAACCACACTTTTCTTCAGACTCTGCCCTGGTCCAGTTTCCAATCTGATTCGTTGCTCTTCATTTGCTTGAAGATTTGCTCATGGAAATCAAGCCCACCAAGCTTAGCCTTTGAGAAAAGATTGCGAAAAGTTGTCAGAATAATTAATGAACTGTGATTCCAGATTAATGCTAATGATGATGTCTTTCTCTGTGTTTAGGCTTACACCAGTGTGTCCAAGGCCTCACTAGGACTGGCAGATCACAGGGAGTTGGGAAAGATGATGAACACCATCATCTTCCACACCAAGATGGTGGACTCTCTGGTGGAGATGCTTGTGGAGACTTCTGACCTTTCCATTTTCTGGTATGACCTCACATCAAAGAAAAGGTCATTCAAAGATATTACATTAATGTGGTAGAGTAGAACACTGAATAGACAAAAAGTGGCTTTAGAAGTAAAAAAAAAAAAAAAAAAATGTTGACTTGCAATTCTTTATGCGAGTCAGTTAATTCTGCAGCTGCTCTAGGTTCATTGAAAGGAATCATCTGTTATTTTGATTCAGACTTGAGTTTGAATTTTTTTGTCCAATATATTTTAATTTATTTGTGTATTTTATTCATTTAAAGGGATAGTTCACCCAAAAATGAAAATTATCCATTGATTTACTCACCCTCAAGCCATCCTAGGTGTATATGACTATCTTCTTTCAGACGAACACAATCAGAGATATATTTAAAAATATCCTTAGTCCTCCAAGGTTTATAATGGTTGTGAATGGGGGCTGCGTTTTGAAGTCAAAAATAATACATCCATAAAAAAAAAAAAAAAAGTAATCCAAATGACTCCATGGGGTTAATAAAGGCCTTCTGAAGCGAAGCAATGTGTTTTTGAAAGAAAAATATCCATATTTAAAACTTCATAAATTCAAATAACTAGCTTCTGATGGACGAAAGTACGCAGTATGGTCGACTTGGCCAAATGAGTAATGCGATGTATGATGCAGGATGTAGGAGTATTGTAAGCTTAGACGTCTCTCGCGGTTCAAGCAAATAGGACTGTGCAACAAATTTAAGCTCCTCTTCTCTTATATCAAAATGCTTAGAAATTTCTCTTTAAAAATTATCGTTGTAGACTTATAATCCATGACCGGTGATTTGTTTTGCTCTATTCTCTGCTCCCCCACGTTCATCATTACGTTGTGCATCTGGTCAAAGGATACTCTTCCGCTGCAAATCAACTTGTTGCGCATTTTGCGTACGGTCACCACCGGAAGCTAGTTATTTGAATTGATAAAGTTTTAAATATGGATATTTTTTTCTTACAAAAACGCACGCTTCGCTTCAGAAAGCCTTTATTAACCCCCTGGAGTCGTATGGATTACTTTTTTTTTTTTTTTTTTTTTATGAATGGATGCATTGTTTTTGGCCCCCCCTTCACAATCATTGTAAACCTTGGAGGTCTAAGGATATTTTTAAATATATCTCTGATTGTGTTCGTCACATACACTTAGGATGGCTTGAGGATGAGTAAATCATGGGATAATTTTCATTTTTGGTTGAACTATCCCTTTAATTGTCTATTGTAGCCCGCAAAGACGATGCAAAATTGATTAACTTAACGGTACCTGGCCTTTTTTCCAAACTACATTTTAATTCACGGAAAGCTCGCAACTTGGGCAAAATATGATTCTTTTTTGCCATGACGCTATTGATTCAGCAGTGGCACAGGAAACGCTGCTTAACGCCAGCTCCACAATTGGCAGAAGGCATATCTGATCTCAGAACCCCATAGCAACTGTCTGTTGTGCCTCTTGTTTTTAGATATTTCTCTTTCATGCTGGGTGGAAAGCAGACAGGGGCGTTTCTAATGATTAGATATGACTGTACCAGACGGTGAAGTGAACTGGCAACTCATTTTCTCTCTCTTTGATAGCTTTTACAGCCGAGCCTTTGAAAAGATGTTCCAGCAGTGTCTCGAACTGCCGTCCCAGTCTCGATACTCCATCTCCTTCCCTCTGCTCTGCACCCACTTTATGAGCTGCACCCATGAGCTCTGCCCTGAAGAGGTGAGTCGCACTGACCTGGAATCAGTCCAACAGGCCCCAAGAGGAGCACAAATGTCAGATTCACTTCACAGGGTTCGTACAGAGTTTTGAAAGTTTGGAAAATGTTTGATTTTAACCGTTATGTTTTCAAGGTTTGAAATGTGCTTGAATTTTGAATATCATCCTTAAAAAAGCTTGATATATTATTTCTTAGAATGTCTCGATTAAAAAAAGGAAAGCAAAAATAACCTTTAAAGATTGGAAGTGCATGAGATAGATTGGCGCCCGAAAATTGCATCCGCATTAAGCACGACTTGTCTTCAAGTTCAATGCAGGTCCGAGTTGTTCATGAGACTGTATAAATGACAGCTGGCTGAAAGAGAAGTATGAAATCTCTACGTCAGGGGTCGGCAACCTATGCCAGTGTTGACATGCGGAGAGGTAATCGCTGGAACGTGAGCAAAAGCGAGAGAGGTGTATGTATTTCATTCAGATAAAGTACCTCGTACCTGCATATAGATCTACTTTTTGAGGTAATCATTCCTCATAGTAACATGGCTTGTTTTATTAAGTTAGGAGTTATAAACTATTAAAGTGTGAGAATTAAACTGCACAAGTCATTGAAAGCGCGCAGCTCTGATAAACCATTAGCGCAACCACTGCACATCACGCACACACAAGTTACTGACTGACAGCTTACAGCTTGTCCAGCTGCACATACTGTAGTCAATGCTATAAATTTCAGAGATATGCAACCAAGTATATTGAGTCCTATTTAACATTTCACACACATCAAAATGACTGTGATTCATGTAACTCCGTTCATGCATACCTGGTCACTTCATTCGTTTTCTCTGATCGGATAGCTA
The DNA here is from genome assembly GCF_019924925.1 of Ctenopharyngodon idella. Taxonomy (NCBI): domain Eukaryota; kingdom Metazoa; phylum Chordata; class Actinopteri; order Cypriniformes; family Xenocyprididae; genus Ctenopharyngodon; species Ctenopharyngodon idella. The sequence goes on along the minus strand of NC_067228.1, from coordinate 6,605,813 downwards.
ATCAATCGTAAATGAAACTGAAAGTTCAGCATCACATACTGAAGCTCAACACACAGTTATCTTCATTAAAAGTAGTGACACTAAATTATCTTACTAGTTCTGATGCCGCTCTCTCTCCAATTGTGGTCTTTGATCTTGAAATTGGGTAATGAAAAAGTAAAATGAAGCTCAGATCCTGCTTGCTATCTTTTTTTGGGGGGGACTTCATGACAAGCAGGTTGCTGACCCCTGTTGTATGTTAAGGAGCGAAAACACAAAAGCTGAAACGCTGTATAATTAAAAAATAAGGCATCGAAGTTTGCGCTAATCAGTTCTCACCAGCCTGCCAAGGTAACCTGAGTTTTTATTAATACTTGAAATGAGTTCTACAATAGACTACTGTTTTATAGTAAATAAAGTATTATTACTGCATATTAATAGAAAAAGTTGCGTATGTCTTTCGGAAGCAAAGCACTTGCTTCAGTTTTTATGAAAAGAACAAGCATGCATGAATGAGAAAAAGGTTTTTAGATTTGATTATTCAATTTCTGTTTTATTTCTTACTTTAATGCTTCTGTCAGATGTGAAATGAAAAAAAAGTAAAGCATTGTTCATTTCATTTGTTTCTTGTATTTGTTCTACTGTTTGTGCATCCTTTTTCTCATTTTTAATAACAAAGATAAAATGACAAAAAGAACTATATTGTGATTATTAATGTAGTAATTATTATTAATATAAAGGATTAGAGGAAATGATGCCGTGTAATGCATTGAGAATCGTTTTATAATCAAATTGTTGCCCTCTGAAACGTAATCGAATCATGAGGCAAGTGAAGAGTCACATCTATAGAGTTAAAGGATTAGTTCACTTTCAAATGAAAATTACCCCAAGCTTTACTCACCCTCAAGCCATCCTAGATGACTTTCTTCTTTCTGATGAACACAATCATAGAAATATTAATAAATATCCTGACACATCCGATCTTTATAATGGCAGTAAGCGTTACCAAACGAGTATGAGCTGAAGAAAGTGTCTCCATCCACATCCATCCGTCATAAACATATTCCACGCAGCACCGGAGGGTTAATTAAGGCCTTCTGAAGTGAAGCGATACGTTTGTGTAAAAAAAAAAATCCATATTTAACAAGTTAGGAAGTAAAATATCTAGTTTCCGCCAGACCGCCTTCCGTAATCTTCAAAAAGCTTACACTGTACGTCCTACGCCTTCCCTATTAATATTTCTACGATTATGTTCATCAGAAAGAAGAAAGTCATATACACCTAGGATGACTTGAGGGTGAGTAAAGCTTGGGGTAATTTTCATTTGAAAGTGAACTAATCCTTTAACTTTCTTCTACTTTTTTTTTGTTTTGATATCCCGATTCATGTTTCGCCCTCTACTGTACGGCTCTGAATTTGCGCTTGACTCGTTTAGATGCAGAATGTGTTTCATATTCGTTTTGTTCTTTGTGTAAAATGTTTTACAATTGATTATTGATATATGTATTCTTTTTTTAATCTGTTTTCTTTTTTTCTTCTTTTGGAAATGGAAAGTCACTGGAAATGCAAAATGGATTTTTTTTATTTCGGTTGGAGCAAATGGAAACAAACTTGTATTTGCTATAGTTTCCCATTTATATAGCAGTTTAGCTTACTGTAGTTTACTTTTCAGCTATTTTGCATATAATGTACATCTCACATTCACTAAATCCTTGATTATTCACCTGTACCCCTTGAAAAGCACTGCTTCAACTGCTTGAAAGTGCTTGAAAAGTGCTTAAATTTCACTCTTAAAAATCTGTACGAACCCTGATTTTAGTAACCTGTTCTAAGAATAGTGTTTCATGACATTTTTGTAGGTATCACTGAGAGGAGTATTGTGAATTTGTATTTGTGAAATTATTAAATGATTGTTACTGTTATCTATAAAATGTATTTATTTTCTCTGAAATGGCCTTTTAATGCAAGTAAAATACAGTAAAAATCAAGTTCAAAATGTTTTCCACAGTTTTTAACTAAATTAAAACAAATAAATAATTCTATATAATTATTTTTTTAATATGCACCAATATAAAATTTATACAATATTTAACAATATTTACCTACATATATTTTTACTAAAGTATTTCAACTTATAAAAATGTCATGATATGTGATTCTGCCAACATTTTTGCAGTGATAGTGATTTTGCAGTTTTAGCCTCATGTACTTTGCTTTCATTGACTGTTATAAATCAGTTGACACCTAATTTATTTAATTTGGTCAGATTATATATTCTATTTGACTTGTCCTGAAATGTCCAGTTTAGTTTCAACACAGACTCTGTGTTTTTGGAAAAAAACTGCTTTTTATGTGTCTGTGAATGTCCCTTAGAGAATATGGCCAGTGTTACTTTTGAGAAGAGGAGTTTGGAAAAGATCTTTCTTTTCTCTGTCGGGTCTCGCCACGGCTTAGCCGCGACCCATGCGAGGGTTCAGGATGGAGTCGTACTGTGAATCCGGAAAGCTCCATGAGTTAACTAGAGCTGGAATGTCCCAACACGCAGCATTGAGCGCTGTGGTCCATGTATCAGGATGTGTACAGAAAACCAAATGCTGAAAAGCATGATTTATTAAATCTGTAATTGAACCATACACCAGTGCAGCTACCCAGGCTCCCCGGGGGCATATGGAAGCCCCTCCGCACACACGAGGAGCACAACAGATTCCTGTTCCCCCCCCGCCCCCCGCCAGTATATGGCCGGCACATTCACCAAGAGTTTGTTCCTGCCAAACATCGTGCCCTCCAATATCCAATTTAATTTGGTAAATAAACCCACATTTTCACTTCTAATTGGTGGACAAACGGCACCCAAACAAACAGCACAATGAGAGTTCTCATGTCATTGCGAGGCCTAAACATTGAGCTGTCTCAGAGCACTTAGAGGAATAAAAGAGATTTATTGAGCCATAGAAGGCTTGGGTTTCCCTTATTTAAACATGAAACTCCCTCTCTCAGCATGTCTCTGAAATGGTCTTCCTCCTATGTCCACTCCACACAGCTTTGGACAGCTGCAAGCTTTATTTATGTTGGAAAAGCACTAAAAGTTTCCAAGAATATTTCCATCCTCGCACAGAAAACTTTTTACAGCGGTTTAGAGAAACAACAAAAGATCACGGCGCTTCAGCAGAGGTTAGCCTCGGCATCACGTCGGATAGATGTGTTATTTCCAACCTGCACTGTCTCAGACTCTGCCCTCAGATGCCCACGAGGAGCGAGGCAGAATATTTGGGGCTCGTCAAATCGGAGTTGAACCACCGAAGCTTTAAATGACACTTTTTGTTTGTCGCAAAGAAGGACCGGCCTCTTCCATCTTGTATGGATTTCGTCAAAACGCACAGGGGCAAAGATTGTTTTGCATTAGTAATTTAGAGAGTATGCACTGTTTGCTCTAGGGAGGGAGTTGAGGCGACAAGACCAGTTGGGCCATAACAAAGAGCCTCACTTACACATGGACAGGCCACAAACAGCACCTCACTGTGAGCCAAATCCACCTGAGCAGCTTGTGTTGGAGTGGTTTCAGCCTCTGACAAGACCATTTTCAGTTGAATTCAACAGTTAATGGCATCCTTACGAATAAAGTCTTTTTCCACCCTGGTTCAATTAATGTATTAAAATGAATATTTTGAATATTTAAAGTCTCTTGGACTGCATTTATTTGATTTAAATGTCACTAAATGCCACTCAAAACCTGTGGCTGGTCCCTTTATACATCCATCGGATGTTATTGGGTGGTTCTTGGCCAGTATAAGACCCTGTTCACAGATGGTTTTTACAGGTGGCCAGCTTAGCCAAATTATTTACTGCTGATACTAAAGGTTAAGGATGTATTTCCTGTGCCTATAGCAGAACAAAATAGAATTGCAATTCCATTTGGTGCCGCTAGTGGTGCAAAAGTGACAATTTACACCTGTATTTAGCACTGTCAATACTAAATGTATGCTACAGAGTGGATCGTACTTTATGCTGAAAATCAAAAGTCTCGCTTAACATTGGGGTTGTGCTAAGGGAAGTCTCCAGTAATGTCTCCTTGTCTGTCCCTCCCTGCAGAGGCACCACATTGGAGACCGCAGCCTGTCCCTTTGCAACATGTTCCTGGACGAGATGGCCAAGCAAGCCCGCAACCTCATCACAGACATATGCACAGAGCAGTGCACCCTGAGCGACCAGGTCAGTGACGCACACACGCTTTCAGCGCTGCCAAAACACAGAGGGACTTTTGGGAGTTCTGGAATTTTCCATGTCATATCTGGGATTTTAACAAACTTAACTGGGTTTACAAAGAGTTCTGCAAATTCACCAGGAATGTTCCATTCCGTTGCAATATGATCGCAATGAAATTAAACGGTGATTGATTCGCTGGACACAGTTGGCAGCAATGATTCGAACACATACAGCCGGCTTTAATGAATAAACTTACACTCACCCCCCTCTGGTGAATGTAACCGTCATGTTGTAAGCAAACAGGACAGCAGCTCATAAGTAACTTCCCGCTTTGCTCATGTCTGGGCTGCGGAAGGCACATTTGTCTTAAGGAATTATAGTCTTAAGGTCCACATGAAACCTATTTTACTTCTCTAATCTGACATATTTCCAAGTGCAGCAAGATATTTATTTGGCAAAGATTTAGGGTAGGACTTTATTTTATTAATCAGGAATTTATTGGATGGTGAAAAGTGGATGTTACAGGTGGTTGTAGGAGAGGTGTAGTAAGAGGGATTTGGATTTGTGTCAACTAAAAAGGAAAATTGTCTCAAAGGCAGAGCAGGTTATCGAATTTTTATGTATACATTTACAAAACTGTTTGATATGTATATATAAAACAAATATGTACATATCACAGAAACAGTTCTCAGTTAATTTTAAGACAAGCGGTTCAGTTAGTCAGTTAAGAACATGTGTGACCAATTCATTGATTCAAATTGAATTTGAGTTTGAGACTGTGTTGAGGCTTTTCGAGTGACTCATTAGAAAGAATCAACTCTTAAGAGTCATTTGTGCATGAGATGGACTGTACTGGCCAGGCTGCAAAGATAATGCAACAGAAATATATCTATTCATTGCCTAAATTTTATTACACCTAATCTTTCATTACATTCATTTAAGGCTGCATGCTCACAACTCAAGCTCACAATTTCTTTTGCCGTGGTGCTGTATTTTAGTTTGACATAAATCATTCGGTTCTAGTATTTTAAGAAAAATGTACGTTTATACACACATTTTTTATTACTTGAAATAACTTGCACTGATGAATTGTGCACAATTTGACCAGGAACTTGTATTGAGAAAGTAAGTAGGGTCAATTTTGATTTCATGTTGACTTTAAAAAGGGGCTTTTTCCTGTTGCTCTTCTGTGTAGCTACTGCCAAAACATTGTGCCAAAACCATCAGTCAGGCCGTGAACAAGAAGTCGAAAAAGCAGACTGGGAAGAAGGGTGAACCGGAGAGAGAGAAACCTGGTGTTGAGAGCATGAGGAAGAATAGACTCCTGGTCACCAAGTAAGGATGAAACTTACTCTTCTTCTATATCTAGTCAGCACGAACTCTGTTAATCCTTGTTGCTCATACTGTATATCTAATATAGTCTGGGTCATTTTGTCTTTTACCTTGTTCTAGTTTCTATAATTGATTTTGTCGATGAGGGCATGTCTGCGTCCCTATTAGAACTCCCCAGTAAAGAATCACTGTGTTAAACAAAACCCAGCTGGAGGCCCTTACCTATTATCCTCCCATACGGCAGACATTCAAACAGATCCCCCATATAATATAAAATGGATTTATCCTAAAACCTGACATGGACGCACATGAGCAATAGTAACAGTATGGCCCCATGGTGAGCAGCACTGTTGTGCTGGTTAAGCTTTGCCTGATTGGCTGTATAATCTGAAGGAAATTAGTTTTTAAGGCTGTCGTCTGGTTTTTACAGTCTGGACAAACTGCACACTGCCCTCTCAGAGCTCTGCTTCTCCATTAACTACGTCCCTAACATGATGGTCTGGGAGCACACCTTCACCCCACGCGAGTACCTGACCTCCCACCTGGAGATCCGCTTCACTAAGTAAGTCAGACTTCCATCTTGATGATTCAGATACCACAAAACTCCTAATCTGAACTCGGGCTAGCGGTATGACCATAATATCTTGGTATGTGTAAATGAATATCATAATGTTGCTGAAAATTCAAAAGAAAAAAAACATTTTTTTATTGAATCACCATGTGGTAATGCCCTTTTTTTGGGGGGGGGATTCCAGTTCATTAAATAGTTCACAATTAAGTTGACACATTTTTATTGTCACACTATATATATATATATATATATATATATATATATTAAATAAATATTGTAACAAACTGATTTGGTGCTCAAGAAATATCAATGTTAAACAGTTGTGCTGCTTAATATTTTTTTAAATTACTTGATGAATATCCTTGATGAATAGAAAGTTCAAAAGATCAGCATTTATTGGAAATAGAAATCTTTTGTGACATTAAAAATGTCTTTACTGACACTTTTGATCAGTTGATTGCATCCCTGCAGAATAAAAGTATTAATTTCTTATTAATACTAGTATTTAGTAACTTTTTTCTGAATCCTGTGGGTTTAAAGATCCCAATAGCCTGAACTGAATTTGGCTGCTACCTCCATAAACACATCACTGCTCGTTTTATCTATTACATTACCCACAGTCAACCCTTCCTGATGAGGTCTATCAGCACTCGTTCCACTCTAGCATCAATCATATTGATTTGCCTCATAGGGGAGAGTTACTGTTGCGTTTTATGTGAGGGGAAAATTGTCTTCCAACTCTCCCTTATTAATTAAGCTGAGAACTCAACGGCTTAAAGAGCCTCTTGGGTTTATTGTTCGATTTGTGTAATTTATTGGACTAGCGGTGAGAGTTTGGGTTAGCATGATTTTTGACACAGTTCCAGAATAGAGCTTTTCCAACTAAATAAACATTGGGCAGAGGAATAACAGGTATTTTCCACTGTTGGACTCAAAACTCTGACGCGGATGCATTGGCTGGCCCCTCTCTCCCGGGCTGTGAACCCCTCATGTGGCCGTGCTTCTCAGCAATGAGAGGCCCTGTTAGCAGATCTCACCACCCAACCATGTGCTGTTATTACCCATTTCCATCTGATGGGGTAAATAGCCTTGATTCAGGTCAAAGCATAAAAAGAATATGTTGTTGTTATGGATCTGTTTATGGTGGCCACCATTGCTCTCTGAACAGCACCAAATAACCAAATCCAAATTGACCCTGATTACTTTCTTAACATATCTTCCAGGTCTTACTGTGCATGATTAATTGGTGCATTTTATTCCAAAGAAAAAAAAAAAAAAATCTTCGTAAGCTTTTATCAAAATGTAATAACTTGGTCCAACTTTGAAACGATTTTCCTTTTCAGCTGTCACAGATTTTTTTTTCTTTTCTTTTTTTTTTTTTTTTTTTTGCTAATATAGTTTTATTGTTTATTATTTATATAATTTAACTTAAGTTTATTGGGTTGCGAACATAATTTCATGTTCAATTTAATGACTTTTAAATAAGAACTATTTCTGAGTAAAAATGCATATTTAGTAGGAAATTATGTAAGGCAGGATTTTATCACTTGGGGGTTTTTTATTTGATTGTTCATTCAATTGTATTGATTACTGTTTTTATTTATATTATTATTATTATTATTATTATTAATACTATTATTATTATTATTTTGTTTTCTTCCTGCTTGGTCTTGGTTACATCAGCATAAATGTTGTTTCCAATGTATAGGAAGTAGGACTGGGACAATAAATCGATTCATCTTTATTCGTGGATCGATTCTGCGATTTTTCCGAATGCATCACGATTCTCTCTTGAATTGATTCGCTCTAGGCTCGTTTTTAACCGTACGCTCAAATGCTCATGAAGAAGAGCGCTCGTGCGTTCGGTTGAGTCTGAGAATGTACTTGTACCTCAGAATGCTTTTATGACAAGATTAATGTAAACATCCCACTGCAAACTTTATGAATTATTATTTTATAGAAGGTTCAAGTGGTGGTTGTAAGGAATTGGCAGAGTACGGCTGTTTCTAAAGCACGCAGTGCCACCTGCTGTTAAAACCTAAGCTTAGAATCAATTCGAGAGAGAATCGTGATGCGTTCAGAAAATCTCAGAATCGATCCAGAATCATTTCTCGATTTACAATGCATCGATTTATTGTCCCAGCCCTAATAGGAAGATACATTTTGATAAAATATTAAGAGAACAAACACTTTGTTCCTTACATGCACCGATTAATAATGCACAATAAAACCAGATTTTTGTCTTTCTTGTCTTTCGCTTTGTGTCTGTAACTGTTGCTCAGGTCCATAGTTGGGATGACCATGTACAACCAGGCCACACAGGAGATCGCCAAACCATCAGAGCTGCTCACCAGCGTGCGGGCCTACATGACAGTGCTGCAGTCCATTGAGAATTATGTGCAGATTGACATCACCAGAGTGTTTAACAACGTGCTGCTGCAGCAGACCCAACACCTGGACAGCCATGGAGAACCAACCATCACCAGCCTCTACACCAACTGGTGAGACTCTGTCAATATTAGAATGGCCACAGAGTTATTTCAGAGCTTAACTTTTGCTTTTACAATAGAATGAAGGGCTCTGTTCCAAAACCAAGTATACTCCCTACATAGGCTGCTGCTTAGACAGCATTCTAACTGAAATAGAACCTCTTAAGTGACAGATTTAGAGAACTCTACATAGGCTGCAACAAATGGCACTCCTAACTCAAATCTTTGACTTAATTTGGATACATGATGCTCTAAAGGCCCCAATAATGACAGTGAAATCGAAGAACTAGGGTTGTCAAAAGTACCAACCTAGGTACCAATTTAAAATTGAAATTAGCTGAAATTTTAAAAATGTGATGACACCAGCATTTCCCCCTAGCATTTTAAGTGCTGTTGAGCGGATTCTTAAACATCTCTGATTGGCCATTGTGTTCACGTGCTCAACAGACATGTCTGTGATTGGCTACAATGATCAATGCTTCAAAAACATGTTGTAATAGACATCTTTGATGTTCTTCACCGAGCGCTTACACAGATACTCACAGGAGCGTTTGAAAGCAGGCGTCTATCTGCGGATCCCTAATATATCTGCTGACTCCTGCTTTCAAACGCTGCTGTGTGTATCTGTGCAAGTGCTAGGTGAAGAGCGTCAAAGGTGTCTATAAGATGACTTATCTGTTGAGCATGTGAACACAATGGCCAATCAGAGGTGTTTAAGAATACTCTCAACAGCACTCAAAATGCTAGGGGGAAATGCTAATATCGTCACATTTTTAAAATTTCAGTATCGACTTGGTACTAAAGTCTGTACTTTTAACAACCCTGCGAAGAACTAACTGGTGTGATGTCATTTCGAACAAAATCAGGCCAAAAAAAAGTTTGTTTCGGGAGTTCAAAACAGCTTGCCAAATCGAACTTTCTGGAAAAGTCCGCTCCAGCTGGTGAATAACTTTGAATTACCGTTGGTCCATGGGAATTAAGTAATAAGTAGGTGCGCTCTGGAGCTCTGCCTTGTTCAGTCCATTGAAGTCAGACACAAGAAAAAACATGAACTGGAGAGCTGCTTTATAGTAGAAATTGAAGTTGTAATTCCAATTGAAAGTGACACTGACCTGTGAAGCTGGTTGTTTTAAAGCAGTACATTGCATAAAGTGATAGATAAATAAACATAATGTGACTTGACTAACAGTATACCACTGCAAAGGTATTTCAAATCTTTTTACCCTTAAACGAAGAATGAAGAAGAAAGATTAAATCGGGGCCTCTTAGCTCCAACTCACCTGCCTGGAAGTTTCTAGTGATCCTGAAGACCTCGATTAGCTGGATCAGGTGTATTTAATTAGAGTTGGAGCTAAACTCTGCAAGGCAGTGGCCCTCCAGGAGCTGAGTTTGAGACCACTGCCTTAAAATAAAACATTGGTTTGGTGTAAATCTGTTCGCAGGTATCTGGAGACTTTACTGCGGCAGGTTAGCAATGGTCACATCGCTTACTTTCCTGCCATGAAGGCCTTCGTCAACTTGCCCACAGAGAATGAGCTCACCTTCAATGCAGAGGAGTATTCCGACATATCTGGTGAGGGGAAAAAAGCATGCCATAAAGACACATTGAATAAAAGATTTCCTTGTTTAGAAACATTTCACATAGTTGTCTTCAGCTGGATGTGATTATTTCCACACTCAAACTGCCATAGCACGTCTGAAGTTCTTGACTTTGTCTCTCAGAAATGCGCTCGCTGTCTGAGCTGCTGGGTCCATACGGGATGAAGTTCCTCAGCGAGAGCCTCATGTGGCACATCTCTTCCCAGGTGGCCGAACTCAAGGTGAGCGATAGGGGTCTCTGAGGTGAAAGGTCACATCATTAGGCTTGTCACAGTTCCAAATTTGTTTGCCTTCCTCGGAAGCACAGTTTTCTGTTGACGACTGCCTGAGAGCAGTTAGAGCCTCTTTTCAACAACGGGTGAACAGTGATTCCCACAGTCACTTTGACTCACCGACAGGTCCAGAGTGAATTTGTGGAATTTTTATTTATTTATTTATTTACATATTTACTTATTTACTTGATGTATTTCATTTTGAGTTTTATTCATTTGTATAGGTAAGGGTACCGGCAGGTCTAGACCGAATCTGTGGAATTTTTTAATTATTTATTTATTTTTTTTACTCCTTTATTTATAGTTTTTAAAATTTTGAATTTTATTTATTTTTATTTATTTATTTAAAGTCACTTTGACTTACTGCCAGGTCATTCTTTTATTTATTTTGTATTTACATTTACATTTATTCATTTGGCAGACGCTTTTACCCAAAGCGACTTACAACAATACAACAAGCGATTCATCATGAAGAGGCAAATAGACACAAGAAGTGCTCACAATACAAGTTTCAGACATTGCTCAGGGTAACATGTAGCGCGCCTCCCATCCAATAAATCACAATAATCTTTGTGCTTTGTTACTTTTGATATGAAGCAAAGTCTCAGATTTCAAATAACGTAGATCTTATTATGAGATTCAAAAAATAAATACCGTTTTGGCGCTGTTTAATGTGACGTGACAGATCGCTTTAGCGCCTCAGTTAAAGAGAAGTGGCAGCACAGAGCCCATGTGAACTTATCCTCTGCGCTTTAATACCAGTTACAGTGCGAAATACACATGAATAAACATCTGAAGGTATGTTAAAATATACAGTACAACTTACCGAAATCTGTATCATGTCTTGTGTAATAGCTCAATCAGTGTTTCAACCTCGGAAAGACGTCAATAAAACAGCTTGTAAACAAAGTCACGTAACGTCACATTTACCTCAGAAAACATTCAGTGACCATAAACTCATTAGTCAGCTAGAAAAGTGAACTCTAGAAGGCGCATTCTGATAAATATAGATGCACCGTTACATATTCATTATAATGTTCTTCAATATTTAATGCATGTTTGAATAAACCAGTTATGACAGCCACGATTTAAATGTTTATATTTAAAAAAAAAACAAACAAAAAAACGAATTGGAGTAGAAATATAATTCTAAACTTTATTTATAATAAAAACATCATTGAGTGTAATTTAAGTGTTTGTATATAAATATATAAGTTAATTTAACCTTCAATATTATTATAGTAGTACCAACTGACTCCCATGTGTAGTTTACAGCATTAGTTGAGAGATTTTTTTTCCTCAAGAAAATTTGCCATGTAGGCTACTGTCACTGAAATGCTACATCCAAAATAATCTATATCGAATCGAATCGAAAGCATGTGAATAGTAATCGAATCGAATTGTGAAAATTGTGTCAATACCCAGCCCTAAGCATAAGCTAGAATAGGGAGGGATTAAATGAAATGAAAGGATAGGTTATTTTTATTTATATTTATTATATTTAGTGTATATGGAGAAGAGGAGGGGTCCAAGAACTCTACCCTGAGGAACCCCTGTGATCAGTTGATGCACTTTGGATACCTCCGTTCTCCAGGCAACTCTGAAAGAACTACCTGTGAGATAGTATTTAAACCAGTGAAGTGGAGTACCTGTGATGCCCAGTGATGAGAGGGTGGACAGAAGTATTTGATGATTCACAGTGTCAAAATCATCAGATGGAAAAATGAAGCTTCAAAAATAATGACTTTTATTCATTGTACAAAAATATAGTCTCGCACATGAGTAAAGATGGAAGCATCACATGACCTTAGAACAGGGCTGAAAGTAGTGGACACATGATGTGTTGAACTTTGTGAATGATGGACGTTCCAATATTACAGAAATCTGAAGAGCTTTCTGTGGATTTCTGCAGCTACCGATTCCATGTAAGCCTGCTTACTGGGAACACAGTTTAGGTAGCACTTCCCCTCGCTCCGAGTTATTGGATAACATTTAGACAATGACAGCTGAGAACTGTCAGCAATGATGGATTAACAGCAACTATGATCAATCCTGAACCAAATGCTACTTTGATTACATTGAAGGCAAAGCCTTCCTCATGAAGTATGAATGGTGTATTGTTTGCACTCCCTGACATAATGATTTAGGAATGAACTGTTTTTTCTCTCTTAGGCAGAGCATCTGCATGTAAAGCCCTTTGTTTTTTATTCAACAATGGCAGCAGGTTTGCAAATGTGTGATGTAATTGAAACAGACTTCTGCGTTTATAAAAGTTTCTTGAGCAACAAGAGCCAACCAAAGTGTGTGAACACAGGCTTGGCACATGTCAGTGATGTTCTAACATGCAAACCTCTCTCCCTCAGCTGAAAGTAATTTTGGGGGGGGACGACAAATTTCCTATCTGACCCACAATCAGCTGTGTAGTGAAATAGTTTATTTTGCATTTCTATTCTGCGGCATGCTCACCAAAGGACTTAAACGTGGAATATGTTTTCTCTTAGAGCTCAAATTACGCAAATGATTTGATGACATGCAAACTCATGCTCTTGCATTTCTTTACAGTTCCCGTCTCAGGCGATTTCATATCTTTAATCGGCTACTGTTCAAAATTGTTCTGCTTTGGTGTTAAAAGTAATGTTCTGGGTTCAAAATTGAGTTCAATCGACAGCATTTATGCCGATTATCACATTAAAAATATTTTCTGCTAATCAACATTGTGTCATAAATGCTTAGATTGCAATGCCTTTGAAGGATGTACAGACTTCAGACTTATTCACATAATTTTTTCCTGCTTATTCATCATACTGTCTTTTGTTGCCATTTCAGAAACTTGTGGTGGACAATGTGGAGGTTCTTACCCAGATGAGGACCAGTTTCGACAAGCCGGACCATATGGCAGCACTCTTTAAGCGGCTCACATGTGAGTATCCATTGTGGGATTTTTAATTATATATATATATTTTTTTTAAATGAATATTTTATTCAGCAAGAATGCAATAAATTGGACAAAAGTGACAGCAAAGACTACAACACATTTCTATTTTTAATAAATGCATCCCGGAACAAATGTATCACAGTACATTTTTGTAATATAAATAATTTCAATACTAAATGCAGTAGTATCTCAACTAAATTCCTTTTTTTTTTTTTTCTCAGATGAATCTGCCCATGAGCAGCATGTAAAAACAAAGCGAACTGTGTTTGGTCACTTTGTATGTCACTTATCTTCCTGTTGAAGTGGCAGTTTTTGGCCAGAATTAGCTTTAATGAGAGGAGACTTACATTTTGACATAGTTTTAGAGTCATAAATGCGTGAAGCTTTATTAATATTCTGAGGCAAGGTCAGAAATTGCAAATGAAACACCAAAAAAATTAAAAATGGCAATTTTTATAATTGAAAAATTTGGAATATTTTAAAAATTTTACCTTTCCAGTCCTGTCCACTTACCACAGGTCGAGAAGCACTGTATTAGACAATAGCTGTTTGGAATGTCGTGGTATGAGCTGTAATAACACGCACCCTGCACCCCTCGTGGCAGACAGGACCCTCTACACAGAGCTATTTGTGGTATTTGTTATGGCTTGTCCTCATACAGTCCTGTATTACTGAGCTCAAATGTGAGCAGGAATTTAAAAATCTCGTCTGAGGAATGTGACCCATATACACACCACCTGCAGACCTATTTTTAGTGGTTCTAAAGGACGAAAATGGCCTATTTTTGGAAGTTATTAATATGACTTGTCTTCTATTTCTGTAGCGGTTGACAGCGTGCTGAAACGGATGACCATCATCGGCGTGATTTTGTCGTTTCGCTCTCTGGCTCAGGAAGCTCTCAGAGATGTGAGTTGTTATCCAGACATCTCATCTCATTTCTCTCACACTCACATGGACAGCGCTTCAACTCAATGGAAGGATGCTGTACATCTCATAGCTGAGATCTAGCTCATTCCAACAGTGTATTACTTTTTTCTACCGTGAAACATAAAAGGAGATGTTAGGTAAAATGTTCAAGCTGCTGTTTTTCCATACAGCAAATGTGGGCGGTGATTTGTACAGCCAAGCTCCAAAAAAGACAAAAAAGCAGCATTTAAGTTGTCCATATGACAAAAATAAAAAATAGAAATGTTGACTTTAAAAATAAACTGAAATAAACATTTAAGTTAAAGTACTAAAATTAAACAAACTGTAACCGAAATAAAAATAAATTAAAGCTAAATAGAAATATTAAAAAAAACAATAAAAAAGACAATTACTAAAACTCAAACTAAAATTAAAATGAAAACTTAAAATATAAAAATGAAAGCTAATTCAAAATATTAATAAATACTATTATAGTATATAAATTATACTAAAATTACACCGATTCAAATATGCCACCTGAAGATGCATCAAGTTTGGTTGTCACGTGTCACATGACAAGTTTGAGCTACAGTAAGAGAAGATTTATAGTGAATGATAATTGAAATTTTTTGCTGTCAAAGTGCTGTCAAATCGATTTAATTACGATTAATCACATCTAATGTAAAAGTTTGTGTATATATACGTGTGTGTGTGTAGGTATGTATATGTATGTACACATTATATATTTACAAACTTTTATGTTAGATGTGATTAATAGATTTGACAGCACTAGTTTATATATATCATATGGCTTTGTGTGTGCTTTTTGGAGCTTGACACAATAAATCACTGTCCACAATTATTGTAAGGAAAAGAGCAGCTCAGACATTCTTCTGACTTTGTTAGAAGGAAGAAAGTAAATAATATGGCATTGGAATGAGGATGACCGTTAACTATTCCTTTGTTTGGAAATGTTCTAGCACAAATGAGCTCTAATCACAGATGTGTCCTTTTCTCCAGGTGCTGTCCTGCCACATTCCCTTCCTGGTGAGCTCCGTGGAAGACTTCAAAGACCACATTCCTCGTGAAACTGACATGAAGGTAGGTGACGTTCAGACTTGCTGTTGGCAGTAACAATGGGCCGCTGGACCTGAAATTCTCCCTTTTCTCAGGTGGCCATGAACGTGTATGAGCTGTCTTCTGCCGCAGGCCTGCCCTGTGAGATCGACCCTGCTCTGGTTGTGGCTCTGTCTTCCCAGAAGTCTGGTAAGTTATTTAAGACCATTTGAAATGGCAGTGCACATCAGGCCATTTGATCCCAGATGCAAAAAGTTAAATCTTTTTTGGCATCAATATATAAACTGGCTAATTTTTTTCACAGTCAGAGGAAAATAAAATGCCGTAACTGGAAGTTCTTTGGTTTTGGCCTCCTAAGAAAGTGCTGATATGCATCAGGTGTTTTTGCTCTAGATTTGTTAGAACGGTGAACGTCCACTTTTGGATTGCTCCTTTCATCAGCATTTGCCCCAAAATACATAGTTACCAAAGTGTGACGTCGGTGTGCACACACTTGAAAGAAATGTTAAACAAGATTTTTTTTTTTTTTTTTTTTTTTTTTTTCCAAAGTGCACTTTGGTGCTCACATCTTAAGACCATTTTATGCCAAATGATTTACCAGAAATCCCTGTATTAAGACCTTGGAATCAAGCTAGCTGGCTGTAAAAATGGTTTGGTTTGTGCTGAAACGTTAAGTGGTATCACATGCTTTAGATCAATCTGGTCAAGTACTGCAGCGTTAGGATGCTTGCTTGCACTGTGATTACGGTGTAACCTCATGCTATAATACACACTTGAAAACATGCATTACATCCACACCCATGTTCATGTTGGTCACAGTATCAGTTTACCATGTCTTATTATTTCTGTGGTGAATGATTTCACAAGAAAGTTTAAAACCTCACATGGCCAGGCCTATCTTAACCACAACCTCAAGAGTTAAAAATAATAAAAAATATCTGTGCATAGCAGATCTGCACTTTAGTATCTCATGATTGCTGTTTTCAGTGTTGAAGAGTAGCTAACTAAAAGTGACATGTGACAATACTCTGCTCTATTCGAAACAGCGTCGCTTTGCCAGTAGCGCTACTTTTTTGTGTAACAATGTAATGTGACAAAAAAGTGCTACATCAATTAGATTTTTTTGTCACACTGATCTACTAATGCAGCTTTACAGCCAATCAAACTGAGGCCCTGTCCACACGAACGCGGGTATTTTCAAAACCGCAGCTTTTTCTGTGTGGTTTGGCCGTTTGTTCACGTGCAAACGCAGTATCCGGTCACTGAAACCGAACTTTTTTGAAAACTCCTGCCGGGGTGAAGATTTTTAGAAACTCTGGTTGCAGTGTTGTCATGTAGATGGTAAAACCAGAGATTTTGGCTTGTGATGAACCGGAACCGGTAATAACCTTTTCTCCAGGCTTCTGGAAAAAATTGGCCAACATGGCTTTACGATGAGGGTTATATCGCCACCTGTTGGTTTGGCATGCTCTTGACAGGGCTTCATAGCGTGTTTTTGAGTTTTCATCAACCTCCCCCTGTTTAAACTGCAATTCATCGACTGGCCGCTAGGGACAGGCTCCAAAAGAGAGCAGAATCTCATTGAGCCCCATGTTAAAATGTCCAACTTTACAGCAGAAAAAAACATGTTTACAGCTTGTTACAAATGTGGTTTTGGTCTATATAGCTAATTTTACTCTTCATGACAACTGTGAGGGGGGTGAATTTTTTTTTATTTAATATTTATTTATTTATTTATTAAACAAAGGAGGAATAACTGTGTTTATAAAAATACCTGTGTACGTGTGAACTAGGCCTGACTAGGCCTAATTAAACACTGAATGCTGCTGTTTATCACTGTTTTTGACTCGGTTATATAAATTAGGATGCTTTTTAGTTTTGTTAGGTCATTTAGTGTAAATATACTTATGTGCAGTTGGTTTTGTTCTTAATACATTAAGTATTATTAATTTTTACAAAAATGTATTAGTATACACTACTGTTTGGGATCAGTAATATTTCACGGTTTTACGGTTTCCACAAAAATATTAAGCAGCACAAGAATTTCCATCATCGATAATAATAAATGTTTCTTGAGCAGCAGATCAGCATATTAGAATGATTTCTGAAGGATCATGTGACACTGAAGACTGAAAATTCAGCTTCATCATCATCCCAAGAATAAATTACATTTTAAAATAGAAAATGGTTGTTTTAAATTGCAATGATATTCAAGAATATTGCTTTTTTTTTTTTTTTACTGTTTTTTCAACAAATAACATTAAAATTTCAAATGTATTTTTGTTTTTTATGTATTTTTGATCAAATAAAAATAAAATTTATTTTTTTTAAATTATAAAATCTTACTGACCCCAAACTTTTGAAGGGTAGCATATGTAGAATTAAATTGCACTATTGTTATCATTTACACGCTGTAAAAAAACGAAACAAATTTACACAATAAAATACCGTTTTCTGTTGAAACAGTAATATACCATAAAAACGATGCATTTTGGGTAATATTTGTTGTTTTAAGAAAAGAGGCCTATAGGCTACTTTCTCAAAAACGACAAATAATATCACCCAGAATGCACTGTAATATACAGAATGTATTGTAATATACAAAAGTAATATACTGTTAAGACAATGCATTTTGGGTAATATTTGTCATTTTAAGAAAAGAGGCCTATAGGTTACTTTCTCGAAAACAACTAATAATATTACCCAGAATGCATTGTTTTCACGGTATATGACTGTTTCGATGGAAAATGGTATTTTACTGTGTAAATTTGTTTCATTTTTTTTCTTTTTACAGTTATTTTTTAGAGTGTAACCTTGTAAGAAGTTCAAACTTAAACCACTACTTCAAATTATCCTGTCATTTGCAAAGCTAGTTTCAAAGTAGCTTCCGTCACACTGCTGTTTTCAGCTGCATTTGTCCAGCATTGCTTCTGAAACCTTCATCAGGCATTAGAGCCCATTCGAGGAATCAGCTTCCTGAGAAGAGCCTTGTGCACTTAAACACCTCATACCGCATAGCAGTTTTCTCGAATTGAGCAAAGCTCTCCGGTGAACAGCTTTCATTTTCTCAGAGCAGCCCAGACCCTCCAGGGCCTTTTGGCCAGCACCGATGTTTTTGTTCTATTCCCCTGATGGTTAAATCCAAACGTCTTCTGTTTACTATCTAAATAGCAAGTCAACTCAAACTAGACTTAATTGAATCACTCCCAAATGCTGTTGCGCTAATAACATAAATAAGAGTTAATTTTTGGACATTAGCGCCGTTTTTCTTGGCTCTTCACGCAGATTTTCGGACACTGTCCAGAGAGAGAAATGCAATCGCTGCGATTTCCCTGCCGTCTCACAATGGCAACACATCAGTACTCTGAGTCACCTTAAGGAAAATTCATGAACTCAATTCTCCATGTTTGTAACAGAAAATATTAGCCCAGAGGAAGAGTACAAGATCGCCTGCCTGTTGATGGTCTTCGTGGCCGTTTCCATGCCGACCCTGGCCAGCAACGTGATGTCACAGTACAGTCCCGCAATAGAAGGTACCAATTTTTACATTTCAGACTCGCGCTGAACCGCTGCGAATGAAATCAGATTATATCTGTGCTGTTTGAACTGCGGTTCGCTGGAACGACGCGTTTTAATGTGCATGACATTTATCATGTGTGTTAACTCTCTATAAATCTTTTAAGGTCACTGCAACAACATTCACTGTCTGGCTAAAGCGATAAACCAGATTGCCGCTGCGCTGTTCACTATCCACAAGGGCAGCATAGAGGATCGCCTGAAAGAGTTTCTTGCCGTAAGTAACAGTATTAGCTGTAATTATCCTAAATCCTGGCTTACAGGTTTTTCTTTTCCAATACTTTTACTCTGCAACATACAATTTACATTAACATATCAACAATAAATACTCAATTTATGCAACTCTCACTGGGGAACTATGCAGCTTGCTAAAATCCTGTAATTCCCTCCCACACACAGCTCGCCTCCTCCAGCCTGCTGAAGATTGGACAGGAGACGGATAAAACCACTACACGAAACAGGGAGTCTGTTTACCTGCTTCTGGACATGGTGAGTGAATCCACACCTCAGTTACAAGAGAGAGCGGTTCATGATGGTGTGCAACAGTGGAGTTGCAGAAGTAGACATCAATTTTTAATGATAATGTAGGCCTATTAACTATTACAATGCATCATTGAAAATTATCCAACTAGTCATGACTGTTTCCTGAAACCGTAGTAACATAGTCGCACCTCTGTCATTTGAAACCACATTTGTTAAACAATACAGGACTGTCATTAATAACATCACACGCAGGTGGAGGAGTAATAACTTCTGCTAATTAATCTGTTTGAGATCTCCGCAATGCTGCTGTAACAAACGTGGCACCTAATGACTACTACACTGTTTTAATTCCGTGTCATTTTGCTTTATTTGATGTTTTTGATTCATTGCGGGTTCCCTAGCGCATTTTACGCACACGCACACTTTAAAAAATGGAGCTCATTGCTGACGCTAAAATATGTAGATTAAAGTGTGTGCGTGTGTGTGTGTGTGTGTGTGTGTGTGTATATATATATATATATATATATATATATATATATATATCCAAAAGTTAGGACACATTACTATTTTTAATGTTTTTTAAAGAAGTGTCTTAGGGTGTACTCACACTAGGCGCTCTGAACCGTGCCCGAGCACATTTGACCCCCAAATTGGTCGTTCGACTAGTGTGATCGCTCTGTTCCGTGCCCGGGCGCGGTTCGTTTAGCTGACGCTTGGAAGCGGTGGGCCAGAGCGCGGTTCGGTTGGGCTCGAGCGAGGTTCGCATCCAGTGTGAGCGCTAACCGTGCCTGAGCACGGGACGGTTACTACTTTTGTGTGTACTACTGTCATCATTACGACGGCAAACATCTTTATTACTACTCTGATAGTACACTTATCAATTCATGTAATTAATTTGAGTGTATTTGGGTTTATAACGGATCTGATTCTCACCTTATTGATGAACAGGAATTGTAGTTTGCGAGTAAAGCTGCAAATTCCTCCATTAACGTCAGCTGCCTTTGTAATAATCCTCTGATACGTGCGAGTGAAAATCGCTGCTCGGCATAAATTATAAATAGCCT
The DNA here is from genome assembly GCF_019924925.1 of Ctenopharyngodon idella. Taxonomy (NCBI): domain Eukaryota; kingdom Metazoa; phylum Chordata; class Actinopteri; order Cypriniformes; family Xenocyprididae; genus Ctenopharyngodon; species Ctenopharyngodon idella. The sequence goes on along the minus strand of NC_067228.1, from coordinate 6,585,327 downwards.
ATATTAGGCAGTATCTTAGCGAAAGTGCATTTCTTCTCGTTTTCTTCCATTCAAAAAGTTGCATCGTATATGACGTAAGCGTGCTCCGGCCTGGAATGTTAAGTGTAGTGTGAGTGCAGGCCAGCAGGGGAGTGGGGAGGGGGGACAATCGCGCTCGTGCCTAATGTGAGCACACCCTTATGCTCATCAAGCCAGCATTTATTTGATCAAAAATACAGAATAAAACAGTAGTATTGTGAAATATTATTACAATTTAAAATAATGGTTTTCTATTTTAATATACTTTGAAATGTAATTTATTTTTGTGATGCAAAGCTGAATTATCAGCATCATTACTCCAGTCTTCAGTGTCACATGATCCTTCAGAAATCATTCTAATATACTGATTTGATACTCAGTTATTATCAATGTTGGAAACAGTTGTGCTGTTTAATAATTTTTTTGGAACCTGTGATATTTTTTTCAGGATTCATTGATGAATAAAAAGTAAAAAAAATAAATAAAAAAATATTCAAAATATAAATCTTTTCTAACAATATAAAGCTTTACTATCACTTCTTATCAATTTAACACATCCTTGCTGAATAAAAGTATTAATTTCTTAAAAAAAAAAAAATTGCTGACCCCAAACTTTTTAACAGTAGTGTATATTGTTACAAAAGATTTCTATTTTAAATAAATGCTGTTCTTTTTTAGCTTTTTATTCATCAAAGAATCCTGAAAAAGTATCACAGGTTATAAAAAAAAAAAAATATTAAGCAGCACAACTGTTTCCAACATTGATAATAAATCAGCATATTAGAATGATTTCTGAAGGATCATGTGACACTGAAGACTGGAGTAATGATGATGAAAATTCAGCTTTGCATCACAGAAATAAATTATATTTTAAAGTATATTAAAATAGAAAACCATTATTTTAAATTGTAATATATATATATATATATATATATATATATATATATATATATATATATATATATATATATATATATATATTTTTTTTTTTTTTTTTTTTCAAATAGAAAAATTTACAGTAGCAATTTAAACAGTTTTTATGCTTATCAATGACTGAAGTCAGTAGTTTTATATCATAATGTTGAAGTGTTTATGGTATGAGTAGTTCATTCTTTCATAAATGATGTGAAGTACAGTCTTGTCTTTCTTGTTTTCATAAACCAAATGCTGCAATATTATGATTGATCTCAGATTGGATCGGTTTGGTTCAAGGCTTAGAACTAAAGAATGTTTTGAAATCACTATGGAAAAAATGAATGGGAAAAATACTTCAAAGAACCAAGCCAACTGAAAAAGTGGGCTGCAACTTTGGTGCGCTCTATTTCTCCATATTTCCATCTTTTAGTCCATCTGATGACTGGGAAAATGTGCTAAGGACTGTTTCTGTTGTTTGTGTTTGAGAGTCACACAGCTCTTTTGATCTGTAAGGCTTGTGGGGGATTTGTCCATGGGATTTTTAACTCTTTGAAGTGTAATCTGCAGGATGCACTGAATTAGGCTGTAATGGAAAGCTAGGAGGAGTTGGACTGAGCCCACGCGTGTCAGTTTCAGCAGAACGTCCCAATCACCCTGAGATCTGTTCTGAAAGTTATTGTTTTTGTCCAGATCGTTCAAGAATCACCATTCCTCACCATGGACCTCTTGGAATCCTGCTTCCCATATGTCCTGCTCCGGAATGCCTACCATGCCGTATACAAGCAGTCTGTGTCTTCATCCGCGTAAGAGTTCCTGTGTGAAGAGCACTCGAGGGGCGGATACTTCAACCCTCATTCCATATTCCTCTGTAGGATTCTCCAATGTTATAGTCTTACCAGTTCAAGACTTTTAATGGGATCAAATCTTTTATAACACTGAATAAAGAGGGAAAAAAGGAAAAAAATGATTTGTTTATTGTCCACTTACAATAATCGAATTTGATCCCAGGGACTAGTGACACTAATTACCTTTTTTTTTTTCTTTTTTTTTTTTTTTTGGTTTGTGTTTTAATTTGCAATGGTTAAACTTGGAAACAAACACATTAAATAGTTAATTGTGTGTGGTGGGACATGGGGGGAGGGCAAGGGTGAATTGTTAAAAACTCTACATCATGCTAAAATGCTTGTTGCGATAACAGATGCCTCTATGAAACAGTGATTCTTTTTTTGATGTTGTTCTAGATCTAATCTGTGTGGGTTACTGCGTGCTTTCTCTCTCTCTCTCCCTCCCTGTGAATTTGCATTTATTTTTCATTACACTTTGTGTTTCTTTGACATACTTGCCAAATTGATAGATATAACATCTCATTTGGATTGAAAAGGCAGAATTGTGCATAACTACATGTTATAAAAGCAACCTAGTGTTGTTTGTACAAAGCATAGTATAATTTTTTAACTAACTTTCATGATGCCTTGTGGCATTGACACTCCATTGTACCTGTCTGTGAGCTATAATAAACATTCTTACATATTTATTGAATGTTTATCAGTTGTTCCCCCCCTCCTCTCCCTTAAACGGTTTTATATGTTTTGGATTTTTTGGAAATGACAATGTATCTTCCATAACATGAATAAACATCAGGTCATATGCAGTTTGACTGGTCCACTTTAATTCTGTTTAGTGATATAAATGTATCTTTTAGATAATAATTACAGCCAGCAGGGTTCTGATGAAAAATCAGGAAAAAAATTTTTTTTCTTTTTTAATAAGTCAACTGATTTCACATATTTTTCCCAATTATTTATGAATAAATTCTTTTTAATTGTATTTTTATTAATAATAAAAATCATTTTCCAGAAGTCACAGGCAACTTTTAAAGTCATGGAAATTCATTTGTCAAAAAGTGGGGGAACCCTATAACAGGTTGCATCTGTGATTTTGACAATGTATTATGCAGGAGTATGAAAAACGGCTTCTAAAACAGCATTTTACTATTCTATTTGTCCAAGCTGTAAGAACATTGCTGAAATTCTTTGATCTGAGGCTGCTCATCTAAATCTTCTCAAAGAAACGGAGCCAAAAGGCACAAAGTTTTAAAAGGCTGTATATTTTGCTACTTTTATGGACTTGTTTTTACCTTTAGTTTATGCTTTTTAGCTTCACATTTAAGTTGTACTTGACCCTTTTTGGCATAGAGATTAAACCAAATTATGTTGCTGCTGAGGGGGAAAAAAAAAAAAAAATCATATTTCCTCAGGTGTAACGACAAGTAAATTGTTTAATTGAGTGCTGTGTCATGCATGATATGCTATTATGCTATATAGGATTTGCTATAGCTTTTCTAGATTCATGTCTCCCTCTCTCAACATATTGATATATTTGGTGCATAGCAACATTATGTCTGGGATTATATCTCCTGGTGGACAGATATCACTTCATGAATTTGCTCAATACAGCTGTTTATAGTGCCAAAACCCAGAAGAGAATTAGCATTTTTGAGCCACGAGTTCCCGCGGGAGTTTCTAATGGGTTTTTAGCATAGCAGTTTTTCGATTTATGAGTAAATTAAGGTAATCAACATTTCTTGAACGTTCTTTTACATTTTGTTGTGCAACATCAATCACATACAGAGATGCTGCTAAAAACTTTCTAGATAAAGACTACAAACGGTCTTCTCCTGAGTTAAGAACGTGCTCGCATCCTTATGGTAGTTGTAGTTTTCCTGTAGTAACTTGCTAGCAACTAGATTTTTTTTTTTTTTTTTTTCCCAAGAATCATGTCTGAGCTATAAATGTGTACTTGTAAAACACGAAATTAACGTTAAACACTCACAACACATTAGCAACACACTCATTTTACTCGCAAATCAAACACTGCTATGCTAAAAACATTCCTAGGCAAATTAGCCTTCCTGGTTAGCCAACGAGTTTCATGATTAAACAGATGTAGGCCTATAATATTTTAATAAAAAATTATGCCCTTAAATTTTATCATAAAGATGCAATTTTATTAGCAATACGGCGAGATGTCTCCAAATATTATGAAGTCAAACATTTCTATGGCTAACATAATATTATGCTCCGCAAAACAGTTCATAGTCAGCACGTACTTTTGTAAATGCACTACAAGAACATGTGAAGTGTGAGTTCTAATTGTTTTTACCTCATTGTAGTCCCCTAATCAACACAGACCGATGTTGATTAGAGGTCTGCTTTTAAATTAACACCTCCTTATGTCCACAACTCTATTTATGTACTATTTTACTTATTCAAATAGCGCTTTTGTCTTGGCTAAAGTAATTTACGGCAGCAGTAAGTCAACAGTCGTGTGTTTGATGGCGCAACAGGAGACTGAAGTGATGGAGAAGGAGGTGGGCTGCTTCTTGTCCCCAGCCCACCTCCTCTTATTCCTCCTCCTCCAGCTGCTTCCAGTCGCTTTCTGTCAGCAGGAGCTGAAGGAGAGATCAGTTTCGTCAGCGCGGTCCTGAAGCGAGGAACCCAACGAGAGAATTTATTTTTATTTTTTCACCTCCGTTTCAGCGAGAGTTTAAAAAGATGAGCTTTTGTTATCCGTGTTTCTGATGCAGTACTTCAGTATGGTGAAGTTAGTTTGAGAAACTTTGTTTTGGGGGAGCTTTTACGCGCAAGAGTCTCCAGCTCTCCAGAAGATCTCCGCATGTCCTTGGTGAATTATATCTAGCTGCTTCTCTCAACTGTGTTTTTATCACAAAAATAAAAAAGATGTTTTCCTACGAGATGTTCATCTGCGTCCTGGCCATCGCCTGTCTTCTGGAGATCCCCCGAGGCACCGCGGCCGCGTCCTGCGAGCCCATCCGTATCCCCATGTGCAGGTCCATGCCGTGGAACATGACCAAGATGCCCAACCACCTCCATCACAGCACACAGGCCAACGCCGTGCTCGCCATCGAGCAGTTCGAGGGGCTCCTGGGCACCCAGTGCAGCCCGGACCTACTGTTCTTCCTGTGCGCCATGTACGCGCCCATATGCACCATCGACTTCCAGCACGACCCCATCAAACCCTGCAAGTCCGTGTGTGAGCGGGCCAAGTGCGGCTGCGAGCCGGTCATGAAGAAGTACAACCATACGTGGCCGGAGAGTCTGGCCTGCGAGGAGCTTCCCGTGTACGACCGAGGAGTCTGCATCTCACCTGAGGCCATAGTCAAGGCAGATGGGCCAGGTCATTTATGATTTATGTTATTTATTAATTTATTTTATGTATTATTATTATTAGTAGTAATAATTATTGTCATATACGGTAAATTGGGATTCTTTTGACAGTCATCTCAGTGTCAAAAAGTGACCCAATTTACACAAATGTACCCTATAAATTTACTTATAAGTAGATACAGGTTTTATTGTATGCATAGTATGTAATATGTAAATATTAAAATAATGTTTATTATATTATATTATATTATTATATAGGATGAGTTTAGGTAAATTGGATCACTTTTCTTTGTAGTTTTAATGTCAAAAAGTTGACCAGTTTATAATATATTTATATACTGTAGTGATTATATTATATTATTTGATATTATATTATATTAGACTGAATTCAAGGTGAATTCAGCATTTTTGACAGTCATCTCCGTGTCCAGAGTGGCTCAATTTACATGGATTCACAATATATATATATATATATATATATATATATATATTCAAATATTTTATTAATCATTAATTGTATGTAGAGTTTATAATACATACTGTATTATAGTATTTCTAATATCTATAATCATTATCAATAATTCTATGAAAATAATCCTTGAACATTTCTTCCCTAAAGATAATCCTTACTATCAAGACCCTTCAAAATGTAACCCTGGTAAGATTATTATTATTATTATTTAAAAGTTTGTTTCATATTGCAAATTTAAGGAGGTTTATTTCTGTGTCCAGACTAGATAGTTTAGATCAAGAAAAGATTGAAATGCAAGTTGAACATTAAACTCAGTTCTGGTTCTTGTACAGAGGGAAACCCAGACTTCCCGATGGATTCACACAATTCCAACTGCAAAGGAGCTAATGGTTTACTATTTAAATATCATTACTGTTTACAGTATTTATATGAATGTTTAATTTAGTTTTAATGCATAAGTCAGAATGAATATTTGATAACATGCAAATATGTTTAACACTGCATAAAAGTGCTTTATAGTCTATTTTGCTGTTTAGATATACAATTAATATTTCTCAACATAATACCTTTACTTTTACAGATCGGTGCAAATGCAAGTCTGTGAGACTTGCTCAAAAGACATATTCAAAGAACAATTACAATTATGGTAAGACCTGGATGGTATTTTGCAGTTTACCTTGTGTTAAGTTCTCGACAGTCTCAAACTACTGTGTTTTTGTTTGCTTTGTGTTTCTTACACATTTTCTTTCTTTCCTAAACTGAAAGTACTATATATAATGCTGGACACACTTTCATTGTTCCTCTTTGCAGTCATCCGGGCAAGAGTGAAAGAGATAAAGACTAGAAATCATGACCTGAGCGCCATTGTCGAGGTCAAAGACGTTCTGAAGTCTTCTCTGGTCAACATCCCTCGAGACATCGTCACTCTGTATTACAGCTCTGGGTGTCTGTGTCCTCCACTAATAGCCAATGAGGAATACATCATCATGGGTTATGAAAACGAGGAAAGGTCCAGGTAAAGCTTAATTTACAGTATGTGATGAGGATTTTGTGGATTATATTCCTGTTCTCATAATCAATCATTTCTCCAACAGACTGCTGCTCATTGATGGATCCATTGCACAGAAGTGGAAAGACAAAATGGGACGGAAAGTGAAGGTGTGAAAACATGGAAATAACATATGCCCCACATTAAAGTGCAGCCCAAAAAGTATTTGGACACTTATGCTTAAAATGTCTAAATGCCATTGCATAAAATGCAAAATATAAAATCAAGTAGTGTCTGCAAACAAATAGTGCTTGATTGTACTTTTATGAGCCGATTTCCTTGCTAAATTTCCTTGAAAAAAAATCTAAATAAATATATATATATATATATACACACACATACATACATACATACATGGGTCATTGACGAATAAGGTTTTTAAAAAAACATATAATATGATTTTGAAGTTTTATTAAGTGTCAACAATGAGATTATGTGGTTTTTATAATCAATTAACACAGCTTTTGTCATTGTCTACAAGATGGACAAAATTTGTCACCAAAAAAGTCATTCGGTTTAACCAAAATTTTGGTTTTACCGAATGACACTTTTGGTTATACCGAATGACGATATTTTTAAACAATGCTAACAGGCTGATATCTAGACTTTATATTTTTTATTTAGTACATTTAGTTTTTAAAATATTACAACATTTTCCATGTTTTATAGCGGTTGTACCGAATGACCTGATGTTTCGGGACATGCGTATGAGCAAGTGAAAACATGAATTTTTCAAACAGTTAAGAGAGATTTAGTTACTTTGCTTCACGACCATGTGGTCCTTTGCAGGTGTCTGAATGATGTTGCATCCTGTCACATGATGTTGGCCGCATGACTTGATCCAAAATGGTCTCTTTATATTGGTTACTCCGAATGACATCAATGAAATTCATTTTTCCGGACATTCTTTCTCCATAACAAAGCAACGACTTCTACACATAATTTTAATACCATGTTGCACTATGTTGATATACGATGTTATAAAATAATGCCAGAATAAAAAATATATACATTTATTACATTTTAAGATATTTTAATCACAAATGAAATGGCTGTATTGGCCTTTGGACGGTTAAACCGTATGACACTTCAGAATCTTTAAAATACCTTTATACATAGCAAAATATAATTAAAACCTTTTGGATTCAATAAAAGAGATCTAGTTGTACTGCCTTACATACTTTGGATGTCATATATATATATATATATATGAGTTTTCTCAATTCAAACCTTACTAACATCTAATATAAAATAATCTAATCTAATGTAATTTTACATAATATAATGACATTCATATCTTTTTAAGTGTCCAAAAACTTAAATATATATTATAATATCTAGCAAGGAAATATATATATATATATAGACAATTTTGTTATATAATATGTGTATATATACATATAATGTGTGTTTTTGGCCATAACATCTGGGTAGGAAATACGTTTTTATTCTGCAGACTTTAGCATGGAATAAAGTGTTGTTAATTTCTGTCTATGACCTGCTGACATAAAATATAACACTGTAGACCCTTTGCATGAGCATATGGAAAGAGGCCCCTGATGCAGAGGGCAATGGGAAGTGACTAATGTTTTTATGTGTTTGCCAGCGCTGGGACCAGATTTTGCAGAGCAGAGCAAATTCAGGCAGGAGCAACACGAAACGGAACCGCCACTAACTGTCCTTGGAAAAACCACACGGACAACCCAAGGAGGAGAAGAGGTTCATTAAACTGAGAAATTGCACTATTGTACTTTTTTTTTTGTTTGTTTGTTTTTCATTTTTTGGCTGAGACTGTTTTTTTTTAGTTGTTGCTTTGTTTTATTGTTGTTATATTCTCATAAACAAAATGTTGCCTTTGCACAAACAAAATGTTGGTTTGACATTGCTGTGTATACTTGTTGGGAAAGGGTTGGCGAGTGTCGGGCAGTGTTTGCCCATCAAAGTGTGAAGGGGTGAACGCGAGGGAGGAATATTATTGTAGCGCCGTTGAGGTGGAGAGCCACGGAGATGCCAGTGTGCTTTGACATGATGCAGCGCTCCACTGAGCTCACTGCGTACAAAGGCAACAAATCATGAACTGCAGCTCCGCTGAATTTCCCCCTCAGGAGGTTTAAATGTTCTTCGGAAGAACAATGAACAGCGTGGGGGGAGAGAGAAAGAGAATCCCTTTGGCAGAAGCACAAAGACGTCAAGATGATCCAAGACTAGGAGTGTAACATTATCGTGGACGACGAAAAACAAGCTGTTGGGCTTTCTGAGTGATGTTCATTTAAAAGAGAAAAAGCATTTTACATGATATTTCCTGTAGTTCTGTTCTCTCTTAGATATGCTTGATCTTAAATGTCATTCTTAGGAAGAAGTTGCATTTAAACTGTCATGCAATGGAAACGGCTATTATTGTACAGTCTATAACTCGGTTGATAAACACATCTAGCTGATGACATGACCATGTTATGTTTGTATGCATTGTTAATGTCATTAGCTTTGCAAATTACCTTCTGTCTTCCAAGACAAACGAGAACAATTCTTCACTGTATTTCGGTTCAAGTAAAGATGTTTAATCTTATTCGACTCTGTGACATGCATTTATTTTTATTTACACATAAGTGTCGTATTTATTTCTGCATCCTTATTAAAGGGGTTTTTAACTTTAGTTAGTGTGTAATGTTGCTGCATAAACAACGTGTGCACAGTTATGACGCTCAAAGTTCAATGCAAAGGGAGATATTTTCTTTTAAAGAATTCACTGTTTAAGGACTACAACAAATGGCTGATAGGGACTACAACAAGCTTCTTCCCAGATTAGTGACATCACTAACCCTAATATTTACATAAACCCCGCCCCCGAGAACATGCAACAAAGGGAGTGAGGCCATGTTGGGCTGCTTTTGAGAAGAGGAAGAGTTGTTGTAGTAGAGTGTTGTTGCCATGCCGTCATCTTACGCCGGACTGCTTCACAAACGAGGGTCAGTTCAACGTTGGATTTGCACAAAAGATTAACATGACGGCACATGCTAGTCGATGAGTTGAATCAACTCCACAGCAACTACATAAATTTATCCACTAGCCATTCAGAAATGTCCAGTTGCAGTTTCTAAAAGTTGTAACTTCTTCCTGAGTCTCTCTATCAGTGTCCGACTCCGGTTTGAACAATGTAAGGCTGAACACCGTTACTGACAATTGTCATTTTGGCTGCGTGAGATTCTCCAGCTTTGTTGTTGTTGAGCAACCGAAGCATGAGCTGTTAAAGCTCCGCCCTCTTCTGGAAAGAGGGATGGGAGCAGCAGCTCATTTGCATTTAAAGGGACACACAAAAACGGCATGTTTTTGTTCACACCCAAATAGGGGCAAATTTGACAAGCTATAATAAATGATCTGTGGGGTATTTTGAGCTGAAACTTCACAGACACATTCTGGGGACACCAGACACTTATATTACATCTTGTAAAAGGGGCATTATAGGTCCCCTTTAAGAGGCTGCATTCAGACTGCTCTGAAATCAAAACTGACCGTATTTACTTATTTAAGGTTAAAATGTGTAATTTCTACATCATTTGCATCACCAAATTTGGGAATTACAATAAAATAATGACTGTTTTCAAGCGGGTTTCCTGACCTGAAAACTCCCCTCGTCTTCCTTTGGCCATTGGTCACTGGATTGAGAGCAAACCTGGAGCCAGTCCAAACTAGTTTTGTGAAGCATTCCTGCTGTCAGGGAAAGAGAGAGAGTCTCTGTTCATGCTTCTCAATGCTGTGGGTCAGTATTGGGCCTGTAATCTACAGTAACAGAGTCATACAGTCATACCTGCTCCTGAGAGCTGTTGCAGTGACAGCTGCTGACTCCACGTCCACCAGCACAGGTACAGACTGCAACAGAGAGCATGCTACGGAAACACATAAGAGACTTTTTAAACTAACATGAAATGTATTTGACACTATTTACTTTTTAAATGCATGTTCCCGGCGTTATTGTGCATGATTCATCAGTGCATGTTATTCCATATAAAACATCTTTGTAGTCTTTACCATTTTTAAAGTTTAAAGTTGGCATAAGGGTTATTATCATTAACTAAATCCATAACAATTTTTTTCTTACTTGAAACAAAACGTTAACAGAATTAAAATAAAACAAATAATAAACTTTTCAAAATTTCTCATTTTCAGTTAATTTAACTTGTCTGAAGTACTAAAAACTAGTGCTGTCATATCGATTAATCAGGATTAATCACATCTAACCTAAAAGTCTGTAAATATACAATATGTGTGTGTATATACATACACGCACATATATATATATATATATATATATATATATATATATATATATATATACACATACATACAAGCTTTTATGTTAGATGTGATTAATCACGATTAATCGAAATGACAGCACTACTAAAAACTAAAAATCAATCAACTAAAACTGATTAATAAAAACTATTTAGACATTAAAAACAATAAAAATGACAAAAATACAAAATTAGTAAAACTAAATAAAATTCAAGTGAAAATATAAAAAAATTATTAAATTTGTATTATTGTTATACTTTGTTCTCAAACTGTTAATGTTAACAACATCAGCATTGCGTGACTATGTGTATTTAGTGTGTATTAGTGTTACCTGTAAATTTCAATGTCTTTAGCCACTCCGCAGTCCGAAGTCTTTTGCTTTTGACTACGGGTGAATCTCCAGCTGTCACTGATGATTGTCATTTGGACCTCGACTACAATCGGCCATCAAAATGATAAGTTTAAATGATAAGTTTAATTATTCCAGCTGCTTTGAGAAAATGATATAAATGATCTGTTACCTGTAGCATACTCACATGCCATATAGCCTACTAGCTGGGACTCCTTCTTCATGTAAACAGACGTGATGTAGGCCTAATGACGCAAAGACGAAGGGCGACATGCTCAAATTTCCCACCGAAACCTACAGTACCAGTTTTCTCTGAGTCATGGTAAAGCATGGTACTCGCAAAAAATCAAGAAAATTAGATTTAAACAAAGAGACTAAACGTGTTGAGCTATATAACAATAATTAGTTTTCTGTCTATAAATATATCAAAACAGTTGTTCTCTTACCTATTAAAACACGTAAATATTAAAGCGTCTTTGGTGTTTCCATGGTTTCTACAAAATAAAACCGGAAACCGAGGGTAAGGCAGGTATGACGCAATTGACAGGCGACTCCTCACACGTCCCGTATCCTTGGTTAAAATTGCAATTTTCTCACTATTTACAAATAGTTGCAAACATTTGTTATATTGTAAGTACTCAAGTGAACAAAATATATAACACTGGCCTAGTGGTTTTTGGATAATTTACTGAAAAATTCTTACATGTTACACCTTTAAATGAAATTTCACCCTATACTAATTTTATATTTTCTATATGTATGTTACTTATTTTACTGTAAACATATCATCAGTGCAAATTTTTTATTTAAAAAAATATTTAATCGAAATATCATAACTCGTTCTTCCGGTTCTCATGACATGCAGGAATTCTCCAATCATTTAGTCCGCTTAAACCCCGCCTCTGCAAGCTCATGTTAATCTTCCCCCACATCTCAACATCCAATCAGTAACTGACACATTCTAGATGGTATAATTTTACCTTGCATACTATGTTGATGGTTTTTGAGGTTGAGGGCATGTCACAACCTGTCCATGTTAGCTTTGATTGGATGCATCGCCATTGATGTCAGCAACATCAGTCCTATGCATGACATCAGTCAATATCAATCCTATGCCTGATTATATGGTTAGTTGTATTTTATTAATTACAAATAGAATTGTTTTTCTGTCCCCTGCTGTCCTTGACTTCATCAGAACATACCTGCGATCCGTGGTTTGAGATCCACCGCTATAGGCCATCCATCCAGTGAGTGCTGACCCATGTTATGTCATGTTGTCGGTTGCTGCTGGCCCAAGAAAAATTACTCTGCAACAAATTTATGTACGTGAAGGGTCGGCGTAATCACAGGCAGGGGGTTTATGGAGGATTAACATGAAATGGATTATTTATTGTGACATAAATTGACCAGCCTGTCTTGGCCTGTGGATCTTATGTTAAGAGCCACTGTAACCGGGACTAATGAAATGCTCCTACAATCAGTCTGTCCTGCTGCCCTCATATTTTAACTTGTTGAAATTATGCGACATGTGGGAGTCATCAAACAACATAGCGGCAATGTAAATCCCCTGTTTCCGTTTCTCTAGAGCTGCCGGGAGGAGGAGTGGGGTCACGTCTCTGCTCACTCAGCATCTGGCCCTGCGTCAAACCGATGGCCAGCTTCCCTAAAACATATCACTGACTTCACAAAACAGGCCTGTAATGACTACCAGAGGAGCACTTCAGTGAGGCCTAACTACAGTTTCTCCATTTAAAATCAGCTTACGCACCATCACTGAGCAGGTTTGACATCCTATTATGCATGAGAAGGGAAAGAATGGCTGATATATTCATTTTATGATGATGAGCAAAAGTGTTCGCTCTGATGCTGCTTCCATACAGACCAAAAGAAAATCTCCACAGCAAGGAGAAACAAAATGTGTGTAAAATCTAGTTCTAAATGGATAGACAGAATTTAAATTCCATAGAGTTTCATTTTTATTCATTCTCAGTATAAAATTGAAGCTGTGAGAAGACTTTTGCAGAGACAAGCAACACTTGAGGCCCAAAACATACTCTACTCAAGTATGTGAAAGCAAACACCAGTTCATTTCACGTTTTTGTGCTCCAAAATGTATAAGCAGTACGTTCTCAGTGTGGGACCAAGAGACCAAGTATTCCCATCTTTCTTTGTGTACCCATGTAAAATATGTTACTTGTTTTAACATATTGTTACACGAGGGGGCGATAGAGCTACCTTCAAATGTTTAACATGTCCACCATAAAAAAAAAAAAATATATATATATATATATATATATAACTTGCAGTGTGTTATGAATTGTGATCTGCCTCAATAGATAAAATTACTTATTACTTACAAAATTACAAATTACAAATTGAAAGAAAGCATTTGCTTTCACATAAATAAAATACGTAAATACTATATAAATAACATAATTTTAAGAATATATAGATATTGCATGTGTAATTATATATATATATATATATATATATAGAGAGAGAGAGAGAGAGAGAGAGAGAGAGTAGCACATAACTTAAAAAATAAGATCTCAGATATATACTATATATATATATATATATATATATATAAAAATTACACACACACACACACACACATATATATTTCTAATATAATTTGTTAATAAATAATACATATAATATTTAATATACACTATATTGCCAAAAGTATTGGGACACCCCTCCAAATCATTGAATTCAGGTGTTCCAATCACTTCCATGGCCACAGGTGTATAAAATCAAGCACCTAGGCATGCAGACTGCTTCTACAAACATTTGTGAAGGAATGGGTCGCTCTCAGGAGCTCAGTGAATTCAAACGTGGTACCGTGATAGGTTGCCACCTGTGCAATAAGTCCATTCCTGAAATTTCCTCACTACTAAATATTCCACGGTAACAAAGTGGAAGCAATTGGGAACAACACGAAGTGGTAGGCCACGTAAAATCACAGAGCGGGGTCAGCGCATGCTGAGGCGCACAGTGCGCAGAAGTCGCCAACTTTCTGCAGAGTCAATAGCTACAGAGCTTCATGGAATGGGTTTCCATGGCCGAGCAGCTGCATCCAAGCCTTACATCACCAAGTGCAATGCAAAGCGTCGGATGCAGTGGTGTAAAGCACGCCGCCACTGGACTCTAGAGCAGTGGAGACGTGTTCTCTGGAGTGACGAATCACGCTTCTCTGTCTGGCAATCTGATGGACGAGTCTGGGTTTGGCGGTTGCCAGGAGAACGGTACTTGCCTGACTGCATTGTGCCAAGTGTAAAGTTGGTGGAGGGGAGATTATGGTCTGGGGTTGTTTTTCAGGGGTTGGGCTTGGTCCCTTAGTTCCAGTGAAAGGAACACTTAATGCTTCAGCATACCAAGACATTTTGGACAATTTCATGCTCCCAACTTTGTGGGAACAGTTTGGGGATGGCCCCTTCCTGTTCCAACATGACTGCGCACCTGTGCACAAAGCAAGGTCCATAAAGACATGGATGAGCGAGTTTGGTGTGGAGGAACTTGACTGGCCTGCACAGAGTCCTGACCTCAACCCTGATAGAACACCTTTGGGATGAATTAGAGCGGAGACTGCGAGCCAGGCCTTCTCGCCAACATCAGTGCCTGACCTCACAAATGCGCTTCTAGAAGAATGGTCAAAAATTCCCATAAACACACTCCTAAACCTTGTGGAAAGCCTTCCCAGAAGAGTTGAGGCTGTTATAGCTGCAAAGGGTGGGCCAACTCCATATTAAACCCTACGGATTAAGAATGGGATGTCATTAAAGTTCATGTGCACGTAAAGGCAGGCGTCCCAAAACTTTTGGCAATTTAGTGTAGGTATATGTACATAATATTATATTTATACATACTCTGTATATATTGTAGCAATATCTTCTAAGTAACTGTAAAGATAGATAGATAGGTATCTTTTATATATAGATCTTGTTGCAAAAGTTATCACTACAAAACTCTCCAAAAGTCTTTAGTTGGCACAGCACACACTGCTTGGGTCTGGTGCTTAGAAGAGTACCAATAAAAATATGATTTGCTCAGCAAGAAAAAAAAAATAGGGAACATTGCTGAGCAGAACAACTCCTAAAATTGATCTAGGCCTATTTGATGTGGCCAGTCTATCCAGAACCGCTGACAATGAGAACTGTCCCCAGACCCTTCGACGGGACCTCCCTGCACTTCTGAATGGTGAGAAAGTATCAAAGACTTACTGACCTCCATATATCACACCATAAAGAACTGCTGACAAGAGAAACTGGCCTTTTGGGTCTCTTTTTCCCTTTTTAGACATTTCCTGTCACACCGTAGGGTCTGTGTTCATGAATATGAACTGTGATCAGAAACACGTGTGTGAAAAATCTGGGAATTGTTTCAAATTTGAGGTGTGCAGTGCAGTCCAAGTCACAATTACATGCTGATAATATTTCAAGGTCACAGTCATTCATATTTAATGATAATTTTCTCCATTTAATGTTTTTGTCCATGTGAGAATGAGTTACTGCCATACTAACTTAATAAATATTCTTATTATACATTAAAACAAATTAACTGATTAACAAACATACCTTTTCATTACTTTCATTACTTTCACTACTTTAAAGTAGAAGTGTGTAATTTTTTGGATGTTAAAATGGTTTTAAATATATATATGATACGCCCTCTGATACGTCTACATTCACATTCATATCTCATATGACTGAACTTCATTATAATTGTATTAATCAAAAGTATTATTCGTGCCCTTATGTGTAAAACATTTTTAATGAGGAAAAAAAGTACTGAGTGTACCTTTAAACTGCTCCTTGGTATTTTCTTCTGGTTTCTGTTTCTTCAGTATGTGTTAACAGGGAAAAAGATATTCCAATGCTAATTAAGTTTTGCACGCAAAGGGAATGAAATGGGCACAGCAAAGCCAAGAGTCACTTAGCAATAACCTTTCTCAAACAAGGCAACAGTTATGCTTATACATAATTTGGGCTTTTACAGCGGAGGAAACCCTAATTTAATATTTAACACATTTTGGGACTCCTTATCCAATCTACCTAATAGATTTTTTTAGACATTGATGGCACAAAGTAGTTTTGAAAATATTAACATTTCTACTTTAAGATGACCCCTGTAGAATGTGATTTGTCTTCAGACCACAACTCAGTACTTTATATAGGGGAAAAAAAATAATAAGAAGAAAAGCAGAAACATATGTATCTTACGTATATGAATATGCTTTTTTAAAAGAAAAATGACTTTCCTGCCACGACAGAGGGAAGAGTGTTTCTACTTTTGGTCAACACTGCCAGATATTTCTGAAAACATTTTTAAAAATCAGGCAAAAAGAAAAGTCAACTGTTATCCTGAAGGTCCTCTTTGCTTATTTAACCAGCTGTGAGTTCAACAACAGAACACAAACTATGGTGAGTTAATTTGTATGTTTTTAATAGTAATTTTCTTTTATTTTCTGTCATGAACATGAAATTTTAACTCCATCACACAAATTGTACATTTGCTGTTTTTTTTAGATACTTTTTTTTTTTTTTTACATATTGAGAAAATTTTCCTCATTTCGTAGGCTGTAGCTAGCTAGGATGCTAAATGCTATCTATCTGATCTGTCTGTCTGTCATATATTTACGCTAGTGGCAATTAGCTATTTTTTAAACGACGAGCAGTTTGATATGTCTCACTCAGACTTCTTATTTCATTAGGAAATACATCAACACCACTCTCTGGTTAGCATGGCTCAATTAGCCCCTTCTGGTCAAGGCTTGAACTTCACCGTTTTCAGGTAAAAAGCATATATTATGTTGTATGTAATGAATGGGAATTATAGATGGGAAAGGAAACTGTGTTTGTCAAGTCATATCATGGCATATTTAAATATGGTAAATGATTTATACAGAGCTGAGAGGACTACACTCTTCTTAGTAGCTGAAAACATGATAAAATTAGCCAAAAACTTTAATACACAAACACAAAGATATATGGGTATGTGTAGAACTTTGCCAGGAATTCCAAATCTGTGGAACTTTCTGAGAAGTTCTGATTCCATGTGGCTGTGCAGATAACTGACTCAAAGCACTTTCATATGTGCCTGGAGCTCTGCCGTGTGATCGGCCTCCTTCTGATCACCCTTGTTTTTGGAACATGAATAGGCCTATTGCACAATGCAGCACAGAGCAGCGCTGGACTATTTTGTTGAAATCAAGCCTGTTGTTTCCAATTAAGCATCAAAAGAAATCCATGACACAGAATCAGCGACACTTACTGTATGTTACCATTTCTATTATGCACACACACAGGGCCGTGCATGTGAGTCTCCTCCGCAGGTGCGAAGTGGTGGATGATGAAGGGTTGTCTGAAGGCTAGAGATCCAGCTCAAATGCTTTGCAGATGTCTGATTTAGTCTGCCTCACTGTTGCTGTTGCAAAACATTAAAACATCTGCGCTGCACGCATTTACGGCTTCTTTTCTTTGCCCTCTGCCACAGAAAAACAACTCTGCCCTTTAATGAGGCCAAAGACAAGTGGAGGCTTCCTGAGCCCCGTGTGGGCACTTACAGGAGAACGTCAAAACGTGAACAGCAGCTTTCTGGTGTGCGAACAGACAGTCTTAAACGGTTAGTTCAGGCACAGATTAACATTTTTGGTATCATTTACACACCCTAGTGTTGTTCCAAACCTCTATGACTTTATTTCTTCTGTGAAAACAAAAGGAGAAATTTTGCGCCAGTCGCTCTTTTTCATACGAATGCAATGAACGGAGACTTTCAAACTTTACAATGGATGCAAAAGCACCAAAACTACTATTCAAAATGTGTCTTTTTGTGCTTCATAGAAGAAAAAAACTCATCAGGTTTGGAACAGCATGAAAATAAGTAAATCAAAGTAAATAAAATTAAATAATTATGCAATGTTATAAAAATAAAAACAAATATATATAATGTTTTTATTTTTATAACATTGTATAATTATTTAAATAATTTTATTGACTATATACTGTATATATGCATGTATATTATTACTATATATTTAATGTATGTATGATTTATTATTTCTTATTATATTAATTTAATTAATACTATTTTGATTTACAGTATATATCCTTTTTTATTATTTATATATACAATTTATTATTTATTATCATTTAATTATATATTAATTAAAAAACAGAACAAATTAGCACCATGAATGTGGTCCATATGGCTTGTGCACTATGTATATACATATTTACTATTATGTTTTATATATATTTAAAGCCTTCTGAAGTCAAATGACAGCTTTGTGTGAGAAACAGACTGAAATTTAGATCATTATTTACTGAAAAAGGGATTTGAAGGGATTTGTCATGGTTCCTGCAGCAGTGATTCACTTCACACTAGATTCCCTCTGAGCACCACATTATCCAAGACTCCCACAATTCCATTCTTTAGAACTATTATGCTTTGTCTAGCATTGTTCTTGTTAACTTTGTGTACTAATTGATTCATTACCTGAAAAGAAGCCTTTTCCTCTCAAGGGAAATGTCAATGCTAATTGTTCAAATACAAAACCTGCCGTGAGGTTTTGAGGACTGAATAAGCGTACAGATGAATCCGTTATGATAAGATCTCTGGAATGATAAGCAGCCGCAAGCTGTTTTTGGATGTTCTGTAGAGCCAATTAGATGTAATATAGAGCTGTTCACAAAGACCCAATTATCACGTTTACATTGTCTGGACAAATAGATGCTTTACATTTTAGGTATCTTGTTTACCTAATCATTAACACCAAAGACTTCCACACACATCAAACAGAAGATTTACACACACACACACACACACACACACACACACACACACACACACACACACACAAGTTGATTAGACTTGATGGATTTAGAGCCCTTGTTTAATTCCCAAAGCGGAACATTCAGCTTTTAAAATGTTTTATTCGTTTGGACAAAATTTTAGCTCATAGGTCACTGACAAAAATATTGTGATATTTTAAAAATCTAGTTTAAAACACATGCACCAGTTTTATATATATATATATATATATACATACAGTCAAACCAAAAATTATTCAGGTATTTTTAATATATTTTTACTAGTGAGTGCAGGACACTATAGTTCATTTATGTAAGTGAGGATAGCAAAATAAAGTAAACTGTGACATATTATACCCAAAAATTCTTCATACAGTGGACTACCAATAAAACTGATAAAAATTTGGGACCAAAAATTATTCAGACACTTTGACCTGACCATGTTTTGCTTAAGTGTTATCTGACATAATTAAGATTATTTTTTTCTGACACAGTTGAACTCTGAGATCTTGTCATATTTTATTACCATTTTTTTTAAACTATAGTGAATAAACTGTAATAATGAATGAAATGTTCAAGGTGTCTGAAAAAAATTTGGTTTGACTATCTATCTATGTATGCATATACATATATATATATATATATATATATATATATATATAAACATATTCACATCTTGACTACCAAGCATTTTAAGGTAAAAATATTTTCATAAACATCTTGAATTATGACTATCATTATGTTTTGTGGTTATTTTATGTAATACTTGAAAACCTGAACTAAATCTTTTTTTTTTTTTAAATAATAATAATACATTTTAAAATATTTAATAAAATCGTTTTAATAAATAACATGTCAAACTACTGTCAAAGTTTTAAGTTTTTTCTAGAATATCAAAATTACCTTTAATTGAAACATATTGACCATACAAGCTGTGCATTCAAATCATTGTCTGTGTGACGATTGCAACTTAATAGATGCAAAAAAATAAATAAATAAATAAAATAAAATAGAAATGCTCATCACGTCATCAACACATCTACAAGACTTTCCCCTCGTCAGTATCTGCATCTGAATTTATAGTCATCAGGGAGTTTTATAGTCATTTTAGTTGAGTTGTGCACCTGATGGAGAAAAATCATTACACTTGCCACATGGGCTTCATAAAGCCTTCACCTCGACTCCCTAATGTCTGCGAACGTCAACTGCAGCAAAATAAAAGACTCAATTAAAAAAAAAAAAGAAAAAGTATTATTTTGGTGTGATATTTAATAAAAAAAAGTATAAAATTTTAATCAGGGTGTAAATTTCAAAACAATTTTATGATTGTCCAAAATGACGTTGGTTTTTAAAAGCATATAGTGTGTGTTTTCCGTGAACTCCAGTGTTTCTCTCGTAAAAACCACATTGTGGTTACAAGGTGCTACAACGCGCTGACGCCAGAACTGGGAAAAGCGCTGCCAGCCGAGAGAGCCTGTCCAGCGGCCCCAGGTGGGATTTTTCCACCTCAGAATGAAAGAAAATAAACATGTAGCGATCCCGCAGGGTCGCCCAGTTCCCCAGGAATCACCAGGGCAACCGCAGCTCTGGGAACGCTGCCTCACCTGGGCAGGACGTTCACACGCTTCCCATGATTCCTTTCCAATGTTCTCTAATGGTCAAAATGACCTTGAACAATTACTACTGAACCTTGCTTTAATTTGGGGTGTGCTGCTTTTTTATGGCCTTCTCCCCACCCTGTGCGTTACCCATGATTTCATAAGTGCTGGATGGGACCCGGCGGTTAGGGGGGTGCAGTGGGGTCACGCCGCTGAGGGATTTTCTTCCAGCGCCCGCATGCGAGAGGCCCGTGCGAGCTTTCATCCAAGGTAAGCAGCGTGTCCTTGGTGTCCGTGCGAGGGTGAGCCCTGTTCCAGCGCCCATGCCAGGACACACACTATGCACTATGAAGGGAGCTCCTGATGGACAAGGGGAAGAAAAGAGTTTGATGTGTTGCCACAGCCCCTGGACATTTCATCCTCCGAACATCTGCGCACGGGGCTGCCGTACCCTTCTCTTCTCCCTTGCTAAAATGGAGGAAGTTCAGATGAACTTAGACTGGAGGCGGCGACACGGTCGCAGAGGCCCCTGTAGAGATGGAAGAACAAATAGAAAGGTGCAGTTTTCAAAACCCAAACAAGTAGATCCATAATACCTGTTCAGAAATAACCCTTAGCATTCCCATTCATTGTACAGTACACAACCTGCTTGATGTCATCTTTGCTCTTGTTCTTCTGGGTATGTTTTTGAGCCATCTACGCAGACATCACAGTCTAGTAACTATCGTGAGCTGTAACAGCAGACAGCTAAAAAATGAAGTCCTCAAAGCCTCAAAAATAAATCCGGCACTGGCAAAATATCTGCTATAATATAATAAATTATTTGCAACTTGTATGCTTTCTTGCTTCTTTTTCATCAGATTACACAGGTACTTTTGAATGGCTGCCAATGAAAAAGGTCATCTTTAAACATTCTACTAACTTTGCAACTACATGTCAACTACCAGTCAATAGAGTATTAGCAGATATTAAGCAGCCAATCTCTTCTATCGCTTTATTTTGATGTTCCCCCAACAGACATTGTACTGACTATTAGTATCTTTGAAAGTAGATGTTAACTTATTCTACTAACCCTAACCTAAAACTCTGAGAGTTAGTTGACACGTAGTTACAAATTAGTGAGTTAGTTGACATGTAGTTGCAGTTACTTATAGTTAGTAGAATGTCTAAAGTGGACTATCAAAAAATAAAGTGTTAACATGGAGAAACATGATTTTTAGCCCCATTGTGCTGTAGTTTTGACACGTACCAGTAGAGGCTAACTAGACCATGCCAATCTGTTGATAATTTCATATCTTACCCTGCGTTCCATTTGGAAGTGCTCATCCCTATGCTCTAATCCGTTTGTGTAGGGTTTTTTTTTTAATGCACTTCTGCGTCATCTTAACGAGACAATCAAGGGGGCACCTTCGTCCCACATTTTGTATGCTGGTTGACCCCCCAAAAACGCTCTGAACGATGAGTAGATTGTGCAAACTGTGCCTTTTGTTTAATGTTAGTTTATTTATTTTTAGTTTATCGCACCATATTGTATCTTGTGTCTATGTATTTGAAACATTTGAATGGACTGACAAATGGAGCTGTAAAGTATTTTTGTTGAAGTACAATGTCATTTTGACTATAATAATGTACCAAATCTAACTCGTATAAATATTACAGTAGTATAGAAAAATACTATACCATTCTGTGATGCCAAACAACTTCCCTGTGCAAAGAATCATGGGGGCCCGAAGTGTCCATCAGTTGTACCCTTTGAAATCCTTCATTCCGAAAGGCCCTTTGAAGTGGCCAGTTTTGAGCACTTTGGTTTGGAACACTTCAATATGGCGGCCATGATTGTTTTCACTCCGAAGTGCCCTTCGGAGGCCAATATATCCCATTTGGAACGCACCGTAAATAAACCATTCGCCGCTAGAGGTCGCCTATTCGAAACAAAGGCATAGCTTGATGACACCAAGACTGAGTGCGGAATCATGGGAGGGGTCGTCTTCACCTCAGCTAGGGGAAAATCTGATGGGCAGAAATCATGTTCATGGATGAAATTATTAACATTACTGTAGTATGAAGCAGAGCAGGGCCGAGTACAGTGAGAGCTGAACGAGGCCGCTGGAGTGATTGCTAATGAGAGAAGAGCGCGACACATGGCTCAAAAGCAGCGTAACTTTTATGTCGCAGTCGCCGCTTTCGCTTTTTCAGGTCAAGCGAATGTGGGGTAAAGCAGCGCTGTTTATCATATTAGATACATTTGAGTGTGTTGAAAGTGATGTTATAACATTACTCTGTGCGTTCGCTCGGCGACTGCTATGAGACAGTTGTTGCACACTGCAGTAAGCTAGATCGATATTAGAATATCGTTTAATATAATCAAGAAAACGAGATTCAAACAATAAGACTAAATAGTGTTGAGCTATATAACAATGATTAGTTTTCTGTCTATAAATGTATCCAAGCAGTTGTTCCCTTGTCTAATAAACATAATAAAAGTGTCTTTGGTGTTTCCATGGTTTTTACCAAATAACAGAAATCGGGGGTAACGTGTGTATGATGTCATTGATAGGCGACGCACGGACACAGTCTATGTCCTGGTTAAAATTACTTATCGCTCTGGATTTAAACATTCTTGGAAACATTTGGGATAATGTAAGTATACAAGTCAACAAAATATATAACACTGTTCTTGTGGTTTAATCCAAAAATCTTATATATTGTGCCTTTAATGGAAAATGTGCAAAAATTAGGGGGATAAAACCTATGGAATAAAACCTGTATAATTTAAAGAGTTGGAATGAAAAATGGTCATAAAAATAGTTTCTTATTGGTAACATCATAAAGTGACCCACTTCACATACAACTTGAAGTAATCCTTAGAAATTTGGGATAGTATTTAACCATTATCTCAGCAAATATTAGAAATATAGCTAATATGTGCTATATAGAACTTACTTAATTAAACCCCCTTAATGAAAAACAACATATTAATGTAACTCAGTCAAAACAGCCAGTAACAAAATATCAGAAAGAACTATTTCACATAAACAGGGCATTGTGTCATGTTTATTAAGCTGTTGTTTCTACAAAACAATAGTGAATATCCCTCAGAATAAATGCAAACGTTCAATTTAACAGGCCTATGAGATCTTGATGTTAAATCACCGCCTCCTAGTGGCCACCTGGAGACCATTCACACACCTTTAATACAGAAAGATCAGTAAACAAAGTTTAAAAAAAAAAAGTATTCTACAACGAATCTCTGCAAACAAATATAGCTGCTGGACGCTAAAATGGTTAAAAGAGAACAAATAAAACAACATAACTGCAGAAAAATAAATTCAACTACAGATTTCATCTATAGCCAGTGTAGTTTTATGCTTTATACAATAATTTGCTTTAAACTCCATGATAGTTCTAAAAGCACATTGAAATAAAAGTCTTCTAAAGTTGTTCAGAAATGCAACTCCGAATTGCATTTTACCAAGTAAAATACATCTTTCTTTACAAAACAAATTCTTTACATTTCACCAGACCGTTTGAATCACAGAAATCCAACTGAAAGCTGAGCAGCTATGAGAAAATACATCTATTGTTACAGTCATAAATACAGTCTCTGTAAGGAAATGAAGACACGTTTTGACAGTACATTCACTGATTACAGAAGATCATAAATAATTGCACTGTGGTGACCTCTTCTTGAATCAGTAACACATTTAGAGGTGCATATTGAATCCTGATTCACTCCTCAAACCCTCTCTGAAGTTGAGGTGAGGCTGCTCCTTTCTACAGTCCATTTGGCAGTAAAAAACTCAAACAAATCTCTCACGCTCATCAAAGTGAGTTCATGAGTGTGCGTTTTCTCCCATCACTCTTACCACGCCACAAACAACAGCTTCTGTGGATCGCAAGATGTTTCCTATAGTTCATCCTGTAGGGAAGTAAATAAAAAAACAACAAAAACTTGATTTCAATGATTATAAAAACAGGATAATCGAGATAAAATTAGCTTCATCTGAGTTGGGAAAAATCTGCTTATTCATTGGACATCAGGCTTTCAACCATGTTACTTCCTGCCTAGAGGCTGGCTTCTTTGTATGGTGATTGGTCAAGCTCTCAAATGGCCGGTGATTGAATGGGTAATACATATATCTCATCACAGTCAGTCAGTGGAAATGTGTTGTGATTTGGCATTTTAGTTGAATGTTCACAATCTTGTGCTCATGCGTACTGTCAGTTGTAAATATCGTAAAATACAGTTTTGAACTTGGTTAATTATTATAATTTCACCTTCCCTGCTGAAAAAAAAAAACAACAACCGCTGAACCAGCCTATGCACCGGATTCTGTTGCATTTCACATTAACTGACAACAAATGCAAAGATTGAGTTTGCTGCATTTACTGTGAACCAAGCCACTCTAAAGCAGTGAACTCAATCAATATATTAATTTATTTTATCTCACTTTACATTTTTTTTTTATTGATTTTCAATAAAACATTAATGTGTAAAAGAGCACCAGTCAACATCCAAATCTTTACTTGAGAATGGCGAGCAGCAATATTTGCTTAGATTTCCAAATACCTGCAGTACTCCGACTCTCTGCCACAAGGACAAGTGTGTACGTCTGCTTAGACCCTGACGTGGTGCTAAGCACTTTTCCATGTCAAAGACCTTTTTTATAAAAATGAACATTGGCGGGGATTTTAGTGTATGCATGCTCTATAGTCAAATCCGTTTTATAAATGAGGCCCTATGATTCTAGAAATGATCTGTGCATGTGATGGAGGAATGCACAGTGCATTCAGGGGGTGTGGCCTCAATAGCACTGCAGGAAGTAGTGTGCCGTGTGCATGTGATTGAGGAATGCGCATGGTAGAAATTTAACTGAATTTGCATTAAATCTGGTTGTTTTTAAGATTATGCTGCGAGATGTTTTTTTCCCCAACTACATTTAACTTCCTTGTTATAGGCTAACCTGAAAATTTGCAGTATATTCCTGTTAATTCCCATGGAAAGCTTTTAACTTTGAAAATTCCTGGAATTTTGCAACCCTAGTTAAAATCATAGCAAAATTATTCCTAAACCAAAAGCAGTGAGATCCAATAGGCAGCGAGTATCTTACTTTAAGTTTGGAGGACTTTCCCTGTAACGCTAGCTGCTGGAGTCTCTGTCGGAGAACATCTGCGATGACGGTGGCGTCTCTGCTGTTAATATGCTCTCCTCCATGATCTCGCTAAAATAATTTGGGACACAAAGATAGAGAGGTTTGAGTAGATACAGAAATAACCCAGAGAGCACCTGGAACAATATGATGGCTAGCACTTGTGCCGTACCCGTGTGGTGCCTAGGTGGGGGTAGAATCGGACAGTGGGGTAAGCCTTGATCCCAGCGCTTTGGCAGGTCTGGTAGTGTGCCTGGCAGTCCACTTTGCCAGCTCGCACAGTTCCCTTCATCATCTGCAAAAGGGAGGAATAGATGACTGATGCTGGTGAATTATTCATGATCAGAGCACCTGCACTGATTGAAGCTAGTCAAGAGCCAGTGAAAATGTTCCTGTGTTGCATTTTTTAATTACAATTGCACTTATTGCATTTTTAATTTTCAATTTGATTGAAAAGTCTCAACTGAATTGCCCTTTTGCTTAAATGACTGTAGCACTGGAGCTGACATGAATAAAACCTGATGATCACGTTCTCCAGCATGATTTGAGAACGAACCAAAGAGAATATTGAGATTACACCGATACACAAGACTACAAAACGTGCAGGTGTGCAAGCTCGGTTCTGGAAGTATTTTCCCCATTCATTTTTCCCTTAAGGATTTAAAAAAAAAAAAAAAAAAAGCCATAAACCAAACCAACCAGCTATTTGATGAATTACAATATTACAAACTTTGATTTAAAGCAAAAAAGTATTTGAAAAATGAACAAAAAGACAAAGGTGATAGACTTGTATAACTTTAATGAAGTATGAAGTATGAAATTTGTCTTAATGAAAAGTAATACCCTGGCAAGAACTTCAAATTCAGGGGCAAATTGCTGGCATGGGCCGCACCATGGGGCGTAGAAATCCAACACCCAGTGGTCCTTCCCGCCCAAAACCTTTCTCTTAAAGTCCTCGGGTGTCAGATCTACTGAGGCACGAGGTAGCGAGCTGCAGACAGAAGAGTCCATGGGTTAGGGACTATGCAATATAGCAATATGACACAATTCACTGTGAATAAAAATCATATGTTGTTATAAAAGCCACATGCCCAAATTTTACAGAAATCAATTTAATTAAATCTCTCGCATGCTTACGAAAACGATCAAGCTAATTAAAACGCTGGTTAATTACTTTGTGAGAATTAATCTGACTCACCTCAAGGCCCAAGACTTGAGTGAAAAGGCATCCCGGTGCCATCCATTGTAGCTCCTGTTAACAATGGGAGAGAGAAACAGAACTTGTTTAACTGGTGTAATTATATATGAGGTAGAGAATGTAAAGCACACGCACTGGTACTGGTCTCTGCGGTTGCTGTTCTGAGGGAACAGGCGGATCTCTGGGTAAGCTCGGACACTCTCGCTCTGGCAGAACGAGTGGTGTCTCTGGCAGTCGACTGTTCCCACGTTTACAATCCCACTCAGCATCTAGAACAGACACAGCGGTAGGGTAGTTATGATCTTGACATTTTTGCAAGGAATTAATTGCCAAATGACTGCAATAAATTATTGGTCTTTTTTGTTCATGTAAAGTGTAATCTTAAAACCTTAAGATAAAGTCACTTATTCACACGGAACTTGGAAATATTTAAAATGAGCACCTGTAAGGCTGTGCAAAACAGATATTGCACAGGTTAAAATTATATGAGTAATATTTCAAATACTAAATATTATATACAATTAAATTTAAATTTTTAAATATAAATATTAATATAGAATATCATAACATTAAATAAAAATTAATCTAGAAGTCTAAAAGAAATAGAAAATAAATCTAAAGAAAAAAAATATTTTAGGCCAACTATACTTTTTAAATCCAGTACAATTATTACTTGTTATACTGAACGTGAACATAGTATTATGCCAAGCTGATAGACTGTAATAAAATCAATGGGTGCTTCAACTATTATAATTAACAATGTATTAGATCAGGGGTGTACATACTTATAATAACCTAACTGCATAAGTTTTTTTCTTTTTTCTGAAATGTAGCTTGTTTTCAGTGGCATAGCATAGGTTGTAATTTTTTTTACAATAAAATAAGCAAAAGTTCTGATATGATTTATCTGGTAACACTTTACAATAATGTTTCATTTGTTAACTAGTTAATGCATTAACTAACATGAACTAACAATGAGCAATACATTTGTTATTGTATTTATTAATCTTTGTTAATGTTAGTTAATAAAAATACAGCTGTTCATAGTTTGTTCATGTTAGTTCACAGTGCATTAACTAATGTAAACCAGCTGTTAACAGGAGTGTAGACTTTTTATATCCACTGTGTGTATGTGTGTGTGTACATATATATATATATATATATAAAATATAACATATGTTTTATTATATTTATTTTATTATAACCTATAATAATAATAATGACATTTTAATTGGTATTTATTATACCAATGAATTGGTATTTATAAGCATAATAGTATAGTTAATAATAGTAAACCGGACTTCATATGAACATTCAGGATTTTAAGCTTTGGATGAAGGAAGATCTTTTAGTTTTTTGTTTATATTTTAAATTTTGTCCTCTGTGTTGTTAGGCAGATAGTTACACAAATCACAAAAAGTGCACCTAGAATTCTCAATTAGTTTCATGGCTTTTCTAGTATTTGTGAAAATGTAAAAAAAATAAATGACAAGTGCACAATGACTGTGGTTATCACAAATCACAATTAAATCAAACATTTGTGGACAGGTGCTTATGTAATAAGTGCTTTCACATCGAAATCATATACAACTGCAAAAAGCAGTAATAAAAAGGTAAAAAAGGTAATGCTTTAGCACTCAGATGGGCTGTCAGTGTAATATATGAGGGCAGATACCCGTGCCATTCTCCTCCACTCTGGCAGCAGGGCCTGGCAGGGGCCACACCACGGAGCGTAGAAATCCACCATCCATGTCTCTGAGGACTTGCGTCTCTTCACCAGCTCCTGGAATGACTCTGGGGTCAAAGTCACCACCACAGGGTTCACCAGGTCCTGCAACAGACACAGAAATCTATTCATCTAAACAGATACGTGTGTAGTGTATGAATTATGAATAAGGGTATGAAGAATTGTAACCATAATCTGTGCCTCAGTCCTTTCTCACCTCTATGAACTCCAGGATACCGTCTGCAGAGTGATGGCCCTCATACTCATGAATGCTGGACTTGTTGAAGATTACAGTTGTTGGATATGCATGAATGTTGTACTGAAGAAGGGAGAGATGCAAAAGATGAGAACCGGCTACCACCTGAACGTTCATACTCTTGTAAATATTATTATAATTACTATTATAAGTTATTATAATTATTATTCTAAAAAAACATTATTATTATAAAATGTTTTGCGATTTTGTTGCTAGTGGTATAGTAATGACACCCTTCACCTTATGAAGAGAAAGTAAAAAGTTAAATGCTGTGGTTTCCTGTGGCAAAGATTCAGAAGGTATTGCGATGATTCTATAAACAGATTTGTTACCTGAGACAGGAAGCTAATGAGGATCTCAATCCCTATTAAGAACACGCTCTGCAGGAAACCACATTATTTCGCTAGAGAAACCGAGCACATGATGCTACCAGCTTCAAATCTAAGCCATCATGCCCAATCAACTGTCAATTTCTGCAACATTTGAGCGAAGGTGAAAATCTTAGTACCATGTTGCAGAGCCCCTCATGTATGGTACAGTCCAGAGTCCCAAACTTCAGCTGTCCAAAGAGCTGGACGGAGGCTTTTCTCAACTCAGGGAGAAGAGCTCGGCAAGGCGGACACCACTGTAGGACAGAATAATTACCCATAATAAAGGAGCCAAATTTCAAATGATGCTTTTAATGTATGAATTTCACACTGTGTCAGTAATGTTCACTGTGCTTGCCTCCGCAGATCATTTCTCACCCTACTGAGCTTGATGTACTGTATCAAGGAAGTTACCATGGTAATGTAAGTACTGTATGTGCTTAGCAGATAATCATTAGCATTCAAATGGAGGCTTCAGCAGAGGTTTAGATGTAACTCACAGGAGCGAAGAAATCAACCAGCCAGGGCTCTTTCTCATGGCTGGGGAAGTTCTCAGGTCTGAGGGTGGTGACGTGGGCATTCACACTTTCTTTTGCAAAGGCCACAACATTGTACAGGGCATCCTTACCTGGAGATTTAACACAAAGTACAATCACAAACATTTTAGACTAATATCAAATTAAATTTTACCAATTTGGACGAAAGGATTTAATGTCTTTTAACCCTCTGATACAGGAAATCTTTAAAGGCCATTTTTTGCTATTCAGGGTGTGAAGTTACATCTAAACCACATTTGACCTTTATTTAATACATTAGTGTTTACTAATGGGTGTTAGAATTTTTTTTTTAAAGAAATTAATGCGTTAAATTAATCAAAACCGACAGTAAAGACATTTATAATGTTACAAAGAAAATTATATTTCGAATAAATGCTGCTCTTTTGAACTTTCTATTCGTCAAAGTATCCTAAAAAAATGTATCACAGTTTCCACAAAAATATTGAGAATCACAACTGTTTTCAACATTGATGATAAATATTTCTTAAGCAGCAAATCAGCATATTAGAATGATTTCTGAAGGATCATGTGACATTGAAGACTGGAGTAATGATGCTGAAAAATTTGAACCACAGGAATAAATTACATTTTAAAATATATTAACATAGAAAACAGTTATTTTAAATTGCAATATTTCACAATATTAGTGAACATAGATGTCTTTCAAAAATTTTTTTTGAATGCATCAGAGGGCTAAAAAACACTTGTCTTTGTTGATATTTAGATGCAGAATATTAAGTCTTACTAAAACTCACCGTGGTAAATCTCAAAATCATGAATTCCAACCCCTTTAAAAACAGCCACACAGGGCTTCTGGATATACAGAGAAGCACACAGCTCTGAATCTGAGACGCAGTCCACCTTTCCCACCTGTACAAACAGATGAACGCAATAAATGCATCATAACAGCACCATATACCAGAAATCATATGACCTATGTACTGAATAAAACAACAGTAAAAACAGCAAATGTTCTGTCACCATTTACTCGCCACGTTGTTCTAAACCTGTATGAGTTTCAGCCTCAAAAAATAGGTGAACTATAAGTTCACTGTAAGTACTATAAATTAGTCCATATGACTTGCCTAAAGTTGGTTAAAGTTGTCTGAAGCCATACGATAGCTATATATCAGAAACAGACTGAATCTTAAAGCTTTAAAACACTTGGAATATATTGCGAACAATTCATATGAACTACTTTTATAGTGCTTTTTTGATTGTTTTTGCTTGATATGGTTACAAGCAGAATGACCACTCTTCAAAATTACTACTTTTGTGTTTCATGGATGAAAGTCAGTCATACGAGTTTTGGACATGAGGGTGAGTAAATTACATAATTGTATTTAAGCTAACTATAACTAAAATCAACATCATCCAAAAAAAAAAAAAAAAAAAAAAAAAATAATAATAATAATCATCAAGAACCTGTATGTGAGAATCCTTAAGAAGAGCTTTGAGTTTTTTATACTCATGTGTTGCCAAATTGTTGTGTCCAAAGGAGAAACTGACGAGCCATCGGTGATGAGCCAATTTATGCTGAAATGACAAAATCAGAAAAAAATTGATCATTAGTAGGGTATCTTTCATGACATTTCCAAACAGATGCACATAATTATGCCACGCAATCATATTTCATCCAGCGTGTCAGTTACTGTGTAAACAGTGATACTGCAGGTAGTTCAGGGTGCGGTACAGTTCAGTGCAAACAAACACTTTTTCTACAGCTTTTCCTTGTTCTTATGATCTTGAAGTCACTCGCACTCTTACCTCGAAGCTGCTCTTTGTAAGAATCTCCAGGTCAGGCAGATGCTGCAACACTTGTGCATATATCTCTCTAGTATCCAAACTCTGGATAAACTGCAAGGTTAATCAAATCAAAATGAAAACCAGCCCATCAGATTTGCTCAATTAAGAACTACTAAACAGAAAAGTTTAGCGTACAGACGACAACGTTGTCAAAATGATCCTCTTTCACACGGATCCACGAAAACGACTAAAAACACTGTATTATGCATGCCAGGACAGTAGTTGGCGCTGTCATTTTGTAAAAAAACACTACACACTTACACATAGGCATTCTTCTACAGAGCGGTGAATACAAACTGTAAATCTTTGCTGGAGAAGCATTAATAAACTCACTGAACATGTAATACGCATGTGCATGACGTCACCGTTTTCACAAATTTGC
This sequence comes from Ctenopharyngodon idella, assembly GCF_019924925.1. NCBI lineage: Eukaryota > Metazoa > Chordata > Actinopteri > Cypriniformes > Xenocyprididae > Ctenopharyngodon > Ctenopharyngodon idella. Next base: position 6,553,196 of record NC_067228.1, on the reverse strand, counting down.
GTTTTTGTAGTTAACATGGAGACAATAACGGTATAATTTTCAAAAACTTGCACTTTGAAACCCATTTTCAAAAGTTTGCATTTTCAGACCCCCAAAACCCTGTTGTCGTGTAAATAAATGGTCTAAAATGCATAAAAAGTTTTCTGTTTTTAGTTGAAAAAGGTGTCAACACCCCCTTAGAAAACACCAATCCCTACCAATACGCTGCCTTTCTGAGCGAGGGAACTGCCAGGGGGAAAGAGGGCCGTTGTGCTAGTGGTGATCTCAAAGCTCTCACACAAATCTGCCTGTTTGGAGCAATCCATCCATCCTACATTGACCAGACCATCCTGTAGAGAAAAACATGTTCATTCATGCTCACAAGACAATAACATGCTTTATTAAATGCTTTGTTTGTGATATGTGACACTTGAATTGAATTTGGTTAAACATGATCAGCTCAACGCTTACCAACATTCCAGCTAGCTTCCGTCTCGTCTGAGGTTCCAGACAATCTATGAAAAAAAAAGTTATTATTAGTGATATTTTAAGAAAACAAGGTTTTGGATTTGCATTCCTAACCTTATACTTTAGTTGCTGTCTTACCCCCGGTGTCTGCACAGAAACTTATCAACCAGCCGATTCTTTCAGCAAACGCTTGTTCAATCTCATTGAAAATGTTCCCTGAAAATGAAAATCCATTTTACATACAATTTTCAGCATAAATCAAAGGAAATACAACATAAAAGACTATTTAATAGAATATTTAATAAAACTTAATACTTTGTATAAATACTTTACAACAATATATTCACATTACTTTAATAAATAAGAGTTTTTTTGCATTACTGTAAGGGGAATTGGGAGGAAACATGCTTAAATTTTAATGAAAATAATGTCGCAATGCAAGAAAGAAATAGGAACAATTTTCTTTATCCAAAATAAAACTTATTTTTTCGTTTGAATTTAGGGATGAACAGTAGTAAATGAAAAGGAATCTAAAAAGGTGTCGTCACACCAAATTGCACGAAACGAAAAAGTATGAAAGGGGTCATCATGACATGGATTTTTTAAAAATATTTTAATGTGTTTCTTGAGGTTCACTTAAAATGTTAATCAAGTTTTTTGCACAAAAAAGAACAAAAAAACCAAATAACTCTCTCGTGAACATGCAAAGCAGGAATTTTTCTTACAAAAACCCATTGTTTCACTTCAGAAGGCTTTTATTAATCCATTAAGTCATATGGTTTACTTTTCGGACACTATTCAATGCCATTAAAAAGCTGGGAAGAGCCAGGATATTATTTAGTATAACTCCGATTGTGTTCGGCTGAAAGAAGATAGTCATATACACCTAGGATGACTAAATTATGGGATAATTTTCATTTTTGGGTGAACTATTCCTTTACGGGGCAGCTCCTTTAAGGCTGAATGCCCACTGTTATGATTGGATAACATCATTACATTGGAAACAGCATCAACACCCACTCGCTATTGCACGCGACTAAGTGTTTTGAAAACACTTATGGTTTGCGATGTAGCTGCTGTCAGATCCAATTCAGCTGACTGCTTCGTCTTGTTCTTTGCAAACTCTCCATTACACTGTGCCTCGTTTACAAAACAATCTGCAGTCAAATTCTCCGAACAAGCATATGATCCTCCGACACAATCCATGACTCCATTAACAATAAACTATCCACTTCTCCCTGAAGCTGGTATCCTTCTGAAGTCTCTACAGAAATTAGCAAATCAGCTGTTTAAACAGGACATATCCAAGCGAACATTCCTTTATGCTTTCATTTACTCTTCCATTTGTCTAGTTGTCGGCAGACTCAAAGCATAGTGAATGCGCATCTGTATACTGTATCCAGTGTAGACAGCGTCAGTGATTATAATGGGTTCTATTTGCTTTTGACACAACGCTCACATCCAGTGTAGGCAAATTTTAGCCGTTAAGTGACTGAATGCCCGTGGTTGCTCTGGAGGCAGGCATATGCAAATGTATTTGCCCATGTGACATCACAAATTCCACAATATCCAAACGAGTCGTTTCTGGAGCCTGATTAAATAAATGCCTTGTTTATAACAAGGAGGATGTTTTAAGCTATGAAACTTGCAGGATGTTTGAATGGTACAAAGACCTCTCCTATGTCAAAAGATCAAGGCAAGTTTGATTTCTCATGTCATGACCCTTTAATATACATGTATAAAAAAAAAAAAAAAAAAAAAAAAAAAAAAAAAATTCAACTGGGCACAGACCACAAGTGAAAATGCATCTAAATACATAAATCTTATTACTTAGTATATTCACCTTTTGCTTTTTCGAGAGCAGCAGTTGAGCTGCATGAACTTCACAAGTCCTGAATATCTATTTTATTATTTCCTGATTTAAATAGGAAAATAAATAAATAAAATTCAACACCTTGCCATAGTTCCGTCACTTTGCTCTTCACAAACTGCATTGCATGTTTGGTGAGGCTTGATTTTGTTCTGTCGCCATAGTATTTTTCTGGATTCTGTTGGCATGATTACATTTATGTTTTATTAGATATTAAACGTACACATATATTATGTATATCATTTTAATAAAAGACAGAATGTTCTCACCATTCCCGCTCTGAACACATAGAGGCTGGGGTAGCTGCTGATGCCTTTGCTACGGCACAACATGCCATTATCACCGCAGTTCACGGCACCAATCCGAATCACACCATCCATTTCCTTAGCAAACTCCCGCCACTGTGGGGTGCGTTCACTTGTCAGTCAAATAAACTACAGTGCCTATAACAATTCTGAAATGTGTGCTGAGGAGGAAGTGACTAAGAGAAGAAGAAAATAGAGTTACGCACCGTGGGGGCAAGGTCGTGACAGTGCGAGCAGCGTGGGAAATAGAAATTCACAAACCAGACCTCTCCAGAATTTACAGCTGCATCTGTGGAAAAAGACAAAACCGGTGTCACAACACTCCACCATTGGCAAAAACAGGTTAGGCCTCTATTTGAATAATACAAAATCAGCTGAAAAACACAGAAGGGTGGATAAAATATTAAAAAAAAAAAAAAAAAAAAGCTTTTTCAGGTCATATTTCACCCCAAATTCAATGTAAATTTTTTTTTTTTTTTTTTTTTTTTTTTAAAGAAATCAAAATCTCAGAAAAAAAATATTTTAACTGGTATAAAGTATTTATAAAGATGTATTTATATAGTATTAAGTTTATATAATCACATTTATTATACCGCATTTAATTTGTGCTGAATTAAATATTTCTTAAAAATATGAATTATTATTATTATTAATGACAATCACCATTAACAATAATGAAAATTGCAAAATAAAAATATAAAGTAAACATATGGATGCATAATTTGAAAAACTGGAGGAAATTTTTTGAAAAATTGTCATAGAAATAATGTCACTGCACAAATTCTTAATTTATTTTATTAAAAAAAATATAATTCATTTTTTATCTTTTTGATTTTAGGGTGAAATATAACCTGGACATTTTTTTTTTTTTTTTTGTGAGATTCAGTCCAGCATACAAATGCTTTTTCCATTTGCCTAGAAACACAATATAATCGCATAATCTGGTTAATTTAAGATCATAACTTACCAAAGTCCCCTCTGTCTAGTGTAGTAATTTCTGGATCATCATCATAAATTCCTGAAAAACACAACTTCATGGTTTTTCCTCCAATATAGAGACAAGTACGGCATATCTTCTTACCCATTTACACTATGAGATAACATCCACACAGAACATAACGCAGAAAACTGAATTACCAAAATCATATCTGTAATAGTTCCAGCTTTCATATCTTCCTCCCTGTTGTTCATCTTGCAGGCCCTTCTCTCCATACTTGTCGTATTTCTTCCTCAAGTCCTCGTCCTTCAGCACCTCATAGGCACGATTGATCTTCAAGAACCTGTCATGGGCCGCTTCATCATTCTAAAAAGACAATAGCAGCGTTCTCAGAGTGTCACAAGAAAGGAAGACACACAGTCTGGGTGGCATGCCATAATAAATCTACTCACAGGGTTTTTATCTGGATGCATTGTGAGAGCAAGCTTTTTGAAAGCCTGCCGAATCTCACGCGTACTGGCCTCTCTTGAGATACCTAACAACTTGTAGTAATCTTCATCGGAGGAAATGGAAACGAAAAGCCATACTGCGATGAAGACAAACAGCAAAGACTTCCTCGGAGGTCTCAAATGATTTTGGAACGACTCCATTGTTGAAAGTTGTTGTTGATGCAGGTCTTCAGTGTTTTAAGGTTGGAGAACAGCTTACAGGAGTGTGATGATCATCCTGAATTAATACACCCTGTAAGTGATGACAAGAGAGTGAAAGAAAGAGAAAGAGGAAAGATCTCAAATGAACACGTAGGTGTTTACAGAGGGCGGAGCTACTTTCTCATGCCATCTCTGAAATAATTCACATCACTCTAACCATTTTTTAAAAAAATAAAATTACTATTAATACATTATTAAATAAAATATCAATATCTCAATCTCATTACTGTAATAATAATACAGTATATACATTATAACTAAAGGCAGTTCAATAAAAACTACAATGATGTAAACTTGTTTACAACATATATATATATATATATATATATATATTACAGTTGTCATGAAAATATATATATATATAAATATATAAAACATTCTAAATAATATTTATTTTTTGAAACGCATTTAAAATTGGTAAATTAAAGCTTTGTTAGTGTGTCTAGAGAAAAACTAGGGTTAGTTGTGCAAAGCTAAAGCTCCAAACTAGTACGAGGCTAGTCGGTTTAATATAACAGTTCACATTTAGATCCATACTTAAATGTTTTTAATTCATTTTCGTGTGTTAGTGAATGTTTATGTGAGATTACAGACACAAGCTGATAGATCATCAGCAGGCTAATTACTGCATTCCAGTCCAAAACTTTTGATAAAAAGCCACAAGTGATTCCCCGAGATAAATGTGAGTAACATTAACACCTGTATTACGATACAATGTGTATATTGTCTTACCTGTTCTTGAATGTTCTTTATTACTCCACCAGTTCTCCCCTAATTCATGATCTTACTCGCCGAATCACCGGTGTGCCTGCAGCAGTGTGAAGAAAGAGGCCGAGAGAGAACAACAAACCGCCCGGAAGTACGTAATTTTTCAAAATAAAAGATGTGCTCGATATTACTGAATTTGTTTCTCATGATCTTAAAGTTTTGACATGAAGGTTTTATGTTTAAATACTTGAAATTAGTTTTGTTGACAACTATAAACTGTGCCTACGTGTACATTTATTTACAATAACTAAAATTAAAATCAGAATGGGTTATCTGGAGTGGATAGTGAAGAAAATGAGCCACGCTCCTTCAGTGCCGTTTAAAAATATCCCAGGATGCATCTCATGAAATTGCTTGAGAAAATAAACAGCTGAAATCTAGTCAAAGAAGCTCAAATATAAGGGAACTTTTTTTTTTTTTTTTTTTTTTAAAAAAGAAACTTTATTGATCACTACATATTCCCTAATCATCATATGTGGTATTTCATAGTTTTGATAACTTTACTATTATTCTAAACAATAATAAATAAAAGTGTAGATAGTAATAATAAGGAATAGGAATGTCCAAACTTTTGACCAACGGTGGTTTATTATATTAAATGACCAAACATAGATATTCACAATGAAACAATTCATTTTAATCAAGGCACTGTGTTATTGCAAAAGTTCCCCATATTTTATTTGGTCAAATTTTCTTCAAACCTGAGGCAATTTTAAAATGATTCTAGTGTAAATTTACAGGATAATGGGGATCATATCACTTGAGGGCACTGTATGTATTTTAGAAAATATTATTTAACATTGTTCTGCATGTGGGAAAGAATATTTCTCCATCAGTACTACACGTACAACACGTTGGAGTTTAACAATTAACTAGACAGAGATATGCATGGTGATCAGTCACCATGTGATCAGTTGTATGTAGGATTTGCTGTTTATCAGGCAGCCTTTGGATCATTTAAACACTAAAATTGTGCAAGTCTATAAGGTGTGAGAGCAAGTCTATAAAATGCTATACACTCATAAAATGTTATACAATCATAAAACCAAAGTATATGTTGCCCTCTCTTTGGGATTGTATGTTCAATCGGCGTAATAGCTTATGAGTCTTTCTGCTTCTCTGACGCCTGTGAGGTACGCTCCATGGGTCGTGGTGTAAAAGTTCACATGTGTAGCTTCACCAGCAAATAACACCTGAAGGTGCTTCAAAAACAGAGAGAAATAAAATCATTTTGTTAACTTCATCACTGCTTGATTTTGGAAAATGCAATCTGCTACTTATCTTTTACACTTTACAGTTTACATAAGAATATGTGGATATGAGTATTGTTATTGTTGACTAAAACTAAAGCTATTAAAATTATTTTACTTATTTACTTAATTACTGAAATAAAATAATATATATATATATATATATATATATGGAAAACTGCCTTGGAAACTGAGGTAAAAGTAGTGAGTGCTGCTGTAAGTAGTGCTGTCAAATCGATTAATCATGATTAATCGCATCGAACATAAAAGTTTGTAAATATATAATATGTGTGTATTATATATATATATATATATATATATGAAATGTCAAAATTAACACGTTAATGCATGTGATTTTTTTTTTCAGTTTAAAGCATCTGTTTTTTTCCGTCATTCTTTAGCATTACATTATATAATCATGCTCTTATTTATGCAAATGATTTTAAACCATTCACGCGTGACAAGACACAAACTCAGTGCAGTACTGGCACACTGTCTGTCAATCTCCGGTCTGTGTGACACACACGACTCATGCTCACAGAAAGCCACTTCAGAGAGCGCACCAGTACCACTCTTTCGCACTTGAACGGACAAAAACACACAGAATTATGCTAAAGTGCCTGTTTTGTTGAGTATCCTTGTAAGCATATTCTTAAATGAGTTTAATAAAGTCTTAAATGAACATAAAAATGAAAAAATGGATGTGTGAAAATAGGATGTGTGTCAGATCTGCATCATGTGCGTCAGGTCTTAAAGTGACAGCAGCCTAATAAACCTGCTGCAGTCTGTGTCATTAATATTAATCAAAGAACAAAAGAAAAAGAGAAAATCATTCACTGCTCTTGACTGAATAACTTTTGTAGCTTTAATAAAAATTAATCTATTTTTATTTTATAATTTATGCAGTGAAAAACTGTGGTGTTTGATAACTATTCAATTTCTGTATATTTCCTAACTGTTAGATCAAATATTTAAAATATACTGTCTTTATGTTGTTTCTACATTTATTTGGAGATTGTTACGTGCAATTAATTGTAATTAATTACAGAAAAATGTGAGATTAATTTGTTATTTTTTTAATCTATTAAATTATTTATTTTTTAATCGATATATGTGTGTGCGTGTATATGTACACATATGTATACACAAACACATAAATACAAACCTTTATGTTAGATGTGATTAATCACGATTAATTGATTTGACAAAACTAAAAATAAGTTGAAGTACTAAAATTACTAAAATTTAAACAAAACAATTATTACAAAAACAAAAACTAATAAAAATGATTAAAAGAAAAACAAAATTATTAAAACTTAAAAGTCAAAATGAAAACTGAAAATGTAAATATAAGCTAATTTAAAAACTTACGTGATATCAAACACTACTAAAGATTTTGTTCTATACACATAAAAATTAAATGTATGTATATAATAGAACACGTATACAAGATATTAAGTTACCTTCCTTCCTCTGCATTTATCTTTAGGGGGAAGAGGTGACGCTAATGCCTTGTGTGCTTCCACTCCATTGACACCATCAGAAATGAATGTATAGGAGCCACGGACGTGGGGATCAGAACCCCATCTGGTGATCAGTGTCTTTGAGACTTCTGGCACTGACCAGCCTGTGAAAGACCTGAGCAACCTTTAAAAGACATAAACAGAGTTTGTTATATATGAAGAAAGACATGATATTTGACAGAGAGAGATATTTGACCATGGTAAAATGATCATGTATTTCATCATTATGTTACCATACCTCACACAGATAGCTCCGATTTCACTGTCCTGAAGACTCTCCATATACAGTGCTTCTCTACCTGTGATCCAGCCACAGAGAGCCGTGGGATGACGAGCCACAGTATCAAAACCAGTGATCTTCTTGAACCACGTCTTTTTCCAGGTTTCTCCTTCGGACAGAGATTCATAAACATCTTTATCTTCAGGCCCCTCTTTCCACACCAGCTGAACCCCGGCACAGTCGTCTGGCCAGAAACTTTTCTCGAAAAACAGGAAAATTTTGTCCACTATCCCAAAGCTAAGATTCTCAATTGCAGACAGCTTTTCTTCTGGTAAGGACGGTTCGAACATGGTTGTCGCTTTGTCTTTGAGAACCCCCAGAGATACGGTGACAATCACATGGTCTGCCTCAAAGCTCTGTCCATTTTCACAGACAACCTTAACAGGATACCTTTGATCTTCACCACTGCCTTTTTGGCCCAAGTCCCATTGGATGCTCTTGACCGGTGCATTACACTGGACAGTTCCTGAAGGCAGATCTTTCAGAAGAACATCCAAGATTGCTTGATATCCACCAGTTCCCAAAGTATTAAAAAATCCTCCCTCTAGAGCGGTGTAATAGCTAATCTGAGATGCAGAAACCTCATAGAGGCTAGAGCAAGCCTCATCTGTGCATTCGATCCTCTTGCACCATTCATAAACTTGCTGGCCTGTCTTCTGTTGAAGCTAAAGGAGATTCACCAAAGGCATCGTCCAGATAAGCACCTAGAGTTAGTTTTCTGTGCTTGCACTCAAGTTCATCATCAAAAGCTTTGTCGGTGAGCTTGTTGAAGTGCGAACACACCTGATCTACAACTTTTGTGGAGACCTGCTTGCCATCTTCTTTGAAAAAGTAATCTTGAGGAGTTACAGAACGGGGTAAGCACATGTTTTTGCGTGCAGACAGTCCCTCGGATAGCAGGTTCTTCTCTTTTGCAATCTTGAACAGGGGGTTTTCTTTCTGCCCGTGAATCCAGTTAGCTCCAATTTCAATGATATTCTCGGTGAATGGTTTAGTGGTGTGAACTCGACCTCCAACCCTCTCCTTTGCCTCAAGTACCAAGACATTTTTAAATCCTCCCTTCACCAACCTGGCTGCAGCAGCCAAACCTGCAAAACCTGAACCTATCACTACAACTTTGGCATTTTCTGGTCCTGTACAAGTACTCATTCTTACTACTTAGTTGTGCTGTTTAGAGAGAGAAAAGCAGAAAATGTATAAATGTAGTCGTAAGAACTAAAATCAACTCTTGCTCAGCAATAAGTAGCAAATAACAGAGAGTACAGGTGATAGGAGTGAAGTGCACTATGCTCTAAAGGAGTTTCGTTTATGTACCAGTGCTTAAACACCTGTAACACCTTATAAACCTGACCTTTGTAGTCCACTGATTCTTGAGATAAGGGACAAAACGTGTCTACACACAAAAGCCCTCTTTATGTTAAAAATGAAGAAATTCATAAAAATGTTCAAAAAGTTACATCTGATGGAAACCTGTATACTCAGGGCATTCATTGCTTATATTTTTTTTAAAAAAGTTTTTAGTATTATTTTGAATACTGGAAAACACATGTAATTTAACCTGTCCTCAGCATGAGGTCACAATGTAAAACTGCCTAACAAAGTGTTTAAAAATGCAAAAAAAAAACTATACAGTTAAATTGAAAGGCACAGATCTTAAGATCTTAAGATATTAAGCAATACAAAAGGTACATTTTTAATTATATTTTCCATAAAAAATGCCTATCAAAGTTGTGTCCTCACTTTGCATCAACTCCATCAAGATTTTGTAATTCTGAATAAATCAGGCAATGCCATGGTCAACTTTAACTGTGAGGACCCTTTCCTATTTCCAGCTCATTTTGGATGCCACAGTAGGACACATAGCCCTAGAAGTTTTATATAGATATTTTTTATATTTTAAACAAATAATGTTGAATTATCTGCCGTCACAGCTTTAACATGTCAACTCCGTCTTCCCAGTCTAATAGTTTCTGTAAATACAGTAGTTGTGGAATAACTCTTGGCATTTTTGTTATGTGTATAAGAAAGCTAAAACTGAGGAAAAAACGAAATGGCTCCACTGATACAACACATGGTTAAGATGGGAAAAATATTCAATTTTGTCAACTCCGTAAGACGTCAACTCCATCAGTTTTTATGTGTGACGGAGTTGACTTGTAAGCTAACTGAGTTGGCAAGTTCTCACAAAAACTATTATATATATTTTTTGCATATTGGGAATTATTGTATTGTTGCTTCATGATTATATTTACATATATTTGGCCTGATTTACATGCCTTTTATACATAAAATCTTTAAATCTACTGCTGACATGCACACAGACACACACACCTGTTTGTATAGCTATCTTTGTGAGGACATATATTGATATTAGGGATGTAACGATACCCTCATGTCACACTTTCATACATATCACAATACTGAACTCATGATATGATATTATTGCGATACTTCAAGGCATATGGTAAAAGGTTAACAAAAAATTAACTGTTGATTAAAATGCTAAATTTGTTATTACATTGGGGGTGGAAATGAATAGGCTTGGACTTGGTGCTGGTAACCCAATGCACAGGACAATGTTGATACCAGAATAAAAATATTCATGATTCTGAAGCTGAAAATGCAGAAAAATATGAACATGCTTGCACTGTCATTGACTAGATATATTTAAAATAATGTAGGCCACTTTTTACTGGTAACACAAGACATTTGGCATTATCAGGACCCACAAATATTCCCCCAATGCATTGTTATACATTATATTCAACATTATAAATAGTAGTTCAATGTAGAACTGACACTAAAAATTTGTAAACTTCAATTTTTTCTCACACAGTAATTTTCATTTCGGGTGAACTATACACAATACATATTGTCACTATCCACAAATCATATTGTTGCATTTCTTTATTGCGATATATTGTGACACGATATATTGTTACACCCCTAATTAATATACTAATGCAATCCCTAGCCCCTTATCCTAACAATCACAACTAATTTCCTAACCCTAACCTAAAAAAACAGCTCTTTTAAAGGTTTATTATACATGATCTATCCATGCACATTATTATTATTATTATTTTTACCACCTGTCACTCACATGAGATCATAGCAATAGCAAACCCTAATGTAATGGACTTAATAGAGAGCAAACATGTCCAACGCCAGCTGCCCAAAGCTTAAGTCTTGCAGGACAGTCACAAATTAAATTTACATAATAGTTTCGGTTTAAAGACAGGATACAGATCCTTTGGATTCACACAGAATTGAGAACATTGCTGTTGCTGCTACAGGGTGGCACATAGTAATGCTTACCTTTCTGGTCCCGAACAAGTACATTCTTGCTGCTTTGTTGAGCTGTTTATAGAGAGAAAGGCAGAAAATCTTTAAATGTACAAAAAAGCAACACTTGCTCAGCAATAAGTAGCAAATAACAGAGAGTACAGGTGATACAAGCGTAGTGCACGATGCTCTAAAGTAGTTTCCTTTATATAGTGCTTATAAACTCCTGTAAAACCTGACCTTTGTCTGTAGTCTATACAATGTATATTTGTTTACATAGATAGTCGGCCATGGGACATCCAATGGCAGATGAAGATTCAAATACTATCCTCTCATCTCGTTTGCATTTTTGAGGCTGTATGATACTTACAAAATGTAATTGCTGCCCTGTAAAACTAAATAAACGAACACATTTTTGTTTTCAATTCATACAGCTTCCTTGACGACCAGTAATGACAGTGTGAAGACATCAACGATAACGTTTTTTCAAAACGAATTCAAATTAAATGTCTGTGTAGAAAAAAAAAAGAAAAAAAAAATTAAAAAATTAAAAATAATAAAACTAAATACATTTTAAAAATGACACTTGTTCCACCAAACAAATAAAAGAATTTATAAAATATTCTTAATATTCCTTTTTTTCTGGATGAATACAGTTAACAGTTCTGCTCATGCAGAAGATGGCGCTAGTAAACTATTCTTTGGCCACTGTGCGTCCTGAGGTAAAAGTGGCTTCGCCCAAACTTAAGATCAACTGTTTATGAATGACCTATTAAATGACAAAAACCTCCAAACAACGAATCCAACTACATGCAGATAGACGAATGAAAACGAGAAATAATCGAATAAAAATACGCTAAACAATCACAAGACAGGGAAAATACATCTCCTGTACATACCTCACAAACTCCATCTATAGTTTACTGCAGTTACTGCAACTGCCTCAAGGTTAGTATTTGTGTGTCTGTCTGCACTGTCTTGCGAATATACTTATTTATGAATCATATATTAGAAATAATGATTAATTAGAATTTATGTAATCATGTGCTGTACTACGAGGTGTATGAGGTAACCTGTTTATATTTGGCAGCCTATGCTTTTCAAGTTTGAAAACTACAATCCCAGAACAATTTTACCAGAATAAAGTCTTTTGCTGGCCTTATCTAGCCTCGGTCCCAGGCCAGTCAGGATAGTATGATGCCATCTAGGATGACTTGAACATCTGATAGCTTTTCTGAGTAACTAGTAGGCTGCCATAATTTGACTACCATTCTCAAGCTTGATATCTATGCTATTGTTACAAGTTTGCTATTTCAGACATCTCACCCTGCAAACATTTCTGGGAGATGGCAACAATTCAATTAGCAAAGAAAACACACCAGTGTTTCCTCTAAGAAAACTTAGCAAGTCAACATGCCTGGTAAAGATAAAGTTTACAAGACAAAATATCATGCCATTTTGGTGTTGTATGCACTGTAGCATGTATGCAGAAGTTGAGCTACATGATCATTAGGCTAATCGTCACTCTGATAAAAAGTTTTAAAAGTATTTCTTTCTCTTTTTTTATCCATCATGTTTGTTTTAATTTAATTAGCTATATATAGAATATAGCTGCAAGCAGCAAGTAACGGGGTTCAAGCATATTAAGACCTTTATGCTATCTATTGGGTTAGGGTCTAGGCCAACACGAAAGCATTTAAGATTTATAGGCTTTTGGGCACATTTGGAGATGACAATTTTCTTAATGATCCTGTTGTAAAGTTCAAACAGTTTTTGATAATTATTAGACCTAAAAAATCTAGAGAATTGTATTGCAGTGGTTTTGAGGTTTAGTGAAATACCTAGGACCTTAAGGCAAAGTTATAGAGGAGGAGGAGATTCAACATATGCTATGAATATTGTTTATGTGTGATTACGTAGCACCACCCAGTGGCTGATTTCTTTCATACTTCACATAGACTGGTAGAGTCAAGAGTCAAACAGGCCGACTAAGTTTCGTTTTGATCAGCCTCCGTTAACCTGGTCTAACAGGTTCTCAAATTTCATAGGCCAATGGCAGCCATGTTTTTTGTGAGACGCAAAGGTCCTTATTCGGTTGTTAAGTCTGACGTCACGCGGCAGCGCTTCCGGGTCCAAACGCTCTATCTCATACCACAAGAAAACAACAAACAGTGCTAATATACACACACGATGTGGTGTAATACTACCAAAAAATTATAATCATATCAAAAAACCCAGATGGCCAGACAGTGATTCATCTTTTATAAATCGTTAAAATATTAATGTCTGTGACGCTGTGAGCACGGAGACTGTTGTGTAGACTGTAAGTATTTTAAACTTTTTAAAATGTTAAATGTTTATTATGAATAAATATCGCTCATGAACGACCGTCGAGATGGTATTCTCAAGTGAAACGAGTCGAGGTTTGGACCCAGAAACGGCGTTCCTTACGTCACGACTTAACAATCGGATAGACATTTATGGCACCTTCGGCCAAGACACTGCATGCCAATTTTCAAGTCAACTGGACTAACGATTGCGTAGTTATGGCCATTTTCATGTTTTTTTCCTGTTATAGCTCCACCAAGTGGACAATCGCTTTACCATCATGGCAACTTGGACAAGGACAGTGCATGCCAATTTTCAAGTCAGTCAGACTAACTGTTGTGTTTCCTACTGCAGTGCCACCTACTGGTCAAACGCTACAGTTTTTTTTTTACTGTGACCGCGGACTGAGCAATCGAAATTCTTTTGATAACTTTTTGCCATGAGTGTTTCTAGGTGATGCATGTCAAGTTTTAAACAGATTGCACAAATGGCCTATGAGGAGTTCGAAAAAGTAGATTTTTCAAATAATCGCAAAAGTTTAACGAAACAATTTGATTGACAGCAGTATTCTTGAGGCAAAGTTGTTCAGAATGAGGAGATTCAACATATGATATGAATATTGTGTCTAAGTGTGATACGTTGCGTGATATTTAGGGTCTAAAACATGATTGCGCCACCCAGTGGCCGTTTTCTTTCACACTTTGCACAGACCTCTAGGGCATTGGTCTCAAACTCAATTCCTGGAGGGCCACAGCTCTGCACAGTTTAGCTCCAACCAGCTCCAACTCACACCTGCTTGACGTTTCTAGTAATCCTGAAGACCTTGATTAGCTGGATCAGGTGTGTTTGATTAGGGTTGGAGCAAAACTGTGCAGAGCTGTGGCTCTCCAGGAATTGAATTTGAAAAACTTCTCTAGGGCCATGAGTCAAACAGGGCCACTGAGTTTTGTCCCCATCGGCCTTCGTTAACCTGGTCTAAGAGGTGCTGAAAGTTTATAGGCCGATGGCAGCCATCTTTTTCGAGATACACGAATGTCATCATAAATCATCAAGGCAATTGGACTTACAGTTGCGTAGTTTTAGCAGTTTTTATGTTTTTTTCGTATTATAGTGCCACCAAGTGGTAAATCTCCTCAATTTTTTTTGAATGACCACAGAATGAACTCGTACATGGGTATGACAAGCTTGGTAACTTTTTGCCAGGAAGGTCTCCAGATGATGTATATCAAGTTTATTCGAGTGAATTGGATAAACGGCCTATGAGGAGTTCGAAAAAGTAGATTTTTCAGAAAATTCAAAATGGCGGAAAATACGGAGATGGCGGAGATATACATTTTGTTCGTATTGAGCCAAGGATTCCAATGATATAAGACACTTGTGTCTACAAAAGGAGTTATGAGCAGTTTCATGTTGTTGATCTGGCCTACCATCTGGCCAGGTTTCAAGTCTCTAGGCCAGGGGTGGGCAAACTCGGTCCTGGAGGGCTGCTGTCCCTGCAGAGTTTTGCTCCAACCCTAATCAAACACACCTGAACCAGCTAATCAAGGTCTTCAGGATTACACGCAGGCAAAGAGTATAGAACCCAAGAGGCGACACTTTGATACTTTTTGGGTAACAGCCACTAAATGGCACTCTGGTAGCGTGGTCGCCATTATGGGGTGAAAATACTAACTGGACCATAGAATCCTTCACATCTTACGCACCCAAAATCGGCGAATTTCACTGCCAAATCAGAAGCGCAATAGAACAGTTTTTTAAATTAAGTCCCCAGTAAACTGTATGGCTCCTACAGTAAATGTTGTATTGTCTTATATATGTTTTATTTTACCAGTTGTGGAATCCAACCATTCAACCATCTGAGGTAACGTAGTTAGCCTACTTTATTGAGTATTTCCATTTTATGCAACTTTACACATTTATTAATAGTAAATTAATAATTAATAAATTTAAGATCATCATGTTTGCAGCGAACAATATATTTCAGACCTAATGGAATAATATTAATAATAGTATCTAGGTCTGAATTGAAATATATATTGTACGTTTTAACGATCTTATAATACATGATGCATTGCTGTGTCCGTTATCGCATAATTCTCACTTTTGGACACTTTTGCTGTAATGGACATTAGACAACACTGCAAAAACAAGCTGTTATTCATACATTTATTGTCCAACATTCCCAATTTTTCTGATGCATGTCCTTAATTTAATTTCATATGTTGGTATTAATTCAGTGTTTATAATGCTAATACTTGAACTTCAAATAATTTTAACCCAAACTGAATGGGTTTCTAGAGAGCAAAGGCTTTGTGAAAAAAGTGGAAGACTTAAACACAAAGTCTGTAAAATATGGATTTGATGATCACTAGTGATAGTATTTTATTCTGTGTTGTCATCATTCAGGTTGGATTTCAGCTTTAATGTATGTTTTTTTAACTCGCTTTCACCCCAAAATGGCGGAAATGCAGGGCCGCTGCTGGGCGCTGATGTTGCAATGGAACGTTCTATTGAGTGTCGCTTCTTGTTAGTGTATATTCTTTGACACAGGTGAGTTTTATCAGGGTTGCAACTAAACTCTGCAGGGACAGGCCCACCCCTGCTCTAGGCCTTACAGTTTGGTCTGCACGATCAGTTTTACGGCGGAATAATAATAACAGATACAATGGGGTTTCAGCGCTACGTGCTTGAACCCCTAAATTTATGTGCATGTGTGTGAGAAAGAGAGAGAGAGAGAGAGAGAAATATATATATGCTATATATAATCAGAAAAAATATCGTCCAGGGGAGCATCTGGTACTCACAAACAAAACTATGGGTGCATTCGGATGAGCAAAATATAAAAAATGGTAGGTGGATCCTGTTGCAGAACAAGAAAATCCATGTCAAGGCACTCCCATAGCGACGCTCCTAGTGGCACACCCTGACGAATGTAGCCCTGTCTTAAGATGTAGCCCTGTCTTACAATAAAGGCTTTTTACCTTCTAATTATGTGTGCGCCTACGTGGATTTTCTTGTTCTGCAATGGGATCCACCTACCATTTTTGATATTTTGTTCATCCGAATGCACCCATAGTTTTGTTTGTGAGTACCAGATGCCTAAAACTGCCAGTAGTTGGCAGCCCAACCCTGTCTTAACGAGTGAGTGATTCATTAAATCATCCATTCAGATGATTCGTTCAAAACGGTTGATTCATTTAGAAACAAAATGACAGATGAGCAGCTACTTATTTTGAATAAGTAATTACTTTAGGACCACTAAAAAAGTATGTTCTATATAGTATGAGTATGTGTAGTAGTGTGAATGTAATCCGGACGTACTACATTCGCCATGCTGTCATTATCATGTGACCCACCAGTTTCAGTTGCGTCGCTTCACTGCCATTCACAAATCCTCTCCCGTGGTCTCATGGGATAGTAAAGTGTCCATCATATGCACACTTCAAAATCTCTCAGGAAGTAGTAGGTCATCCGGGTACTTTTTTGCCTACTCTTTTGTGAATTCGGACATACTTCTTTTGTCACATACTGTTTTTTGCCTACTATATAGTAAGGAAGTATGTGATTTCAGATGCAGCCATTGTCTTTAGGAATAGGTAATTGAATCATTGACTCAAATGATTGATTTAAAAACACAGATTCATTCAAGTACGAAACATTGCAGTATTGCTCTGAGATGCACAAGTTCTGCCCTGGCTTTGTTTGGAACTATTTTCGTTGGCTAAACAGAGCAAAAACAGACAATATTGTGTTTAAAATGTAACTCACTCAATATTAACTTCTTGTTTGTTTAATTATCGTATAAAATAAATATCACACTCGCTTATGCGCTGATATTCGGGAAAACAGAACTCTTCCTTGTGTGATATTACTTATGTTAAAAATATAAAAAACAAAAATTCATACAGGGATATTTTTTCCCTCATAAATTGAATTATAGGGGCATTCTAACTGGCTTCTTCATGCAGTGAACGCTTTTGGATTTTCAAGACATGTTTTTGTATGTTTTTTGCAAAGTGAGTGACACAGGCTACTCGATAATGTCAGCTCGCTTATTGTTATAGCGACAATTATATTATCGTAAATGATATTGAAATTGAAATATGCATATCGCTGGGTATTCATTTATATGCATCTTTTGTGCAAGTGTGAATTCACCTTTAAAAAGAACTTACAGTACATAGCCTACCTATATTTCTTCTCTATAAAGCATAAGCATTTTATAATTTTTTTTTTCAAAAACAAACACACACACACACAAAAAAAAAACATGGATTAAACACACTTGTTACAGACACACCCCAAAGCAGAGGTATTTTAGCATTGTCTGAGTCACTGAGTGGAGTTTTGCCACAGTATTGGACATTGACTGTAAATGTTGCTCTTGGCAGTGTGGACAGCTTCCAAAGGTATTGCAAAGGTATTTCTAACTTCTTTTTACCCCTAAGCGAAGCACAAAAAAAGAACTTCGCTGTGTTGAAAAAAACATAGCTGTAGTGGAAATTCAACGGAAAGCCTGAAGTATGCTTTGGTTTTTACGCGTACTCGAGGGTCCTCATGCAGTGCGTGTGACACAAATTTCATCACCAGAATGGTATGCGTGTCACCTGATTTTTGTACACTTGCATACTGTGTACACACAGGTTGCACATGCACATTGAATTTGTTTTGCACTAATCAGTTTTTCCACAAGGTGGCAACACTGGCCCGGGTCGTTGTTTTACAGTAGAAAACGAAACTAAAGAGATGGAACAGCAACAAAATACGAGAGACTGCAACAACAACATACGCCCGCATTATGTGAGGGGGTTATGATATAGCCACAACTTCAGTTTAAAACAATAAAAGACATTTTTCTGGTCATAACTTATGCAGAAAAATAGCACAGACACTGGATAAACGTTGATGAAACTTTCTAGAGCGCATGTGTCGACCACCTGCATTTGCACATGCTATCAAACGAAAGGATAACATTTTCGAATGTATGCATATGCTAGCGTTCATAAAAAAATGAAGTATACTGTACTTTGGGATTAAGTTGCTTGGTTGCAGTTCACTTAACGGCCACCGGTGTCGCTAATAACAAGGGTTCCTGAATTCTACATAGCCCCTTTAAATCAAGTGGTGCTCAGATTATAGATATTCCCAGTGTAACAATTTATTTTAATCAAGGCACAGTCTCATTGCAAAAGTCCTCCATATTTTATATTGATCAACATTTTTCCTCCAAAAAATTCAAGACAATTTTAGAACAATTTTTTGATTAGTGTAAATTTTAAGGATCATGCTGCACACCACCTGAGGGTTCTGTATGTGTATCACAGTTTGAGAACCACTAAACATAAACATAGTCATTTAAACATAAAACTTGTGTAAGTCTATAGGGTGTGAGAGCAAGTCTATAAAATGTTATACAATTTTAACATTTTATTTTCATGAAACCAAAGTGTATGTTCTCTTCTTTTTGTGACTGTATGTTCAGTCGTTGTAATAGTTTATGAGTCTTTCTGCTTCTCTGACGCCTGTGAGGTACGCTCCATGGGTCGTGGTGTAAAATTTCTCATGTGTAGCTTCACCAGCAAACAACACCTGAAGGTTCTTAAAAAACAGAGAGAAATAATATCATTTTGTTAATAACATCATTGATTTTGGAAAATGCAATCTGTTAATCTTTTACATTATCGCAACTGACAGCAGAATATGTGGATATGAGTAATGTTATTGTTAACTAAAACAAAAGCTATTAAAATTTTTTTTTTTTCATTGAAATAAAGTTAAAATAAAATAATTGAAAACTTTGCCTTGGCAACTAATTGATGTAAAATACACTGGAGTACTAAAATGACAAAAAAACAACAAAAAACAACAACTAAAACTTCAACAAAAAAATGAAAATATTACTATAAATGTTAATTCAAATTATTAATAAATACAATAATAGTATATAAATAATAGTAAAATAACACTGGCACATCCATAACCAGTTTTGTAATAATCATTAGTTATGAAAAACTAAAGAGATATCAAACTCTACTAAATATTTTGTACTAGATAAAAATAAATATATGTATATATATATAACCAAAATAATAGAACACTTATACAAGATATGAAGAGTTACCTTCTTTCCTTTGCATTTATCTTTAGGGGGAAGAGGTGACGCTAATGCCTTGTGTGCTTCCACTCCATTGACGCCATCAGGAATAAATGTATAGGAGCCACGGACGTGAGGATCAGAACCCCATCTGGTGATCAGTGTCTTTGAGACTTCTGGCACTGACCAGCCTGTGAAAGACCTGAGCAACCTTTAAAAGACATAAACAGAGTTTGTTATATATGAAGAGAGACATGATATTTGACAGAGAGAGATATTTGACCATGGTAAAATGATCATATATTTCATCATTATGTTACCATACCTCACACAGATAGCTCCGATTTCACTGTCCTGAAGACTCTCCATATACAGTGCTTCTCTACCTGTGATCCAGCCACAGAGAGCTGTGGGATGACGAGCCACTGTATCAAAACCAGTGATCTTCTTGAACCACGTCTTTTTCCAGGTTTCTCCTTCGGACAGAGATTCATAAACATCTTTATCTTCAGGCCCCTCTTTCCACACCAGCTGAACCCCGGCACAGTCGTCTGGCCAGAAACTTTTCTCGAAAAACAGGAAAATTTTGTCCACTATCCCAAAGCTAAGATTCTCAATTGCAGACAGCTTTTCTTCTGGTAAGGACGGTTCGAACATGGTTGTCGCTTTGTCTTTGAGAACCCCCAGAGATACGGTGACAATCACATGGTCTGCCTCAAAGCTTTGTCCATTTTCACAGACAACCTTAACAGGATACCTTTGATCTTCACCACTGCCTTTTTGGCCCAAGTCCCATTGGATGCTCTTGACCGGTGCATTACACTGGACAGTTCCTGAAGGCAGATCTTTCAGAAGAACATCCAAGACTGCTCGATAGCCACCAGTTCCCAAAGTATTAAAAAACTCTCCCTCTAGAGTAGTGTAATTGCTAATCTGAGATGCAGAAACCTCATAGAGGCTAGAGCAAGCCTCATCTGTGCATTCGTTCCTCTTGCACCATTCAAAAACTTGCTGGCCGTCTTCTGTTGCAGCTAAAGGAGATTCACCAAAGGCATCGTCCAGATAAGCACCTAGAGTTAGTTTTCTGTGCCTGCTCTTGAGTTCATCATCAAAAGCTTTGTCGGTGAGCTTGCTGAAATACGAAGTCACCTTATCTACAACTTTTGTGGAGACCTGCTTCCCATCTTCTTTGAAAAAATAATCTTCAGTGGTTACAGAACGGGTTTTTTTGCGTGCAGACGGTCCCTCGGATAGCAGGTTCTTCTCTTTAGCAATCTTGAACAGGGGGTTTCCTTTCTGCCCGTGAATCCAGTTAGCTCCAACTTCAATTACATTCTCAGTGAACGGTTTAGTGGTGTGAACTCGACCTCCAACCCTCTCCTTTGCCTCAAGTACCAAGACATTTTCAAATCCTGCCTCCACCAACCTGGCTGCAGCAGCCAAACCTGCAAAACCTGAACCTATCACTACAACTTTGCCATTTTCTTGTCCCGAAGAAGTGCTCATTCTCGCTGCTTAGTTGAGCTGTTTAGAAAGAGAAAAGCAGAAAATGTATAAATGTAGCTGTAAGAACAAAAAACAACTCTTGCTCAGCAATAAGTAGCGCATAACAAATACGAGTGTAGCGAACGATGATCTAAAGGAGTTTCCTTTATATAGTGCTCAAACACCTGTAACACCTGTAAAACCTGACCTTTGTAATCTATACATTTCACAGTATCATTGTTTACATAGATCAGGTGGTTATGGGACATCCAATGGCAGATGAAGGTTCTAATCCTATAGCATTCAGCATGACCTCTCATCTCGTTTGCACTTTGGAGGCTGTATGATACTCACAAAATTGATTTGCTGCTCAGTAAAACTACAAACACATTCTTGTTTTTATACTGCTGCCTTGATGACAGTGTAAAGACAGTGACATTTACGTTGTTTTTCAAAGAGAAAATTCAAAATAAATGTCCATGTACTGAAAAAAAAATCATTAAAAAATTATAAAACTATATACATTTTAAAAAGGACATTTGGTCCAACCCCCAAACAAACAAAATATGCTCATATAAAATAATACTTATATTTTCCTCTGTTTTATTTTTACATAATAACATTTACAATTGCAAAACAATTATCCCAATATACAGACAGATCGCTGTATTAATTTATTTAGTGCTGCTAAGCTTGTATGATTGAGGGAACAATTACTGAGTAGTAGCCTACACCTTTAAATAGGCCTATATGTTTTCGCTTTGTCACATATGTAAACCTGCCGTGAATGGTATTGCTTTTCAATGGAAAACTCCAAACGTAAGCCCTATAAGAGACATCATGTTAGCCTAATAGCTCATTTGTAACGAGATGTTTTTCTGGATAAAATACAGAAGATGGCGCTAGTAAACTATTTTTCACTTGTGCTTCCTGAGGTAAAAGTGGCCTCGCCCAATCTTCACGATCAACTATTTGTGAAATGACCTATAATACTTAAACAAATCACCAAACAACGAATCCATCTCCTAACAGATAAACCAACAAAACGAGAAATGATCGGAAAATAATCCAAACAATCACAAGACAGGGAAAATGCATAGGTCAATCTGTATCTACCTCACAAACGCCATCTGCAGTTTACTGCAGCTATTGCAACCATCTCAAGGTTGGTATTTGCCTCTCTGTTTGCACTGCCTCGCGAATATACTTATTTATAAATCATAATAGAAATATTTATTCATATATTTAATCATTGGTCTGCTGTACTACGAGGTGTCTGAGGTAATTCTACCATTTTCTGCCTATGTTTTTCAAAGGCTTTTTAAGTTACAGTACGTCCCTTATTAAACTCTTTAAAACTCTTGACAACTACAATCCCATAACTTAAACCAGCCTAGATCGTTTGCTGGTCATTTACTGGTTTTAGAGAGGTTTTTGGATACCAGCAAACTAGCCTAGACTGGGCTTTTCTCTTACAAGCTAGGATATCTGATAGCTTTCCTGAGTAATAGGCTGAGTAGTAGGCTGCCATAATTTGACTACCATTTTCAGGCTTTGATCTCTATGCTATTTACATGAGAACTGTACTTACAAGTTTGCTGTTTTGTGAGATTAAGATGCAAATGCTTTGCCCAGGGCCACAAAAAGGGTTTTGCAATACCTTATTGAATTTGTGCATGGGTTAATGTATAATATTTGCATTAGCAAAGAGGCAACAAAAGATTTTCCATTACAATGAGGTCTTTTTCTGTTTATTGACTTTTCCATTAGACAGGTGGTGTGCCTCTTGTATACAGTAAATGATTAATACCATTGGAAATTACATTAGACAGTAGACAGTCTCCAGTACTTAACACTCACTATACATGATTAACCTCATATAAAAATCTTTATTTTAGTTCAAATATATTAAATTTTATTGTAGTGCTTAAGCCACTAAAAAGCAGCTTTTAGTCAGTGCTTGAAGGTATCCCATTGAGATGCATTAAGGAAAGATTAAAATTGAAGTTCACCAAGCAGCTTCAATACTCGCTGTGTAAAAAGGACCTGCAAACTTCATTTTCCCATATCGCCTATATTTTCTGTTGTAAAATTATACTCTAAGGTAATTACATCTGCTTTATAACATTAACTTCAAATACAGCAATTTCAAATAAATCAATTTGCATGTGCCAAAAAATATATTTAAATAAAGTAATTATATACTGTAAACATGTAAATCTATAAACTCTAAAAAGAAATGATCCTGACTGTAGTGTTTTTGCATGGCATCACTACTAACATTCATACAGTTTAGCATAAAATGAAGTCTGTTTTGTAGCACAGGATTGTATTTGTGCCCATCCTAAAACAGGCCCTTTTCTTTCTTTATGTTCAGCTGCTTCCAGGATGGCATAGCATAGAAATCCACCCGAGAAATCCCCATGATCAGGAGGAAGTCGTCGTTTGAGAGATAGTCCTGCATAGATGATAGAGGTATGTGTTATAATTCACACAAAAACTTACAATATATATATATATATATATATTTTTTTTTTTAATTTAGGTGCAATATGACATACTCATATTCTACATATTTGACATACTCTTCACAGATTTTCACATTTATGGTGTTTATTTACTAATTTAGTTTGGCATAAAATGTTCTTATTCCCTCATGTACGTGTTAACAGTAACATTTTATTGTTTTGGGGACAATTTATTGCGTTTTGGCAGTGTGTATTTTATATTTGCTATGGTGTGTGAAAAAAGACATCTGTAGATCAAGAGTTTACCTCTTTTCTTGTGGGATCGACTCCATCCGGCAGGTCTTCCGTCTGAACGTTCACCAGCTTCTCTGGAGGGAAGGTTTGCGTGACAGAACGGGATATCACAGCCCCTTGAGTTGAGCTACCTGAGCTACTTGAGTTGGTTTGGTTTGAGGTTGGTTGGGTCAGATCCTGTGCACAAGATGTCAAGACATTTTCACATGTCACATTTATGGATTTGGCAGGCGATTTTTGACCTAAGCAACTTAAAGAGCATTCAAGTTATACTGTACATTTTATCAGTTCCCTGTAGGTAACTGAACCCATGACCTTGACGTTGCTAACAAACCTACCACAGTAATTTTAATGAGATCAGTTGCATCTCCCAGCTCTGATTTAAGCTGGTCATAGGATTTCCCACCCTAAAAGAGAATAAAAAACATTAATCCCCTGTACCATACACTTGTGAAATATGTTGTCATGCCAAAAGATATATCATGTCAGCTACTTACACTCCACTTTTGTGGGTCCCAGGCGTGGAACCAGCCTGTAAAGGTGGGCGGCTCAAACCCTTGCTTCACCACTAGGATAGGTGTATCCAGGTCACGCCCTGCAGGATGGGACTTCAGATATTCCTGTGCTGTAACCACTGCGTCATGCTTCTCCTTGTCATTGGCACCTTTGCCGATCCACAGGTACACCTGACGGAACATAATTGTGCTGTGATTTTTAGTGGTCTGGAAAAGATATGAACAATTGTGAAGAGAGACATCCACCCTGACATTCACCTGATCCCAGATGTCCAGCAACATTACGTCATCCTCATCCAGGTCATCCTGGTTAAAGTTTGTAATCTCTGTCGCTATAAAGCGACCAGTCTGGTTGGAGCACTCAAACAACCGGGGCGTAACACTGCTGTTCTCATCCTGAAGTCTGAGAATAGGAGAAACTTATAGGCTGTGTCCCAAAACTTGCAAACTGTCTACGTAGAATCACATATATCCTTTGCAAAGAAAGCAAGACCAAAACCCAACTGAAATCAAATGTCCAGTCTCCTTTGTTCTTCACATGAAGAACGCTATTGAGTGCAGCAATGCCCGCCAACTTTTTCTCTGGCATTGGTTCCGGAAGTGTTTTTTCCATTCACTTTTCATTTTTAAAAAGTCTTTGTTAAAGCATTTTAAGCCATGAACCACACTAACCATTACACAAAATTGCAAACTTTTATTTGAAGCAAAAAAGACAAAGACTGAGTAATTAACGGTTTTAATATGGGAAAGAACTACAGTCTCATGGAGCATTGTGAAGGACATAACCGAATTTAAAACGATGGAGAAATATATATACTGAATATAGTAAGTATTTTGAGAGTGTATCAAGGCTGACCAATTACGTCATTTACTTCGTAGTGCTTCATGGGAGTTTACGTTCCTTTGCTGAGCTCTTTTGGCCTGATTTTCTTGCTCGACACTCTAATTGGTGTTTTTTTTTTTTTAAAGCATCACGGGTAATGTAGTTTTTCCACCAGGAATTTCACTGTTAAACATGATTCTTTAAAAAATAAGCTGAAATACTGTTGGCTTCAACAAAAGCTTATACCATTGATTAACAATCTCAGAGCTCACAACAGGTATGTCTTTAAAGGTTTATAAGTTAACGTTAAAAATCAATTTCCCTATGGAGAAAAAAATGGAATTTTTGTATTGAAAACCCAACTGTTGCACTCTTTATTATGCATTCTCTACTACAGTATGTACAGCATTTTAGATTGGCCATTTATAAGGGTTCCATTTCAGTTAGGATGCAGCCTTAGAATGTAGGTGCCCTATGTAGACAGCAAATCAGCTCAATAGGTTTTGGGACAGAGCCATATCAATTTGTGCATTTACAGTGCCCAATGTGCAAATGTTACTGTACCTTTTGCTGCTGGCATATTGGGATTTTCCACCAAGGTTTACCCAGAAGTCAGCTGGTTCCTGACCCTCTGCAATAACATTTTTCTCCCTTTTGGAGATGATGTCAGCCAGTGTTTTGGCCACCTCTCTCTCGTCTCCACTGCAGCCCTGCATTGTAATATTTAAATCAAGTATTTAGGACAGACAGGTAAGAGGTAAGACATACTGGTGCTCTCCTATACTCTTTTGCAGAAACATCTTTTGAAATATGCCAGATGTTTTCAGTATTAAACTCTACCAACCTTGCCATACCACAAGTAGCAGCACTTATCTGTGCTGAGCACAAACACATCATTGGAGTTCAGAGAAGATGAGCGTGGAGGCACCTCAATGGCACGCGTGTTGAACTCATTCGTTCCATGGACGTGAAACAATCTTGCTGATGGCTGAGAATGGGAGGAGCCTTCTCTGGAACTTCCTTCCTGATATTCAATCACAACCAGTCACAACAATGATTTGGCATGCACCGCGAGGATTAAGGACAAGTTTCACTTCTAGCAGCGCCAATTGTTTCCAAAAGACTCTTGCCCCATATTTACCTTTGACCATCCCACCTCAATTGTTTTAAAGGCGCCACACATTTTATGCTTGTCAGGCTGTGATTAGCTTACTTTAATTTTCTTTGCAAATTAAACTTGGATAGGTGAAGGTATTTGCACAGCAAAAATTACGTCACCTTTAACTACTCACACACATTCTTACACTCTCAGAAAAAAGAAGTACACATTTGCATCAAATCTACCCTTAAAGGGTGCACATTTATTATCTTAAGGAAATAATATGACCCCCTTAGGTCCAAATATGCACCCTGATTTGATATGGGACAAAGTTGAACCTTTAAGGTGGCAAGCTGTTGCACTTCTTATTTTTTGCTATTTTTTTTTTTTCTGATAGTGTTTTTATGAACAGAAACAGAATCATTATTAAAACAGGAAGTGTGTTTGGGTTTTGGGTTTCCGTTGTTGCTACGGAAAACTGTTGTTTTGTTATAGAGCAGAACAGGCTGACAGACCCACCTCATAAACAACCATTTTGCCCTTGAAAATGGCCATCAGGTGCATGGGCTCCTTTCCCATGGGAACGCGGACCTGCACCGGTTCTCCATTGTACTTCTGGTCCAGAATCACAGCCTGATATGCAGAGGCTGTCAGCTCCGCTGTGCTTGCATGGCGACCCTAAAATTTCATCAACAGAGTTTCTAGTTTAGGATTTTGGGACAATAGCATTGGTTGTGCTGTCATCAAATGCTGGTTTCCTTGAGATCCAGGGTTGTTCAGCATTCAGAACTGAACTGAGAATACCTTTTTTAAATTCCAGTTAAATTCCTGAATTTTAATTCAGTTGTAAAGGACAATTCACACCACACAGACAGACGCCAACAAACACAAACAATCAAGTTGGCCGTTGGATTTAGAATTTTATAAAAAATAACTGTCATGTTCACGCTATGCCAACAGACACAGACAAGCAGAATGTCTTTACATGTCATTTTCTCACATGAAAAGAGGGCATACAGAAAGAATGAGGTTGTGGGTGAAGCTGTGGTTGCTGTGACGAGAAAGAAAGGGCATGTAGCTTACTTGAATTTATGCAGAGAACTGCAGGTGATCTGGACGAACTGTTTCATTAGAAAGATTAAATACTCCAGCTTCGATAATTGTTCACTGTTTATGATAAAATTTGGTTACAGTGACAGTAATTTCTTAATTTATGTCAGGAGTGCAAAATAATCAGTTGGTAACTAACTTATGATATTTTAAAACGCATATTCAGTCATGTCTGCTTTGGTTTATTTGTGTTCACACAGCTGCACTGAACAGCGTCCGTTAGGGCTTTTAGTCCAAAAGTGTGCATACTTGGAGAAATATTGATATATTTACACAAGATTAGACAGAATCATAATTTCTATTCATTATCCACTGATTTATGCGATCCGATGACCATTGGCGGATTTCTGCGCTGTGTGTGTTTTCACTTCCCAGAGAAATGTTTCTACGTATGAAACATGAAGCTAATAAACACACGATTACGACAGTATATGATTTCTACGGTATGTGATTTTCATATCAATAAAGAATGTTTACATGAGAGTACGTCAGAGTTTGTTGGCATTTGTTGGAAAATCATAGCACAATGCTCAGACATTCCAAGACCCGACAAACGCCGATTAAACATGTTTAGTTGGGTGAAAACAAACCCCGATCGACGCCAGCAAACGCTGACGGGGGGTAACACACTGATCCGACAAATCCCAACGAACGAATTTGTCGGTGTTTGTTGGTGTCTGTCTGTGCGGTGTGAATTGGCTTTAAGCTGCTGAATTCCAATTCAAATGTGAATGTAAGAAAGTAGAATTAAAATTGAATTGAAATTCATATAACTGTAAATTTTAACTATAAAAGCTAAGCTTGTAGAGCCAAACTTTTAATGTTGGCTGAACAAAATTTGAAAAAAAGTTTAAAAAGCTATAGATGTAGATACATTAAAAGGGAGCCAGTTCTATAGTTCAGAATTTTTCACAACCCTATTGTGATCAAGAGGTACACTACCATTAAAAGGTTTGGATCAGTTAATAAATTAATACTTTTATTCTGGAAGGAACATCGAGCTGATCAAAAGTGACAGTGAAGACATTTATAATGTTACAAAAGATTTAAATTTCAAATAAATGCTATTCATTTGAACTTTCTGTTAATTGAAAAGTCTTTCCACAAAAGTATTAAGCTGCACAACTGTTTTCAACATTGATAATATTAAGAAATGCTTATTGGGCACCAAGTCAACATATTTGAATGATTTTTGAAGGATCATGTGACACTGACCGGAGTAATGATGCTGAAAATTCAGCTTTGCCATCACAGGAATAAATGACATTTTAAAATGTTCAAATAGAAAATAGTTATTTAAAATTGTTGTAATAATATTTCACAATATTACTGTTTTTTGATTAAATAAATGTAACCTTGGTTAACATTAAAAAATCTTACCGACCCCAAACTTTTTGAAAGGTAGTGTACAGGGAGTGAGTAAATGAGGGAGGAAGATAAACCTACTTGCCACATGTACAGAATGTAGTGTATTTTGCTGCTGACTTCATATTTGTAGAGAATAAGGTAACAGTCCCCACCATAGAAGTGACCAAGCCACTTCCTTTCCACAGGGACGAGCTCATTGTCCTCTATCCTCCATACCTGAGGGATGAACACATTCATGTAATGAGTTCAGTTTCACTAAGATGAATGAAAGGCAATGAAAGGTCATTTCACTGACCTCGGCTTCGCCTGACCCATCATCCACCATTTTCTGCTGTGCAGCCAAGTCAGGTCTGGCATGCATAGAGGTGGCGTCAAACTTGACTTGCTCAACCTTGGCTACAGAAAGCAATTAATAAAAAAAATGAATAGAGTCAGTCATGTAGAATAAGATAGGTCTGTAAGGGGGTGTTTATACAGGATGCATTCTTCGGTTTTGTCTTTGATATTTTTTAATGGTTGGCCTTCTTCCGCAGGGCAGAAGAATGTGTTTTTTTTTTTTTTTATCAGCGTCTCACCACAGCTATTTTTTTTAAACATAATAACGCATCCTGTATGAATGCTGCCTTATTCTTAAATAGATGCGGTCTTGAAAGGATGACAACTAAAAGTAGCAAAGCAGAACACAGATATACAGTGCCGCTTGAAAGTTTGCGAACCCCTTTCAGAATCTGTGAAAATGTGAAAAATTTTAACAAAATAAGAGAGATCATACAATGCATGTTATTTTTTATTTAGTACTGTCCTGATTAAGATATTTTGCATAAAAGATGTTTACATATAATTCACAAGACAAAAAAATAGCTGAATTTATTAAAACAACCCCGTTCAAAAGTTTGTGAACCATTGATTCTTAATACTGTGTGTGGTTACCTGGATGATCCACGACTGTTTTTTTGTTGTGTGATGGTTGTTCATGAGTCGCTTGTTTGTTCTGAACAGTTAAACTGAGCTCTGTTCTTCAGAAAAAATCCTCCAGGCCCTATGGATTCTTTGATATTCCAGCATCTTTTGCATATTTGAACCCTTTCCAGCAGTGACTGTATGATTTTGAGGTCCATCTTTTCACACTGAGGACAACTGAGGGACTCAAACACAACTATTAAAAAAGGTTTAAACATTCACTGATGCTCCAGAAGGAAATACAATGCATTAAGAGCCGGGGGGTGAAAACTTTTGAACAGGATGAAAAAGTCCAAATTTTTCTTATTTTGTTTAAATATCAGTTTTTTTCATTTAGTACTGCTCTTCGGGAGCAACAGAAGATACTTTCATGTTTCTCAGAAGACAAATTAAGTAAATTTTTCCTTAATCTTCGAATTCAAAAAGTTTTCACCCCCCGGCTCTTAATTCATTGTGTTTCCTTCTGGAGCCTCAGTGAATGTTTGAACCTTTTTTAATAGTTGTGTTTGAGTCCCTCAGTTGTCCTCAGTGTGAAAAGACGGATCTCAAAATTATACAGTAACTGCTGGAAAGGGTACAAATTTGCAAAAGATGCTGGAAAACTGAAGAATCCGCAGGACCTGGAGGATTTTTCTGAAGAACAGAGCTCAGTTTAACTGCTCAGACCAAACAAGGGACTCATGAACAACCATCACAAAACAAAAAAACAGTCGTAGATCATCCAGGTATTTTTTAATTTTGTATGATCTCTTATTTTGTCAAAATTTTTCACATTTTCACAGATTCTGCAAGGGGTTCACAAACTTTCAAGCGGCACTGTATAGATATGGTTAGCTACTTTTCGTTAGCAAATTGTAGTGTAGCTAACTACTATTTCGAAGGATGAACTTGACTGTATTTTAACTTAAACTCTAGCTGGACGAACTACAAGCTTTAAAGTAACTCCCCAAACACTGCATTGCAGAACTGCCTATTTTTTTATGTCATTTTTAATTATTACAAAAAATAACACATTTATTTTTCTCTATTATCACAATCTCCTGAACCTTTTTCTTTTATCTCCTGGACTTCTGTTTTTGCCAGTGCTTCAGCTACGTCAGTAGTGTTTTTAGTGTGGGTCTTCACTCTAGTACACCATGCTCACCTATTTTCCCTGGACTGTGTGTGGTGCCCATTCCAACTGTCTGTCCCTTGTCTGTCCACTTCTGGAAGAGTTGCTTGAACACTGATGATTCTGCTCCTTCACTCACGGTCTCTACATAGGTGGATGAAGGATATCCTTTTGCCTTTATGTAGGCCTAGAACAATAGAACGTTACATGAGATGATGAAGTGTTTGTGAGATGTGATTGCATTAACTTTTGGTGCAATATACTATGCTGAGATTAAAAATATTGGGCCTTATTCACTAACGATTGTGTAGAAGTGTTCTTAAGTGCGCAGAAATGGTTCTCAAGCTAATTTTTTAAAAAAAAATCCAGAATATGTCAGATAATTATTTATCTCTAAATTGGCTTAAAGACTTGAATTTTAAGGACACTTTAAGGAATCAATTAGTTGATGATAAATCATGATTTCTGCATGACAGCATTCATACAAATACGTGCATATGCACATTTGTATGAGGCACATTGTAAAAAATAGTTTGGTTAGTGCTTCATTGGTGTATGTAAATTGTCTGGACTCACCTCTGCTTTCTTCAGAGACTCTGCCCTTTCAGTTTTTGATGCCTTTTTGCCCTTCCAGACAAAGATCTTTATTCCGCCTTGATCTAGCAGATAGCAGTCCTGCCACAGGAATCAGATTTCAATACATTTATAC
Source organism: Ctenopharyngodon idella (assembly GCF_019924925.1). NCBI lineage: Eukaryota > Metazoa > Chordata > Actinopteri > Cypriniformes > Xenocyprididae > Ctenopharyngodon > Ctenopharyngodon idella. The sequence continues at coordinate 6,521,457 of NC_067228.1, read as the reverse complement.
TGCAGCTACTTAGCAGTATCTTTTTTTTCTTTTGAGAGCCATTGTCTTTTGTGTACCAAAATGAGAATTATACACTCAATTTGCATTTGAATAGCTGTTCATCATGCATACATCTTGCTTGTTTCTTTACTGGTCCTGCTTCTCCATTTCAAGTCGACATGAAATCAGATTTGATTCTATTTACTTTTTAAATGCATATTGTGCACAATTCATTGGTGCATACTATTTCTTTTTTTTTTTTTTTTAAAGGTTTGTCTTCATAACCTTGTATCAAAACATAATAATGTAAGAACTTGCTCAGCATCTGAAACAACTCTCTTTTTTCAGTTGATGTCACAAGTTCCTCTTTCTTTTTAGCCCATTTCCTCCAACTACTCCATCCTTGGCTTCAACTCTCATGTTTCACTATCTAATCGATTCCTGATAAATAAAATCAAGTCTCGCAATGCATTTCTCATTGAACATCCCTTTTGTCTTGAGGGTATGTCAGATTACAGAAGCAAAATGGTTTGCCAGGAGCATTTCCTGGTGACTTTGACATTTTGAATGGTAGTCGGTCATATTTGCATCACAACCGCTTGACCAGGTCAAACTGAGTAGTGAAAATGACTGTGTTCCTGATAGTTCTGTCTTATCTTAACAGACATCTACTACAGTTTGTAGGCTTGCACGTTATGCTGATGCAGACCCAATTTACACATATGTCCCTCCCAGCTGTGATCAATGAAATGCACCTGTGCACTTTCACCTTGCTATCAACTTGGCCTTTATACAGAATTGCTTTGGGTGAGGGATCAGGGTTAATCATACCTCAGTTTTCAGTAGGTCTTGTGTGAGAGGTTTCACTGCCACCTCCTGAACTACAAGGTTACCGTCAGCATCTGAAATACTTTTCACACAAGATTGTTTTAGTTGCAGTGCTTATTTTTCAATACAATAATGCAGCAAGATGCAGTTGTGATTTAAAACAGTTTCAAGTTTAACTCACTGAAAGAGTTTAATGGCAGTCTTCAGTTTCTCATCAACAATCTCATCTGGGATGGCATCTCTGATCTCTTTTCTGTCCCCCAATGCCTGCTTCATCATTTTCATGGCTTCCTCAGAGGATTTCTCATCATCTCCTTCCACTACAGTCACTTGTGCTCGACCACCTCTCTCTCGGTCACGAATGTCCTTCGCTAGGTTCATTCCCTATTAAAAGCCATCAGTAAACTTACTGTGCAGATGTTTTAATATAGATCTTCAGCATCAAGAATGTGATTCTTTACTTTAAATTGGGCTTTTTTTGCACAGGAAATCAATTCTAATGGTTTACCCTTAACCTCTCCATTCGGTTACTCTTGGGTCCATTCCACTGAATGATCAGGCTCCCCAGATCCAGCAGGAACACATCACCTTTATTAAAGCTCTTCCAGCTCATTTCCACCTGAACACAGACGGATTGAGCCACATTATTACACTTTTTGGGGGAAATCAGCTTACTTACTTGGGGGTAACACATTACAAGTAACGCGAGTTATGTAATCAGATTACTTTTTCGAGTAAAGTAACACATTACTTTCAAATTTACAACAAAATAGTTACTTTTCTGAATTAGTAACGCAAGTTACTTTGTTTTCCCATTTACTTACTGACACCTGTCCCCATGTTGAGAGAAATCAGGAGTAAGTGCAGAGGCGTTGTGTGCGTTTTGTGAACATGATAGGTATTGTAGTTCTGGTATCACTAAATGTGAACATGCATTTACTCATCTCCCTTGCACAAAAACAGATTCAGTATTTCTCAAAATGAATAAAAATAGTTAAAGGCAAACAGTGGCGCCTGCAGCCGTACGGCTGTACGCACTGTGCGTACCATGAGAAGGGCGCTAATTAATGCCGTTTTTATTTTTTACATAATTTTTAAATTGATTATTAAAATCTTTCTGTGTACACTCATGACATATTAAGAAAGCAAGAGAGAATGAGAATAAATAAAGGTGTGCGTTTGTGTGTTGTAAAGTCAAATGTGTTTATGTGTGTGCATGGGTGGGCGTGGGGGATATGGGTGAAAAGAAATCTGATTGGATAGTTTAGTTTCGTCACTTTTTGCACACATAAAAAATATTACTACGGGGGGGAACGTACCTGTGGGAACATTTTCGCGAGTTGCAAAATAGGTACCAATACGTACATATCACTGCAGTTTCAATGTGAAATGTCCACTGAGTGGCACTAAAAGCGTGTTTTTGTTTGTTTGTTTGTTTGCCAGAACAGATAAATGTGAATATGGCACATTTTTATGACATTGGTTTTTATACGAATCACCGCTGTTCTGATTTTAAAATTTGTTCGGTGAGTAGCGCTAAAAGTGTAATGCTCCATTATTTTTAAAATAACGTACCACCAACACTACACCTAAACCTACCCGATAGTGTTAACAAAAGCAAATGTGACATAAAAAGCATCCGTAATCGTGCCGATTTAGCTTGTTTTGATCTCTCATCTTTGAGCTCTTTTACCATGACTCATTTTTCCCTGGATTCGTACCCAAGTCTACCTCATCCTAAGTACAACTCCATATCAGCTGAGCTACCGAGCAAGCTTGTTATGTCAGAAAAGCGAAACATATGGAGCTGGTTAAGGGATGCAAAGTCCAAAATATATTTGTTTACAAATCGTGCACTTTGGTAGAAAGCGTTTTGAAGTCATAACATAATATTGTGCAAGGAGACGTGAAAACAAGTCTTTATTAATCCATAAGCTGACCCTGTAATAGTAACTGTGTATGAAAGCGATTAAAAGCGCTTGCTGTTTTACTGCCTCTAGTGTTAATTTCTGTTGGAAACTGCAGTGATATGTACGTATTGGTACGTATTTTTGCGACTCGCTGAAAACGTTCACACAGGTACAGTACGTCTTTCCATGAGACCAGGTTGGTTATAATACAAATATACTTTATGTATTTAATCTCACTTTATTAATCATTGTAAAGTAACTAAGTAATGCAATTAGTTACTTTTATGGAGTAATGCAGTATTGTAACGTATTTCTTTAAAAGACAACACTGCTTACTGCCTCTCAAGCTAATTTAAGACACATAATGCATATAATACTAATACATTCACATAATTAATATAATACTAAATCATTTATGATCTGAGTGGTTGGTTTTTGTGTGGTTGACACAAGAAAAAAAGGAGTAGTAAAATGTCACACAGTCTAGGAGGCGGCTTTTTACACCACTGACCAGTATGCAGTGTTGTAGTGGGTCAGAGTTCCTCTATTGTAGTCTGATTGGGGCTATTCTTACCTCTCCTGCAACCACATGCTTATTTCCCTTAACATGCAGCAGTCTGCGAATGTTGTACGTGTTTGTCTCCACTTGTTTCATCCCAGATGCGACACCACCTTTTTTGTATCTAGAATAATGAGATTAACAGGGTGATTAATTGTTAGTCATTTTCACTCACTCAAAGTTTATCACTTCTTAGTTGGAAGCTGAATGTAAAAAGTCTATTTTTGTAATCTTCCACATTTTTTGTTTACTCTTCGTGACTAACAGAAGAGAAGCATTCTAAAGTCATGTGCTTCTCACAGCATCTTAAAAAAGAGGCTCATTTGCGGAAATTACTATTGACGGAAAATATATGCAAAGGGTATGAAATCACATGAATTTGAACTCTCCTTGAAAATGTCATTTATAAACCATAAATTACAGTAAGGGATGACTCCCGTCAAGAACATGCTAGGGTCAGTTTTCACCAAAATAAATTAGAAATTGTAGTTTGCATAAATAAAATTAAGGGTATTTTTAGGATCGTTGAAGTTTTTTGCATTTTGACATTATTTTCAGGGCAACTGTAATGTAACATACATACTATTTAAATGGTAAAGCCTTTAAAATATTCTTATTTAAACACAAAATCAAACTATAATCAGAAGAACATTTGGGAATAATGGGAGAATTACAAAAACATCCAAAGTAAAACATCTGGAAACAAAAATAATGAGAATTTGTGGGCAAAGTAATTGTTATTAAATTAAAGGGTTAGTTCACACCAAAAATTTTAATTCTGTCATTAATTACTCATGTAATTTCAAACCCCTAAGACAGGGGTGTCCAATCCTGCTCCTGGAGGCCCACTGTCCTGCAGAGTTTAGCTCCAACCCTGAACCAGCTAAACAAGGTCTTACTATAGGCTAGAAACTTCTAGGCAGGTGTGTTTAGGCAAGTTGGAGCTAAACTTTGCAGGACAGTGGCCCTCCAGGACCGAGTTTGGACACCCGTGCTCTTCGGAACACAAATGAAGATCTTTTTAATGAAATCTGAGAGCTTTCTGTCCCTCCATTGACAACTACGCAACTACCACTTTCAAACCCCAGAAAGGTAGTAAAGACATCATTAAAGTAATCCATGTGACTCCAGTGGTTTAACCTCAGTTTTATGAAGCGATGTGATGTGAGTGCTTCGTTTGTGCATAAAAACATAATTTACCACTTATTTACAAAATATTAAACTTCAATGAGATCTGCTCTTGCATCAACACAACACATATGCATCATAGTGTGTTGGAGATTAATATTTTGTAAAGAAAGTGGTAAATTATGTTTAACAAAGCACTTGCGTCCCTTCATAAAATTGAGACTAAACCACTAGGGTCACATGGATTACTTTTATGATATATTTACTACCTTTTTGGGGCTTGAAAGTGTTTAGGCTATCAATAGAGTGACAGAAAGCTCTCAAATTTCATCAAAAATATCTTAATTTGTGTTCCGAAGATCACATTTGACATCAGGGTGAGTAATTACTGACAGAATTTTCATTTTTGGGTGAACTACAGTCAAACCAAAAATTATTCAGACGTTTTTGATATTTTGATATATTTTTACTAGTGGGTGCAGGACACTGTAGTTCATTTATGTAAGTGAGGATAGCAAAATAAAGTAAACTGTGACATATTATACCCAAAAATTCTTCATACAGTGGACTACCAGTAAAACTGATAAAAATTTGGAACTAAAAATTATTCAGACACTTTGACAGGATAATGTTTTGCTTAAGTGTTATCTGACATAATTAAGATTATTTTCTTCTGGCACAGTTTAACTCATATTTTATTACCATTTTTTTTTTTTAAAAACTATAGTGAATAAATTGTAATAATGAATTAAATGTTCAAGGTGTATGAATAAATATTTGGTTTGACTGTATCCCTCTAATGTCAAAATACAAAAATCTTTCTAAAAACAGGCTTCATTTGTTTATGCAACATTTTATTTTTATTTATTTTATTTATTAGCCATGAATCCTAATGGTGCTGAATATATATTTATTTGAAAAAAAAAAGTGTGACCTTTACAATTTTTGATTAGATTAATCCAAAGTAATCCAAGATGTCTTACACGATGCCCTGTTTGAAGTATCCTTGGAAGGTGGCGCTCTCATGGCCCTGGGTCTCACGATGCTGCACAGCAACGCCCCCTAGGTGATCATCCATCTGTGTGGTGTATATCGCTGCTGCTCCCTGCTCATCCTGGGAGGTGGCCTTGCCCAGCCAATAATGAATGTCATAGGAGTAGTTGTTGCTGGTCTTGTGAGTCTGAAAATTATTTTTGTTTCTTATTAGCTCAAACATTTGTTCACTGATCTCTAAGGTTGTCAGCTCGAAAGTACTAGAGTTAATTACCGGGCACTTAGTGCTGATACTTACATAGAGTATTACATAGCTGTCTCCCTCAAAAAACTGTCCGAATGTTTTAGATGGACAGGGCACAAGCTCCATGTTCTGCATCGATTAAACAGAAAACTGATTAGTGATTTGCTAAAGATGGTGGTATTTCATATGTTGAATGCACTGATTTGACAAAGTATCTGTGCTGTCTATCATTACTGCTTACCTCCACTCTCCATATCTGAAGTCCTGGTGTGGTTTTATTGAGGACTTTGGGAACATCGGTCTTGACTTGGTCCTGTGGCATGGTGCCAGCTTAAGTCTCAATGAAATACCTGGAAGAGAGAAAAAAAGGGAGGGTTGGATAGGAATTACTTGAATTCAGTGAGACAAAATGTTTCCTAGAATTACATATCCTGTGTATGATTTCCTCATAAATGTTTGTATGCATCTAATATTACACTGAGTAGTATTATCTAATACAAAGTTTACCATACCCATATTTTGTATCTACACTTTTCCTGACCTCACCGTATAGCAAAGTATATAATAGTAAAAGTTACTATTCACAAAAAAAAAAAAAGATTATTCTGTCATTATTTATTCACCCTCATGTCAGTCCTAAAGCTATATGCAGTTAAAAAAAAATGCTGTATTCGATATTAGACTTGTAAAGATTGAGTGATGAGTTTTTGAACTAATAATGAAATATGTTCATCCCACAAAGCTATAAAGTGACTTCAGATGACTTGTTTTTTGTTGTTTATAACCTTGGTTTATATATAAATGGTTGCTTAATGATTTCTTTCCTGTTAGGCTTATTCAGTGTCATTCAAAGACAAAAGTGGGTGCGGCCTAAACAGAAGTCAGTTTAGTTCATGTATTAGTAAACCAAGACACTAAAGCAACAGTTAAACGGAAGAAAGATAGTCAGCCACCCCTGGGAAAGGAAGTGAAAGCCTCATGTCGTATATCATGCAAATCTGTAGTAAAAAGACTACGCCTCTACATCTGCGGCAGTTATCATTAAGTGTGGTTGATGTCAGGGTGTGTTCGAGTCCTACAGTCCTTCACTTTATCTGCAGAAGTGAGCACATAGTTCAAACCCTGTTAGCTGCAAATAATCTTTTTTTGAACTTATTTTTACTTTTTACTTGAGAAGGAAAACTGTTTAAAATGACATCTTTTTATTTATAAAGTGTTTTTGAGATATATGCATGTGGTAAAACAAAAAAAGCTTAATTCAGGATATATTATAGGTGTATAGAAGATGCTTAATTGTTATGAAAATAAATGCAAACTGCAAAAAGCTTCCTAAAAATAGGCTTCATTTTTATGCACGTTATGTATTTAATTTTAATGTATAAATTTATTTTTAACTTGAGATATATTCTCTGAAAACAATTGAAAATATGTATTTTTGTATTTCAAACGATAATGGATATTTAAACATTTTACTGAAAAACAGACAAAATGCTGAATTGGCTATTTAATTTTATAATTTAATGATAAAAATCCCAATAATTTTTGTTGTGTTATCCAATCCACTTTTATTATTTATTATATAAATATTTTTTACATTGACCCAGGTAACCCATGATTATTATGTATCTAAAGGAAGTTGTACATGGTTAATGATAGTCAGGGGACTATAAAAATTTGATTATATTGCGTTTGCTTTGTCTTTGTTGTGTGCATACTACCCCTCTGTTTAAATATACTGCAAACTATGTGGCTTGTGTGGTATAGTGTCTCTGTTTCAAAGCCATGGCTTCTCATCTTAAAGCATCAACCAAATCCTCTCTATCCTATCCTCATTTCCACTATCTCTATCCTCATTTCCGCATTCTGGTTTTTCCACATCCTGGTTCCACTGATTTAAAAAACTTTCCATTGCTTGATTGCTATCATCTATTTTCAGACAACTGCATTTCTGTGGTGTTGTGCCTAACAAATTAGGCAGGAAGCTACTATCATGTAGATCATGTGGTGTCATCGCACCAGATGATAGCTCTTATAAGAAACGGTATTGTAATTTAATGATGCCTTTCGGGCAATGTGATGTATATTTATCATCACAATATAGTTCAGTCACCTGCAAGCAATCACATCATTAATTATAATATAGTTCAGTCATCTGCAAGCAATCACATGATTGCCATATGGCACAAGCTGATTGGCCTCTGCTAATCCTGCAGCCAGTAAGATTGCTTGCTCTGCAGCAGCAACAATAATCAACAGCAGCAGTGTAGCACATCTAGTCCGCCAAGACCAAAGCCATGTAAAACGTCAGATCATGTACATTATCAACAAGTAATATACATACATGCATACATACAGTATACACACCCTTTATGGATCTACACACACACCCTAGAAGATCATTTTCTGTTTGCATATCCCAAATTTATGAGCTTCCTTATCAACATCTTTTTATGTTTGCCTGGTACCTTGCAGCGTACATGTTGATATGGTGTGATAATACAGATGACTCAATCTCTCTTGTTTGATTGGATGGTTGGGTTTTATTAGGGGGTTGTATCGCTGTCTCTAGTGTGAGCAGATTGCACTGACCCTTAAGTCACCGATCACAATCCCTCTGCCCAGTGCAAAGGTCCATATTTCCTAACTAAATCCTAAAAGTTATGTCGTTGGTGCAATAATGGCTCTGCTCTGCTGTTACAATTACAACAGCATATCATGAATTATCTGCCCTCCAGTATTACTAGATGCGGTGTGTCAGAACAAACAGGAAAGTGTGCAGAGTTTTTATTTAATCGCCCAATGTTTGATCAGGCCTGACAGTGCTGTGTACATGGCTCATCTCCACCTCCTTCCCTATAACCTTGATTAATATTCTTCCTGTATACTCTTCCAACTCTTCCATCTTCCATAAGCTTCTGTTTCAGTCCTAAGCGCATCAGATTTTGCACTGAAAACCTTATAATGTATAATGTAATATAGGCTAAAATAGCATGTTGATAAGTTATTCAAGCATAAAGCCAGCATATAAAATGGACGCTTTTGGTCACCAGTCATTCATCAAGACATTGACTTTGTTTGCCCATGACCTTTCACTATGAATAACAGCAAACAAGCTTAAACACCAAACAGACATTGGTATTGCCAGATACACTGTATACTAACAATATTAAGAGAAGGACATTTCATAAGGACATTTGATCCTAGAAGGGAAGGGACAGTCAGAAATAAATATTCTCATTAGAGAATTATATGTGCTTCAGGAATTGATTTGAGGAAACTTTTTGGGAAATACTTTATATATGAATGTACATGATGTCCCTTTATATCAAATGCTTCAAATGAATAAGTTAATTGATTCAATAGATGTAAGAAGACAGGAATATTTTTTGCCGCCAATGTTAGAAGAGTAATTAAAAATAGTTATTCATGATCATGCACACAATAATATTCTGATATTCAATTAAGAAGCACTGTTGTATTATTCACCAAATTTACAACTGGTTTTCCCCTTTTCTTCTTTAACAGGGTCAACTTTTACAGTCTGCTTGGCTAATGAATCACTTTAATGGGCATCTTCAAAGCTAAAGGTCTTTTCTGCAATGGAAAAAGTGAGAGTAAGAGGAACTCACCTGCCACCGGAGCAATCGAGAAGGACGCAGCCAGGTAAAGGTGCTGCTGGTTCACAGACAGTGGTGGAGACTGTACAACTCCCTCCCTCTCTACTTTACAACCCTTGCACTTTTATCTCTCTGTTCATTCACTCAGGGCCATATATGGCAAGAGCAGGTGATATGCATACAGGTGTGTCATATCTGTAGTTACATGCATGAGGTTCATCTCAGCCCCCTCCCCAGTAGATCTCTCTGAGCAATAAAGCAAAACAAATGTATTGTTTACCTCTCCACCCCCAGCCCATCTGGTGCTGCACATACTTTTCCTTTGCATTTTACTTTAATGTGTTGAAATAACTGTGTACAGTAAAATTCAGTAAAATTTTTATTTAAAGAGCATAACAAGAAAAAAATTAAATGCACTATATAAATGTTAATGATTTTATAATATTCTCCAGGCATGACGTTTAATGGCTTTATTTATAGTAAAACTTCAAAATCAATTTTACAGTTCTCTGATATTCTAGGGAGTTCCATATACTTTTTTCAGGGGTTATATATAAAAACCACAGAGAAACCACTATATACATTCATTTATTTAAAACAATTCTGGTCTGTCTTTAAAATTAATTTTGTCATTTTGAAAGTTTTAAAATGCCCTTATATTTCTGTATATTCCACGGAATTGACTGCAGACAGTGCAGTCTGTATCTCTTTGCTTGAGCAGATAGAATTGTATTCCGTGAAGAATAAGACCTTTTTACAAATTCATAAGTTACACATTCCCTTTAGTTCTGCATACTACATATCTAATCTGCTCAGAAAAAAATATATAGTTAAAGAGAAGGAGAGGCTCCAAAGCATGAGGTCATATCTACCTATGAGATATTGGCAATTAGTAAGATGAGTCAGCTTATATGACTGCAGAACAGAAAAGAAGATATTTTGATGATGGTTTTTTTTTTTTTTTTTTGTCCAGGTTAATAATGACATGAGAGTGAGTAAATGATGACAGGATTTTTTTGAGTGAAATACCATTTAAACTAGAGACCTTTCGTGTCATGGACTTTTAATGAAAAGCTAATGCAACAGCTCCTCTTCTAACAGGAATTCCAGAAAAAAACAATTCTCCAACCAAAATAACCCTGATTTGAAGCTTAAATTCAAAGAGTGAGAAAACGCGCTCTAATCTGGACTGGAATGTATTACTGGTTAACTCTTTCGCTTTTGTGGTATTAGATGCAACTAATAACCAGTCAAAAGTCTGGAAACAATTGACTGAATTTATATTTCTCATGATGTTAAAACCCTTTTGACAAAGTCTAATGCTGAAATACTTGCGTTTATATTTGTAATCACATTGCCTACATATCAATTTCTATACAAAACTGTTAGTTAATTTTAAATGGATGTCTTGGAACAGATAGAAAACGAAAAGCTTGTTAACATTACTGTTTAAAAAATAAAGGTTCTTTATTGCCATATCGATGGTTCCATGAAGAACCTTCAACATCCATGGAACCTTTCCATTGCACAAAAGGTTCTTTATAGGGGAAAAAAGTTCTTTAGATTTTTAAAATGTTCCTCACACTAAGAAAACAATGGTTCTTTTAAGAACTAATCACTGAAAGGTTCTTTGGGGTTCTTTAGTTCTTCTATGGCATTGCTGTGAAACCCCCCTTTGGAACCTTTATTTTTAAGAGTTAAATGAAGATACAATAAAATATAGCTTTGATTTGTTTAACATTTTTGGCTGCATAATTCCGTATTTCCATTTATAGTTTTGATATTTTTACTGTAATAATAAAATGTGGAAAATAGTAATAATAAATAACGAGTAGGTGTGTCCAAACGTTTGACTGGTAGTTTATCTTACTACAACTCCAAAGTCCATGCATAGTTACCGAATGAATCAAGTATGCCATGACACTTGGAAAAAAGGTTTAAAAATATATCTGCTGTAATTAAGTCGAATGTTTCTCTAGTTAAAGCCTCTTTGGTCATGGAACTTCCTTGGTGAATCTCAGCAAGTTCTTTCAGTGCATTGATGTTGTCTATAGCATCAATGCAGACAGTTTTTCTGGGTTAGGGCAGCAATGAGCTGGCCAGATCTTTTGAGAGTTAAACAGACCATCAAAAGTGGGTTGGTGATTATTAGTGAGATGTACAGTGGCTCACTGTTAGTCTACCAGTGACCACTCTTTGTTGTGCTGTGCTCAACCCTTTGCAGCCAACAGTAGAGCCTTTGTGAAGGACATTATGAAGGATGGGAAACAGGGCGAATTGAGAACGAAATTGCTTTGCGTTTACTAATTTATGACTTCCCTACATATTACACCATAAAATGGCTGCACAAGCTCTTGCATTAGATAAAGCATGAAGTTTACATTATAAATCATTTAAACTCCCATCAATAGTTGTTCTGTTTTTATAGTTAAAAGTACTATAAAACTATGCATTGCCAGGGAATGTTGCCTACCTTCTTTAGGCAGTGTGTTTCTGTCCTTGATAGCCAAGCGTTGGGCTCCTCTCCTATCTTTTCACTTCCAGATTGTCTCTAGGTGAACTTCAGCCTCCAGAATGCGGCCACTCCCGTCCTTCCTTAAACTCATTAACCAGCCGCTGCTGCCCAGGGAGAGAGCAGCCAGCCACCAATAGTTCAGTTCTAACTCACCCCCTTCTCTTACATAATCCAGGACACATGGCAACATGGTGTTAGTTCAGCTCAATGAACCTGCTTTTGTGATCGTGCTGCAGAGTGAGTTAGGCCCCAGTGGAGGTTGGGCTTCAACCATGCGCTCTCAAATCTAAAAAAAATTTTTACAGGTAAAGGCGGTAGGACGGCATCAAGGCAGGTCCAAATGTTTGCATAACAGCATGTCTACAAAGATGCCTTCATCTAGGGCAGTGGAGATGAATAGTAGAAGTCTGCTACCCAACCTGAGCCTCACCAGACCACTGTACACTCTAAAAATGCTGGGTTGTTTCAACCCAAATTTGGGTCAAATACGGACTAATTAAAAACCGTTCGGTTAAAAATTTTATTTAAAAAATTTAACCCAACAGAAACCCCCCTTTGGAACATTTATTTTTAAGAGTTAAATGAAGATACAATAAAATATAGCTTTGATTTGTTTAACGTTTTTGGCTGCATAATTCCGTATTTCCATTTATAGTTTTGATATTTTTACTGTAATAATAAAATGTGGAAAATAGTAATAATAAATAACGAGTAGGTGTGTCCAAACATTTGACTGGTAGTTTATCTTACTACAACTCCAAAGTCAAATAGTTGGGTTTGTCCATATATGACCCAAATTTGGGTTGAAACAACCCAGGATTTTTAGAGTGATAGGGTTTCTGGTCAGGTTCGGTTCAGATTCAGGTTTATTAATTAAAGAAAAATAGTTATACATATTTAAATGTTTAGTATTAATCATTTTTATTAAATATTAAATAATATTTGTATACACTACCATTCAAGAGTTTGGGGTCGGTAACATTTTTGAAAGAAGTCTCTTATGCTCACCGAGGCTGCATTTATTTGATCAAAAAGGATGTCAGTAAGCAAACATTTGATGGGCCCCACTGACTCTCATAGTATTTTTTTCCATACTATGGAAGTCAATGGGATCCATCAAGTGTTTGCTTACTGACATCCTTCAAAATATCTTATTATCTTATCTTGTGTTTGGCAGAAGTACGAAATTCCTACAGCTTTCGAACAACTTGAGGGTGAGTAAATGACAGAATTTTTATTTTTGATTGAACTATCTCTTGGAAACTGAGATCATTTTTTTCAGGAATCTTTGGTGATAAGAACAGCATTTATTTGAAATAGAAATAATTTGTAACATTATACGTTTCTTTACTGTCACTTTTGATCAATGTAATCAAAAAATGTTTTATTACGTCTTTACAACAATTCTGGATAGATGCTCACAACTGCCTACAATATCCAACTATTCTGTGTAAGAAATGATAAAAATGGCATCTGAGGGACTGTATGCCAATGTTTTCCACTTATGATTCAGTTTTTACTGAGAATTAAGCATTGCAGCCATTAAATATTAAGTTGTTTGTGTCTAAAACCTTTTTTTCCCTTTTCTTTTTTTAGATCAAGAAACATGACATTATGGGACATTGGAAGCCAGTCTGAAGCCATAGGATGTACCTTTTTGATTTATTTTCAATGTTAAAATGCCGTTGTGCCATCAGAGACCCAAATGCATAGCCCAAATTCATAAAAGAACAAGGCAAAGTACAGTTGTAATTTATTTATATTTTAGACATTTACAGAGCCTTTATATACAAACACACATATTCTATATATTCTATATCCTATATATTCTATAACCTAAATTGAATGTTATGAACATTGAAGGACCAATAGGCATGTTACAATGCAAAGCTAAGCAAATGTCTATTATGTTAATAATGTGGAAAGCCAGCGTTCAGTGTTCAGTGCTCATGTTTCATAATGGAGAATATGTGAAATGCAGTACAGAGGCATTGCATAGAGATATCATTAGTTTCCATAGGGATTTGCATCTGGACAGACATTGAAACATACAATATTAAGGTACTGAGAGTTTCTAAAATGTAAATGCTTTTACCAATGCACAACTGTAGAGACAGACATTTTAACGAGGCCTTTGTGAACTGAAATTGCCAAAACCTTTCCAAGAGTCCTCAGAAAACAGTGCCATTGAAGGTTCTTGTTTATCATTAAGCGATACAAAAATATAATGATACATTTATTTATAAATTAATCCCAGATGGAACTTGTTGTAAAAGTAAATTTTGCACTCTTTACTCTTCTGTATTTCCCTGTATACAAAATTTGAAAAAATTGTGACCAATCTTTGTAAATGAGACAAAACAGAAAATAAAAAAGCATGTTAAATATAAACTATGTTAAATATATTTAATGCAGTTAAACATTTAATCTGAATTATTACTAATACAATAAAATCAGTGCACGAATTTTATGAATTTCACATAAAGATTGCAATGGACATTTTAAGCTCTTTCATTTTTTTGCATGATCATGTATCAGACCTATAGATTATTTACCACACATCCACACTGTGCTTCATGCGTTTCAGCACCAACAAGTTTTTTCAAGAATCTCCAGAAAATGTTGGGTTTTGAACTGTGGTCGTAGCATTCTGGAATAATGGGTTGGTACCCTGTGGGAGGAGAGGAAAACAATCTGCTTAATTAAAAAAGTCAACTGTGAATAATGAACAGCTTTTGGCAGTTTGACTGAATATGAAGGGTAGGGGTTTTATGTATAAAGAAAACAGAACTTACAGATGTTTTTTCATGTTTTCTGTCTTTTTCAAATCTCTTCCATTCTCTAAGGTCGCTTGCATATAGAATTGCCTTGACAATGAGGAGGATTAGGAGACCAATCAACGCCACACCTGCCAGAGATCCTCCTACGATGGCTGCTATGTTCGGCCCCACAGGACATTCTAACACAAGAAACATGAAGGTAGAATGCTTTTCTTTTTGCTGTTTCAATTGTGATGCTTGTTTAAAATGGAATATTTGTCCAAAAATGAAAAGTATGTCATTATTTACACACCCTCATATTGTTGCAAACCTCTATACTGTTTCTTATGCTGTCAAACATCATAAAAAGTCTTTTACTACCATATAAACTACTTTTACAGTTTTTACTTGTTTGTCATTATAAACTATTGCTGTATGTAAAATAAATATTAAAGGGTTAGTTCACCCATAAATGAAATTTCTTTCATTAATTACTCACCCTCATGTCGCTCCGAACACGCAAGACCTTCGTTCATCTTCGGAATACAAATTAAGGTATTTTTGCTGAAATTCGAGAGCTATTTGACTCCTCAGTAGACAGCAATTTAACCACCACTTTCAAGGTCCAGAAAGGTACTAAAGATATTGTTAAATAGTCAACGTAACTGCAGTGGTTTAACCTTAATTTTATGAAGCAACAAGAATACTTTTTGTGCACAAAAACTAAACAAAAATAACTTTATTCAACAATATCTTCTCTTCTGTGTCATTCTCCTACGCTTTTTTACTGCCAACGCTTCCAGGTTCTACGTCAGAACGCCGGCTCAGTATTTTTGTTTTGTTTTTGCACACAAAAAGTATTCTCGTCACTTCATAAAATTAAGGTTGAACCACTGCAGTCACGTCGACTATTTTAAAGATGTCTTAAATATTTTTCTGGAACTTGAAAATGGTGGTTAAATTGTTGTCTATTGAGGAGTCGGACAGCTCTCGGATTTCATCAAAATTATCTTAATTTGCATTCCGAAGATGAACGAAGGTCTTACGGGTGTAGAACGACATGAGGGTGAGTAATTAATGACAGAATTTTCATTATTGGGTGAACTAACCTTTTAAAGGTGCAATGTGTAAATTTTAGGAGGATCTATTGACAGAAATGCAATAACTATGTTTTCAGTGGTGTATAAAGACCCTACATAATGAACCGTTATGTTTTTATTAGCTTAGAATGAGCCATTTCTATCTACATACACCGCGGGTCCCCGTTACATGTTAAGTCGGCATTTTGCACCGACATGTTTCTACAGCAGCTCTAAACTGACAAACTGTTCTACAGAGCGTGTTTGCTTGACTGGCAACTCTCTTCTGTCTCAGACGACGACATCTTTGTCCTGTGTTGGCCACCGTAGCTTCTCTATATTGCAATTTGCAACCTCACTGCTAGATGCCGCTAAAATTTACACACTGCACCTTTAAGAGAATAAAGATTCTTCAGAAATTCTTCACATACACATGTTGGGTTGTCATGTTTTATGGTGACATTCCATAGACATAATGGTTTTTATACTGTACAATCCGTATTTTCTATCCCCCTACACTACCCCTACCCCTAAACCTACACATCACAGGAAACTGTGCACATTTTTACTTTCTCACAAAAACTCATTCTGTATGATTTATAAGCCTTTTAAAAAATGGGGATATGGGGTAATGTCCTCATAAGTCACCCTCTCCTTGTAATACCTATGTCATACCCATGTCATTATACAAATTTATGTCTTGATATGTCACAAAAACACACACACACACACACACACACACACACACACACACACACACACACACACACACACACACACAAATCTGCAAGGTTTGGAACAACATGAGGGTGAATAATAAAAGAACCCAATTAACTAGTACATGTTTCAGTATTTCTGGGTATGGTGTCTGTGTCTATACCTCTGTCTTTCAGGACATTGATAAAGTACGTGTCAAATCCAAGCAATTCTGTCATTGTAAATGTCATCCAGCAGCCTTCTTTATCTTTGACTCGACAGTCGCTCGTGACTAATTTTTCAACCGTCGCAAGCTTCAGATGGCCACAGGCTAAAGAGCAGTTCTTTTCAAACGGACCGGTCCCAAAGGCCAGACATTCAACACAACTCCTGCAATAGGTCAGGAATATTTTAATAATTTATAAATACATATAAAAATATAAAACATCTAATTTAATATATAGAATTGTATTTATATTTTATATTATTATATTAAAAATATGTACAACTACAAATACAAATACAACTAAAAAAATAGAAAATTATCAATGGAATAATGGTTCATTGAAATAAATCATCCATATGAACTGATTTACTAAATGAATCAGATTTTTGTAACTAAGCTAGTAGTTTTAGGTAGTAATCCTCTAATTGGGGTTATGAAATTATTAGTAACTAGTATTTTAAGTAATAATTTGTGTATTTATAGGGCGGCTTTGTAAATGTCAAGGTCACACAAGTTTTCTTACCCTGACTGTTGACACGGACGTTGACAAGTAGGACATGTTTTGCAGTAGGGCCCCTTGTATCCTCTCTCACATACACACCGGTTACATTCACATTTACCACGGTTAAAACAAACACTCCCATCTGTCTTGCAAGCCTCATCGGATTTTGCACAGTGACACGCTGTGCCCTCGTAGCCTTGTTCACACTCACATTTACCACATTTGCACTTGCCATGGCCTGTAAAAAGTAAAAACATTACACTTAAGAACTTATTCTAAAAAACAAACTATAAATCACTTAAAAATTTCTACACAAATCACCTGCACACTGTTTATTTTCATATTTTTCACAGTGCTCATCGTCACATTCACAGTGTTCGCCATAGAAATTGCCACCGCCCTCTGTGATATGGCACTGACACCGTCCACAAACACAATCTCCTTTGCCTTCGCATTCGGTCCCGTTGTCCTTCCGGCACTGCGCTTTCAGTGAGGCCTCGTCCTTTTGGCCTAGTTTGCACTCACAGCGCTGTCCTAAGTAACCAGTATTACAACTGTGGATGTGGGGAGGTTGTTAATTTTAGTCATGTGTAATGGATTGTCTGTCACTACAGTCAGTATTTGTGTACTTCAGACAAGGCTAAATAGGTTTGTTGGATGTCAATGTATGCATCCGCATCCCGTCACAGGAACCTAACATAATTGTAACATTCTTAAAAAAAAAAAAAAAAAAAAAAATATATATATATATATATATATATATACAGTCAAACCAAAAATTATTCAAATTATTCATTACAGTCAAACCAAAAATTACTTAGACACTAGATATAATTTTTTATATTTTTTACTAGTGGGTGCAGGACACTATAGTTCATTTATGTAAGTGAGGATAGCAAAATAAAGTAAACTGTGACATATTATACCCAAAAATTCTTCATACAGTGGACTACCAGTAAAATGTATAAAAATTTGGGACCAAAAATGATTCAGACACTTTGACCTTACCATGTTTTGCTTAAGTGCTATCTGACATAATTAAGATTAATTTTTTCTGACACAGTTTAACTCTGAGATCTTGTCATAGTTTATTATCATTTTTTAAACTATATTGAATAAACTGTAATAATGAATGAAATGTTCAAGGTGTCTGAATACATTTTGGTTTTACTGTATATGTAAGAATGTTAGAATTATGTTAGATTCCTGTGATGGATAAGTTTAGGGATAGCTTCCTGTGAACTGTATAGTCACATCCATATACATGCACATATACAGTGTGTATATATATATATAATAAAATGGTCTGTTACCTGCAGCTGCCACAGACGACTGTACCCTGACCCCCACAGTGAGGATGAGGTTTATTGGAATCGTCACATTCACATTTACATCGAGTCTGAACGGTCACTTTCAGTTTTTCATTAAAGCCCAGTGGCCCAATGAGGAAGCTCTGACTGTCCTCAAAGCATTTGTCTGCTGTTACTTTCACAGTAAAAGTCACCTGAAAGGATAAAGGTAATAGTAAGGTTATTTACACAGTGTAAAGTTGTGTATTATTGCATTTGCTAAATCTGCAAAAATGATAAATCAAGATTTAGATCTGCACTCGCGTTAGTCTATCTTTAGGTTGTGTGTACTCACGTTCTGTCCAATGTTCACATTGTCACACTTCCCCCTGTCACTGGGTTTTTCTCCACCTGCACAGTTTGATGTGTATTTCACAGATATGAAGTTCGGGAGGGCATCATGAGCCATGATCACTTCAGAGGTTAAGTTCTGTTCAAACCCCACGAGACATTAATAAAGGCGTTAAACACAGAAAAACTCTCACATCGTAATGTTTTATTTCTTTACTCTTTAAAAAAAGACAAGGATTGATGCAAATCACATGCACTCACATTGTATGCATCCACAATTAGTTTGACAACGTTGCTTGAGTCGTCAGAAAGCACTCCTACTGCAGATTTAGGGATCAGTTTGCTCAGCTCCTATAAGAACATACAACTGTGGTCATGTACACCATTGTACTTCTACTATTAGAAATATTAATGTGGATTGTGCGTAAATGACACAAGGTAAAAAGTGGTGTTATAATTTATTCACTAAACAGAACTACAAAAATAATCACTCTCAGACACTCCCAATCCGCCAGTGGCTGGGCAATGTTTTTAAAGTGCCACAGAGTCACTTGTTTACACTTGTTTGCTAACTTATTATAGCTTTTCCCCCCCAGAAAATATATTTGCTTATTTTAGCTAAGCATGATTTACTTACTGCGTACACAGTTTCCATTTTTTTAGTGACGGCAAAAATTGGTTGTATGTTTTGCTCCTCCAGCTTGCGAGCTATCTGTCCAACAGATGGGTAGTCCTGAAAACATAGATCATATTATAGTTGTGATATTTTCACATATATCAAGGTATTAATACAGTAGCAGTATTACAGTATAATTTATCAATATGACCATGTGTTGTATAATGTCCCTAAAGTTTTACTAATGTAAATGGCTTCAGTGTCTATCCAAATGTACAATTGTAGTTAGTATTTTTATGCTTTTAGTTTTAGTTAGTTAATTATAATCCTGCCTTGGACTTTCTGGTGTAGTTCAAATTTTTTTTTAACATAAATATTCAGAAGTATTAAATCATACCCAGATGTTGCTCATGCTGTACTTATTGCCGACCATCTGACAGGTTTCTTTGTTTGGTTCCAGAATGGCAGCGAGTTTTCCATCCCCTGCCATGTGGAAGCCGTCATCAGTGGCCAGCACCAGCAGCCGAGTGCTGTTTCCCCAACCAATCTCATCCTGTGCACAGGTAACACATTTTGCTTTGTATTTACATACATGAAATAGAACGTCATGCATGAATCAGGCTTCGTATAACCTCTTGCTCCTTTGCATTATATATAATGAAGGTAAACAGGTTTTATGTAAGTATTTCACACAGCATGACATATAATTCACATTCCTTTGTACACAGTGTCTGTTAATATGGTTGCCAAAGTAAATTTCTGCCACTTATGCATGTGGTGTGAAGTGTTCTAAGTCTCACCACACAGACAGCGGCTTGCATGATGGCATCCAGACTTCCCTCTGGAGGGTCCAGGTTTCCAGATATATGCTGCTTGGCTACCATATCTCTAAACTTATTCCCGTCTTTTGTTAGTGAAAGCACATGCTGAAAGCCAAATGCAGGCTGGCATGGTTCATTTTTATCCGCGCATGGCTGTTTGAGCTTCGCTTCATTGGTGTCAGTGTATGGAAGAAGAGTTTTGTCGACAAACGAACCAAATCCTGCATCAGAAAAGTTGGTTAATGAAGCCATTGTCATAACACTCTCACTCTCTCTCTCTCTCTATTTATATATATAAAGGTGCCCTGGCCTGGGGTAAAAGGTGCATTTGATTTTATTTTCTTCTAAACCACTAGATGGCACAAAAACTTGCCGCAGCGCTTTAAGTAGCAAATGAGAATCACTAAAGTTATAGAGTATATTTTGAGACACAGGTCTTGTTAATGTCTTTCGGTTTTGTTTAAGGTAATTAAAGCAACAGTTTTTTCACAGAAGAATATGTAAAAGTATGGAATTTGTGGTAAAAGGCACCCCTGCTGTTGGGGCAAAAGGCACAATAATTAACATGATAATAAATAGCTGGCTGACTTTTTCATTTGTTGACATTACATGGTTAGATTCAGATGGTAAATATCATCATATTAAGTTGGGTGTCCACCTTAGAAATAATCACCATATTTATAATGAAACCATCATATATATCAAAAAATATTTATCATATATCAAAAATAAAAAATATTAATGATATCATATAAAATATTATTTATTGTTACTACAGTAAGGCTATATTAAATTATTATGGGATCTTCTTCAATGCTTTCAGAATCTTTACTTTTTAAAATAAGTTTGTTTCTGTATTTTTAAAACATTTTTATATTAACATATTTTAATGACAGTATATTTATTGAACAAAAATGAATTATTTTATTTATCAAAATAAACTAGTACAAACTTTGCTAAAGTGATTCTTTTGAACAAGTATTAACTTAGACATTATTAAAAATATATTATTTAGCTGAAGTATTTGTACTTTGTGCTTTTTGCCCCATGCCACCTTTTACATTTATAAGATTTTTAAACAAAACAAACCACTTTTATGATTTATTTTTACACAAAGTCTGTTGCTGCATCAATGTTCAATACAAACATATATAATTTTTCTGCAATCATACACAATGGGAGTAGTGAAATGCACATTTTTCTTTAGCCCTGTTGTACCCTATAGATATATGCTTACCTATTCTGGCATTGCCAGTAATTTTATTGAGCTCTTTAAGTAAATCATTTCCCAGGTTTTTCACATTTTCCAAATCGTCTTTCATAGAGTAGGAGAGATCCATTAGGTAGTAAAGATCTATGGGATAGCCTTCTGCCCTTTTAAAATATAGCTGAAATTCATGGGGCATCCCTGAGAAAACAACACAATTAGTCACCTCTATTCTTTGAAAGTCAGGATCAAACTTACATTAAGCATATAAGTCATTGTTTTGATCTATACAATAGTTTGTAAGGATATAACATACCTGGTCTAAGATCTAGATGTATTTCTTGTGGTTGGATTTGCACTGGATTTTGACCAGTATTCTGACCAGTATTCAGGGGCCTGTTTGAATCATACTGAATATTGTTTTTAGGATTGATTATGCTCTTGACGGGACATCCTCTTTCTTTAAGCACGGCAACAGTGTCACAACGTGCTGCTTCCTGCTCCCCAGTCTTGGTGAAATTCTGTGGTTTAAATAAGACAAACAGCAGGATTGGAAGGAGATGCAATGTGGAATTCAGTAGGTTTTTAATTGAAAAGGCTGTTGAGAACCAACACTGGATAACCAATGTTAAAGATTAAATAGCTGACCATCTGAAATATATTGCACAAAATTTGAATGCATTTAAATGTTGCTGGCTCCAATTAGATTGTCCGACAGCGATAAAACTTTGAGAGTTTGTGTTTTTATCATTTAATAAACAGGAAAAAAATGCAGTGACGCCAAACTCCCTCGTGGAAAAAGAACGCTGTCGTGTTTACAACTGTGACAATAAGCGCGTATCAAGATCAACTAAATGTTTCAAAAGTTTCAAAATTATGTGAAGTTTGCGGCTCCATTGTTGCAGTAAACTTGCACAACGTTATTGAATTAATAATTTATTCGATGCATGCCGGTCTGTTATTGTTAGGACATCGACTTTACATTTTCACGCCCCTAAACATGACGCGGAAAAAAAACGAACTGTGATTGGTTGCATGTAGTGTTGTCAGGGTACCAAAATTCCAGTAGTCGGTACCAATACCATAAAAATTTTATGGTTCTCGGTACCAATTTCGGTACCACAGCAAAATCTGTTGGAACTATTTTACAATTTTATATTGCCTATTTTAAAAACATATTAAATATGGTAATCGTACATATAAATATTTGGAGCGTGTGTGTGTATATATACCTCAATGAAATAAATTTTGAAATATAAAAAAATAAATAAATGCTCAAACATCCATTTTGTAACAGACATGCGTGTTTATCTTAGCTATTTCTTCAATGAAACGACACACTGCAGCCTGTAAAACTATGAAATAAATATCGGTAAATAATGGTAACCTAAATAATAAGAAAGTTAAATATTATTTAAAAAAAAAAACATTTTTTTATTTCTACACAAAGATGCGTCATATAGCCTACTGCTCTGCTCTTTTAGAGGGATGTGGGACACGAGCAGGAAAGAGGTCATTTCTCTTTAATAATATCTTAATGTCATCTCCTAATGTTACAAGGAACTGACACTTGTTGTAAAAGGTCTGAAGAGCGAGTTTTATCTTCACACATTCAGGCTATATTTGATTTAGCGCTGCCAGGGAAAGCGAAAGTAAAAATTACCAGCGTGTGTGAAAAGCGCTATACAAATAAACTTGACTTATGAAGTCTAATAACAAGCACAAACTGTGTTAAATAGAAACTGACGTGCAAGCAAAAAGGTTTCTGTCCTACGGTGTTTTTTCTACTTTACCACAGTAAAGAATGCGAATAGCCTATAATAGGCCTAAAAGCGAACGAAAGAAAGAAACGTTATAATCCCCTGCGTGAGTGAAGATTTGGGAAAAGAAACAGAGATTCCATGTTCAGTGGAATAACTAATGGAATATTGTTAAATTCTCTGCTAATCGGAAGACCAGATCGTGATTCGCAAAACAGAATACAAAGCTTAAATGTATGGACTCACCTACCTCTCTCATTCGGCATGAACCAAAATGTTTCCATGGCTGCGATGTCACATTTAATTGCTAACCTATTATTTCTTTTGTAAACAAAGCTTTGTGCTTCACTCGTGTCATATTCAAGTAAATACTGGCACAGCCCTATCAGTGGGTACCGAATATACCCGGATTGTCGGTACTACCGGTACTACAGAAATGCCGGTATCGTGACATTTTTAAAATTTCAGTACCGACTTGGTACCGAAGTACCGGTACTTTTGACAACACTAGTTGCATGGCATGTCAGTCAAACGTCCTCTTGGGCGGTCCTTGGCCAATGAAAGCTGCGATAGAGTCCAGACCTTCTGCCGTCAGTCTGAAGGTCTGGCTATGCGAGACTATACTTTATTTGACTCGTACGAGTACACAGGCGTTCGACGCGTGCTCCATTTTGAGCAATCTCTCGCCACGAGTTACAACCCATCTTTGTATCTTTCGTGCTAGAGTTGTACAAATTAGAGTATTTTCTAACCTCTTCACACAATCTCTTGTCTATGTAGGCCTCCATCGTCGCTGGAACCTGCATGCGTTCCGGTCTGTTCTGTTTATGCAGTTTTTCTTTGACTACCTTGTGAATCGACGCCCCCAGGGCACTGTTGGCACCTTGTGGATAAACTAATTGCTGCAAAAAAAATTAAATGCGCATGTGCGACATGCACATACAAGTACACGCCGATACAAAAATCCGGCGGTGCACATACAGTATGTGCGTACACGTCTGATGACGAAATTCGCATCACGCGCGCTGTTTTAGGGGTTTGATAATGCACTTATCCATTTGGTTGCGAGTGCAGTGCACTTGAAGAGAGTCCGCCCATACGCTCTTTTGATTGGCTGTGATTTTTGATTGATATTGTCCAACTCGAGTTGAGTCTGGTTTGAACAGATAAATTGCTTGCCGCTGGAATCTTATCGCATCTCATCTGGATTGGACACTGTGTTAGGCTGATTAAATTTGCAATTTCTGCCAAAGGCCAACACAAGAAAAAGAATATTTCCATACTCTGGAAATATTCTGGAAATAAGGCCATACTCTGCCATATAAACGCCGCACCTGATTAGCATGATTAGTATTAATACTTTTGGACTGAGTCAGTTATTTTCTGAAGGGCAATTAAATTGAACCGTAAAGCAGGGCTTACCAAGTCTTTACACCAGGCACAGCCGGGTCCGGATTTGATACAGTCTGCACATGTGTATACTGAAGCTTTTAAGCATTGCTCCTGAGTGTAGACTGCAACAAACAGTTTGAACTACAGTTATGTATTTAAACACATTGTTTGCATGATTCAGCATCCTGGATATTTGATCTGTTGTGACTGATGTAGTTAAAAGACACAAAATCCATTTATTTGTGAGACACATGCTTTGTTCCAAAACCTGGTGTAGGCAGCATTTTATAGCATTTGACTGAAGACTTTTCCAAAAGGTATGCGGCATTGTTAAACTTCTATGACACCTTCAATTTCTAAAGACAAACTTCAATAAGTACACTATCGTTCAAAAGTTTGTGGATGGTACAATTTTTTTAATTTTTTTAAAAAGGTTTTAAATAAATGCAGTAAAAAACAGAAATATTGTGAAATATTATTACAGTTGAACTGTTTTCTATTTTTATATATTATAAAATGTAACTTATTCCTGTGATGGCAAAGCAGCCATTACTCCAGTCTTCAGTGTCACGTGATCCTTCAGAAATCTAATGCTAATTTGGTGCTCAAGAAACATTTCTTATTATTATCAATGTTGAAAACAGCTGTGCTGCTTTATATTTTTGTGGAAACTGATTCTTTTTTCAGGATTCTAAGATTAATAGAAAGTACAGCACTTACTCGAAATAGAAATATTTTAACATTTTAAATTTCTTTAGTCACTTTTGATCATTTTAATGTGTCCTTGCTAAATAAAGTATTGTATCTTTTTAAAAAAATCTTACTGACCCCAAACTTTTAATGCCAAACTATAGAGATCAATTGTGAGATGAAAGTCTTGTTCTCTGCAGCTCACTAGGTTTTGGAACAGAGGCACAATTCTTTAAATGAGGCCTAGATAGACAGCTGTGTCCAAATCTGAAGTTAGCTGCCCTGTGCTCTCCTGAAATGGTTTTTAGACTGGCTTCCAACGCACCATAACATCAGACACCATTTTTGTTTTTGTATGAACTGCAGGCACAGGATTATGTATGGAAACTTGTTTCCACCACTAAATAAAAAAATAAAAAGGTAATTGTGGCTTTTTATCTCACAATTCTGACTTTATTTCTCAGAATTGCAAGGTTTAAATTGCAATTGTAATCTATAGAGTCAGAATTGCGTGTTATAAAGTCAGATTTTTTTTCTCGCAATTGCAAGTTTTTATCACGCAGTTCTGACTTTATAACCTGGTTTCACAGACAGGGCTTAGACTAAGCCAGAATTAGGCCTTAGTTCAATTAGGGCATCTAAGTAACTTTTATGAACATGCCCTATAAAAAACATTACTGGTGTGCATCTTGAGACAAAACAATGGCACTGACATATTTTTAGATATGTCAGGGCAAGTTACTCTGTTAAAACAGCTCAAACATGCATTTTAGTCTAAGACTAGCTTAAGCCTTGTCTGTGAAAGCGGGGGTATATCTCACAATTCTGACTTTTTTTTTCTTCTCAGAATTGCGAGATATAAACTCACAGTTGCAAGTTATAAAAGTCAGAATTGCATGATATAAACTTGCAGTTACGTCTTATAAAGTCGGATTTGCATGATATAAACTTGCAATTGCTTGATATACAGTCAGAATTGTGAGTTATAAACACAATTGTGAGTTATAAAGTCAGAGTTGTGAGTTATAAAGTCAGAATTGCGAGATATAAAGTCAGAATTGCGTGACAAAGTCAGAATTGTGAAATATAAACTCGTAATTCTGAGAAAAAACGTCTTACTCAGAACGTTTTAACATGCAATTGCGAGTTTAAATCTCACAATTCTGACTTTATATCATGCAATTCTGACTTTATAACTCACAATTCTGACGTTATAATTCACAATTCTGACTTTATATCACGCAATTCTGACTTTATAATTCACAATTCTGACTTTATATCACACAATTCTGACTTTATAGCTCTCAATTGTGTTTATATCTCAGTTCTGAGAAAAAAGTCAGAATTGTAAGATGTAAACTCACAATTGCGAGAAAAAAAGTCAGAATTGTGAGATAAAAAGTTGCAATTACCTTTTTTATTTTCTTATTCCATAATTATGGGATAATATAGGCAGCAAAAGAGGCCTCACAAACATTGGCATAATGATTTCCCACCTCCTAATACTACTTTTCAGGTTTCAAACACAGCTGTGAATCCAGTTTAAGGACATTTGCACAAGGTGTATTTCATGTACCTACCCTGTCTTCCCACCAACAACAGAAGAAGTCCCCTCAGACACACTGACTGAAGCATTTCCTAATGTAAAACAGCATTCTTTATCATCATAGTTCCTTATTTTCAGCATCTCAAACAACTACTGAAAACTATTGACATGAAAAATGAAATTGCGGTTGCTCTCTGTTTTAAATTGCAAATAAACCTTTTCAGTTCCTGAGCAGTTTTGCAGAAGCTGTGCAAGGTGCTGCAAAGAAAAAGTGTGAACTTGAAAAAAAGCAGGTGATGTTTTTAGCAGAAGCCAATATAATGTGCGGCTGACACATCTCAGAAGTAGATGATAAAAATGGTCTATAAACTGCCATAGATGGTCGAGTGATCTGTGTGCTTGCCATTTATTGGTACATCATAGTTTTATCACCCAATGAAACATGCTTTCCACACAGAGAGCTGTATGTAAATTTAGATTCTATAGTGAGATGTAAGTGTTCTTTCCGTGCAGTGACCTAAACGGATATTTGAAATTTGAATACGGATATTTGAAATATTTGAAAATGAAAATTTTTCCATCATTTTCTAACCCTCATATTAAGTCAAACCTGCATGACTTTGTTTCTTCCGTGAAACAAAAGAGAAGGTGTTAGGCAGAATGGCTTTCTGATTTCCATAAAATGGATGTTTTGATGTATACTGTCAAGTTCAAAAACATATCATGCATACTGTACAACTTTGTACTACTCATTTTTTGAGCTTGACTGTATAAATAACCATCCATTTTGTTTTACAATAAAAAGCAGCTTGGTGATTTTATTAACAAAATGATTCTTATTTTGTTTTACACAGAAGTAAGAAAAAAATAATATGCTGGTACGACATGACAGAATATTCATTTTTGGTTAACTATTCCTTTAATATATTGTCTTAATTTATGATGTGATTATTTCTGTCTTCAACTTCTACCAGATTCCTTCACGAATTCAGTAAATGCAGTTGATATAGCCATTATATAGTATTTTAGGGAAATTCTCCTTACTGTGTAAAGTGATAAAATGTAAGTCCATTTAAATTAGACTGTAAATTTCTGAGATCTATATAAACCCAAATGTCACACTTTTAAATAACAATGATGTTGTAAAATCAACATCATGATAATATACTTAGTCTGAGTGGATTAGTGAACTAACGGTTACGCATATAGAAATATGGAGCTGCTCTTTAAAGCTGCAGTAACTGTTGTCAAAAAAAAACTGATAAGAATAAGAATTATAACAAAATTATATAGTCATGCACATTCTTTTTTTAAAACCAAAATAACCATAAAAAAACAAGTATTTAACAAGCCTTACTTACTCTTTATTGAAATGCAACGCCCAACCGTCATAAGTGGCTATGAGAAGTTTGATTTCCTCAAACCGAAGGCAGTTGCTTCAGAACTGAGAAAGTTAGCAAACTTCTGCACACATGACAGGAAAGCAGAGAGGATGTACATGATGTAAGTCCTGCGAAAAATAATGGGCGTTGGGGCAATGGGGAGCTGAGATAATGCAAATCAAAACCACATGTTTAACTACAGTTTATTTCACAATAAAAGTTTTGGTCCTATTTTCATCCCATATTAGGTGGCCTTATCTACTATGTACTTATATTTAAATTAATCATTTGATACAATGTACTTATTGTGTACATACATGTTTTACATTGTACTTAAATTAAAAAAAATACCAGCATGTAATTACATCTGTAATTAATTTCTTTAATTACATTTATACATATAGCAGCGAATAGCATTTAGCAGGGTTAAAGCACAAGGCCTTTAAGCACATGCGTAAAAAGGTATTATGTTTTAACTAACAAGCCTGTAACCATCTCGATCATGGATGGAAAAGACAATTTACAGCCTATACAAGCAATTTACCATACGAAATATGGTTTATAAAGCTTTTTAACAGTTATTAAGGTTGAGGCAAAAATCAAAAATTCCTGTGAAAGTTGTTTTTTTGTAATAATCTCCAAATATTTAATGAACAATTCAATGAACAGCAGCGGTCCTAGAGGCAAAGTTTCTCAGAATGAGGAGTTCTACCATGTGGTACGAATTTCATGGGCGTGTGCAAAAAATCATGTGATATACAATCCTTTACGCATGTGAAAAACGCAAAAGCGCCCCCTGGTGGCTGATTTCTTTCGAATTTCTCTTTTGGGCTGTGAGTCAAACAGGCCCAGCGAGTTTCAATCCGATCGGCCTCCGTTAAACTTGTCTGATAGCTGCTCAAATTTCATTGGCCGCCACCAGCCGCGTTTTTTGAGATAAACCTTGGACAAAGACACCGCATGCTGATTTTCATGTCAATTAATGCTGGGCAAATGATTAATCATGATTAATCGCATCCAAAATAAAAGCTTGTGTTTACATATATGTGTGTGTACTGTGTATATTTATTTTGTATATTTAAATACACACAAATACATGTATATATTTAAGAAATATTTCCATGTATATACTGTACATATATTTATATAATTTATATTATATATAAATATAAATATTTTATATATAAATATAACAAATTTTTCTTAATATATACATGCATGTGTGTATCTATATACACATAATAATTATACACAGCACACACACACATATATTATGTAAACACAACTTTTATTTTGGATGTGATTAATCGCGATTAATTATGGTTGGAGCAAAAAGTTGACCGAGTGGATCTCGGCTGAGCTTGTGAGTGAGTGGAGGCGGGGCTAATTATCATATTCATATATATCCATGTATATTAAATGAGGCAAGGGTGTAGAGTTACATTCAAGCCATTTTAAGGCATTAAGTTTTTGTTTTCACAGGAAAAAACATTTAAATATTTAATTTTGGTGATCAAATATGAGTTTTAAGGGATAAAATTATTGACTACAGGGGGACTTTAAGGCCACCTAATATACATTTTACAATAGAAAATGTTACTGAGCATGTTACTATAGCCATTTTTTGAAATTGCCATAATTTACTTTTTCATCTCCATTTTCCATCTTCTCTTTGTGACTAAACAGACGGTTTCTTGCTGTTTTTTTTAGAAAAAAGAAAAAAAAACTTCTGCTACTTCTACTTCTCCTTTAGCTTACTAGGAAATTTTGTGGTACTGTGAGTATTGTTGGCTTTTGTATGAAAAATGCCTAGTGATGTTCCTCATTTGTGATTTGCTTTGAATAAAACCAAATCTGCCAACATTTACACTTTACAGCAACTATGAAACTGTGGTAGTGGTAGGAAAATCATCGAAATAAAAATATACATCTCATTCAAAATGTTTTGTTATTTTTTTGCATGTTTTATTTCTGTCTGATTTTAATTTTAACATTATTTAGGGGTGTAACAATATATCGTGTCACAATATATCGCAATACAAAAATGCAACAATATGTATCGTGGATAGTGACGATATGTATTGTGTATAGTTCACCCGAAATGAAAATTATTGTGTGAGAAAAAATTCAAGTTTTAGTGTCAGTACTACATTTTCTTTTTCCTTTGCTCACTCGGTTCCTCCATGTCCGCACCTGTGCTCTCGTCATCACTGTGTCTATGCTGGCTCGTCCTTCCACCAGCATCCTTGACCTCCAAACTTTGCTTTTTAAAGTATTCAGCTATTGACCTTTTCATTTTAATATGGCTTAATTCCTAAATTTGCTGAATTCCTAACTGGCGCGTTTCATCATCTGTGTGCAATGCGCGTGTACATTCGCTCTCTAGCGGTTAATAAATAGAACTGCATGTGTCTTGCGGAAGAACATTGTAGCTGGAGCTACTTCTCTCTGTTTATGTCTATGACGAGTCACGCAGGTACTGTGTTACTCCGCAGCAGAGCCAAGCCGACAGGTCTAAAATAGTCAGAATATAAACACTTATTATAGGCGTACCGTAGTGATTCAGGATAAGACAAAAACACGGTTTGGAAAATAGATTCATGATGTACTCGTTCATTATATAAATTTTGTTCATTTTGAACACAAAAAAGTTACGGACTGCAGCAGCTGCTGATACAACGCCGTTCTGTTGCGCACGCGTGAATTTAACTGAGTGCACTCGCACAAATGCTACCACATCAAATTTTAACTCGCACATTCTCAAAAAATGGTCGCATATACCAGTGAAAAGTATCCTACATTATGTCAAATCTATCTAGTCAGTGACCGAGTGCAAGTATATTAGTGTAAAATAATTCTGTATTTTCAGCTCATGATTATTTTTATTCTGGTGTCACCATTGTCCTGTGCATTGGGTTACCAGCACTAAGTCATTTCCACTCCCAATGTAATGTCAACAGTTCATTTTTTGTTAACCTTTTACCGTATGTCCAGGAGTAGCGCATTAATATCATATCGTGAGTTCAGTATTGTGAAATGTATCGAATCGTGATGAGAGTATCATTACACCCCGATATTAATACAACTTTATGCGCCAATAAGACTCCACCTTTTAACATTAACAGTGCCGGATTGTCTTCAAGACTGTGCACCAAATTTTATTTTATTTTATTTTATTTTATTTTATTTTATTTTTCTGCCCTTAAAGTATCTGAGCTTGATATCCTGAAGAAGAGTGGTTTGTTTTTTATGCTTAAAGATTGGATTTGGCACTCTGTAAAAAAAAAAAAAATAATAATAATTAAACGAGAAAGATATGTTTTATTTGTGTGGATTGCAATATTTGAAATGTTTTTTGAAATAATATGTTTGAATTGTATTACATAACTTAATCTGTGCTAATTTTAGATGCTGCTTTGGTATCTTCCACAGATCTGCAAAGAGCCAATCAAGGAACTCATAAGAGTTTCAGCATCAGGATTTATATTTACTAGATGAGTACTGGAACAGTATTGGTAATCAAAATATTGTGTATGCTGTTGTATGTCCTTAAAGTCACCATGAAATCAAAATTGACAATTCTTATTTATTTCAGAATGTTTCTGTGCTTATTATAAAATTCATATGCCCTAGTAATCTTTAATCAAAAATGTTAACCTCCCTCCCCCTCGAAACCACGTCTGTTTTCTTCATGACACGTTTCTCAGTTGAAGGTGGGGCTATATATATATATATATATATATATATATATATATATATCCTCCACAACTGACTGCAAACTGGTATCTGCCTTCATTTACACCCAACTTCCTACAATCCAGTCAATCCCGAATGAAGAAATCAAAACCCGCCCTACATTTTTCTTATTCCAGAAGCCGTTTGACCGAATATATGTCACAATAGGGAAGAAATGACTAACTTCCGTTTCATGCTGACTTGGTAATTTTGGGATTGAGAACCACTGTGTTAATGTTTTTATTTGTTGTTAGAAAGTTGTGAAGGTTTGTAATTTGACAATTTTTGCAGCTTGGTTTATATTTATGGTCTTCTTGGTCTAGGGAGGAAGTGTGTGTTCTTGTGTTCTCTTGCATTTTTTTCCCATTAATACACATTTATTTCTGAAAATCAAGGAAAATTTTAAATTCATTTTATGAATTTTTAATGGCAAAATTCTCAGCCGGCATATGCAAGATAAACATAGCACTCTTTTTGCTGGCTTCCTGTGAAGTTTCACACCTCACAGCAAAACAGGACCGTGTTTGTTTAACTTTAAATAATCTTAAACTAGACGTCTTTCTGTCTCCTTTTGTGGTGGTTTGAAAATGATGATTACCAGTTTCTGAACAAGGAAGTTAAACCACAAAGAGGGAAGTCGCTGGTGTTCTCTTCTAAATATATTTTTAAAAAGTGGGTGTAGGGCTATTGACAGTCACATATCTATTGCAACATTTTCTGTTAAATTACTTTTATGAATATATTTTTGATTCTTGCAACAGTGTGGGGGAGTGCTAGAAAGTGACCTATGACCTTTTTGATTATGACCTTTATCTCTGAGGGGCTGTAAAAAAAAAAAAAAAATGACACCCACCCCCGACTCCAACAAACTTTTGAACTTCAGCTAACACAAACTGGGTGTTTCTGCATGTTTCTGAATTGTGGAAATAGCACCATCTATTGAGAAGCGAGGGCATTACTTCTGAAAAGATAAAGCCTTTCAGTCATAATGTTCCTGTTAGTAAAACTTGAATTTGAAGATGATTCCTATCATAATTGTGTTGATGACTGAGTGCAAGTGTGGATAATGTCCTCAACAACACTGAGATTGCATTCATGATACTTGTGTCTTGCATCAGCTCTGCCCTGTTTCGCAAACAATGAGTGGTGCCAGTTTATCTCTTTACAAACAGTCAGACTTGAATGAACTAATCACAGGTAATTGATCCGAGTGCAGATGAAGTGATGTTAAAGAGAAAGTGTGTGATTTTTGTTGTTTAAGTTCCTGATTGGTTTTAGGCAACATTGATTGTCTCAAACTCTCTCTCTTACAGGTTTCCAGAAACATAATAGTGTCCACTTTATAAGCTCTAAAAGTATCTCAATTCTTTTAAATGTTGTACAATCACCATAATCTTTCATAGAAGTTAACTGCAAAGGCAAATTGCAGTAAGTACACATTTAATCAGAACTGAATTTTGACTAAAATCAAGTTTGTGTTTGTCTTTATGAGAGAAAAGAGCATTCATATCAATCAAAATTCTGTTTAAAAATGGATTTTTGCCTTTGTAGTGGAGAATGAACCGAGACTGCACTTTTCAAAAGTCCCAGTGAGTCAGCGTTAACTCCCACTCACACAATTATCTGAACCAATGCTCTTCCTAAAAAGGAGCTGCTCTTTCATTTTGGTGTCAGAATGTTCTTCTTGTGGCCCATTTTGTAAAAAAGCAGTCATAAATACACCTGCAAATTATGGGTGAAACGGTAGTGCAAATTTTATTTTTGGCAACAAACAATAAGGCTATCTATCAGACTGTGCAAGCAGACTCATTCATGATTTTTCTGAACAATATACTGAATTCATGAAGTCTGAACTTTTCTTGACAGGTTACCGTGCGATTTAGTTGACCATCGAAATCATTGCAGGGTGTGATTTGCATATGAGTATGGAAGGATTAGGAATAATATTATAATATTAATTATAATATTACATAATTCTAAGCTTAGGAATTTAAAAGTTGTAGTTAGTGCAATCCAACGACCGTCAGGACATGGTCCCAGTGAATTACAAAGTTTCATTTTAATATACAGCAGTATTGTAGAGATTTACTGAAGTATGGGGTCAAAAAAAAAAGAAAAAAAAAAAGAAGTGCAGTCTCTACCGTAGTAAAAAAAGTAATATATTTATTTTATATAACACATTTATTTCATACTAAGTATAGTTCAAATATATTAACATATTTACTGACATATCGCTTGATACTTATATATGATATAAAAATTATAATTAAACTTTATTTGGAGTACTACTTGTTACTACATTTCTTAAGATTAAGCCTAAAATGGGTTTTAATGTCAATATTGATAAGGATTGTATGAACTTTGAATAATATCAGTCTTTAAATGCAAGATATTTAAAGTGTACCTAAAGTATACTTGCAATAGTCAAACGTTAGCACAATCAAATATACTTGAGTATGTCTTTAGTTGGACCTCAGCACTACTTAAAGTGCATTAAGTACAAAATGAATTGTACTAATTTAGCAGACTTTAAGTATGCCAGTTTAGTATACCAACAGTACAATTGCAAGGTATTTTTTATTAAGTACATAAATATGTAAACGTATTTGTAGTATACTTAGCATGAAATAACTATTTCAAATACATTTTAGTATATTTATTTTTCACTAGGGTAGTTGGTGACACAATTTACAGCCAGAGCCAGTCTGCAGATTTTAGGCAGTTGGATTTGACAGATTACACAGAAAATATATAATGGTGTATAATAAATCACCTAGCAATGAAGCACATTTCTGCGTGAGTTTGTTTAGACTAGA
The DNA here is from genome assembly GCF_019924925.1 of Ctenopharyngodon idella. Taxonomy (NCBI): domain Eukaryota; kingdom Metazoa; phylum Chordata; class Actinopteri; order Cypriniformes; family Xenocyprididae; genus Ctenopharyngodon; species Ctenopharyngodon idella. The sequence continues at coordinate 6,486,817 of NC_067228.1, read as the reverse complement.
AAGTCTAATAGTGTGGTAGTGATCCTCAGTCATGTATTGTATAAAGCCCAGTTTTTCTCTGTAATCACTTACAAAGTCAGCAAATGTATGATGCCTAGTGTTTTTAAAATGTGTTCAGAAAAGTTGTGTGGTTTAGTTGGAAGATTATCAGTGTTTTAAGGTAGCAGTTGTGATTCGTAGACACTACACTGAGAGGGGAAAAAAATCAAAGTAATGCTATTATATGAAGTTGTTCACCTCTGAAATTACCCCTCTTCGTTATAAAGCTTCTGATACCAAAACTCATTATTATTTTTAATATTCTTAAACTCTCATATATGCATAGTGTCAGTATATGGAAGATCAGTTTGGCCATTGTCCTCAACAACATTGATTTGGTTTCTCAATTGTTTGGTGGAGGGAACAGGCCTGATTCTGCAAAACACAAGTATCTTGAATGTAGTCTTTCCATATCTGTCACTTACAACTCACTCGATTCACAATAATTGAACAAAGTACAGATGAAGTGATACTGAGAAAGTACATGGGTTGATGTTTGTTGTTTTGAGATCTGTCCCAGGCTTACTGGGAGCTGATACGGAGTGAAAAATTTCTACAAATCAACACAAACAGTCAAGTTGATGTATTTACCTAAAAGATAACAAAAAAATCTGCATTCTCACATTGACATTGTGAATCTGATTGAGTCAAGGTACACCAGTGTTGATCAAACATGTTTATTCTCTCCACCCACAGTTTAGACGAATAAAAAGGGTCTGCACTCAACCATCAGCACTAGACTCCTGGCTTTGAGGAGCTATTGCTTGAGCTCCTATCACCTTACAAAGCGCAAATCTTCCAGAAGAAAGCACCAGCTGCTCTTTAACTGCTCTTCTTCTTCCAGCAACTAAAAATGAGGTGGTTTCTGCTCTTCTCTGAATGGTTTGTGGACTGGGCTCGTGGTACATACTGGTACCTGTTCGGCAGGAGAAGTGGACTGTGCAAGACGCCCATCAGTCCTCAAAGCTCACTAGCTATAGATGAAAGAAAAAAGAACAGAGTGCTTCGAAAAGGTAAGCTTTAGTTCAGAAGGATTGAATGGTAAAACAACTTTAATACAACTATGTGTGCTACTAATTCATTCTCAATTTCTTAACCTACAGAATTTGATGAATTTGAAGTGCCCAGAAACCTTGACGTCATCGTGATTGGCAGCGGTATTGGTGGTTTGACTGCAGCGGCAACTTTAGCCAAACTAGGAAAGAAAGTCCTGGTGTTGGAGCAAGACAAGCAGGCAGGAGGCCTGTGTAAGACCTTCACTGAGAAAGGCTTTGAGTTTGACTGTGGTAAGAACCTCAATGATGTTCATGGAGTTACATAAGTGATCAAATGCTGAGTATCTCAACTTCTATCATTTACACAATGTACATTTTTGTCAAAGGCTTCCATTATGTTGGACAACTTCATGAGAATGGCTTCCTGAAAATTGCACTGGATCTGATCACTGATGGCCAGGTGCATTTTGCTGAGCAGGGTTCCCATGTGGACACTGTTGTTATCGGTAAAGGCAAACAATGTAAAAAATACACTGTTTACAGCGGCAAGAAGCAGATGGAGGCTCATCTGAAGAAGCAGTTTCCCAATGATACTAAAGCAGTAGAGGAGCTCTTCAAAATCATGAAGGTATTTAGTTGAAGTTTTTGTAACTAACAGACTTCACAGATTATGGCCCTAAAATTATTTATGAATGTCTCCATTTCCCCCCATAGATTTGTTCCAAGAAGATCCATCTGCTGTGTATGCTGAAGATGGTCCCACTCTGGTTTGCTCGCTTCATATTATGGAGTGGAATTGCTGACTTGATCTCCCCGATTTTCAGATACTCCCGCACCAGTACAACAGACATGGTCAAGACTTTTACCAGCAACCGTGACCTCCTCACTGTGTTTTCTCAAATATTTTATGGTAAGAGAGTAGAATGTCTATTTTGTTCCCAAATTATTTTGCATTCTTTGAGAAGTTATAACTACAATCATTGTTTTTCTCCTGAAGGTGTCCCACCCAAACAAGCCAGTTGTATGATCGACGCCCTCTTCCTGCACCACTCCAAGCGTGGTGTGTATTATCCTAAAGGGGGCGCTGGTGAGATCCCGTACCACATCATCCAGGTTTTGGAAAAGCATGGAGGAAAAGTACTGGTCAATGCTCCCGTGTCTAGCATTCTAGTTGATGGAAAACAAAATGCATATGGTGAGTTTGTTATTTGATTGTTAAACAACAGTGGACATTCAAAAGCTATATTGGAATCCAATATGGGTTCTCCAGTACTAGTAGACAGATGAAACAAATAATTATCCATGTGTTTGAGTGATTGGTACTAGTGAATTGGACTTACGTAGCACTTTAGCCATCTGGGATGACTTCACTGCTTGAGGCCTGAATTAATATTTCAGTACATTTTAATAAAACCAGTTCTGTTTCTTATGTTGCATTCTCAAAATTCCTTGTTTTTTCTGACCAGGAGTGGCTGTGAAGACAGAGGGTGAAGATGTTGAAGTCCGGGCTCCTGTGATTATTTCAAATGTTGGCATGTTCACCACATTCAAGAAGCTTCTTCCTCCAGAGATCCAGGCAAATCCAGGTAAGGGAGTGAACATCTTCAACTATGAACAGTGTTATGAACCATTCAGCACATGAAATGGTCATGTGATGGTCTGTCGTAACACATGCATCTCCTGCTCCTTACAGGGATCCAAGACTATCTTCATACTCTGAAACCAGGCAAAGGATTTTTCCAGGTGTTTGCTGGTTTTAATGCCACTAAGGAAGATCTGGGCATCTCCTCAACCAACATGAGACTCTATAAGAGCAACAACATGGATGAAGTGTAGGTGTATAAGTCCACTGAAGTCAATCTTCAGTGCTGTTTAAGGATTTATGTTTACAGTAAATAATACCATAAATATGTGTTCATAATGATTAGGATGGAAGAATACTTTGCTTCAGACAAGGAGGACGCACCTGATAACATTCCCATGATGTATGTCTCCTTCCCCTCTGCAAAGGATCCCACCTCGCGTACCCGTTTCCCAGGTTTCCCATATGTCCTTTCTACATACTCTCTTATCATTTTTTTTTATTACAATCAGAACCATAAAATAAAATTATTTGTCAATACCTTTTTACTTTTTTAGGGCAATCACGCATGGTGATCCATACTATGGTCAATCCAAAGTGGTTTGGACAGCTGAGCAATGTCAATGAGACTGAAAGAGGACAGGAATATGAAGAATACAAGATGAGATTTGCTAATCATCTCTTTGACTGGGCTTGTGTCCACTTCCCCAAGCTGAAGGAGAAGGTAAATTTGTTCTGTGTCATATTTGAGTGCTGCTTAATAACCAAACTGTAATAAAGCTGGAAGCTTTGATAAGTTATCTGTGTTTATTGTCCTTTGTAGTTGGTAATGTTGCATGCAGTCAGTCCCATCAACATGCATGGGCTGGGGGCCACATATGGGTCCATGCTGTCTGCAGAACACAGTCTGGAGAGATTCGAACCTCTGAACATTGCCAAGATCAGGTGCAACACTCCCATCAAGAACCTCTACCTGTCAGGTAATATTCCAAGTTTGAGTATTAAGACATTAGATGAGCATAGCTATGTAGGAAATTGGTTTTCTTGGATCAGCCATCATTATTCAGAAATATTTGACTGCTTAATGCCATGATTGGCCATTCAGAATTATGCTGATGATATACAGGGCAACTTTTTGAGCAATGTTGCTGGGCAGTGTCACCGAGCGATGATGCATGGGCAATTTCCCATTGAGAATGGGCAAGTATCCAGATAGAAATTTGTTGCCCATTCTCAATGGGAAAGTGCCCAAGCAACATCGCTTGGCAAAATTGCTCAAAAATATGCAATATTATTTACAATAATATTGCATATTTAATAGTGCATCAAAGGATTTAGACAGTGGCATGTTTTGTGTAATGTACTTATACATGTCTTTTCTTGTGTTTTATCTCAGGGCAAGATGTTTTCTCTGCTGGTTACTCTGGTGCTCTGCATGGTGGTCTTCTCTGTGCTTCAAGTGTTGTAGATCACTCTCTATACATTGACCTTCTGCTTCTCCAAAAGAAACTGAAGAGGAAGGGGGTCAAGAAACTAGAGTGAGAAAAGTGTCAAATAAGTGAGAAGTGAGTTGTTGCTCAGATAAATGTATCAATTGTTAAACTATTTCATTCCCATTTTAGTATGTTTTAAATATGTAAAAACAGAAGATCAAAGAGTGAGGGCTTGTCAGTATCTAAACCTCATATACTCAGTGAGATAAACTGCATGCTTTGATCAAAATGCTATAAAATCAAGGTAAATCTTAAGTACAAAGTTTGAATGTTTTTAATCTCATTCTTAATTATAGTTATAACATGTACATCATCCACACAGTGATCATTCTGAAGAATAAGAATGAATAAGAAAAACTAAGTTTTACATTTGTATGTACTGAATGTTTGCAGTAATGTATTTGTGTTTCTCAAAAGCACTGCAAGCTAGAGACCATTGGTGCCAATGGCTTCACAATCTACTTAGGCTTTCGATACTTTTTGGAAATGCAGCCCTGTTCTTCATGCATATAATGTTCTAGATTAGTACCATTTCTTTTCATGTACATTTGTCTGTTGTGCTGCAAATTCTGTTGCAGTTATCTTTGCTATCGCAATATATTAATAAAGCTGTTAATGATTTACCATTCAAAAGGTGTTGTAAAAATATTTTAATATTTGGGTATTTATCTGTGGCCCCCTCCTTTAAAAATGTGCAAATGACCAGACAGCCAGTGTTTGACATTGTGTGTGCAATATGTGATCAGTACATGCATGGACTGTGGGCTACCTATGACTGCAACTACTACATCAATGACCTTTCAACTGCAAACACATTATTAAATACATTTTTATTTAAATTATATGTACTTATATAGCCAACCAAGGCTCTGCTATTCAATATCCCAGCAAACAAAAGGAAAGTCTATATATAGGCCTACTTCTGTAAAAATAATTGTTGTGTTGGGAGAATACCTAGTACTAGTCAGGTAAGAATGTGTCTTGATACCACAACTCTAATCTTTTTAGTGACTAATTCAAAAAATTCCCTCATAATACATGACACGAACCGGTATAATTATGTCAGAAAGCGTCACCGAATTAATTAGTGAAAAAAACAAAACGAGTCTTGAGGAATCAAGATGAATAAATAGTCGAGTCAGTGGGATGATTAACACTTCCTGTTAAGGCTCTCCTGGGATTCCCCAAAGACTATAGGACTTCGGATTCCCTGAGTGAATTCAAGTAAATTCTCTTGAATAATTCACTGTTTTGCCCTCAATACTTTTACCTGTCGAGGTTGTCGCTTATATTGCTATGGCCGCGATTGTGTTGCTCTAGGATAGTGTTTTGAGTGAAACACGATTTTGAACTGTCGAAGGCCGCGCGTAAAAAAAAGCTTTTAGACGCGAACTAAAAGCGAAAGCAAACCAAAGCGAAATGGAGGAAATTCAAACTGTATTTGCGGCCTTGAACGGCACTGGGGGGTGCGGACTTCAATTAATTTTTATGATCATGATCGTCGCATCCTGGCAATTATTTTTGAAAGCTGAGTTATAATCACTAGGAGTTACGTGAAATATTCTATAAATATTAATTTATTTTCATCTTTGTTTGTTGTTTCGTGGTAAGCTTCGTAAAAGAGACTGTACGCAAGTAAATAAATCCAAAATAGGGCTGGAATTGATTCTGAGGCGTTGAGTCGTCTTACACTTGACCAGTAGAGCCTTGTCAGTGACTCGAATCTTTTGGTTCTTTTCAGCAAAAAGACTCGTTCTGGACTTGATATGGTTCTGGATTGTTTACTAATTCAGTACTGAACTAGATAAAAAAGTTTCTGATGTTAAACCACCCGAATCAGAACAGTCAGACTGAAACGAATTTCCAGAAATGCGATTTGAATGATTTCAAACCACATATGAATGTAATTGCATTTCATGTGATTTTTTGCTGTTCACACTTGCTAAATCTGATCGGATTTAAATAGGATATGCACAAAAATTGGATTTGGTCTGAACGTATAGCCTATCAGTGTGTGGAAGAGTTTGCTTTACAAGCATAATACTTGTCTTGTTCAATTCAATGGTGCCAGTTTATCACTTCAAACAATCAGAACGTATTTAAAGTAAATCAATGAACAAATGAATTAATCTGATTTATCACCTATAAAACATACAAAAATTGATCCAAGTACAGATGAAGTGATCAATACAAAAGATCAAGCTGATTTATTTACTTGACCAGATTATAAAAAAACAAATACTTGCATTTCCACATTGGTTCACATTTTATGCAAAACAGCAGGTAATCGTTATCAACTAACGCAAAGCAGTCAGTTTGCAAATCTGATTGAATTAAGTGTCTCCACCCACAATTTAGACTAGTAAAGAGGGCCTTAACTCAATCACCAGTACTAAACCGTTGTCTGCAGTCTCTGGAAAGAACTGCTGCTTGAGATTTTAATATCTTATAAAGTGTGAAATCTCCAGCAGTCACTCGTGAAACTGAAAACACCAACTGCTCTTTTTCCAGCAATTAAAGATGTGGTGGATTCTGCTTTTCTTAGAATGGCTGGTGGACTGGGCTCGTGGCACGTTCTGGTATTTGTTTGGAAGGAGAAGTGGACTGTGCAAGGAGATTATCAGTCCTCCTGGCCCACTAGTTGTAGACCAGAAGAAAAAGTACAGAGTGCTCCAGAGAGGTATATAAACTTTAGAGGTGTTGCATGCTAGTGAAACAAGCTGAATGTAAATGAGAGGTGTCCATTATTAAATAATATTTCTTGACCTACAGAATTTGATGAATTTGAAGTGCCCATAAGCTTGGATGTCATTGTGATTGGCAGCGGTATTGGTGGTCTGACTGCAGCGGCAACTTTAGCCAAACTAGGAAAGAAAGTCCTGGTGTTGGAGCAAGACAAGCAGGCAGGAGGCCTGTGTAAGACCTTCACTGAGAAAGGCTTTGAGTTTGACGCTGGTAAGAACCTCAATGATGTTCATGGACTTTGTAAGTGAACAAATGCTGAGTATCTCAACTACTTACTTAATGTGCACTCTTGTCAAAGGCTTCCATTATGTTGGACAACTTCATGAGAATGGCTTTCTGAAAGTTGCATTTGATCTGATCACTGATGGTCAGGTGCATTTTGCTGAGCAGGGTTCCCATGTGGACACCGTAGTTATTGGTAAAGGAACTCAATGTAAAGAATACACTATTTACAATGGCAAGAAACAGATGGAGGCTCATCTGAAGAAGCAGTTTCCCAATGATACTAAAGCAGTAGAGGAGCTCTTCAAAATCATGAAGGTATTTAGCTGATGGCTCTGAAGTTTCTCATCAGTCATTATGGAGTATGATTTTTGGTGTTACAAATTATCTTTTCCTTATAGATTTGTTCCAAGAAGATCCATCTGCTGTGTATGCTGAAGATGGTCCCACTCTGGTTTGTTCGCTTCATATTGTGGAGTGGAATCGCTGACTTGATCTCTCCAATTTTCAGATACTCCCGCACCAGTACAACAGACATGGTCAAGTCTCTTACCAGCAACCGTGACCTCCTCACTGTGTTTTCTCAAATATTTTATGGTAAAAGAAATGTCTATTGTGTTTCCAAGTTATCTTGCTTTTTAATGCATTTGAGATTAAATAGAATTAACTCTTCCTTCAAGGTGTCCCACCCAAAAACTCCAGCCTCATGATTGATGCCCTTTTCCTGCACCACTCCAAGCGTGGTGTGTATTATCCTAAGGGTGGTGCTAGTGAGATCCCATACCACATCATCCAGGTTTTGGAGAAGCATGGAGGAAGAGTCCTGGTCAATGCTCCTGTGTCCAAAATTTTAGTTGATGGAAAACAAAATGCATATGGTGAGTTATGAACTTGGACCATGTCATGTTTTCTTACTCTTATGGTAGGGTTTGTTTGTTTTTGTTTTTTTTGTGTGTACTGAAACTGGCATCACATGTGGTGGCATCCATTACATACTTTGCTCCAGTAACTTTCAGATGCATGAGACAAACAAGGACTGTCTCTTTGCTTAGGAGTGGCTGTGAAGACCGGAGGTAAAGATGTTGAAATTTGGGCTCCTGTGATCATTTCAAATGCTGGCATGTTCACCACCTTCAAGAAGCTTCTGACTCCAGAGATCCAAACAAATCGAAGTAAGTGACAATGTCTTCAATACTATGTGTATGTATGACTTTTGTTAATGTGCATCTTCTGCTTCTCACAGAGATCCATGATTATATTCATACTCTAAAGCCAGGCAAAGGCTTTTTCCAGGTGTTTGCAGGCTTTAATGCCACTAAGGAAGAACTGGGCATCTCCTCAACCAACATGCGTCTCTATAAGAGCAACAGCATGGATGAAGTGTAGGCATTCAAGTCCAATCACTTTCTTCAGTATGTTAAGTTCATCTTTATACTCTCCACAAACTCTTACAATTGACTTTTCTTATTTAGCATGGAAGAGTACTTTGATTCCGACAAGGAGGACGCACCTGACAGCATCCCCATGATGTACATTTCCTTCCCCTCTGCAAAGGATCCCACCTCGTGCACTCGTTTCCCAGGTTAATTTCTTCTCTGTATTTTGTACACCCAGAACCGTCAAAGTAAACCAACTAAAGTGTCATTTATTATTGGTGGTTTGTTTTAGGGCAGTCCCGGATGGTGATCCATACTATGGTCAATCCAAAGTGGTTTGGACAGTGGAACAATCTGAGTGAGACTGAAAGAGATGAAGACTATGAAAGATACAAGATGAGATTTGCTAATCATCTCTTTGACTGGGCTTGTGTCCACTTCCCCAAGCTGAAAGAGAAGGTAAATTTTTGTCCTGTCCTATGAGTGCTGCTTAACTAATAAAGTGACAAATGTAACTTAACTGATTTGTTTCCTGACTTTTGTAGTTGGTGATGTTGCATGCAGTCAGTCCCATCAACATGCATGGGCTGGGGGCCACATATGGGTCCATGCTGTCTGCAGAACATAGTCTGGAGAGATTCGAACCTCTGAACATTGCCAAGATCAGGTGCAACACTCCCGTCAAGAACCTCTACCTGTCAGGTAATATTCCGTATAACTTTAACCTCTTTAGGTAGCTATTTAGGCCCATTACAGGCATTTCATACAGGGTAAGCGACAACCCACTTGAGGGTATGTGTTTATGACTGGCTGAGTTGTTGGTCACGATTTTAAAAAAAAAAATATATATATATATAATTAAAAAAAATATTTTTCCCTTCCTCACCTCAGGACAAGATGTCTTTTCTGGGGGCTACTCTGGTGCTCTGCATGGTGGTCTTCTCTGTGCTTCAAGTGTTGTGGATCACTGTCTGTATGTTGACCTTCTACTCCAACAAAAGAAACTTAAGAGGAAGGCGGTCAAGAAACTAGAGTGAGAATGTATTTCCTGTATGTATATCACAAGAGTTCTTGTCTTATGACTGTCCTCTTCATACTGTTGTCTTGCTCTCTTGTTTTGCTGTGTATTTTGTCCCCTCTGCTGCAACTCTAAATAAAGCAGTGACTACTGCACAATGTGTTACTGGTAATGTACATTATTGACTGTTTACTTTACATCAAGCTGCCAGAACTAGGTCTCGAGTTGTGTAGTCAGACTTGACAGCCCAAATGGCTTTGCAGAAAGTTGCTATTTGTGTCCCAAAATAATACTGCTACCTTGTACACTATTCACCTAAAGTTCTTAATTCACTGACTTAATGCTTGGTAACTTTTCATGGTCTGTCACTAGATGTCAGCATTTAATTTTAGTTTAAGGAGTTTTAGCCAACAACCAGACCCTACTGTTCCTGAATTTCATTTGGGAATGGGAGGGGTACTTGATTACATTAGCAAGAAATTCTGTACACAAAACAGACCGTAGCCCATTACACTGCAGAATTACAAGGGTTACACTATTTTTGGGATGTTCATCCCTTCATTTTGGTTACACATTGTTGTAAAAACTGTCTTCTATAGGTGGAACTTAATTTGCCTAAAAAGATGAGCTGGAAGCCAGAGAATTTCAGCTGTGCTGTTAAACCATGTGATCTGAAACTGCTATTGAGTTATATTTATCAATTTTGGTATTGTGAGGGGAATCTTCAAATCAGTCACTCAATTTATTATGGGTTCACTGAGTCTAAACATTAAATTCTCATTTAAAATGCAGATATTGAAAGGACATCAGCTAAATGATCAACTTTTTTTTTTTTTTTTTTTTTTTTTTAAACATGTAAGACAACACAACAGCATAATTTATAAGCTACTGTGCTTAAAGGATTAGTTCACTTTCATGTAAAATTTTCCTGATAATTTACTCACCCCCATGTCATCCAAGATGTTCATGTCTTTCTTCAGTCGAAACAAAATTAAGGTTTTTGATAAACATTCCAGGATTATTCGCCTTATAATGGACTTCAATGGCCTCCAAACAGTTCAAGGTCAAATTATAGTTTCAGTGCAGCTTCAAAGGGCTTTAAACGATACCAGACGAGGAATAAGGGTCTTATCTAGCAAAATGATCTGTCATTTCGAAAAAAAAAAATGTAAATGTATATGCTTTATATAAACAAATGATCGCCTTCCAAGTGCTTCCGCCAAAACCGTACTTTCGTATTCTTCAAAAGCTTACGCTGTATGTCCTACGCCTTCCCTATTCTACTTACGGAAAAAATGTAACTGGCGCTGCGTTCGTTCCGTAAGTTGAATAGAGAAGGTGTAGGACATACAGTGTAAGCTTTTTGAGAATACGAAAGTACGGTTTTGGCGGAAGCACTTGGAAGGCGATCAGTTGTTTATATAAAGCATATACATTTACATGTTTTTCGAAAATGACCGATCGTTTCGTTAGATAAGACCGTTATTCCTCGTCTGGTATCGTTTAAAGCCCTTTGAAGCTGCACTGAAACTATAATTTTGACCTTCAACCGTTTGGAGGCCATCGAAGTCCACTAAAAGGAGAATAATCCTGGAATGTTTTCATCAAAAACCTTCATTACTTTACTTTTCGACTGAAGAAAGAAAGACATGGACATTTTGGATGACATGGGGGTGAGTAAATTATCAGGAAAATTTTATATGAAAGTGAACTAATCCTTTAAAGACTTTTTTTTTTTTTTTTTTTTTTTTTTTTCCAGAAAATGGCAAGATATTATTGATACCATCAATCATGATTGCAAATTATACTTGTTGTCTAGCCTATGTTTATTGTTATATTTTAAGTTCACTTCATCTCCCCTTTTTTCATCAGAATGGAGAAAATAAGTCTACAATCGACTCATTTTTTAAATGTATGACTCTACTGTAATCACTAAAAATTTGCTTTGTGATCTAGCTCGCTTGATTTGTAGTTCGTTGCACATGTTATGATGCTTTGGATGCCTGAATTGCCTTCACACTCACACAACTGCCATTGACTGACTGGACTGCAAAGCAATTCCTTTGCTTTCAAATGCAGCCAATAGGCTATATGTAGTTGTGCAGCTGTCCTATCCTGTGAGGTCGACCAGTGAATTTTAATGTCTGTATTTACGCATGCATATTTGCATGTAAGAAATGCAGTAACTCACAACATAAACACATTTGCCCACCTCAGAGTTGATTATCTTGTGGAAGAGTTTGCTTTATAAGCATGATTGTCTAAAGTCAGCTTGGTCTCATATTCCAAAATAATCAATGGTGCCAGTTTATCACTTTACAAACAATCAGGTCTTAAAATATATTTAATGTAAATCAATGAACTATATGATTTATCACCTACACAACTTACAAAAATTGATCCAAGTACAGATAAAGTGATATTAAAGAGATTACATTAGAGTAAGCTGATAAGGAGGGAAACATTTCTCCAAATCAATACAAAATGTCAAGCCGATTTATTTACTTGACCAGATTATAAAAAACAAATACTTGCATTTCTACATTGGTTCACATTTTATGCAAAACAGCAGTTAATCGTTATAAACAACTAACGCAAAGCAATCAGTTTGCAGATCTGATTGAATTAAGTGTCTCCTCCCACAACTTAGACTAGTAAAGAGGGCCTTATCTCAATTACCATTAACAGCTGCCTGCAGTCTCTGGAAAGAGCTGCTGCTTGAGCTTTTAATATCTTATAAAGTGTGAAATCTCCAGCAGTCACTCGTGAAACTGAAAACACCAACTGCTCTTTTTCCAGCAATTAAAGATGTGGTGGATTCTGCTTTTCTTAGAGTGGCTGGTGGACTGGGCTCGTGGCACGTTCTGGTATTTGTTTGGCAGGAGAAGTGGACTGTGCAAGGAGATTATCAGTCCTCCTAGCCCACTAGTTGTAGACCAGAAGAAAAAGCACAGAGTGCTCCGGAGAGGTATATAAACTTTAGAGGTGTTGCATGCTATTGAAACAAGCTGACTGCAAGAGAGGTGTCCATTATTAAATAATGATATTTCTTGGCCTACAGAATTTGATGAATTTGAAGTACCCAGAAACTTGGATATCATTGTGATTGGCAGCGGTATTGGTGGTTTGACTGCAGCGGCAACTTTAGCCAAACTAGGAAAGAAAGTCCTGGTGTTGGAGCAAGACAAGCAGGCAGGAGGCCTGTGTAAGACCTTCACTGAGAAAGGCTTTGAGTTTGACGCTGGTAAGAACCTCAATGATGTTCATGGAGTTACATAAGTGATTGAATGTTGAGTATCTCAACTTCTATTTTTCACAATGTACACTTGTCAAGGCTTCCATTATGTTGGACAACTTCATGAGAATGGCTTCCTGAAAATTGCACTGGATCTGATCACTGATGGTCAGGTGCATTTTGCTGAGCAGGGTTCCCATGTGGACACCGTAGTTATTGGTAAAGGAACTCAATGTAAAGAATACACTATTTACAATGGCAAGAAGCAGATGGAGGCTCATCTGAAGAAGCAGTTTCCCAATGATACTAAAGCAGTAGAGGAGCTCTTCAAAGTCATGAAGGTATTTTGTTTATGGCTCTGAAGTTTCTTGTCAGGCATTAGAGTATGGTTTGTTACAAACTGTCTTTTCCTTTATAGATTTGTTCCAAGAAGATCCATCTGCTGTGTATGCTGAAAATGGTCCCACTCTGGTTTGCTCGCTTCATATTGTGGAGTGGAATCGCTGACTTGATCTCCCCAATTTTCAGATACTCCCGCACCAGTACAACAGACATGGTCAAGACTTTTACCAGCGACCGTGACCTCCTCACTGTGTTTTCTCAAATATTTTATGGTAAAAAACATGTTGTGTTCCCAAGTTATTTTACCTCTTTAATGCATTTGAGATTAAATAGAATTAACTTTTCCTTCAAGGTGTCCCACCCAAAAACTCCAGCCTCATGATTGATGCCCTTTTCCTGCACCACTCTAAGCGTGGTGTGTATTATCCTAAGGGTGGTGCTAGTGAGATCCCATACCACATCATCCAGGTTTTGGAGAAGCATGGAGGAAGAGTCCTAGTCAATGCTCCTGTGTCCAAAATTTTAGTTGATGGAAAACGAAGCGCATGTGGTGAGTTATGAACTATGGTCGTATCACAATGTTTTGTCTTGCTCTTATGGCAGTAAGCTTATTTGTACTGAAAATGGCCTTACAAAAGTGGTGTCATCTACTATGTATTTGGCTCCAGTAACTTTCAGATGCATGACACAAACAAGGACTGTCTCTTTGCTTAGGAGTGGCTGTGAAGACCGGAGGTAAAGATGTTGAAATCCGGGCTCCTGTGATCATTTCAAGTGTTGGCATGTTCACCACCTTTAAGAAGCTTCTGACTCCAGAGATCCAAGCAAATCGAAGTGACAATGTCTTCAAGTGGTCTAATGTACTTCACATGAAATGCTCAATTCCCCCCCCCATGTTTTAATAAGCATTTTCTGCTTCTCCCAGAGATCCAGGATTATGTTCATACTCTAAAGCCAGGCAAAGGCTTTTTCCAGGTGTTTGCAGGCTTTAATGCCACTAAGGAAGAACTGGGCATCTCCTCAACCAACATGCGTCTCTATAAGAGCAACAACATGGATGAAGTGTAGGCATTCAAGTCCAATCACTTTCTTCAGTATGTTAAGTTCATCTTCATACACTCCACAACTTATACAATTGACTTTTCTTAATTAGCATGGAAGAGTACTTTGATTCCGACAAGGAGGACGCACCTGACAGCATCCCCATGATGTACATTTCCTTCCCCTCTGCAAAGGATCCCACCTCGTGCACTCGTTTCCCAGGTTAACTACTTCTGTGTTTTGTACACCCAGAACCATCAAAGTAAGTTTAACCAACTAAAGTGTCATTTATTATTGGTGGTTTGTTTTAGGGCAGTCCCGGATGGTGATCCATACTATGGTCAATCCAAAGTGGTTTGGACAGTGGAACAATCTGAGTGAGACTGAAAGAGATGAAGAATATGAAAGATACAAGATGAGATTTGCTAATCCTCTCTTTGACTGGGCTTGTGTCCACTTCCCCAAGCTGAAAGAGAAGGTCAATTTTGTCCTGTCCTATGAGTGCTGCTTAACTAATAAAGTGACAAATGTAACTTAACTGATTTGTTTCCTGACTTTTGTAGTTGGTGATGTTGCATGCAGTCAGTCCCATCAACATGCATGGGCTGGGGGCCACATATGGGTCCATGCTGTCTGCAGAACACAGTCTGGAGAGATTCGAACCTCTGAACATTGCCAAGATCAGGTGCAACACGCCCGTCAAGAACCTCTACCTGTCAGGTAATATTCCGTATAACTTTAACCTCTTTAGGTAGCTATTTAGGCCCATTACAGGCATTTCATACAGGGTAGCGATGACCAACTTGAGTGTATGTGTTTATGACTGGCTGAGTTGTTGGTCACGATTTAAAATTTACTTTTTTTTTTTTTTTTTTTTTTTTTTTTTTTTTTTTCACCCACCTCAGGGCAAGATGTCTTTTCTGGTGGCTACTCTGGTGCTCTGCATGGTGGTCTTCTCTGTGCTTCAAGTGTTGTGGATCACTGTCTGTATGTTGACCTTCTACTCCAACAAAAGAAACTTAAGAGGAAGGCGGTCAAGAAACTAGAGTGAGAATGTATTTCCTGTATGTATATCACAAGAGTTCTTGTCTTATGACTGTCCTCTTCATACTGTTGTCTTGCTGTATCTTGTTTTGCTGTGTATTTTGTCCCCTCTGTTGCAACTCTAAATAAAGCAGTGACTACTGCACAATGTGTTCCTGGTAATGTACATTATTGACTGTTTACTTTACATCAAGCTGCCAGAACTAGGTCTCGAGTTGTGTAGTCAGACTTGACAGCCCAAATGGTTTTGCAGAAAATTGCTATTTGTGTCCCAAAATAATACTGCTACCTTGTACACTATTCACCTAAAGTTCTTAATTCGCTGACTTAATGCTTGGTAACTTTTCATGGTCTGTCACTAGATGTCAGCATTTTAATTTAAGGAGTTTTAGCCAACAACCAGACCCTACTGTTCCTGAATTTCATTTGGGAATGGGAGGGGTACTTGATTACATTAGCAAGAAATTCTGTACGCAAAACAGACCACAGCCCATTACACTGCAGAATTATGATGGTTACACTATTTTTGGGATGTTCATCCCTTCATTTTGGTTTGTAGGAGCCATGGACAAACCAGACAAATGACTCATTCAGATGATTCTTTCAAAACATAATTCCAGAAACCCAAACTCAGAGAATCTAAGTTTCAGCTCCAATCTGTCTACAGAAAAACCCTTGCTAATTACTTTTATGACACCCATGGTTCCTGACAGGAGAAGTGACAAACTGAAGCTATTTGTGACAAACCAAATGGTCACCAAGAAAAAGTTTTTGATCTCCAGATCAAAAGAGACAGACAATGCAGGCCACTTTTGTTTCTCTGAGAGACCTAACTTTACAGAAAAACTCACAGGAAAAACTTCTACAACTAAAACTGCATCAAATGGTTCCAAACAATTTGAAATGGACTTATTAAACATCTTTTAACTGCATACATTTTATATCATGTCCACACATACTACCTGTAACCAGTTATGCTTTAGAACACCGAAATTCATGTAAATGTGATAACTTTTTCAAATGGTTGAAAGAAAGTATTTAGTGTCGGATATGTTTTTATTTCTCTTCTTCTCCTCTAAATCATGGCTTGAATTAAATTGTGTAAAATGGATCATATTCCATTTAATAGAAATTATGTCTAAAACGGCACTCCCTGCCAAAGCCGGCAATTCCAGAGACTGAGGTAACACTTAGGTATGATTGGCCAAAACTCCTCTCAGAGGTGGGACGAACACCTAAGTTTAAATAGTCATATCACAAGACAAAGAACTAGTGAAGAGTGAACTAGTAAGCAGAACAAAGAGTAACAAGAAGAAACAAAGACAAGACCAAGCAGCTCATTCAAGCCATCCAACTTTCACTCACTTTCCTTTTCTTTTACTTAATGTTCTTTTCCGTGAGAGTCTCGTGTTCTAAGTTTTGCCGCAAAGTTCAAACAATGGCTTTTGCCGCTTCAACTTTAACTCCAGCCACGACAAAGAGACTTCCTTTCTGCCAGCAAGCTCAAACATGATTGATTTTTACCTAACACAATCTGGACCTGAAAGACCCTGCAACAGATCGTCAACTTGGAAAACCCTTCTGTCCACGCCGACGAGAAGATTCATATTTAAAGTCGACTCAAGCAAGTACCTGCAGATTCTAAAGCTGAACTGGTGCATTTAAATTAATGATTCATGGTTCGTTCAGGTCAGGTCTTTTGAAGTGCATATTTTGCTAGGAATCCTGTTCATCATATCACTCTCTCTCTTAAAACTCTTTCCCTCTCATTTCCTTTCTTACTGCAACGCGTATGAATGTGTGTGTGTGTGTTTGTGTTAGATTAGTTTTTGTTAGAATAAATAAAGTCTCTTGTAGATTTTAAAAGAAAGTGTCTTGTATTATGTGCTTGTAAAATTTAATGTCTTAAACTGTCGATCTTAAAGGTACCACGCTCTAATCAGTGTTTTCACGATAGTGGATATTCATATCCGCTACAGAGCTTATTGCGATCCGAGCAGATGAACGCTGGACGATTCAGTTGGCTCGGTCGTAAACTAAATGACTCTTTATAATTCCCTATGAATTAATTATTTCATTTGAGCTAATTTTGGTCCTTTCCTTACAGGTTACACATTATGTTGTAAAAACTGTCTTCTATAGGTGGAACTTAATTTGCCTAAAAAGATGAGCTGGAAGCCAGAGAATTTCAGCTGTGCTGTTAAACCATGTGATCTGAAACTGCTATTGAATTATATTGCTTTATCAATTTTAGTATTGTGAGGGGAATCTTCAAATCAGTCACTCAAACAATTTATTATGGGTTGTTCACTGAGTCTAAACAACCTTAAATTCTCTAATTTAAAATGCAGATATTGAAAGGACATCAGCTAAATGATCAACAACGGGTAAGACAACACAACAGCATAATTTATAAGCTACTGTGCTTAAAGGATTAGTTCACTTTCATATAAAATTTTCCTGATAATTTAATCACCCCCGTGTCATCCAAAATGTCCATGTCTTTCTTTCTTCAGTCGAAAAGTAATGAAGGTTTTTGATGAAAAAGGGCTTTAAACGATACCAGACGAGGAATAAGGGTCTTATCTAGCGAAACGATCTGTCATTTCGAAAAAAAATGTAAATGTATATGCTTTATATAAACAAATGATCGCCT
Organism: Ctenopharyngodon idella; assembly: GCF_019924925.1. Lineage (NCBI taxonomy): Eukaryota > Metazoa > Chordata > Actinopteri > Cypriniformes > Xenocyprididae > Ctenopharyngodon > Ctenopharyngodon idella. Next base: position 6,469,029 of record NC_067228.1, on the reverse strand, counting down.
TCCAAGTGCTTCCGCCAAAACCGTACTTTCGTATTCTTTAAAAGCTTACGCTGTATGTCCTACGCCTTCCCTATTCTACTTATGGAAAAAATGTAACTGGCGCTGCGTTCGTTCCATAAGTTGAATAGAGAAGGTGTAGGACATACAGTGTAAGCTTTTTGAGAATACGAAAGTACGGTTTTGGCTGAAAGAACTTGGAAGGCGATCAGTTGTTTATATAAAGCATATACATTTACATGTTTTTCGAAAATGACCGATCGTTTCGTTAGATAAGACCCTTATTCCTCGTCTGGTATCGTTTAAAGCCCTTTGAAGCTGCACTGAAACTGTAATTTTGACCTTCAACCGTTTGGAGGCCATTAAAGTCCACTATAAGGAGAATAATCCTGGAATGTTTTCATCAAAAACCTTAATTTCTTTTCGACTGAAGAAAGAAAGACATGGACATTTTGGATGACATGGGGGTGAGTAAATTATCAGGAAAATTTTATATGAAAGTGAACTAATCCTTTAAAGACTTTTTTTTTTTTTCCCAGAAAATGGCAAGATATTATTGATACCATCAATCATGATTGCAAATTATACTTGTTGTCTAGCCTATGTTTATTGTTATATTTTAAGTTCACTTCATCTCCCCTTTTTTCATCAGAATGGAGAAAATAAGTCTATAATCGACTCATTTTTTAAATGTATGACTCTACTGTAATCACTAAAAATTTGCTTTGTGATCTAGCTTGCTTGATTTGTAGTTCGTTGCACATGTTATGCTTTGGATGCCTGAATTGCCTTCACACTCACACAACTGCCATTGACTGACTGGACTGCAAAGCAATTCCTTTGCTTTCAAATGCAGCCAATAGGCTATATGTAGTTGTGCAGCTGTCCTATCCTGTGAGGTCGACCAGTGAATTTTAATGTCTGTATTTACGCATGCATATTTGCATGTAAGAAATGCAGTAACTCACAACATAAACACATTTGCCCACCTCAGAGTTGATTATCTTGTGGAAGAGTTTGCTTTATAAGCATGATTGTCTAAAGTCAGCTTGGTCTCATTTTCCAAAATAATCAATGGTGCCAGTTTATCACTTTACAAACAATCAGGTCTTAAAATATATTTAATGTAAATCAATGAACTATATGATTTATCACCTACACAACTTACAAAAATTGATCCAAGTACAGATGAAGTGATATTAAAGAGATTACATTAGAGTAAGCTGATAAGGAGGGAAACATTTCTCCAAATCACTTCAAAATGTCAAGCCGATTTATTTACTTGACCAGATTATAAAAAACAAATACTTGCATTTCTACATCGGTTCACATTTTATGCAAAACAGCAGTTAATCGTTATAAACAACTAACGCAAAGCAATCAGTTTGCAGATCTGATTGAATTAAGTGTCTCCTCCCACAACTTAGACTAGTAAATAGGGCCTTATCTCAATTACCATTAACAGCTGCCTGCAGTCTCTGGAAAGAGCTGCTGCTTGAGCTTTTAATATTTATAAAGTGTGAAATCTCCAGCAGTCACTTGTGAAACTGAAAACACCAACTGCTCTTTTTCCAGCAATTAAAGATGTGGTGGATTCTGCTTTTCTTAGAATGGCTGGTGGACTGGGCTCGTGGCACGTTCTGGTATTTGTTTGGAAGGAGAAGTGGACTGTGCAAGGAGATTATCAGTCCTCCTGGCCCACTAGTTGTAGACCAGAAGAAAAAGTACAGAGTGCTCCGGAGAGGTATGTAAACTTTAGAGGAGTTGCATGCTATTGAAACAAGCTGACTGCAAGAGAGGTGTCCATTATTAAATAATGATATTTCTTGACCTACAGAATTTGATGAATTTGAAGTACCCAGAAACTTAGATGTCATTGTGATTGGCAGCGGTATTGGTGGTTTGACTGCAGCGGCAACTTTAGCCAAACTAGGAAAGTCCTGGTGTTGGAGCAAGACAAGCAGGCAGGAGGCCTGTGTAAGACCTTCACTGAGAAAGGCTTTGAGTTTGACTGTGGTAAGAACCTCCGTGATGTTCATGGAGTTACATAAGTGATTGAATGTTGAGTATCTCAACTTCTATTTACACAATGTACACTTGTCAAGGCTTCCATTATATTGGACAACTTCATGAGAATGGCTTCCTGAAAATTGCACTGGATCTGATCACTGATGGTCAGGTGCATTTTGCTGAGCAGGGTTCCCATGTGGACACCGTAGTTATTGGTAAAGGAACTCAATGTAAAGAATACACTATTTACAATGGCAAGAAGCAGATGGAGGCTCATCTGAAGAAGCAGTTTCCCAATGATACTAAAGCAGTAGAGGAGCTCTTCAAAATCATGAAGGTATTTAGTTTATGGCTCTGAAGTTTCTTGTCAGGCATTAGAGTATGGTTTGTTACAAATTGTCTTTTCCTTATAGATTTGTTCCAAGAAAATCCATCTGCTGTGTATGCTGAAAATGGTCCCACTCTGGTTTGCTCGCTTCATATTGTGGAGTGGAATCGCTGACTTGATCTCCCCAATTTTCAGATACTCCCGCACCAGTACAACAGACATGGTCAAGACTTTTACCAGCAACCGTGACCTCCTCACTGTGTTTTCTCAAATATTTTATGGTAAAAAAACATCTGTTGTTCCCAAGTTATTTTACCTCTTTAATGCATTTGAGATTAAATAGAATTAACTTTTCCTTCAAGGTGTCCCACCCAAAAACTCCAGCCTCATGATTGATGCCCTTTTCCTGCACCACTCTAAGCGTGGTGTGTATTATCCTAAGGGTGGTGCTAGTGAGATCCCATACCACATCATCCAGGTTTTGGAGAAGCATGGAGGAAGAGTCCTGGTCAATGCTCCTGTGTCCAAAATTTTAGTTGATGGAAAACGAAGCGCATGTGGTGAGTTATGAACTACGGTCGTGTCACAATGTTTTGTCTTGCTCTTATGGCAGTAAGCTTATTTGTACTGAAAATGGCCTTACAAAAGTGGTGTCGTCCAGTATATATTTGGCTCCAGTAACTTTCAGATGCATGACACAAACAAGGACCGTCTCTTTGCTTAGGAGTGGCTGTGAAGACTGGAGGTAAAGATGTTGAAATCCGGGCTCCTGTGATCATTTCAAGTGTTGGCATATTCACCACCTTTAAGAAGATTCTGACTCCAGAGATCCAAGCAAATCGAAGTAAGTGACAATGTCTTCAAGTGGTCTAATGTACTTCACATGAACTGCTCCATTCCCCCCCCATGTTTTAATAAGCATTTTCTGCTTCTCCCAGAGATCCAGGATTATGTTCATACTCTAAAGCCAGGCAAAGGCTTTTTCCAGGTGTTTGCAGGCTTTAATGCCACTAAGGAAGAACTGGGCATGCGTCTCTATAAGAGCAACAACATGGATGAAGTGTAGGCATTCAAGTCCAATCACTTTCTTCAGTATGTTAAGTTCATCTTCATACTCTCCACAAACTCTTACAATTGACTTTTCTAATTAAGCATGGAAGAGTACTTTGATTCTGACAAGGAGGACGCACCTGACAGCATCCCCATGATGTACATTTCCTTCCCCTCTGCAAAGGATCCCACCTCGTGCACTCGTTTCCCAGGTTAACTTCTGTATTTTGTACACACAGAACCATCAAAGTAAACGAACTAAAGTGTAATTTATTATTGGTGGTTTGTTTTAGGGCAGTCCCGGATGGTGATCCATACTATGGTCAATCCAAAGTGGTTTGGACAGTGGAACAATCTGAGTGAGACTGAAAGAGATGAAGAATATGAAAGATACAAGATGAGATTTGCTAATCATCTCTTTGACTGGGCTTGTGTCCACTTCCCCAAGCTGAAAGAGAAGGTGTTTTTTTTTTTTTTTTTTTTTTTTTTTTTGTCCTGTCCTATGAGTGCTGCTTAACTAATAAAGTGACAAATGTAACTTAACTGACTGGTTTCCTGACTTTGGTAGTTGGTGATGTTACATGCAGTCAGTCCCATCAACATGCATGGGCTGGGGGCCACATATGGGTCCATGCTGTCTGCAGAACACAGTCTGGAGAGATTTGAACCTCTGAACATTGCCAAGATCAGGTGCAACACTCCCGTCAAGAACCTCTACCTGTCAGGTAACCTTCCGTATAACTTGGTTTAAAAGCTGTCTCTTTGGGTAGCTATTTTGGCCCATTACAGGAATGTCATACAGGGTAAGTTACAACCTACTTGAGTGTATATGAAAGGCTGTATACACTATATATATATATATATATATATATATATATATATATATATATATAAAAAAAATAAAAAACTATATCATCACCCCTCCCCAACAGGACAAGATGTCTTTTCTGGTGGCTACTCTGGTGCTCTGCATGGTGGTCTTCTCTGTGCTTCAAGTGTTGTGGATCACTGTCTGTATGTTGACCTTCTGCTCCAACAAAAGAAACTTAAGAGGAAGGCGGTCAAGAAACTAGAGTGAGAATGTATTTCTTGTATCTATACAGTAAAAGTTAGTCTATACAGGGAAAGGTTATCCTTTTGATACTGTTCTGATGTCTGTCCCCTCTGCTGCAACTCTGAATAAAGCTGTGACTACTGCACAATGTGTTCCTGGTAATATATGGTATTGATGTGTAGTGGAATTCAGTTAGATACCAGATGATGGATGCAGACCCAGAGTCAAGGTTTAAAAATATCAAAGGGAATCTTACTGTAGTTTCAGCAGAAGTCTGCTTCAACACTCACAAGGAGTTCATAGGCTGTCCTGTCCTGTGTAGAGAAAGAGTTGGTGTTGTCAAAAGTACCGGTACTTCGGTACCAAGTCGGTGCTGAAATTTTGAAAATGTGAAGATATCAGCATTTCTGTAGTACCAGGAATATTCGGTACCCACTGATTGGGCTGTGCCAGTATTTTACGTGAATATGACAAGTGAAGCACAAAGCTTTAAGGAAGAAATGGGTTAACAATTTAATGTGACATCGCAGCCATGGAAACATTTTGGTTCATGCCAAATGAGAGAGGTAGGCCAAGGCCGTAACCATGTCTTGAACATTGGGGGCTGGACCTTTTTTTTTTTTTTTTTTTTTTTTTTTTTTTTTAAATCCTAAAGAAACAAAACAGTGAACGAAATTGCTGCTAATACAATGCTATATCAGATATGTACAATAAGAATACAATAGATCCGAGATTCTTCAATTTAGTGAATAAATGCATCTATCCGTTTCAAACTTCTAAATTCCCTAGTGGTTTAGTGGTAGAGTTTTTGATAATAGTATCAAAAGTTGCATGTTCTAATCCGCCCTTGCATAGTTTTTTTTTTTTTTTTTTTTTTTTTCCCCTCATTAAAATCAAAGATGTCCATCAATGGTTGTATATCAACCATATCACGTTTGTGTGCTTTTTTTTTTTTTTTTTTTTTTTTTTTTTTTTTACCGGAAAAATAAAACCTCCGCAACGATGTTTAGCGATCGATTGATGCGCCCGTCTGTGCTCAGTGCTGTTAAGACTGTATGCACGTGCAAAAAGAGAACGTAAACCCCGCCTACTTTTTAATTTGATTGGCCATCTCAATCATGATTTGGCCATTTCTAATTATTGGGGGGGACTTGTCCCCCTCAACATCTATGGTGGTTACGGCCCTAAAGTAGGCTACGTGAGTCCATACATTTGAGCTTTGTCAGCTTTGTATTCGGTTTTGCGAATCGCGATCTGGTCACCCGATTAGCAGAGAATTTAACAATATTCCATTAGTTATTCCACTGAACATGAAATCTTTGTTTCTTTTCCCAAATCTTCACTCACGGGGATTATAAACATTTCTTCCTTTGGTTCGCTTTTCATTAGGCCTATTATATTCGCATTCTTTACTGTGGTAAAGTAGAAAAAACACTGTAGGACAAACCTTTTTGCTTGCACGTCAGTTTCTATTTAACACAGTTTGTGCTTGTTATTAGACTTTATAAGGCGCGTCAAGTTTATTTGAATAGCGCGTTTCACACACTCCGGTGATTTTTAGTTTCGCTTTCTCTGGCAGCGCAAAAGCAAACATAGCCTGAATGTCTGAAGATAAAACTCGCTCTTCAGACTTTTACAACAAGTGTCAGCTGCTTGTAACATCAGGAGATAACATGAAGATATTTTTAAAGAGAAATGACCTCTTTCCTGCTCGTGTCCCACATCCCTCTCAAAGCGCAGAGCGATAGGCTATATGACGCATCGCTGTGTGGAAATAAAAAACGAATGTTTTTTAGAATAATACTTGACTTTCTTATTTAGGTTACCAATATTTACTGATATTTATTTCATAGTTTTACAGGCTGTAGTGTGTCGTTTCACTGCTAAAGTAAACATGCACGTCTGTTACAAAATGGATGTTTGAGCATTTGTTTGTTTATTTTTTTTTATATTTCAAAATTTATTTCATTGAGGTATATATACACACACAAACATACACACATGCTCCAAATATTTATATGTATGATTACCATCATATTTAATGTTTTAAAAATAGGCTAGTTAAATAAAATAGTAAAATAGTTCCAACAGATTTTCCTGTGGTACCGAAATTGGTACCGAGAAGAGAACCGTAAAATTTTAATGGTATTGGTACCGACTACTGGAATTTTGGTACCGTGACAACACTAGAAAGAGGTAGTCTAGTGATTAAAGACAAAAAGTAAAAATAGCTACTTAATCATATGCTGGAAGTCATTGAAATCATTTACTTTTTAAGATTAATATTGAGTATTATCAAAAGATATACATTGAAGTGACAGTGGATTCCAGAATCCACCCCCTTCAGATGCATGAGTTTACATCATGCTGCCAGAATTAGGTCTTGTGTAGTCAGACTTGACAACCCAAATGGTTTTGCAGAAAATAACAGTTTGTGTCCCAAAATAATACTGCTACCTTGTATGCTATTCACTTACAGTTCTTAAAAATGCTGTTCATGGCCTGTCGCTAGATGGCAGCATTTTTTAGCTTTAGTTTATTGTAAGGAGTTTTAGCCAACAACCAGACATTACTGTTCCTGAATTTCAAGTTTGGATGGGATGGGTACTTAATTACATTAGCAAGGTACAAATTGTATACACAAAATAGAATGTAGCCCATTACACTGCAGAACGACAATGGATTACACTATTTTGGGATGTTCATCCCTTCATTATGTTGTGAAAACTGGCTTCTCTGTGGAACTTAGTTTGCCTAAAAAGATGAGCTGGCAGCCAGAGAAATTCAGCTGTGCCGTTAAACCATGTGATCTGAAACTGCTCTGTTGTACAGATATTTGCTAGTGTTCATTTATCTAAAGATAAATATATCAAGGAACATCCTTAATCATATCTAAAAGAAAATGGTGGGATTTTACTTGAATCAAAAGCTCATTTTAAAGGGCACCTATTATGCCCATTTTTATAAGATAAAAAGAATGTGTCTGTGAAGTTTCAGCTTAAAATACCTCACAGATCATTTATAAATACATGTTGTAAATACCCATTTCTGACTACAGTCAAGAACATGCTGTTTGCGTGTATGTGCCTTTAAATGCAAATGAGCTGCTGTGCCCCGCCCCCTCTCCACGTTCACAGTTCCTGCCTCAATCGGATTCTCTGCCAAATATTAACAAGACATCTGCTTGATTTTGATTGTCATCTATATCGCGATCACTCTCACGGATAGCATAGTTCTTTCATCATTAAAGTTTATTATTTCCACGCGTTTTAAAGCTATATCAGTTTAAACTTCTAACGGATCATTTTCTGAGCGCACTTATCTGAAGCACATGCACACAGACAGATGGCTGTCAGACGTCAAGTCTCGTGAGTAACTTCTCTTTCACATTTTTTGTTTTGTTTAAACTGTTAAATACACACAAGGTTCTGTCAAAAACACACACAGTTCACATAAACACAGTCAGTTATGTCTTTGAACGTAAATAGCAGGCAATGTTACAGAAATTGTATGTGTATATTAGATCTGTGGCGCATTCCCTTCAAAAATAAAACTAATCCACTGCGTTCAGTGGCTCAGATGTTAGTAAATGAAGACTGTTATGCTCACTCTTACACAACAACAAAACATCTCAATTACTTACCAGACATTGTTGTCGCTACAGCTGCTCCAGTGCGGAGAAAATGGCGGACACCGTACAGCTCGCTGAGGGCTGAAACTATGGTAATGAAGGACTGTCAGTCAGCTGTCGTGGGCGGGGCATGAGCAATGTGACGTCACATTCCTCAGAGAATCGAAACAGCTTGTCTAATGAGACTGCTTTAGTTTAATTGGGATTTAAAAAAAAGGAGTGGGTGGATTTTATCATTGTAGGGTGGTTGTGTTCATACAGTGCCAGAGAGCTCTTAAAGAGCTCTGACCTGCCTGTACCACCTGACTGCTGCAGATTCATTTGGGCGTTTGGTAGTGTTTCCACTGAAACGCATAAATTCGAGTCACGGACCGCTCCTTGTATAACGTCACGGGTTGCCATCTCTTAATTACGGTAGTTAAGGCGTGAGCGCAGCATAAGCTCATTGTTTTGGTTCAGTAGGAACTGTAACGGTGCATTTACACAGGGAGTTGGTGTCAACGCTTGATGGAGGGCATGTCTGAAACTTGGTGCTGACGCGACCATCATTACTTTCCGGTGTTGCATGAATGCCATTGGCTAGCATCAGCGCTAGGGTATTTGCATAAGGCGATCTGATTGGCTGACATTTGCGTTGGCGCTTGAAGTTTTTTCTTGAAAAGTTTTTTGGCTTGTTCGAGATGCATCAGTGCTGTGCAGACCGATCAGCGTATGACATCAAAGTACCTCGAGAGCGATTCAAAAGCGTAAAAAGTCGTCTGCTCTCCAATCACTCTCAGGGTACTTTGATGTCATACGCAGATCGGTCTGCGCAGCGCCTATGCATAACAAACAAGACTGCCACGAGCAACGCGAGTAAAGCGACCCACAATTCAGTTTGGCAACGCATGACATTACCCATTTAAAGTAAATGAGAAGCGTTAACGCCAACGCCCCGTGTGAATGCACCATAAAAGGCAGCTGCTATTTCGGTTGCTGAGTTCATGACCGACATCTGCATAGCGAGGTCAGAAGCAGGTAAAGAAGCTGCTTTTATGCTCAGTCACACTGCTTTAAGGTAAAGTATTTAGTAAAATATACTATCAGATATTATTCACTTAATGTCTTTATAGGACAGAAGATTAACGCAAATGCCTATAACTTGAGAATTGACTTGCTAGCTAAAGCATGACATGCACTGTCTAGTGATGTGCGGATCGCAGTTATATCCACGGGCGCTGCAGATAATCCGTGGACGGTAGGTCAAGTAATAAAAAAAATAATATTGATTAATTGAAAACAGAGTCAGTCGTGTCTTAAATTAATGTAACCATAAGTATATTCGGTCTGTGCTTTCTTTCTTAAAGTGACAGCAACCTTATAAACCTGCTGCTGTCTTGTTAATCAAGCAACAAAAGAAAAAGACAAAATCACTCACTGCTCCTGACTGAATAACTTTAGTATCTTTATAAGGATCATCAATCTATATTTAATTGTTACAATGAGCACTTCAAATGATTGCGTGTAAATTTTGTTTATTTTTGTATTTTCAAATTACGAATTATTTGTATTTTAATTAAATACATTTTTTACAGCAGTATTTTGTATTTTATTTAAATACATTTGATGAGTAAGTATTTGTAATTTGTAACTAAATACTTTTTGATGTATCTGTGCCCATCTCTGCACACTGCCAACACACATTTATGTCCAAACACCTTGTAAAAGTGGATTTAGCACGATTTAAAACGTTTTTTAAATGATAAGAGTTAGAACTTAGAAGCTCAGTGATGATGACGCTGAAGTGTAGTAGTTTGTTTATAACCTGCATTTAGTTTTTTACTTCTGCAGATTGTATTTGGCTTCAAAAATTCATAAAAGTTGTGTTCATTAAGATTATCACGATGAAAAAACTTGTAAGAAACATAAACTTTTGTTGGTCACAGAGCTCATTTTCTGCAATAATCCAAAAACCAATGGAAAAATCCCCCAAAAAATCCAAAAATTGGGTTTTTGTCGAGGGAACCAGGGCAGGGCAATGCTAACTTTCAGGTTGGCCTACAAAAATATAGCATCACTGCAACACTCAGTTGGTCTTCCAGGTTTTTTTGTATTCAGAAATTTGCATACTTTGCACAGTGTACATACTACAGAAACATTATTATGCTATTCAGAATGTGGCCTAAATTGCTTTAGCAACTGATTTTCCTTTTTCTTCTTCACTCATGTTCATGCTGTAAATAGAGCAGTCAATTCGACTGCATTGCATTGTGGGATATAGCAAGTGCTCGATAATCTGTTGAATGCTGCACATTTTGCACTGTATACACTGTTGAATACATTTCTGGGCTGTTTCGCCTCTGTTTTCTCTCTTCATCTTTCTCGCCACCTTCGTTCAGTGTGCAACTGTGCCGAGTATAGATCACTGCAGTAGCGTGTATGAGTGCAGCAGCAGGATGGTGTGCAGGGGCAAAACAAGCTATTAAAAGCTGCTGCTGCTGTATAAATAGCCCAAGCGTATAAACAACGACTCTGGCAGTATTAGATGCTGCGGCCAGCTCCCTGCAGGAAGCTGTTGATGTAAGCGAGCACGCTATCCATCTAAACCAAAGGTGAATGGAGCCCTGTGAATAAATCCAATTTTAATATTTAAAAATAACACTGCAGTATAACTGAACATTGTTTTTCATGCTCTTTATTATCAGGATCGGCTCCCGCTGCTATTTCAGAAGCAGTGTGGATACCAGTCGCGAGTATTCGGTGGAAATTTGGGCTCTGATTTTGCCTGCTTTATGCAGATGGTGGCTGTTCCCTGTAGCTACTGAGGGGGATATAAATAGCAGCAGTTTCTGCCTCATCCTTCAGTGCGTCTCACTTCTGCGCACACACACACACTCATACACACTATACAAACACACTCTGAGTGTGGCTTTCGCTGTCTCCTTCATACATATACTCTCACCCCTTGCTCATCAGTTTGACTTCTAGATTAAAATATCCTTTCCTCTCTGCATTTCTCGCTCTGAGTCAGGAGTGACAAATCATAAAGTATATCTTGTTAATATCTTATTTGTTTCTCCTAGACAGCAATGAGATTAAATGGAGAGCAAATGGCACTCAAGGTGATGCAGGTGGGTTTTTGTAAACACTGTCTCTGTGGTGCTATCAAAAGATTGCTCTGTTTGTTTCAGCACCCAAACCGGCTCGACACAGCAGCATCACTGGTGAGTTTAGGACAGGACTGTGTGTCCAACCAAAAGCAGTCAGGGTGAGTGTTCAGGAGACCTGTTTAAAAGTCATTATTTTTGCAGCTCCTTGTGGTGCCACTAGTTATGCAGAAATAGATAGATACTATCTATCTATCTATCTATCTATCTATCTATCTATCTATCTATCTATCTATCTATCTATCTATCTATCTATCTATCTGTCTGTCTGTCTGTCTGTCTGTCTGTCTGTCTGTCTGTCTGTCTGTCTGTTGTTCTGTCTGTCTGTTGTTCTGTCTGTCTGTTGTTCTGTCTGTCTGTTGTTCTGTCTGTCTGTTGTTCTGTCTGTCTGTTGTTCTGTCTGTCTGTTGTTCTATCTGTCTGTTGTTCTATCTGTCTGTTGTTCTATCTGTCTGTTGTTCTATCTATCTATCTATCTATCTATCTATCTATCTATCTATCTGTCTGTTGTTCTATCTGTTGTTCTATCTATCTATCTATCTATCTGTTGTTCTATCTGTCGTTCTATCTATCTATCTATCTATCTATCTATCTGTCTGTTGTTCTATCTGTTGTTCTATCTATCTATCTATCTATCTATCTATCTATCTGTCTGTTGTTCTATCTGTTGTTCTATCTATCTATCTATCTATCTGTTGTTCTATCTGTCGTTCTATCTATCTATCTATCTATCTATCTGTTGTTCTATCTATCTGTTGTTCTATCTGTCTTTCTATCTGTCGTTCTGTCTATCTATCTATCTGTCTGTCTGTCTATATATCTTTCTGTCGTTCTGTCTATCTGTCGTTCTATCTGTCTGTCATTTTGTCTGTCTATCTATCTATCTATCTATCTATCTGTCTTTCTTTCCTTCTTTCATGTGATTTCAAATACATATATACATATAAAAGTACGTATCTATTTTAATTTGATTGATAAGCCCTTTTATATTATATTTAGCAAGCTGATAATGTTGCACTCAAGTCCTGGTCCAGTTAGCAACCTGTCCTTTAGGATGGAGTACAAAGAAATCTACGGAACATATTTGCAGAAGTGTTTTTTACTCCCATACATGTGTGTCTCTGACATTGATTGGAAAGCTACTTTAAAGGCTCTCTGTCAATACAACACACAGCTGCTGGATCGATCTGTTAATATGTGCATGAGCACTGTGAGATCTGGTTGAACTGCTCTTGTAGTGCATCTGTAGTGCCTGATATTTCATTAAAATTGATGAGCAGTTTATGAACTTACTTTTCCTCTAAGTTGGGGAATGCGTAGATGCTTGACTTGCATCACTCTACATCAAAAGCTTTCTGTTTGCAATAATAAGAGATTATTCCCATTTAGAAACATCATTTTAAATATATGAAGAGGAGTCCAAATGTCTGAGACCATAGTGAATAAATATTTGGATTAGTTTCAGAATTGACTGTAGCAGAATTAATATTACAATTATTTAATCAGTTCATCCACCAAACAGACCGCATGATCAGTTATCAATTCTAGGAAATAAATGATCTTCCTGGCCAAGAAATAATAACTTTTTCCTAATGTATACAGTACTTTCAGGGCAATAGCATGTAGCAAAATCAAAACGTTTAAAGCCCGGAACACACCACATCTACACCACGTTGGCCATCAGGCAGTTTTTGTTCGTCGGCCAACTAAGTTTTCTCAGTGTGTTCCGCACCGTCGGCTGAAGTTGGTCCTTGTCGGCTTTTTTCCGGCGTCGGAGCTCGTCGGTCAGTCGGGCCATCTGATCATTCTGATTGGCTGTTCAGCTATTGCCACCTGCTGGTACGGAAAGGCATTTCATCTTACGCAGGCGCAGAACGGATGTGCTACTTGGCTGTCAGGTGTCGAGTGTCGGTTTGGTGTGTCAGGGCAACTTTGGACCCAGACGCTGCTGACGTGAGCCAACCCCGCAGTCTGCTTTTGTTGCCAATAAATTGGCCGGCGTCGGCTTGGTGTGTTCCGGGCTTTAGTAACTTTGACTTGTGAGCGGCAAACACAGAGGCAATAAAGTGTGGATATAATGGTTTAATAAATGAAACTACGGGCAGGCTTCATAACTAAACTAACCAAAGATTATATACAGAATAAAGAAAGTAAAGAAAGAGAGAGATAAGAGAATGGCAAGATTACAATCAGTTAACCACGGCCTATGAGAAACATCAAAAAAATCAGAGTCACCTTAAAAGGGGCACAACTTAGAGATGCATCTACAGGCTGCAAAACAGATACTTGCATTGACTTTGGTTGCTGAACAAGTCCAGATGCAATAGAGTCCGGAGATTTTTGACGATTTTGTTAGGAGTGCGCTGAAGCGTTCGTTGGATGCTTCTGGATGGTCCACATTGAATCCAATGAAGTTAACTTGAAGGTAAAGTAGCCGGAAGAAGTCAGAAAATGTAGTGTCTCAAAAGAGATTGAGCAAGGGTGTGTATAAGTAGGGATCTTTTGTAAATAGGCCCTATCAGTCACAACCATTTTTGTTGAAATGGCCAATCGGAGATGTGAACTTTTGAGCGGGGAAGGTCCCTTTGTCTTCCTTCACATTGTATTTGCATGTCTATGGTGGTCTGGAAAATTTGTGCAGTGTTACACCAAAGTATGTATGATGCATTTTATAGAAACATACTATACACCATCAATTAAGACAAGACAAGAGGATTATTTCAATACCAAACAGATGGGGTCTGCAAACTTTAAAATCAGTGATACATACTTACACCTGGATATAAGCATTTGGAGCTTCGCTACCGCAACTACAAAGGTATAACTAAGCTAATCTGGTATAGGGACATGCATAAAACACAGGAAAAATACTATATACAGTTGGGACAGTTTGATTGTAGGTAAAATTGAGCCAATGTCCTATGTGTATTGCAAGTTTCATAGTAGTCTAGACCAAATACAAAACATCCATTTTTTCCCAGGTTGATGAATTTGTTTGCCCATATAATCTTTAAGCTAACGTATTTGGCTCGCTGTCCGCAGTGGAGGGGCCCGAGGAAGCAGCTTCGACTCGAGCTTAGATATACCCCCCAGTTGGACTACTAATGCTTGGAAGACGAGTATGGTAGCAAAATGCCTAAATTATGTTGGTGGAGATAGGTAGGTGGAGGGATGCCAAACAGCTGATTCCGGAGCAAGGTGAATGGCTGCTTATGTACTCCAGCAGTTAATTGAAAGATTAGATGGGTTCACTCCTCCCGAAATTACGTTTAAGAACTTCACTTAAATTAGATTTTAAATTCTTGATTTTAAATGTAGTCTCAGACTTTTAGACTCCTCTGTATTATTACTGTACAAAAGACAACTGAGTACACTTAATATCCCATCCATCCATCCATCCATCCACTCCTCCCTCCCTCTCCCCCTCGACTAATTTATAGTTAACTTACCAGAGGATTTGAATTCAGCTCAAATTATATGTTGTATGAGGGCTGTGATTAAAACCTACCTGACTGAGTAAAAACTTTTTCAGCTAAAATTTGGACCCAACTGTTCTACATTTTGCGATAATTGACAACATTTCACTGTTCATTCCACCCCCTGCTGGGCTTATTATTCTCAGCTTCCAGAATGATTTAGCACAAGCCTGCCTGCTTGTTTTGACTTGAACAGGAATAGAAATGCATGTAGGATACTGATGTGTGCGGCTATTAGGAATTATTTTCTTTAACAGCAATGAGACTTGTATAACATTGTTTTTCTTTATGTCATTGCCATACTCATATTAGTTCAGTTTAAAATCAATAGTATCAACATAAACAAACTACATCAGCAAATGAAAACTGTTTCGTTAGAAATAATATGTAATGTATATGTATTGCCTATAGTTTAGAAGTTACTGTGTTGTAAATTCTTCATGTATTTGAAGTTTATTTTCCGTATTGTTGATGGTTTAGGTAATTGCATTACACATAGCATGTTGTTACTGCAGTGGCGTGTATTCTTAATAGCATGTAAACTTGGTTCAAGTTCACCTGTTGCTATGTCCGACAAGCAATGCCGATCTCTCGCCACACGTTCTCACACAGTGAAAAATACATCGCGGAGCAAAGACAACACGTCGACAGACAAGACAAAGCAGGTTACTTTTGATATGAAACAAAGTCTCAAATTTCAATTTTTTTCATTTTTAAAAACATTTAAACAATAAATACCATTTTGTGGCTCTTTAATGTGTCGTGACAGATCGCTGTAGTGCCTCAGTTCAAGCAGCTCGTGAACCAATCATCTCTTCCTACCAGCAGCCATATCACCCTGTAGCCCATGACTGGTTGCCCACTGAAGCTAAGCAGGGCTGAGCCTGGTTAGTACCTGGATGGGAGACCTTCTGGGAAAACTAGGTTGCTGCTGGAAGAGGTGTTAGTGAGGCCAGCAGGGGGTGCTCACCCTGTGGTCTGTGTGGGTCCTAACACCCCAGTATAGTGATGGGGACACTATACTGTCAAAAAGCACCGTCCTTCGGATGAGACTTTAAACCGAGGTCCTGACTCTCTGTGGTCGTTAAAAATCCCAGGATGTCCTTCGAAAAGAGTAGGGGTGTAACCCTGACATCCTGGCCAATTTTGCCCATTGGCCTCTGTCCATCATGGCCTCCTAATCCTCCCCATATACTGATTGGCTTCATCACTCTCTCTCCTCTCCACCAATAAGCTGGTGTGTGGTGGGCGTTCTGGTGCAATATGGCTGCCGTCGCATCATCCAGGTGGATGCTGCACATTGGTGGTGGTTGAGGAGATTCCCCCTTCCAAAATGTAAAGCGATTTGAGTACCCAGAAAAGCGCTATATAAATGTAAAGAATTATTATTATTATTATTAATGTTGTTTCAATCGCGGAAAGATGTCAGTACACACCATTTTTCAAGTTCAAGTCCACCAACATTAATCTGCTAACTCCCCTGACTGCTTTGTCGGATAAAATGCGGATTCGGTGTTATGATTGGTTAGATCGCCTGTCAATCAAACTCCTGGTGAAGAGTCAATGAAAATCACTGGTGGATGTTTTTAGTCTAGTCTTCTTTTTTTTGATATTTAAAGATGATCATCTTTATTTTTTTATTTTTTACAATAACACAACACAGTGGTACTGGTATCTCATAACAGCACATACAGCCATATAAGCCATATCATCTTACAATCTTTGGATATACATGTTCATACGTAGGCATATAAAATGCAAAAACAAAACAATAATAAGAAATAATAATAATAAGAAACAATACAACAGAGCATATCAAAGTAAATAAATAACAGGGACATTTTATAGACCAATAATTAAAAGGATAAATCAGTCACTGAACATCTTCCAGAAGGTTCCACAAAGAAGACCAAGTGTGCCAGAAAACATCTGATCTTTGATGCAGATCGTAAGTTAGTTTTTCCAGAGGTAAAAGAGTAGCGGCCTGACCTATCCACATGTTAACTGAGGGTATTTGAGGAGTTGACCATAGTAATAATATTTTTTGCTAAATATATACAAAAGTTCAGTACACTTTCTTTGTCACAGTCAGCTTTACAGTTCAGAAGGTAAACATTTGGAGATAATGCAAAAGTCTTTCTAATAATCTTTTGAATGATCTAATGGATCTCTTTCCAGTAACCTTTGATTTTATCACAATCCCAAAACACATGCATCACTGTGCCAATGTCTGTCCTACATTTGAAACATAATTGAGAAAAATTGGGGAATATTTTATGAAGGCGAACTGGCGTTACATAAGTCCTGTGGATAAATTTATAATTTTGTTCGTGGGCCGAAATTGAGACACCTTTGGGGAAAACATATGTACAAACAGATAACCACTCCTCATCACTAAAATTTGATCCTAAGTCCTTTTCCCATATCACCCTCAAAGAGTCAAAAGTTGAAAGACCAACATTAGACAGCAAAGCATATAACTCAGAGATCTTCTTCTTAAGAGTAAATGAAGAGAGAAGCTGTTTTTCCACTTCAGTGATCAAATCGTACATTACCTTCTTTTGAGTTTGGCTAGTCTAGTCTTCTTTATCATTGATGAAACCTAAAAACTATTCATCAACAAACATTTTCATTAGTAATTTATTTGAGGAGACGAATACTGAATGCAAGAAAATGTAAGATCATTCTGAAGTTTTGTGATCAGTAAAGGCCTGTGGGCAGCCTAAGAACTGTCTAATGAAATCTCCTCCTCACTGTGTCCATAACACGCAGTGTTTATCACCACATTGTTTTGCAGTGAATCAGACAGGCCGATTCTGCATGGTACTTAGCAGTTTATTATCCAGCTGTGCATACAATATGCCCCTTCTCGGAAATCTTTTGCATTTAGGGGGAGGACTAAGTCTTTTTCTCTGTACGTACTTCACCGTGAAATGGTCTACACTCCATCACCGCCCGCTCATGATTGTTTTTCCATTTTAATGGACTGCTCTAAACTTTACCTTGGAGAGTGTCCCCGCTGTGCTGGAGTCCTTTGTATTGGCGTGGTGCCGTTGTCTCTGGATGGACCATCCTGTCTGCAGGCGGTGTGCGTGTTTGTGAGCAATTCATCTTTCTGAATTGAGTCTGTCCCATTATTCCCATTCCAATTCCCCATCCTGAGCGTCTCTCAGCAAACAATCATGACATTCCTACAGGTGCAAGCTTAACTTGGGAATTCACATTAAAATACCTCATGGGTCATTAACACTCAATGGATTTTATATAAATTAATAACAAGGGTTATTTTAGATATAAAGGTGGAGGTTTTTCTCTTTTTAAATGTGAAGTGAAGACAGATTTGCTGGTTTACCGACTGAATCCCACTTTACCAAAGTCTGTGTATTTGATTGATGATGCTTCTGGTGTTCAGTATTTTGACCAGACTGATGAAAAAAGCAGCGCACATAGTGTCCCTGTCCTTGGGCTATATTGGTAAGACACTGAGACACCGATGCATTCGGGAATAGCTGAGACATTGTGAAATGCATTGTGAAGACTTCCTATGCTGCTGACAGGGGCCGAGACAGACCACTTGTTGAAAAAGGAATAAGAAAAAGGAGACATTGCAATGCTGAATATGGTAGCTAAAGAAAAGGAAGGAAGACTTTTTATAGCTCATGAGATATGATGTGTCATGATCAAATGTAATGCATTCACATTTTATCTGATTTGAAGTAGCCAAAATTATTTGATATTTGAAATGCTGTTTATTTGGAAGCTCAGTTTTGAAGATTTTGGTCTATTCAAGCAGACAGGAGCTTGCATTCCTATTACCTTGTGGCCAAGAACTGCCCACTTCTACAGGAAGAGACCAACATGTAAAGTGACCAGACACAGTTTGCAGGGTTGTGCGATTTTATTTAGTTATTAATTAACTAGATATTGTTAAATAAAGTCATTATTTTGTTTTTTTGGTGCACAAAAAGTATTCTCATCGCTTCATAACATTAAGGTTGAACCACTGTAGTCACATTAACTGTTTTTAATACGTCTTTAGTACCTTTCTGGGCATCGAAAGTTTTAATTATCTTGCTGGCAATGCAGGCCTCACTGAGCATTCTGATTTTATCAAAAATATCTTAATTTGTGTTCCGAAGATGAACGAAGGTCTTATGGGTGTGGAACGACATGAGGGTGAGTAATTAATGACAGAATTTTCTTTTTTGGGTGAACTAACCCTTTAATTCTGTTGTTTACAGGTGACAAGTTTATGTGAAATAACATGGTTTTAAATTCCTCAAACAAAACTATACTTAGTGTCTTTCAAAACCCATTGGCTATTCCTGTGATTAGTTCTTTTTCAGAAGTGCTTGTTGTATTAACTTTGTTTCCAGGAAGAATGATAAAATTGTGTAAAGCCAACCAATCAGATTAGAGCTTGCCAGATGCTCCAGACAGTCACTGAAGAACTGTGGGCAGCTCTGTCTAAGGCTGAGACTAATATGACAGCATCCACAATGATAAACCAAATACACGTTACCCCAGCTCCAAACAAAAATCCCGTACAGATATGACATCCACAAGGACTGTCAGGGCTGACGCCGCTAAGCTCTCCTGGGAAGTGGAGCTGCTAAACTAGGTCACACACAAGGTACAAAAGTTTGAAATAGACTTTTTGGCAGAATTCGGAAGGGGCCAAGGGGGAGGAAAGAAAGAAAACATTCCGTTCTCCTTCAGGACCTGGTTAGGTTGAGAGATGGTCCCACTTGAATTTGAACTGTGACACATACTGATGGACTGGGACTGAACAACAGCCCAGGCCTAATACACAGTTTTGCTTCCTGTATTATTATCTAGTTTATTTTGCTTTTCACTGAATTTCGGCATGAAATATCCTTTTTGTATTGCAATAGCAAAATATAATACTTTTACTCAGGATGGATTGGGCTTGTTTGTTCAGCTCTTCCCACAGATTCTCAATTGGATTGAGATCTGGGGAATTTGGAGGCCAAGACAACACCTCAAACTCGTTGTGCTCCTCAAACCATTCCTGAACCATTTTTGCTTTGTGGCAGGGCGCATTATCCTGCTGAAAGAGGCCACACCCACCAGGGAATACCGTTTCCATGAAAGGGTGTACATGGTCTGCAACAATACTTAGGTAGGTGGTACGTGTCAAAGTAACATCCACATGGATGGCAGGACCCAAGGTTTTCCAGCAGAACATTGCCCAAAGCATCACACTGCCTCCGCCGGCTTGCCTTCTTCTCATAGTGCATCCTTGTGCCATGTGCTCCCCAGGTAAGTGACGCACATGCACCCGGCCATCCACGTGATGTAAAAGAAAACATGATTCATCAGACCAGGCCACCTTCTTCCATTGCTCCGTGGTCCAGTTCTGATGCTCTCGTGCCCACTGTTGGTGCTTTCGGCGGTGGACAGGGGTCAGCATGGGCACCCTGACTGGTCTGCGGCTATGTAGCCCCATACACAACAAACTGCGATACACTGTGTATTCTGAAACCTTTCTATCAGAACCAGCATTAACTTCTTGAGCAATTTGAGCTACAGTAGCTCGTCTGTTGGATCGGACCACACGGGCCAGCCTTTGCTCCCCACGTGCATCAATGAGCCTTGGCTGCCCATGACCCTGTCGCCAGTTCACCACTATTCCTTCCTTGGACCACTTTTGATAGATACTGACCACTGCAGACCGGGAACACCCCACAAGAGCTGCAGTTTTGGAGATGCTCTGACCCAGTCGTCTAGCCATCACAATTTGGCCCTTGTCAAACTCGCTCAAATCCTTACGCTTGCCCATTTTTCCTGCTTCTAACACATCAACTTTGAGGACAAAATGTTCACTTGCTGCCTAATATATCCCACCCACTAACAGGTGCCGTGATGAAGAGATAATCAGTGTTATTCGGTTCACCTGTCAGTGGTCATAATGTTATGCCTGATCGGTGTGTGTATATATATATAAATTTTAATATCTGGTAAATTCTACTTTGCACTTTTTTACTTTCAATTCCTTTTTCATTAATTTCATATTTATGTGTACAATTACAATTGTTTTTATAACAAAACTCCACAATCTAACATGCTAAGCATTTTATAAAACAATTTAAAAAATGTTTGCAAAAAGTGTAAAATAATGGTGACGTCCCCAGTCATGTTTGGCAAGGTTGCAAAAGCTCTCTGTGCTCGTTAAGTGAAATGCCTGCCTGTTCCATTTTTTTTCTTTCCCTTGTCTCTTGTTTCATGTCCCTTGGGTGCTTGTTACTGGCGAAGAGATAAACTCCTATCAGAGAGTTTTAATTGGATCAATTTAATTACTGAGAGCAGCTTCATGTGATGTGCAGCATATTTATTGGCACTAAAGTACATTTGCACCTCACAGCAATATTTTTTTTCCCCTCTTACAGTGTTTCAGAAGAACAGTTGGAGTTGTCTTCAGCCTAAAGCTCTTTTGGCATTAACACAGGTCTGTTCTTTACTATGTAGTACTATGTACCAATTATATTATATTATATTATATTTTTATTTAATTTTTTTGAGAAGGGGTTAATTTGTGCTGGACCAAATCAGAGATCTATTTTATCTATTTTAGTGGATCCTCCTAACGCCTCATACTGTGGGATTATGTTATTATGGGATAACGAAGGCCCTGTTTCCACCTGGTATTAAGATGCGTTTTGGTCGATCGGATCACAAGTGGACACCGCAAAATACAGGTGTAAACAGGGTGTAAAATGTTTTGAGCTTTGTCCACTTTCGACCACTTCCAGAGGTAGTCGAAAATGCATTTGACCAGATTGCTTTCGTAGTGTAGACGCCCATGTGGTCGAATGTTTTCGAACTGCCACAAGAGACCACCTACTCTCCGCCTACTGACCTAATGTGTAAACATTATGGGAAGAGCGCTAGCCAGACAGATTTTAAACTTTGTCAGCTGAAGACCCAAGTTTGGTTTGAAGATGAAAAATGTACCAAGCACAATGTTCTCTCACCATTCCTGATTTCTAACACTCACTCACAGCGTTCGGTCGGTCTTGTAGCTGTCAGAGCAGAAACGAAAGCTAATGCTTTCCATGTGTTTTTCCATCATCTCTGTGCGCATTCGTTCATATGTAAATTTCACGAGCTTATTTTGTCTATTAGATCGAAAGATCTGAAAAAAAAAAAACATGTACCCGCCCATAGACCCTCCCCTCGAAGAAATCAGGACAGAAGTGGTTGAAAGTGGACAAAAGAGATGAATTAAAACACCAGGTGTAAACGGGAATGTGTCTTCCTCGTCTACTTGTGATCCGATCAACCAAAACGCATCTTAATGCCAGGTGGAAACAGGGCCAAAGTGTCCACTGGCTGCACACTTCAGAACCCCAGTGGATGCAGTAGATTATCCAGGTATTGTTCACCTTCCATTTCAGCATTCATACATTTCATTCGACATACGGCTTGCATAAAATATACTTGGAAAATGTACATTTGTTTATGGATTTGCTGGATCTGTTCTTCTTGTTCAGAGATATCATAGTTTACATAAAAAGGTAGCCTATGTAAGAACATGGCTAAAAATATCTCAGCCTTTGAATGACATCCTTTCACTGTCCAGAGGGACTCCAAATTTGATAATGATAATGTGAGGATGTAGAAATGGATTAAAACTCTCAATGGACCGCTTTGGCCCTACTTTTATGCTGGAAAGCTATGCTGAAAAGTCTCTCTCCAGTACATTTCACCGCTCTCTCTCTCATTTCCTCCTAATGCCCTGTCTGTCTTTCTCTCTCCTCTCAGGATGTTTGTGGTCCAGCAGTGATTGGCATTGTGAGTGGGCATGTAATCCCACTTTATACTCCTTTTTATAGTGTGTTTTGATTTATGGAGAGGTCAGCTGTAGTGTAAAGCAGGCCTTTTATACTTCCTCTTCCTGTAGTTTAGCCTGGACCCGCAGTGCTTTGAACCACATGAGGAGTAGGAGTGGCTGACGGAGCAGAAAGTGGCACCGCAGCCAAAGATCTGCATAAAATGGAATTCATTTCTTTGAGACGGATCCAAGCGGTGTTTATAGTGTTTTTCTTTCACTGAAGTCTGTTGCCTTTGGCTCTTACAAATTGCATGATGTGAAAAGCTTCCAGTGAGGATGTATTCAGGTTTTAAAGGGTTAGTTCACCCAAAAATGAAAATTATGTCATTAATTACTCACCCTCATGTCGTTCCACACCCATAAGACCTTCGTTCATCTTCGGAACATGAATTAAGATATTTTTGATAAAATCCGATGGCTCAGTGCGGTCTCCATTGACAGCAAGATAATTAACACTTTCAGATGCCCAGAAACCTACTAAAGACATATTTAAAACAGTTCATGTGACTACAG
The DNA here is from genome assembly GCF_019924925.1 of Ctenopharyngodon idella. Lineage (NCBI taxonomy): Eukaryota > Metazoa > Chordata > Actinopteri > Cypriniformes > Xenocyprididae > Ctenopharyngodon > Ctenopharyngodon idella. Next base: position 6,445,969 of record NC_067228.1, on the reverse strand, counting down.
TGAAGCGTCGAGAATACTTTTTGTGTACCAGAAAAACTAAATAATGACTTTATTCATCAATATCTAGTGATGGGCAATTTCAAAACACTGCTTCATGAAGCTTTGAAGCTTTACGAATCTTTTATTTCGAATCAGTGGTTCGGAGCGTGTATCAAACTGGCAAAATCATGTGATTTTCAGTAAACAAGGCTTTATGTCATAAGTGTTTTGAAATTTCAATGGCTTACCACTGGGAGGGCATGACTTTGGCAGTTTGACAAATGCTCCAAACCACTGATTCGAAACAAAAGATTCGTAAAACTTCATGAAGCAGTGTTTTGAAATCGCCCATCACTAGATATAGTTGAATAAAGTCGTTATTTTGTTTTTTTTGCCGCACGAAAAATATTCTTGTCACTTCATAACATTAAGGTTGAACCACTGTAGTCACATGAACTGTTTTAAATATGTCTTTAGTAGCTTTCCGGGCATCTGAAAGTGTTAATTATCTTGCTGGCATTGGAGGCCTCACTGAGCCACTGTATTTTATCAAAAATATCTTCATTTGTGTTCTGAAGATGAACGAAGGTGGAACGACATGAAGGTGAGTAATTAATGACGGAATTTTCATTTTTGGGTGAACTAACCATTTAATGAAGAAAACAATGGAATATGTTTTTATCCAAAGTGACTTTAAAAAGATCATCAACATCAGCTGAAAAGAAAAATAAGACCAGGAACGTGCTTTAAGTAACTAAATATGGACTATTTTGGTTCCGTGTTAACTTGAAATGTGTGCAAGGACGATTTGCCAGACTGTGTCAATGCGGCAAACTCCTGCTTGCTGACTCAGCAGCTTCCTTCTTTCATGGCCACATGTGGGACCGGCTCCATGCGTGTAATTGCATCTGTTCAACCATATCAGAGCATTACCAGTAAACACACGTTTGTTTGTTTGTTTGGTGTTTACAACGCCACTGTATTGCTCTGTATGGAGAGATTTGAAATATGCCCTGCATAACACATCTCAGGACAAAGCTGTCAGCAGACAGCAACTGTTTGAAAGAGCCTGGCAAATCATGCATTAGCTGGAGACGTCCATGATGCATTTCATGCACAGACACTGCCCCAGTCCGTCCCTCCCTCCGCATACACGCCGATGTCTTCTGACAGATGACATTTTGCTAGTGAAAAGGAAAGCATGTTTGTCTCATTATGAGCTCAGAAAAAAAGCAGTGTAGACAGTGTGAAAATCATTTTGTCTAATATAGGTCATATCATTTGCCTCCTCACTGCACACAGTTCCTCTGATTAACATGCATCTAAACAGCCAATGTTTTGTTGGCACTGATGTCATTTGACAAGTAGTAGATTGCAGGTGTTGTCTTGGCAGCACGACCAACAGGAAATGACTTCTCACAACTATAGGTGTCACCATAGGAGCTCAACCTCTTTAAATTGGATATGAATTAGATATAGATATAGAATTAGATATAGAATTGCAAACATACTGTCATAGATTTTTAGCTATTTTGTATATTAACAAAAACAGTTTTTTTCCTGCTACTGTTCTCAGAAATTTTGTTCAATCTTCAGAGAAGTTTGCTTATGGCTGAAATACACTATATGACTTTTTCACAGATTTTTGACCAGATTTGCAGTCAGGACGAGTTGATGCTAGCTGCCGAAAGTCAGAGCCAGTCTGCAGACTTTGGGCAGTTGGAGTTGACGTATTTCACAGAAAATCATGTAGTGTATGATAGGCACCGACTGATTTCATCCAGTCTGAGGATATCAAATATGTTTGATATTTTGAGTTAACTTTTGTGCACTTACTGTTTTCATTTGTCATGCATCTCCTAGCATCCTCAGCTGTTTAGTATATGATGCTCAGTTTTTCTCTGTAACCATTTACAAAGTCAAAGTGCCTAGTGTTTTAAAATCAAAAAGTCATGTAGTGTTCCAACCTTTAGCAGTTTTTTTAAAAACGTTCGTGACAAATGGCTTCACATAGGGCTGAACGATATGACCTAAACTCAAAATCTTGATTAATTGAACATTTTTACCTCAATTACAATTAATGAATTATTATTTTGTTTTTGCTTTTTTTTTGCCCACATACTTCACAGACAAGGTTTGTACTGTAAATGTGCTTGACTATTAAAGGTGGGATATTTTTTTCCTAATGAAAGAGTGCTCTGACATAAGAGCTCAATTTCAGCAGTTATTTTATCTATGGTTCGTAACATTTCTTACAGATTTCTGCTCGTTGTAAATCGGATACAGATAAATTAGCACAGTTATCAGTTCATTTATTTGAATGTGTTAATGAGAGCGATTGCGTGTGTGAATTAATCATACCATCTCTCTATTAACTGTGAAGCTGTGGGTTGTAAGTAGTTACTTCAAAAGTAGAAAAATATATGCTATAACTTTTGAGTTTCTAAGCTACTTTAGTGATAAATCAAAGGACAGCTTTGATAACGAGTTTCTGCGCTCCTCTCTGTGTGCGCGATCTTCACGTGATGTGCAGCTGCTATCAGTATGAGCAAAGCCACTGGAAGGCAAGCCTGCAACCTTTAGCCAAAAAAGCGTAACGGCTAATGCTAACGCTCTGGCGGTACACAGGGAAGGAGTTTTGAATGGTGGGCACTGATGTCACTGCCATTACACAATAGGCTGAGAGGTGCCGCACGTGATTAAGTTAGCATTACGGTTTCTCCAGTGGTAAGAGATACAGACCCTCTCATCTCCAGCTGCGCGAGCGCTGTAGCTCAATATAATACACATCCGATGGTCTAAAATCGCTTGAATGTCCAAACTGGCAAGCCTTAAAACACATACAATTGACAAAGTTAGTGAAGACATAAGTGAAAGTGATCTCACTTCGGGGCTCGCTGCTCGCGCGCTGTGTATTGACTCGCCGTTTGAGTTCGCATCTGTGTTGCTTCCATGCCGCTGACTGGACTGGACTGGGCGGAGTCACGTGACTACACACCTGGTACTGTGTTTTTAAGGGGAAAGTATTAAAAAAACAAAATAACCGACATGGGAAACCAACGTCGTTTAGAGGTTCTGAATTTCGGTTTCGATTACTTTTTGATTATTCGTCCCGCCCTAGATTCATAAATGTTTAACATTAAAAACGGTTAAAAGGAAGTAAGGCTATATCTTGGACATGGTTTTGTTTATTACAACAAGACTTGGTATAGGCCTATGTCATCATTGCCATCCCCTGCTGGTCAAGCAATCTCAAAATTTGATATATTTGGAATGACTTTTAAATAATTTGGTGTAAATTAAAGAGTTTTTGTTTAGATTGGATCATATAGATTTGAATGATACCCAGTGTTCTATGGTCAGCAATATTGTCTGCTGAACATTATAAAATGTATTTTAACATTGCTTTAGTGTATTGAAACTAAAATTAAAAGTGAGACTTAAATGAAATCTTATAACCCTTCAGAGTCATACAGAGTACAGTGACACCCATCTTTCCAAGGTCAGCCATTTTGCCATATTTTGAATTTTATATTCAGATGTGACCTGTACTCTCAGGGTCCCAGTGAAGATGCATGATGGTAATAAGTAGTTAAAAAAAAAAAAAAGTTATTGTGATAATGGTATAAATTTTATAAGTTCATGCATCCCCTTGGAACCGAATCCATAACTTTGGCGTTTTTAGCACCATGCTCTACAGGTCTACATGCATAACCTTTGAACTGCTCTGTCTAAAATCATTGTTTGTTTTTTTTAATTGTTAGATTCTTCAGAAATGTTCATTTGGCTTGTCATGCTACAGTTATTCCGCTTGGCTCTGTAATTGCTACTTGCACCTATATTATGATTATGAAATATATTGTGAATTAAATAATTGAATTCCCAGGAGATCATTTAAAATGAACATTCAGCTTCTTTATAAACAGTGCTCAAGCTCAGTGCACATTTGCAATTAAAGTGGACAAACACAGTACAGTCCACTGCCTCCCACTGAGAATATTGTGCTCAATTAAACATGGCCTTTAAATATTAGTTTGTCAGGTTTGTATTGGGCTTGCTTGCATAGCTTACTTTGGAGGTTGTTAAATAGATAAATATAAAGAATTTAAATCTGTGTATTTTCTAAAACTGCAAAGTCTCAGGCTCCTTCATGTACATAAATGTTTAGCATTTTACATCCTTTTTAAATCAAAGGTCCTCTGTTTGTTTTTGAATACTGGTTCTTTTAATATTGCAGCTTAAGGTTTGTTTTAGTCTTATAAAGTTAGGCTATCAAAACACAGACAAACCGGCCCATTTCTTAATGTAGGATAAGTCTTCTGCCACTAGGGGCAACAGTGTGTGAGCAGTTTGAGATCTATCAGCCATTACATAGTCCATATGTTTTTGGTTTTCCTTTCATGCCCTGCTTTGTAATCTTAACTGGTCTGAGGATTGGATTTAGCATTTTATCTGTCATAACACTCTCGTGTTTTTGATTACAGAGATCCTTTTTCCCATTTCCTCTAATTAGATCCATATAGCGGATGATCAGCTCACCATGGCTTTCCACACCAGTGTTGTTATTGTAAAATAAAACTGAAATAAAGCTGATTCATTGAAATAAAGCTGAAATAAAATATTGGTTACACTTCATTTTAAGGTGTCCATGTTACAGTGTAATTATACATTTAAGTAATGAGTAACAATAATTAACTACATGTACTTACTGTAATGTTGGATTAGGGTTAGTTGCATGTAACTATGCATAATCTATCTATCATCTTCCTGCTTATGGAAGTGTTGTGAGCAATTCATATCAATTACTTTTCTTGCATTATAATTATGAGAATGAACTTTTCCTAAATAACATTCCCACAGTATCTCCTCTAGACCCCAGGTCTGGCGGCCTGCTATAGTTATGACAGTCTGTGACGAGAGGAAAATTGACAGGGAAAATGACAAGTGGCTTCAAGCTGGAGGATGCAAGTCTGTAAATAGAGAACTATCATTTTTCGCAGTGTGCTGCGGGACAGACCCTCAGTGAGCGGATGAAACATGATCAAGGCAAACACGGACCCACCTGCGCTCTGGATCGGGTTCTGTGCTCTCCACTGGTGGCAGAGAGGTATGATAACAGCTTTGTCCTGATCCCTATCGTTCCTTCTCTACTCTGTAATGGCGGTACAACAGATTTGCTGTTTGTGCTGCGGTGGCATAGATAACAAATGGCTGTAGTTTGCTTGTTGGTGGTCCAGACCTTTCTTGACTATTCCCTGGGCGCATGCCACCATCCGCTGCTGCAGAAAAATGTACCTACTTTAAATGGCAAAGAGAGGCTAAAAATTTGAAAATGTATAGCTTAAAATTACATGGCTGAAAGGGTTCCTGGTGATGTAACAGTTTGAATTCTGGTCTCTTTCTGACAAAAAGCTGTAAAAGTTCAGATGACATGCACTATAGGTCATAGTGTCGTCTTCGATCTTTTAGGAGCATGGCGATGTATAGACAAAAAGCTGCCGAAGATCTCCATTCTCCTCCAAGCAAATAATATGGTGTCAACATGAAACAACATGAAAGTGAGTAAACTGACACAATTGTCCTTTATGTGTAAACTATTCCTTAGAAAGCAAATATGTTTTGAGAGAGAAAAAGTCTGTTGATTAAGAATGTACCATTCAAATGTTTGGGGTCAAACTTTTTTTTTTCTTTCTTTCTTTTTTTTAAAATTTTATTCAACTCTACTTTCTATTCACCAATGAATCCCGAAAAAAATCAATCACAGGTTCCACAAAAATATTAAGAAGCTCAACTGTTTTCAACATTGATGATAATAAGAAATGTTCCTTGAGCACCAATTCAGCATATTAGAATGATTTCTGAAGGATCATGTGACACTAAAGACTGGATTTCAAATTCAGCTTTGTCATCACAGAAATAAATTACATTTTAAAATATATTAAAATAGAAGACAATTATTTTAAATTGCAATAATATTTCACAATATTACTGTTTTTACTGTATATTTTTGATTGAATAAATGCAGCCTTGGTGAGCAGAATAGACTTTTTTCAAAAACACCCCAAACTTTTGAACAGTAGTGTATATTTACAAACAGATCACACTCAGAAGTTATTTTGTGCAAAACCACAATATTTACACCCCAAAATGCATTGTTTACAGACTATCCGTGACTCCACGTACCGTTTCTAAATGCTTATCCAGCTTATTGACTCACATAAAATGTGAATTACTTACACACAAAAAACACTAACAAAAACCACATTTCCCCAAATGCAGTCCAGTATATTTGCCTGAACAAACAGGTTCATATTGAGCAAATTTGCTGATTCGTTAAAATCCCCCTGTAGTCAATAATTTTATCCCTTAAAACTTATCGTTGATCACCAAAATTACATATTTAAAAGTTTTTTTCCTGTGAAAAAAAAATCTTAATGCTTTAAAATAGCTTGAATGTAACTCTTTACAACGGCGACGGACACATAACAGCAATTAATATGATTAGCGTTTTGCTTGACTGCGTTATCAAACAGCTAATACTGTGTTGCTAATGTTACACGAACCATGTTCATATTCACGAGTCAGACAGCTGCCTTCTAACAATCAGTATCCTTAGAAACACTTTGAACAACTCAGAACGTCAGTGGAGAAAGGCATATAGTTCATCATAACATTGTAATATACATCATACACTAAATATTTCTAAATCTACCCGATTTTTCATATCAACAGAAAAATACCAGGATAACCTTCTTTTGAGACTCCCTTGCATGGTCAGTTAATGATATGCTAAAGCCCGCCGGCACATTGATGCGATTGGTTACAAGGTAGTTTATGACGTCATAAACACCAGCGATTTCAAACCGAGGGTTTGAGACTGTCTTTGGTTTACTGCAGTTTTAAAGAGAAAATACTCAGCAATGGTGACTTATGAATTTGCACATGGTTTGTCTTAAAGCAGGTTAAAAACACCACATAGACACATAAACAACATTAAAAAACTTGATTTTCAGGATCTGTAATTTATTTGCTGAACTAAACATTTTACCTTTAGTAAACAAATCAACCTATAGTGTTACTGAGGACAATTATTAAGACTAAAATAGCTCAAAAATCTCAACGCATCATGTTGAATTGATTTTTCTGAGTTGCTTTTTTACAGTGTGAGAAATGTTTTGATGCAGCAGTGAGCTGAAAATCTCACCTCAAAGGTTATTTCCGAAATGTATGAACTTGTGTGTTCACAAATCGCACATACACCCACAGTCCTCCGACTCTCTCCATGACATTTACATGTTTTCTTTGCCGTAGTCCCATCTGGGCTCTGACTTGCACCTGTCTGCAGTGGTGGCAGCTTGTCAAGGTCACAGAACATGGAGCTCTGCTCCATGTCCAAACACTGTCTGCCCCTCCACCATTTATTATTTAGTAGCCGCAGCCACGCTCCGACAGCTCCACTAGAATGATCGCCCTGTTTCCTTAACCGGACTATTAATTTGAAAAACCACCGCGAGGAATTCCTGTTAGCTTTATTGAAATCTGTGGGCACAGCTACTTCCTTGCAATCTCCGCTGTTAACCGTTAGCCTCTCTCCCTCCGGGGCAGTAAGTGGCTCTCCAGACCCGTATCGGATTCTTATTCCAGGTCGACAGAGCATAACCCAACTTATTTTGTCCCCAGTGTATTTAGAGGCATTATAATCTGCACAGGGATGATTATTTATTTTTATTTATTTATCTATCCTTTATTTAACCAGGAAGATCCCATTGAGATATTACTATCTCTTCTTCCACAGGGTCAAGACGGCATCACATAAAGTTTCCCAAAGAAAGAAACACAACAATAATACAAATACACAAATACAGTCAATCAAGAAAAACAGCAGGTCTCCTTTAAAACATTGCAAATGACATTTAAAAGTGCTCAAAGGGGGAAGTATATCTGAGTACATTTTGCAGTTCATTCCAAATCCAGGGAGCATAAAAAGAAAAAGCAAATTTACTAAATTCTGAGTATACCCTTGAGACTTTCAGCTGAATTTGAGATGCAGATCTAGTGCAATAACTATTTGTGTTATAAGGTTAAAAGACTAGAAATATAAGAAGGTAATTTACATTTAAAAAAGTTTCCTCACAATAAATAAAAACATGCAATCATCTCCAGTATACAGCATGATGGGAAGCAAATGTTCTTGTATTTTCACAGCATGATGTTTATTTGTTAATATTGTCTTTTGCTTTAGCATCAATTCAGGTTCTCTGGGGTTGTATTTTTCCTGTAAACAGCGTCTAAATGCCTCTAGGTGCATGTGTTTCAGCTTATTTGTCACTTAAATAAGAATCATTACTGGAATTCATAACATTGCATGGTAGCGCCACTCAGAAAATATTGCTAAATGCAGTCTCTCTTGTACGAATAATAAAGGCAAAATACTTTTTTATAAGTGATACCAGGTAACACAAAAATAACTTATAGGTGAATGTCAACTTATTGGTCACAAATTTCACACCTTAATCAAAAGAATAAAAATAAGAAATTAAAAAAAGCAATTAAAAATAAGAATTTACGCAATTACAGTTTAATATTTTAAGTTAAGTTTACTTATTTTAATCAGAATAAATTAAAGAGTACAATAAATACTATCATTCTGTATAAATACTTTACATTTGAAATAATATAATACATTTTCATGCATTACATTGAGATTTTTTTCGTTACAGTAATAGGAATTTGATGCAAAAAAATATTTATACTAAAAATAACATTTATTTTCTTTATGCAAATCATTGTTAATTTCTTATGTTTGATTTGAGGATGAAATGTGGCCTGGACATGTTCTTGATGGGTTTGATGAGATTTACTCTAACAAGAAGAGAGATTAAATTAGCCCATATCTCGCTAACACTTTACAATAAGTTCTCATTAGTTAACATTAGTTAATGCATTACCTAAAATAAACTAACAATAAGCAATACATTTGTTACAGTATGTAATAATCTTTGTTAACACTAGTTAATAAAAATACAACTGTTCATTGTAGTTCATGTTAGCTCAGGTCCATTAAATAATATTAACAGATACAACTTTAGATTTTAATATTGTACTAGTAAATGTTGAAATTAACATCAACTAAGATTAATACATGATTTAGAAGTATTTATCATCATCAGTGTTGGGGAAAGTTGCTTTTAAAAGTAATGCATTACAATATTGCGTTACTCCCTAAAAAAGTAACTAATTGCATTACTTAGTTACTTTAATGCATTATGATAATTTTACATTACTTTTTGGGGCTGGGCTTGTTTGTTTGTTTTTTAATAATAAAAAAAAGTTACATTTTTAGCAAATGTAAAGGCCCTTTCACAACAAAAGTGGAATGAATAAGCCTCAGGCTGAAGGAAATGCAAATTCACTCCTGTACAGTAGAGGGTGCAGCTCAGACAAACCTTTCAGCTGTGCTGCTATTCTGGATTAAAGAAGAATAGGGCTGCGTTCCAGTTCGTTTTTTATGCCCTTCCCTCGCTAACTTCCCTTAGTCTCGTTGATTCGGATGTACGTCATTGCTTATGTTGCACGAGTGCCCACTACTGGCGGAACCCTTGCAATGGGCTGAATTGGAACGTCCTAAGCCCTTGATCACTTGGAATCTGCTATGGAGTTGATTTATTATTTACAGTTTTCTTCCCTTATGAAACTGTTTAATGCAGCATTCAATATGTATGTAGGTGAGTTTGGGTTGTTTTAGATATTTAAAATATATATATATATATATATATATATATATACATATATATATATATATATATATATATATATATATATATATATATATATATATATATATATCATAGAGTTGTTTGTGGTGGGGTAAAAACACGATATGCAGTGACGTCACAATTGTGTTGCATTGTGGTATATGGAGCTGCCTGAAGTGTACATATGAAGTAGACTCACTCCCTCGGTCAAAATCAAGGGAACAAGGGTCTGTTCATATAAACTTACCTCGTCCACTTCACGAAGTGGAACACACTTCAAAATGGCGGCAGGGATTCCCCCGAGGGGAAGTGCTTAGGGAAGTTTGCGAGTGCGTGTCTAAAAGTGGAGTGGAGCAGCCTAGGAGAAGGAAGCAACACTCTTGCTTCAGCAATGAAAAAAGAAAGCAAAAAAACAAAAACAAATGTGATTTTTGCTTATTAGTATTGTTGAATTGGATCATCGAAGGTCAGCAACAAAGACATTGGTTAATAAAGTGAGATTAAATACATAAAGTATATTTGTGTAATTTAACATTTAATTATTTCAGGTTTGCATAATATTTTGAGTTTGCGTTTCACTGATTTATTAATTTTGAGGAATAGTGAATCTGTTTTTGTGCAAGTGAGATGTGCAAGCTGTGCCTTTTGTTTAACATTAGTTTATTTATTTATTTATTTTTTATTTTTTTTGGTTTATTGCACCAAGGCCTTTTACACTAAATATAATGTATATTGTGTCTATGTATTTGAAACATTTCAATAAACTGATAAAGGTAGCTGTAAAAATACAATTGTTTTGTTGAAGTACAATGTCTTTTTGACCATAATAATGTACCAAATCTAACTCGTATAAATATAACAGTAATATAGAAAAATACTATACAAACATTTATGGATAAAATTGAACTCCGAGCCTCCTGTACCCATTCTGTGACGCAAAACAACTTCCCTGTGCAAAGGATCATGGGGGCCCGAAGCGTCCATCAGTTGTACCCTTCGAAATCCTTCATTCCGAAGGGCCCCTTGAAGTGGCGAGTTTTGAGCACTTTGGTTTGGAACGACCCTTGAATATGGCGGCCATGATTGTTTTCACTCCGAAGTTCCCTTCGGAGGGCAATATATCCCATTTGGAACGCACTGTTAGTCTAGAACAGGGGTGTCCAATCCTGCTCCTGGAGGGCCACTGTCCTGCAGAGTTTAGCTCCAACCCCAATTTAACACACCTGAACCAGCTAATTAAGGTCTTACTAGGCATACTAGAAACTTCCAGGCGTGTTGAGGCAAGTTGGAGCTAAACTCTGCAGGACAGTGGCCCTCCAGGACAGAGTTTGGACACCCCTTGTCTAGAACTACAGTAACAGTCATGTCCACACACGCACACAACATCTCACTCCTGATTTCTCTCAACATGGGGACAGGAGAGCTGTCAGTCAATAAATGGGAAGTCAAAGTAACTTGCGTTACTTATTTGAAAAAGTAACTGAGATATTTTGTTGGAAATTTAAAAGTAATGTATTACTTAACAGTTGCTTGAAAAAAGTAATCTGGTTACGTAACTTGTGTTACTTGTAATGCGTTACCCCAACTCTGATCATCATGTAGTTAAATGTAACCTTATTGTAAAATGTCTCTCTTTCTCTTCTCTCTTTCTTAAACCTATTCATCGCTCTCTTTATTTTCAGGGTGTTGTTAAAACAGGCCCACAGAACAAGCTATTGATTGAAATGACCTCTGAGCATAATGAGAGCTCATATGCTAATGGTGCTTATCATTTCTGTCAGTACCCTGCAGACAGTTACAATTAAGTGCAGAGTCAATGCTGTTTCCATTTCAGAGAATGTGCATAGTTATATAAACATTATGTAAATCCACATATCGTCATTCAGTTCGTCTCCCTTGCATGAATTTCAGTCTGGGCTGCCATAATTACTGTGTTTAATATGGAGTGTATACAACTGATGTTGAGTTTATTTTACAAATTGAAATGAATTTCTGGACGATTTTAAACTTTAGTTAATGGCTTTAAACCATTTTCCTTTTACAAGTTTTTCCACTGCCTTTTTAATTTAATACCATTTTACGATCAGGAATAATTGTCGTTTTTTGTGTTCAATAGGTGTGACCCCTGGGAGCAAGCGCCCCTAGGATTCCTTCTTTATCTGTTATTTAATGCGTTTTCTAATCAGTCCTTGAGGATGTAATAATATTTTTGTTCTGTGCCTCAATGAGAAGATTGAATTGCATTTTGATTTGATTGTTTTTCCTTCTAAGTAGGCAGGATTTTGTTATTGAATAACTGTTATGCCAGCATATCAATGGAACGGAGAAAGACTGCACTGAAATTGTATTATTTCTCTCTCTGTCTTTCTCTCTCTCTCTCTCTCTCTGACTGTTTGTATTTCTATTTGTTCCTTTCATTTTAGTGTGCATGGGCTTTCCCCAAAAGGATAACTTGGAAACTTTGAGGTCCATTGAGCGGACAGCGTTAGATAATCAATCAATGCAGCCCATGTCCCCCAAATGAGCATTCTGATGTCACTGATGTGGATCGACATGGTCTGAATTCACCATTGAGATTCCAGGGAGAAATGAGGTCATCTTCACTGGGGCTCATGCACACGAGAGCACAGCAATCCATAATCACACCAGGATATGATGCTTAAAACATAACACATGGATATTAATGAAGCGAATATGACTCCATTAAAGCGATAAAGATTCCCATAAAACCATGCGATTATGTGCTACTTATGCCCAAGCCCAGACATAATCTGCTGAATTTTGATTCATTTTATCACACTGATTTTAGGTAAAACATGTTAAATTGATCTAAGAGCACTACCTGTACTGATAGCTGAAAGCATAATCAAATTATTGAAGAATACTTAAAGCTGCAGTCCGTAAGTTTTGCCTCTTTGTCGCCCTCTCTGTTTAAAATCTACAATTGTAGTTATTTGCGGAATTATCATCTTTTTGTGCAACGGCACGGCTCCTCAGCGCGGATGAATCTAATGTTTGCTGTCAGTCACCACACTGGTGTGGATACTGTACTTCAGAATCACATTCTATGTCTTGGAAGTATGACCAAAATAAGAATTAACACTTTCAGTGCCCAGAAAGCTACTAAAGACATATTTAAAACAGTTCATGTGACTACAGTGGTTCAACCTTAATGTTATGAAGCGTCGAGAATACTTTTTGTGCACCAAAAAAAAAAAAACGACTTTATTCAACAATTTCTAGTGATGGGTGATTTCAAAACACTGCTTCATGAAGCTTCGAAGCTTTACGAATCTTTTGTTTCGAATCAGTGGTTCGGAGCGTGTACCAAACTGCCAAAGTCGCGTGATTTCATTCATTCTGGATTACAATCTGACATCAAAATGATAAGGTTAATTATTGCAACTGCTTTGAGAAAAGACTATAAATGATCCGTTACCAGCAGCATCCTCACATGCCATATAGCCTACTAGCTGGGACTCCTTCTCTATGTAAACAGACGTGACGTAATGATGCAAAGACGAACGGCTGCATGCTTGAATTTCCTACGGAAACCTACCAGTACCACTCTTATTAGAAAACATTATTACAAGCTTACTGCTGTGAATCGGGCTAAGGTAAGGAGATAGTTTTGAACACTGTTATGTACTTGCTCAAAAATTGATTTTGGATAATTTTTAACCAAAAAAAGTTACGGACTGCAGCTTTAACAAACACTTTGGTTGTGCGGCAAAGGTCTTTTTAGTTTTGTGGCAATCTGCAGGGCACATATTTCATCTCATTATCAAGGTACTTGTGGACAGAAAATAAGATCCAGATATCTACATTATTTCCTGTCCACAAGTGCAGAAACACATGCTATCAGGAGAATCCCTTTGTTTCAAATGTTGTCTTTCCCCATCCTGGCTTTTGAATGTCTGTCTGTACAAGGCAGCTGGTCGTTCAGCTGGTGTCAATTACTGTCTGTGTACTCAGTGAAAATGGTATTTGTATTGTCTGCAAAAGAGAATATGGTGTCTCAGTGGGGGGAAAAAAAAGGTTTGATGAAAATCATTTTATAAACCGAGTCCACTTTCCTCTTGTTTTGAGTTTCATTTTAGGTGAAATGCATGCTGAGAAAAACAATAATTTTCAAGCAGATTTATCTTGTAACCCAATGTTTGAAATATTCAGCTGTGCGCATAACAAACAAGAAACCACAATTCACATTTGTTTCCTTAGCATAGCAGATGCAGACAGTTTTTAGTCACTGATGCTATATCCTCTGGGCTTGTTTTTGCATGAAGTTGCTTATAAATATGGGTAGTTATGATTGTTGAGGGGTTTATTTCCAGAATACAGTCATACATGATCCCCCTTTGGCACAATAGATTGTGACCAACTGCTAATTGCAGCTGTCAAATCTTCCCACCTGATATATTTTGTCATTATTGAACACTGTAATTTATTTCACCCTTTTTCTCCCATGTTCCCTTTTCTTAGGTCTAAACTTTATTCAAGGTTACACTTTATTCAAATTACACTTCAATCAGTTTATGAATTGATTTAGATGACCAGTTGGCCTATATGTGAAACATTTAATTAATTTTGTAAAAGGATATAATTATTGAAAACAGCATGTTACAAACTAGCCTTGTTGGATGCATATTTTTTACATTAAAGGTGCTGTATAATTTTTTTGACTAAAGCATACCATAATATCTTTGCAGAGATTTAGGAAACATGCTAAGTTCAAACACTTTCTCAGAAAAACAATGCTACAGCCAATTATTCTACTTTGAAATGTGCGTTCCAGGTCAGAAAACGCGATTTGAAACCGCCCATGTTTCCTGCTGTCACAAACATGTAACCAATCCTGTCAAAGTGTGGGACATACATGGCTGATGAATTAAACCAATATTTCCACTTGCCGTTGTGTAGCATTTACTACAGTTGACCGACTCCTGGATCAGGTATTCTGAGCTGATGTGATTGAGTGGAGGCGGAGACTAATTTGCACATTCATGGGTCAATGTATACTAAATGAAGCAAGGGTGTCGAGTTACATTCAAGCTATTTTAAGGCATGGAGAAATTATTTCCACAGAAAAAAACATTTAAATATGTCATTTTAAATTATCAAAGATGAGTTTTAAAGGATAAAACTATTGACTGCTTTTTTATATGAATAAATCAGATCAAATAAATGAAGCTATTTTCCTTTTTTTCCAATAATCCAAAACCTAATGGATTTATTTCACACTTCTTCTTTTTTTCAGATCAGATTGCTCATTTTTCTTGTGAGATCTGGCACCGCTGATTTTAGTGGCTGTGAAGGAGAGACAATGCAGAAGTCATGTCCTGTCCCTGAGAGGGACGTGTTTGTGCTGTCTCTGCATCCCATAAGAGTTCCCTGCTCTGAATTATTGAGAGGAAGACCTGGGCAATCCATCACAAGAGAGGATAGGCTACATGAAGACGCCTGTCATAGTTGCTGGAAGGGGGTGTGGGACGTGTGAAGAGCCACCTCACAGCTCATCAACACATTGAGAAGCATCTACACTCACCATCAAAATCGACCTCTCTGATTGAAATGACTCAGTCTATTCATAGATTCCCTATTGCTGGACCTCTTCACTAGGCGGGACAGTGTTGGAGAAGCTGCATTATTCAAAGTACTTCAGTGCCTCTTTTGAGAAAGTAATTAGCCACAGTACAAGCTACTAACAAAAAGTAGCCAATCACATTAAAGCTATTTATAGGAGCAATTCTTAATTAGCATATTGCTTTGGCTTAAAAACAATGAGGGGTTTTGAATGAGTGAATCTTTGTTGGGGTGACAGAATTAAACTTAAATTACATGCAAACAAAAAAAAAAAAACTTTGAATATAACTTGAAATGGTGATGAACAGCAGTGTTTTTAAATATTTCGTTGTGAAAAATGCAAAATGCCATACAGGGACGTCTCAGCAATGATTTGAATCAGAAAATAGGTTCTTATATAATAACTTACATTAAACTCTTTAGTTTGAGCATCTGAATAAAGTGATGCACAATGTTTCAGGAGAGCTCGTGTATTGCGTCAACTCACTTGACTTCAAAGCTGCGGGCGCAGTTGCCAACCTGATTTCATGGCAATTTGTATGTAATTTACGAGGTGGCTAATTCGTATGAATTCGTACCAATAACCTACCCTTAACCCCGCCTCTAAATCTACCCGTCACTGGGGTTTAGACAAATCATAAGAACTCGTACAAATTAGCCACCTTGTAAAATACATACGAATTGGTCATGAGATAGCATTGGCACAGTAGAATTTAGCATCGTTTTTAGCATATTTGTCGCACCACACCGATACTTGAAAAAGTAGCTTGTTGATATAAAAAGTTCAGCGTTTGTTTATTAGGCTACAAAATATGAACTACTACTGAAAACCATAGTCAAGTCACTAAAATGATTGGCTAACTTTTGAGAGCCTATTTTCCAATGCTTGGCAGCTCATTGTCTGCAAGCATTTGCATAACTGAAGCTTTTGTTTGAATTTTGTTTTGTCTTATGGAGCGTTCAAGTTCGTATTTACGAGTTGGGAAGTTATGTTTACGGCGTCAGGTGCATTCAAGTCACTTTCGTCGGAGCAAGAAATTATTACAATGCTATTTTATTTTGTGCAGGCAGTTAGCTTATTTTGTTATAAATAAAAAAGCCTTACTATGTCACTGCTACATACCTATAAGTCTTGTGGTACAGTGTATCTCGCTGACACAACTCCAAATCCTAAACTCAGGGCTTAAAGGATTAAAATGACGTTGTGTCAGTTAAGCTTTTTTTCGTAAGTTGAATATGGAAGGTGTACGTTGTAGTGTAAGCGTTTTGAACTGCGAAAGACGTTACACTTTCTTCGTAAGTTGAATACGGAAGGCGGTCTGGCGGAAGCTAGATATTTCACTTTATAACTTGTTATATGGATATTTTTCTTACATAAACGCTCCCCGTGAGCCATGTGGAGTATGTTTTGCTTTGGATGGATGCACTTTCTTGAGCTTCATACTCGTTGGTCCCATTCACTGCCATTATAAAGCTTGGATGCGTCAGCATATTTATTAATATTTCTCTGATTGTGTTCGTCAGAAAGAAGAAAGTCATATACACCTATGGCTTGAGGGTGAGTAAAGCTTGGGGTAATTTTCATTTTAAAGTGAACTAATCGTTTAAAGAAAATCCCGAGCTTCCCACTCGTATTTAGCCTTCGACGTTCATGCGCGTTCAACTTTTTAAAAAAATAGATCTTTCCGACATGACTTGAGAGCCACCCTTAGGCAAATGAATCTGTAAATTCAAATCAGACTTTCCATGGAAAAGATGCACTCAGCCTTTCTGAAAGTATTGTTTTCATATATCCTAATCTTTCCCAGATGATATTTCCTGGGAATTGAAGATGAAGATTAATCTCAGCACTTCGTTTATTTGTGCATTGCATGCATCATTTAATTGCACTCATCCGTCCATGGCAGAGCCGGGTCTGGACACAGTAATGGAAAAGGTGTGTTATGGATTTTTGGCACAGCTTTGTAAAATCGTGGACAGTACATAAAATGACGGTACATCATAAATAATGTGCCCGTTTCTTAATCTGTAGTCTTTCCATGTCTGCTTCCTCCATAAGATTTCAATTTGAAATAAATTGGGATGCTGGATCTATAGCCATCAGCGTTCTATTATGGCACAAACCAGTCCATCATCCCATTATTGGTCCATTATGCCATCAAACAGGATAATAAATAATAAAAATCCACATACACATTGCTACTGTCAGTGTAAGGCAGACAGATCCCACAGTGTTCCTTAACTACATAGGCAGCTTCCGTCTAAAGTGATTTGAAACTTTCTACATATAGGAAACAGATTCATGTGTCACATAAAATCGAGCTCTGAACGTGAAGAATCATAATTTTGTTACAGCAGAGTTAGCATGTTGCTAAGTTAATAAATCAATACTGTAATAAATAGAAATACACAGATCTCATGCAAATATTATGTACAAAATGGTTGTCTTTTTATTAGATCTAGCTATTTTATTCATAATTTTTGGTACACTGAATTCTTCAGTGTCACATGATCCTTCAGAAATCATTCTAATACACCGATTTTCTGTTAAAGAACAATTTATTTTCAATGTTAAAAACAGTTGTGCTGTTTTCAAGATTCTTTTAATAAAAAGTTTAAAAGAACAGGATTCATTTGAAATCTTTGTATCAATTTAAATGTCTTTGCTGTCACTTTTGATCGATTTAATGCATCCTTGCTGAATAAAAGTATTGATCAAAGTAAAAATTTTACTGACCCCAAACTTCTGAACACTAGTGTATTTGTAATTAACATATCTCTTGCTTTCTATACTATTTTGGATTGATTTTTACTGAGCTTGTCGCAATGCATTCTATATTTGTCTTCTCCACAAAAGACACATGCCTTAGAATATGTCAAAAAATAATATTAATATTATTAATGTTAATATAATTACCTTAAAATGCTGCCTATGCTGATTCTGAAAAAGCCACCGTATGCTTACAATGGACTTTTCTTTCCCTTCGCAACCTTTTGTCCTGCTGCAGATGAACTATGCAGACTTAATGGGAGTAGTTGAAATGTGCAAATCAGTATGTCATTGCACTTGGCCTTTTTTGCCCTAATTACCTCAGGCTAATTCACAGTGTCTTGCTTTAAATTGTTTCCAAATGAAGTCCTGGAGGAATCTCGTGGCACTAACAATATGCTCGCGATAGAAGATCCATGGTGAATTACCTCACTGCCTGCTGCTTCCGATTGCTGCTGAGAGAGATAAAACTGCTCCGTAATTGCTGGTTTAGGATCAGCTTCTCATACGCAGACTCAAATCTAATATGTATAAGTGATGTTTTCTAATCCACAGAATTAGTCCCCTTTTCCCAAATTCACACCCTCCAAACACATAATAGCAAGTTCACTCTTAAAAATAAAGGTTTTGGGTTCCTAAAAGAACCTTTCATCAAACATTTTTTTCTTAGCCTGAAGAACATTTCAGTAATCTAAAGAACCTTTTTGCACTATAACAGACATTTTGTGCATTGGAAAGGTCCCATGGGTGTTAAAGGGACAGGAAGATTTTTTATTAAATCTACCACTTTGACACTTCAAAAAGTTCATAAACAGATTGTAAAACGAATCCATATGAATTGAGTGGTTTAGTCCAAATTTTCTGAAGAGACTCGATAGCTTTATATGATGAACAGATTGAATTTAGGCTTTTATTCACAAATAAACATTAATTAGCGAACATAAACAGAAGCTCAACTGAACCTGCTTGACGCAAGAGATAAAACCTCTTGCAAAAGCTCTAACGTGCTGCATAACACAAGAATGAACCTCATTGGTTCTTGCTGAAGCTCAAACGTGCTGCGTAACACAAGAATGAACCTCATTGGTTCTTGCGTAAGCCCAAACGTGCGGCGTAACACAAGAATGAACCTCATTGGTTCTTGCTGAAGCCCAAACGTGCTGCTTAACACAATAATGAACCTCATTGGTTCTTGCTGAAGCTCAAACTTGCTGCGTAACACAAGAATGAACCTCATTGGTTCTTGCGTAAGCCCAAACGTGCTGCGTAACACAAGAATGAACTTCATTGGTTCTTGCGGAAGCTCAAACGTGCTGCGTAACACAAGAATGAACCTCATTGGTTCTTGCTGAAGCTCAAACGTGCTGCGTAACACAAGAATGAACCTCATTGGTTCTTGCTGAAGCCCAAACGTGCTGCTTAACACAAGAATGAACCTCATTGGTTCTTGCTGAAGCTCAAACTTGCTGCGTAACACAAGAATGAACCTCATTGGTTCTTGCGTAAGCCCAAACGTGCTGCGTAACACAAGAATGAACCTCATTGGTTCTTGCGGAAGCTCAAACGTGCTGCGTAACACAAGAATGAACCTCATTGGTTCTTGCTGAAGATCAAACGTGCTGCGTAACACAAGAATGAACCTCATTGGTTCTTGCGTAAGCCCAAACGTGCGGCGTAACACAAGAATGAACCTCATTGGTTCTTGCTGAAGCCCAAACGTGCTGCTTAACACAAGAATGAACCTCATTGGTTCTTGCTGAAGCTCAAACTTGCTGCGTAACACAAGAATGAACCTCATTGGTTCTTGCATAAGCCCAAACGTGCTGCGTAACACAAGAATGAACCTCATTGGTTCTTGCGTAAGCCCAAACGTGCTGCGTAACACAAGAATGAACCTCATTGGTTCTTGCATAAGCCCAAACGTGCTGCGTAACACAAGAATGAACCTCATTGGTTCTTGCGTAAGCCCAAACGTGCTGCGTAACACAAGAATGAACCTCATTGGTTCTTGCTGAAGCCCAAACGTGCTGCTTAACACAAGAATGAACCTCATTGGTTCTTGCTGAAGCTCAAACTTGCTGCGTAACACAAGAATGAACCTCAATGGTTCTTGCGTAAGCCCAAACGTGCTGCGTAACACAAGAATGAACCTCATTGGTTCTTGCTGAAGATCAAACGTGCTGCGTAACACAAGAATGAACCTCATTGGTTCTTGCATAAGCCCAAACGTGCTGCGTAACACAAGAATAAACCTCATTGGTTCTTGCTGAAGCCCAAACGTGCTGCGTAACACGAGAATAAACCTCACTGATTCTCACACGCATCAAACAAACATACTTGAGCTTCTGTTTACCACAACTGATGTGCGAGTTGATTGATGTTTATATGTGAATAAAAGCCTAAATTAAATCTGTTCATCATATAAAGTGATTGTGTCTTTTCAGAAAATTTGGACTAAACTGCTCAATACATATAGATTAGTTTTACGATCTCTTTTTGAAGCGCCAAAGTGGTAGTTGCGTAGCTGTCATCAATGAAGGGACAGAAAGCTCTCAGATTTCATCAAAAAGATCTTCATTTTTGTTCCAAAGATGAACGAAAGAGGATCAGTAATTCATGACATGAGGATCAGTAATTAATGACAGAATTTTCATTTTTGGGTGAACTATCCCTTTAAAGGTTCTTCATGGAACCATAAATACCAATAAAGAACATTTTTTTTTAGCAAACAGTGTTATGTTGATATTTTAATGTCAATCTTTTGTTCCTAACCCAACCAAGGCTGTCTGAAAAGCAGAAAATCCAGCAAGTAAACTCTTTTTGCCCTCTGGTAGATTATCTTTTGATTCAACTCCGTGTCGTTGCCAACCTTGTTGCTAACTGCACGGATTAACATCTGCCCATATGTGAGTCAGTGCTGGTGTAACGTATAAGAAATGTTGCTGGCAATGCCATTGAAAGCTAATGAGTAGCCTACAGTATCTGCTCATCTTGAAGTCATAATTAGGCTGTGAATGTGATGGAGGCTGAGCCCACTTGGAAGTGCTGGCATGCTAGTGTCCACACAGCTCGCTTTCTCTACAGCTCACGGAGCCAGACGTCCTGCATTGCCCTCGCTACGCCAAAGGACAGATTGCGGCAAGTGACGACAGATGCCTCTCAGTATGTGTGTGATAGAGTTAGACTTAGTTGCTTACACACTAGAGAAAGGCTAGTTGCACTCGTGTATATGGTGTAGAGACAGTAACGGCATTTTATGCAATTTTCAGAATTAAAAACTTGGTGAACGTGATTTCACCAAGTAAACATGTTCCTGGATCTACATCTGATCCTGGAACAACATTCCAATCAACCATCAGATTTTAAGGTTCAAGTTTATGTCAAGTTTAGGCTTACAATCAGGGTTCACCTATTATTTCCCTCTGATTTTAGGGAGAACTTATGGGTAGGGTTAGGTTTAGGGCTGGGGATATGGTTAGGAATAAATCTTCGGACAGGAATGTTGTTCCAGGATTAACAAAATATGTTGATCCAGTAACATGTATTACTTGGCAAAATAACAGTGACCCTTACAACTTGATGAAATAAGTAGATAAAACACTAATGATGTACAAAAATGGAAAAGTTCTTCCTTTGCTCTTTTTCGCGTATAGATGACAACGTTGTCAAAATGATCCCGTTCACAAGGATTCGCGAAAATTAGAAAAACGCTGTATTATGCATTCCAGGCCAGCAGTTGGCGGTCACTTTGTAAAGAAACACTACGTGCCTATAGACTGAACATGTAATACGCATGTGCATGATGTCACCGTTTTCACACATTTGTGTTTTTTGGAGATGATAGCGGTATTGTTTTCAAAAACTTGCACTTTGAAACCCGATTTAAAAAGTTTGCATTTCAGGCTGCCAAAACGCTGTTGTTGTGTAAATGAATGGCCAAAACGCATAAAACGTTTTCTTTTTCTAGTTGAAAGCGGTGTTTGGGTTTGTTCTGTTTCTGTTTATCTGTGTTCCCTTAGTTTTCATGTTTGGTATTGAGTTGCGCACCTGTTTCTAGTTCTGTTGATTATCGTCCCTTTGTATTTAAGTCCTTCGTTTTCCTCAGTTCCTTGGTTCGGTGCTGTCTTTAGTTTATGTGGTTGTGTTATATTATTATTACTGTTATTTCCTGCATGGTTCTGGTTGGATTTATTAAAGACTGTTTGTGTTATTCCTCGTCTTTGTGCGATCATTACAACCACCACCTGACAAATTGCTTTGCATATTTAAAATAATTCTGTGTAAAACGAAAAATGTACTTTTGGCAATCTACGGAGCACATAAGGGGACATGGTGATGGAACAAAATATATGAGATGGGAGGAAAAATAATATTTCAATTCTTTTTGCGTTTTTTTACAAAGGTATTGCGTTGCCCCAAGAAACTTTGTGTTGTTTTGCAAAACGATTGCATTCCTCCAAGAAACTTTGCATTTGCTTGCAAAAGCACTGAAATATATTTTTTCCTCACACCTCATAATGCAAAGTTTCTCTGGGGAAAGCAAAAGTTTTGCAAGCATTGAAATGTAATATTTCTTCCCATCAAGTTTTTTGTTTTGTTTTTTACCATCACAATGTCCCTTTAGGGGCTCTGTAGAAATCAGATCAAATAATGCATAATACAAAATCACAGCTGATATTACTTCCGGTAGTATTACTTCCACTTCCAGTAATAGCAGGTCAAGTCAGAGGCATTGCATTATGTGATACAGCAGCCACCTAGCAACATCCTGGCAACCACTCATAACACATTAGCATTTGTGGGGTCATTCACTTTTTAATTTTATTTATTAAAATAGTTCCTTATTAAAAATTATTCAATTATAAATACCTTAAGACCTCAAGTTACAAAACATAACTTAACAGAACATAAATTAATGACAAACACTAAAAACAAACAATAAATAATGAAATAATTATTGTTATTTAATTAATAATTAATAAAAGCAATACAAACAGACTGCAGATTTGTCAAGTTATATGAATCAGTAATTATTACATATTTTTATGTGGTTTATTAGCCCATAATCGGTGATTTATATTTGAAAAGGACAATATAATGCAAATACTGCTTTTTACTATTCAGATCACATTGTGTCAGATAGAACAGCAATGATGTCATATCCTCAGATGTTGAGCCTCTTTTCATCACAGGACATTAGTATTCCTGCAGCGGTGAGCTGTGATTGTGATCTCTGTGGGGGTATTTCTGTTTGTCTCAATAAGAGAGTAGCACAGCGAAAGTGACTTCACCGAAGGAGAGCGGAGAGGGATGAAAATGCCATAAGGATCCTTGAGCGTGACTCTCAGCCACCCACACTGCCAGGCGTGGGAGGCAGAGGTAATTCTCCTGTGCCAGACACACGCTAATGGCAGTAAAGCTGCAGAACACCAAATGCCAGTGCTTTCCTTTTTTGGCTGTTCCCTGTACTTATTAACTGTCTCTCTCCAGTGTATTTGGAGATAATATGCCCCTTGGAGCTTCTATCCTCTGGTTTCTTTTCGATTGTGTAATGTATTTCTGCTAGGCCTATTTGTCAGCTTTTTGTGAAACACATAAAAACCCTTAATGAAAATATAATAGTTTAGTAAAATTTGTACTAATTTCCAGAGGGAAATAATGATGTTTAATTGCAGCTGTTTTGATGAGATTTTTTCCAATTATAGGCTATTATTCAGTAAACAGCTAACACTTTTTTTGCAATGCATCCAGACAAATTGCGTTTTCGTTGATAAATCCAAAAGGACACTTAAAGTCACAATGAAATCAAAATGGGCAATTCCTGCCCTACATTTGTTCTTGTCCGAGAAGCCGTTTCACTCAGAAATATGTCACAATAGGGAAAAAAAGGCTATTACAACTTCTGTTTCATGTTGACTTTAAATAACAGTGGAATAAACATCTTCTCGTCCTGAGGTCTCATTCACTAACCGTGTTTACAGTAAAAAAATGCATTCATATTCATAAATTCATCGTGACTTATTCACGACACAGCACTAACCTTGAGTACCTTATTGCTTTTTTAAAACGGTTACCACACAATACAAATATTAAAGCCTAAAATATACCAATGCAACTTTCATGAAGTAAACTTTCACTAAAAGCCTTCCTTCCGCCAGAAAAAATAGTCTCTGACTGTGAACAGCAACAGAAGTTACATTATCACGCCATTAGATGGCGGCAAAGACTGTCTTTATGAGTGTGTCAGTCAGTAGCGAAGACTTTTACATTGAAAAGACTGAATTGTTGTGAACACTGAACAAGACGCAACTGAGAAATGCTTTGACTAGCGCTGTCAGTCACGGGAAAACCCCTTAACTGTTAAAAGGACAAGATATTGCAGCGGACATTTAAACAGATTTTTTATTATGAACATAGGACTGACATGAAGGAAAATACTAAATCTGAATGCAGGTAATAAACTCGCTCACTGGATCTCTTTCTCACAATACTCTTTTATAATACAGTAAGCTTCAATGAACAATATCAATTGAGAACATACAGTTTACGTTGCTAAGAGTGGTTGCTAAGGGTGTTGTGTAGCGATACACAGAACCATTGGGTGAAGCGGTCATAGCCGTGTTTTATCGTGAACAAAACACAGCTATTGACCAATCAGAATCAAGGACAGGAACTAACCGTTTTATAAATATATATATTTTCATGTTTGTAAATGTTTTTATGCAGAAATCGATACATTTGCGCCGTTTCATACATTTATAACAGGATTTGGAATTTGTTAAGCAGAGAAAGTTTATTTTAATATAATATTGATAAAAAATATGAATAAATTAATATGAAACAATATAATATTTGTATAGCTTGATCTAGGATTGTTTAAGCATAAAAATGCAAACAATCAGCATTCATGTTTGTAAATGTTTTCACGCAAAAATCAATAGTTAACGCTGTTTTTTTGTATATTTATAACAGAATTTGGAATGTATTAAGCA
The DNA here is from genome assembly GCF_019924925.1 of Ctenopharyngodon idella. Classification (NCBI taxonomy): domain Eukaryota; kingdom Metazoa; phylum Chordata; class Actinopteri; order Cypriniformes; family Xenocyprididae; genus Ctenopharyngodon; species Ctenopharyngodon idella. Next base: position 6,420,890 of record NC_067228.1, on the reverse strand, counting down.
GAGAATGTTTAATTAATATATTACACTTAATAATATTGACAAAAATATTAATAAAATAATATGAAACAATATATTTTTAATAGCTCAATATATGATAGTATGCCTGTGTTTAACTGGTTTTGCGAATGACACATTTCACTTTTATTTGAAATCTTGATGAATATCATTATAGAGCATCAGGATACGTTTTAGTGACTGTACAAGAGAGTTTGTTATGGAGGCCCTTATATGGAGACAGTTTGGGCGTGTCTTATGCTAATTACTAATGGCAGATTAACACTCCCTCATTTAGAATAAACTGGATTCATTAAGAACAGACACACCTGTTGTGAATCTGGTGGAAGTTTTCAATGATACCTAAGTAAGAACGCTTGAAGCATTCTGCAAAAAAGTAATTGTTGTTTAGATTGTCTTGTTACATTAACAGCCCCATGAATATCAACATGATGGCTGAATTCTCCTTTCCCCTTATTATCTGTCATTGTTTAATACTCCGCTGATTTTCATGCGACACAAGCATAAATCACTATCAGCATTCCTGGACATATTGCCCATAGTTAATCTAAAAAGGCAATTTGGCAATGTATTCAAGCGTATCTCACTCTTATAGGATAGTTCAAACCAGCCTCAGCATTTGGTCAATATCCACACAACAACTATCATCTTCCTTCTGCAGCCTTAATTTACGCCTCTTTTTCACCTCATATGAACATTTCCTTTGGTGTTCTACTGGCCTGTTGAAGCCTACAAATTCCATATTGGCTTCTGTGGGATGGTGTGTGTCACAATCTGTAATTACTCGAGGACAGGATATGAATTGATCTGCTGGTTTAATTCCCGAGGGCTGTGACCGCTGTGTCCCTCAGGTGGAGTTCAATGCTATCTCTCAGAAATTCCCTGGCTTTTGTCTAGACATGCATGTTCCAGTGAGAATGAAAAGGGCAGAGGATGAGTAAAAAGAAAATCTGATTCACTAGTTTATTAAACCATTTTCGACAAATCCACAGGGGAATATGAGGATAGAAGAGGAAGTCAAAGAGGAAGGGGAGGGGTTAATCTGAGTTCACTAAAAGAGCAGACAGATGCCCTAATCCCGTTGGCATGGAAGGATGACTTTGATAAACTGTTAGCCTGTGGTGATCTTTTGAAATGACGAGGCAAAATCCCTTCTTTGAATTCGGATTTATTTATTCCAATGTAATTGTTTCGATTCCATTTGATGGTTACATATTTTTTGGTCTTAAAATCACATGAAACATGATTTTACTTTATACGGTATGTGACCTGCTTCATCATTTTAAGTCATTCGACTCATTTTGAGTTCTGTGCATTATAAAGCAAAAAGAAAAATAAGTAAAAACATCACTTCAAATGATAGAGCAGGCCAGACATATCAGCAAGTACTATTTTATTTATCTATTAATTTAAAACATTTTACATTTTACATTGCTTAAAAACATTAACACGCATATTTTGTGTATCTTATTTTACTGAGAATTAGTCAAGTCTTCAGTAAATACAGCAAATATAATGATGTAGCAAGTCACTAAAGTCTGGTTCAAGTTAATTTTGAGTGGATGAGTTGTTTACTCTATAATTATGTCCTCCTGGGACTCACTGGACAATTTTACATTTCTCTGCCTTTTTTATTGGCAAAAGTGTTTTAGTGTGCAACATGATGAGAAAAGCATGCATAATGTATGTGTTATTGTTGCTGGATGTGTTGTCATTCTTGTGCTGCCACAGAGAATTATGGGAAATGTAGTTTGGTCAAGATATTCTTCATCAACGGTACACAAAATGCATACTGTTTTTGATCAGTTATTCAACTGACATGTTTCCAACTCAGAAAGTCTGGGCCTAAAGTAAATCCAGTTTCCCAGTCATAATTTCCCACTTTGTTAGAAAAATATGTGATTTATTTTTTGAATTATGTTTAGTAATATTTGTTTTGGTTTAGTTTTGTACTGTCAAATATTTCCTGATCCAATTTTTTGAGGATGCACCTCCTCCCTTCCTACCTCGAGAGAAAATACCCCAGCATACACTCTATGCTGGGTTAAAATCAACCCAAGTTGGGTTGAAAATGGACAAACCCAGCGATTGGGTTGTTTTAACTCAGCGGTTGGGTTAAATGTTTGCCCAACATGCTGGGCAGTTTTATTTAACCCAACTATTGTTTAAAAATTACTATATGGCTGGCTTAGGCCCCGTTTACGCCAGTGTTAATTTTGGTAGCCATTTTTGATTTAGTCTTATTAGTTTTTATCTTCATACGAAAATGCTCTTTAGTCTTAGTCACATTTTAGTCATTTTTGTCTTTCATATTTTAGTCAAAGAAAAGTCATCGCATTTTTGTCATGTTTTAGTCATTACTTTTTGTCAAACTACAGCTACCAACATTAATTTTGATAGCTATTTTATATGTAGTCTTTAGACAAAATAGTCATAATTTTTCTCTTTATAGACCAATTCATTTAAGCTTATGAAAAATTTGAATCAAGGTAACAGGCTGTATTGACATTGCACTCTTAGCAGTAGCACTTGTGCCATTCTACATATCCCTTTTCAGTGGTTCTCAAGCTTTCTAGAGTGTCGTACCCCCTGAGGGATGTAACATCCTTCTGCGTACCCTCTCTTTTGCAGTTTAATCTCCATGTTATTGTTTACAAGTTTGTCAAGGATACGCAGAGTGAACGTGGGCAGCCACGCCATCATTTTCAAAAGTCTCCGTTTTGGTCCGTTTACACTGAAACACAACCCTGGTGTTTTCAAACTAAAACGGGCTCTGCGGCATTTTCGAAAGTCTCAGTTTTTGAGGTTTATTGTTTAATTATTATTCATTAAACTTATTAATAAATGTTCATTTATTAAACGTATTAATAAATGTTAATTTCCAATATAATTTGGGTTCATTTTAAGCAAGCAATACAGTAATTTTTAAACAATAGATGGGTTAAATAAAACTACCCCGCAGATCGAGCAAACATTTAACCCAACCGCTGGGTTAAAACAACGCATCCGATGGGTTAAAGCAACCCAATTGCTGGGTTTGTCCATTTTCAACCCAACTTGGGTTGTTTTTAACCCAGCATTTTTTAAAGTGTACACTCTTAAAAATAAAGGTTCCAAAGCTTTCCCATCTTAGAGCACTTTTGAGGCCTGATTTTTTTATTTATCAACCACATGCAATCTCTTCTCTTCTTTGACATTATTTTCTTTGCTACCTTGTCTGTTAAAAATAGCATGCGCATCAATTATACATTATGTAGGGGAGCATCTCTCCATTACATCCATCAGTTTGTTGCTTTATGGCTTTTATCTGTGGCATCTTCTGATAAACACACTTTCGTTTTATCTTCTGGTGCGCCCCTTTGAAAGCCCCATGTGGTGTTATTTTTGAGGGATTTTGAGAAAAGTATAGTGTGGGTTTAAGTGCTTCCTGCTTTGCAAATGCAAAATCTGTTGTTATACAACATGTTCTCAAACAGCTAGTGCAAAGTAATATCCAGAGACATCCTGACTCTATTTATAACCATTTTCGTTGTGTCATCATGGACAGAATGTGTGTATCATGACATTTTGCAGACCTGATTTAGTTCCATTCCAAAATCAAGCAAATCTATTGGTTAATTCTACCTCTAAAAGTGCTCATGGGCAATCTGTTATCTTGTGAACCAACTTTGTTTCCAGGTGGACAAGTAACCCTTTGGCCCGTGATGAAGTGTGTCTGACATTGAATATTTCCTTGTTTGTTTGTTTGTAACAGCTGCTGTTGTTGTTATTTAATCACTCACCCATGGAGTCAGTCTAGGTCTGTTAATTGCAATAATTACAGCCACTGTTCATTTGTCTGTGTGATTACATGTGTTACAGGGTTCCTGCTCCTTTAGTCCTGTAATTTGTGAATCAGTGGTAGTTAACCTTCAATCTAGTAGGATTTCAGCATTTTTATATTTAGGTGAATGCCATGAGAAAATATTCAAGCCACTTTTTAATTTAGGATGAATTTAGGATCTTTTTCCGGTTACAATACGAAGTGCAGGGCTGCGTCCGAAATCACATACTCTCGAGTATAGGTACTTATTTTGAATAAGTACATACTTTACCGGTGCTAAAAAAGTATGTTCTATATAGAATGAATGTGTGTAGTATGAATGTAATCCAGACACTGTCATGTGACCTAATCCTGTCGTTCACAAATCCTTTGTCGTGGCCTCATGGGATAGTAAAGTGTCCATCGTATGCACACTTAAGAATCGCACCGGAAGTAGTTGGTCATCTGAGTACATTTTGCCTACTCTTTTATGAGTATTGTAAATTCAGACACACTTCTTTTGTCACATACTGTTTTTCACCTACTATATATTCGAGAAGTGTGTGATATTGGACACAGCCCAGATAATCATCCATGCACACTCTAACAGCTAATATTGCCCACAACCTTTTGGGCATTGGACAAGGATTCGATTAGTACAACAAACACAAATAAAAAGTGTTACAAACTACAAACATGGCAGATGCGCAAGACCAACTGAGAAGTAGAGCGGTTTAGATAAAGAGGTTTGAGTGATTAATAATCAGTATCTAACCTGATGAAAAGATATTCATTCAATGTTATCCACATTATATTTCATCTGCAACAGCATTGTGAACTTTTATAAAGGTACGTTTGGACATTAACTTTTAAATGCATCATTATGCAAACACATGTGGAGAACCAAAATTGGCAGATCAACCTGCTACTACATCTCTCCGATATGGTAGGAAATTAATTAAATTGAATGTGGAGGATTTTAACCGTGACAAGAAGATTGACAAGGCAGTTTAAATGGTGACAGGATGTACGTTACTAAGCGACAGAGTGGTCCTTTAAAGACACAATTATGACGAAGTAGTATGTCTCAAAGCTTGCCTACTATTCTGCTATAAACTCAAAAGTATTTCTTCACAAAAATGTACATACTTTTTAAAGCATGGTAGCCTATAAGTAGGGGAATTGGACTGCAGCATTCATTCAGGAACAAAACAAGTGACTGTTCAAATTAGTCACTGAATCATTCACTCATCCGATTTGTTCAAAAACACAGATTCATTCAGGAACAAAACAAGTGACTGTTCAAATTAGTCACTGAATCATTCACTCATCCGATTTGTTCAAAAACACAGATTCATTCAGGAACAAAACAAGTGACTGTTCAAATGAGTCACTGAATCATTCACTCATCCGATTCATTCAAAAACACAGATTCATTCAGGAACGAAACAAGTGACTTTCAAATGAGTCACTGAATCATTCACTCATCCGATTTGTTCAAAAACACAGATTCATTCAGGAACAAAACAAGTGACTGTTCAAATGAGTCACTGAATCATTCACTCATCCGATTCGTCCAAAAACACATTAATTCAGAAACAAAACAAGTGACTTGCTCTCCTTATATGGCAGAAATGCTATTCCAAATTCAGTCATGGTCTTTCAATGATTTAATCAACCGATCCATTTAAAATCTAAATTAACACCACGAAATTAACACCACTAATGTTGCTTGGAGATGCAGCAATTAATCTGCTGTGGCTTACTTTGTTTTACGCTGAGGAATCTATAATAGACAAAGTAACTTAGACACAACATTGTGTCTGAAATGTAGGCTAGGTTTTGTGTTAAAAACTGACTGAAATTTAAATAATTTTTCAATGATAATCTCACGCTCCCCGAAAAATGTAAACTATAGCCTACAATCCAAAACCAAAAAACTGCTTTAACATCATAATAATGATTATCCCCATCAGAAAAGGGCAGACCATTTCAGGAATCAGAACACCAAAATGAATAACTTAGCTTTTGGTTATTTATTTATTTATTTTTAAATCTTCCAGTAATTATAATGCTAACGAGATTCCATTACCACTTCATAATTTAGCCAGAGGCTATAAAAGACTCATTCCGAAGTACCGCAGTTCTACTTTAAACCAGTTCTTAATTACAGACAGTGTTTTCCCGGTAAACGTTAAAAAACTGCCCATAGCAGGTGCTCTTCAGAATGACTCTAAATAGAATTTTCACACCAAGGAGTGGAAATTGCATTAACACATTATAGAAGACGATATCCAAGTATATTTAGAACGTGTGATGGTGTGGCTCACGGGAGGGTGTGTGCACAGAGACCATAGTTTTCCAAAGCTGAAAGTGTGACTTTGACACATTCAACCTCTGTGAATCTCATTAAACAGGCTGGTAAGGGTTTAAGGGGCATGTTCCGTAACTCAGCTGAGCTCCCTCTGCCTCACTGTTTCCCAGCCCAGATGCCTACCTGGGACCAGGGGTGCTATATCACATCCCATTCCATAAATCAAAGTAGCCTGGATTATGGCACGAACTTCAAGCAATTAAAGTTGTTTATTCAATTCAACCCCTTCTTGCAGATCTTTCCACTTTTGGGTCCAAAGCGCAGTATATTTTTGCTTCATAACTGTAGCGATGCATGAGTACATAACTGTATCTAAGTAAAGAATCAGAGGAAAACACTACCTTCAGTTCAATTTCTATCTTCAAACCTTTACACAGTACTTGCGTTTGTGATGTATGGTGGCTTTAACATATTTATTTCACAACAAAAATGATGTAAAATGGTTTTGGAACCAGTTCATTGTCATTGGCATCATTCAAACGAACTGACTCGCTAAAATGAATCAAGCTCTATTTGAGACAGAATTGCTGCATTCAAAATGTAGTAGATAGAGTACTACATTTGATGAAGAACTTATTGTACTGTTCATCGCATGCGCACTTGAGAATTAGGAGGTCATCCAGGTATTTTTCTCCTACTGTTTTATGCATTCGGATTGTTTATCTGAATTCGGACATATAATTTCACGTAGGTCTATTACTTTTCGAACGTGAAGTATATTTGGATGTAAGGAGAGACATTCTAGAAAAAAAAAAGAAAAGCCTTCCTTGAAGTTTGAAGGTTTATTGTCCTTAATAGATGGATGGATGGATGGATGGATAGATAGATAGATTGAAATGCTAATAATTAATAAATAAATTAACTTCTGTGGACCTGGGTAGAAATATTCCCATATATATACCAGTATATTCCTCTTTCTGTCATTTTAATTTAACTTCTGTCATGCTTCTTTAAAAAAACAGTGTTGCTAGTTGTTGCTAGCTTCCTCCCCAACACTGCCACATCAAGTTGACTCAATGGTGCACATTTTCACACCGACTAAATGAACTGAACACACCTAAAGCCCTAGTGTGAGGACAGGAGACCAAAGCAGCCGGTAGGCACTCTTTACTAAAAAAACTGAAGTTAGGAGCACAGGAGAGCTGTGTTGCATTTAAAAAAAAAAGGCTTCACAGTCCCCCGAGGATGAACAGAGTGCAGTAATTAAAAAAGAAGAATTAAAGGAGTGTGCTTGCTGTTCTAATTGCTTCACTGTTTTATCCATGACAGGGGGAGAGTTGGCACCAAACGACCAGTCAGTATTCATTACTTCAATGGTTTGATAGTTTGCCCACCATTTTAGAAAACCCCAGAGGCTTGCATAAGACCTGCACCTGGTCTACTTGATCTCATTAAAAGGATTTGCTCTAAAATCTCATTTCATGCTGGTAAAACTGATGGTAAAGCTAATTTCATCCTGATATGTCCTTGGCTTACCACATCTACGATTTCCTCATATGCTTTGTCTTTTAGATTACCATTACCATCACCTCTGTAATGGCAATATCCTTCCTGCCTTCATGTCTAATAGCTGTAATTTCACTACACTTCTTCGTTTAAGCCCCACCATACCACCACTTCCAGAGTCCGGCTTGTTTTTGTTTCGTATCGGTTTGTTGTGCTTGGTTTCTATCCAGCTCACTGTGGTGGCATCTGCCCAGCCCGTCCGCTGCATTGAGCAACGACAGATGGTACACCCAGCTGGTGTTCCCTCTCAGCCCCGCTTTTCATGGGTCATTCAGTCTTGACCCAGGAAATACAGTATAAAGCTTGACCCAAACTGCCTTCCTGCATTGCATCCAATGCTTAGAGAGGGTTATTCAGAATTCAGATGAGAATGTCTAAATATGAATTGAATTCCAGTTGAAGATGAAAACAGGATGAAGATTTGTAATTTGAAATTAAAGAAATAGAATTAAAAAGGAATGAAATTATTATGTTGCTGTAAGTGTAGTTTGAATAAGGCTACCCAGATTGGAGTAAGAAACATTAGCCTACATAATTTTTTATTTATTTATTTATGTATTTTTTTAGATTTTAATAACCAGTGATTGAAATGCCACCTATAGAATGCTTTTATATTTTAATTTCTATAAAAATACGCATTTGTTTATGATTATATTATATTCAAAGGGGCTATAGAATCCAGAAACCCTTGTTATTAGCGACACCGGTGGCCGTTAAGTGAACTGCAGCCAGCAACTGCTCGTGCTTGCACTCGTGCACACGTAACGTACAAGAGACTGAACGCGATTCAATGCCGCGATATACTCATGGCGAAGTTGTTTTCTGTTCTTTACTTAGAAGTAAAACGAAGTTGGAAAGCGATATACTGTTAACGAACTTCCAAACGGCGTCCACGCTGCTGAGAGCGACGTTTAGATGAATCTGTAAACATGTGCTAAGCCATTTTCTCTCAATAACAAAATAAACACAACAAAAATGGCAGCAGAGAATGCAGCCGTTAAGAAAGCATCTGATCATGGCGATGTGGATAATATGTTTGCACCGGCTTCATGTCGACAGATGAGGTAATTAAATTAAACTGTTTCTTTATAAAGTAAGAGATATAGGCTATAGATCTGGCTTTGTAAGACTATAGTTTGAATTAATCCCTTTGTATGACACATTGACATTACAGTACAGAATAGCTCTTTCGGCATTATTCATTTACATGTGTCGGAAAAGAGGCTCCCGGGACCGCGCATGTCACATCCTTTTGATTTTCCTGGCAAAAACGTCCCAAGTCCTTCACATAAAAATCAGTCTACATGTTTTCATAGACAACCTAGGAAGTCTTGTTTTTTTAAGTTTCGTTACAAGCTGTACACACATTGGCAATAAAAAGCGATTAATACATGAAAATTCCTGCACACAGCCCCTGTAATATATAATTATATGTTATATTTATATTTAATATCATATTCAATGATTCCCAATCAGGAATTATTTTTTTTTGAAACCTAAAAAAGTATTGTGACTTAAACTAACGATTATTAAACAAAACAAATTATTATGATTTAAATACTGAAGATTAACCATTAAAGGTTAAACTGACAATTAAGAATTAGCTGTTTTACAGTCTTGTATTTTTATTTATATATACATTTCTATAAAAATTATAGTTATTTTACAAATTATATTATTATTTTAATAAAAATAATTTTATTTTACATTACCCTTTATTTTATGGTGGTGGTTGAATCCTTTAATTCAGTGATTTCCAGCCAGGGAATTTGATTTGTTAAATTTATATTAAATATTAAGAATGTTATGATTGAAATAATAAATCACTTTAATCAAATCAATTTATGATTTTTGTAGTGAACACCCTACCAGGTTTATTAAGTGTAATATGAGTTAAAATAAACTATAGGGGTATATAAAACTACAAAAGATTGGGAAGTACTGCTTTTTTTCTTGCCTGTGTTGTTGAGCTGACAAATGTGTTGAATTGTATTTCAGTAGATTCCTCCTTCTGTCATTCAGCTTCTGATTTGAAAAGAAGCCCACTCCTATTCCAAATTTTCCCCAACCCCATTCTTTGCACAATTTAGAAAGGCACCAACAGGGAAAAGTCATCTTCTACAAAATGAAAGATTTCCCCACCTGGAAAACAGACAGAAAATCTTCCCAGCATGAAGCTGCTTCCATGTGTGTTTCTGCATTCCTGCAGCGCAGAGTGTGTTTGACTAGTGTACCTCCTCATAACCTCACACTTCTCCGTTTGCCCTCAGGTTTAACAGCTCGATGAGAAAGCAATGAGCAGCAAAACATGCCTGGAGGAAATACCACAGTATGTGCACTCAAACCAGACCGTTATGCTGAATACTGGACCGTAGAGGTTGTAGGAGAAGTGGCCAGAGAAGGTCAGTGTGTTTTTTGTAATTAGCTGGAACACGACCTCAGAGTAAACCTGGCTTTAATGAACACTATTCATCACTGGCATCCGTGCTTCATGGTACAGGTGGCAGCTGGTGTCAAGACTGAGATGAGTCTCATCCTTCATATGTTTTGTGGGAGGAACAGTAGACTATTTCTGTATCAACTGACATCCTGTTACATAACACTTATAAGGTGACTACCACCTCAAAAACAGCCAATATTTACATGCTGCTGTCTGAGTTGTGAAAAGACTGTCATTTATGATCAGTTGTGTTCATCTGAAGCCAGTGAGATGACTGATTATCAACACAAACATCTGAATTGACCAAGTTGTCAGTCTAAATAAACACTGTTGACCTATATTATTATGACCTATATCATACTATATTACCTATATATTGAAAAAAAAAAAACATGTTGACCTATATTATGCATTATTATCTTGTTTAATGAATAATAAAAAATAATAATTAAACATTCACACATTATCAGATATTGCACTTTACATCAAAATTATGGATGTGCATGCATTAAACTGACTTGTCAATGGGTTGTGTAGTCAGTTTTATACCACCAGACACTGTTCAGACATGTTTTATAAGGGCTGTTTAGAAAGGATGTGTTGAAAGAAGGATGGACAGAGTAAACTGGAACAGCCAAAAAGCAGTGCTAAGAACAGAGAATGTGAAACAAACAATGAACTTTAGGTCACCCCGCGACCTTGAGCTTTGGAAATGGGCTTTATAAACACAAAAAAAATACTTCTTCTCCTTCTAAATACAAATACTTCTTTTCATTCTCCTTCTTCTTCTTCCCAACCAGTAAATATGTTTAGTTAAACCTTTACAAAAATGGACTTAAAATAAAAATGAGTGGAATCACATTTGTTTTTCAGGCTTTATAACACTTTTTCCTTCTGGTGTGATTTCCACTGTCACGGCATGAAAGCTGTCCTGCAAGGTGCCACTGAATTCAGCAGTACTGGAGCATACACCTCAGGACACTGTGTATGAGACCAGACCCTTCAGGTGCAGCAGGCTGCCTTAAGATAGAGAACAGATTGCTAACCAGTGGGATGACATTTAGATCAGCTCTCTGAGTCTCATTAGTCGGGGGTGGAGGAAGGGTTGTCTTCTATCTGTATGCCAAAGACATTTATTATAATAAAATTGCAGAAAGCAAGTATATGATTTAATACCATTGTAGTCATGTGCTGAGGAATATTCCATAGTACTTTAAAGGATTAGTCCACTTTCAAATAAAAATTTCCTGATAATTTACTCACCCCATGTCCATGTCCTTCTTTCTTCAGTCGAAAAGAAATGAAGGTTTTTGATGAAAACATTCCAGGATTATTATCCTTATAGTGGACTTCAGTTGGCCCCAAATGGTTGAAAGGTCAAAATTACAGTTTCAGTGCAGCTTCAAAGGGCTTTAAACGATACCAGACGAGGAATAAGGGTCTTATCTAGCGAAACGATCAGTCATTTTCTAAAAGAAAAAGAAAAAATTATACACGTTTTAACCATAGACGCTCGTCTTGAACTAGCTCTCTTCTTCTCTATTAGAATTTCGGCAGTGTAGACGCTGCTAAGTGTATTACTGCCCTCCACAGGTCAAAGTTTTAACTAATTGTTATGTACTTGCACTAGCATATTGTATATGACAATTTAGTTCAAACTTTGACCTGTGGAGGGCAATATCATGGAATGAAGAAAAGAGTATCTGTTATGCTATTGTGATTCTGTGGAACTATGGGCCGAGAGGCCATGTATTCCTGAAATAAACTTGATTGATTGAACTATGGCAACAATCACAGATCAAATGAGCCTACTGTCTTTGTGAGTAAGTCAATGAATCATTTGCTCAACTGATTTGTTCAAAAAGTATTCATTCAAAAAATTAAAAAACAAAATAAAACCCCTCAATATTAATTTGTTTATCAAACTGTTCACAGTACTATCATGCATGTCAAAAATACAACATTTTGTTTATCTAGGATTTCCTTCTAGAATTTAAAGGAGACATATTATGCCCCATTTTACAAGATGTAAATTAAGTCTCTGTTGTCCCCAGAGTGTGTATGTGAAGTTTTAGCTCAAAATACCCAACAGACAATTTTTTTATAGCATGTTAAAATTGCCACTTTTTGTGGTTGACCAAAAACGCGCCATTTCAGTGTGGGCCCTTTAAATGCAAATGAGCTTCTGCACTCTGCCTAAGAGGGCGGAGCTTCACGAGCTGATTCTCTGGTAACAGGATTCAGTCAGGATGCACTATAATGTCAGAAACTACGAATATATGATGCATGAAGATAGTTTAGATTAATTACGGTTATAACTTATATTGTCTTCTTGTTTTTATCCACTATATTAGTACAAGCCTGTTGTACCGTCCGAATGATGGCAAAACTTTACAGATGAGTTTTATGATGTTTATTGTACTTCACACAAAATAAGAAGCATCTGTTTTCACTCTAGAAAATCACTGTAAGTGCCAACAGTGCAAGTGTGCATTAAAATATTATCCATAAACTCTCTCTCTTTCCCTTGTATTATCATCAACATACACAGCGAAGTACACAGAAACACTCATTACAACTAACAGTAAACAAATATATAAAGACCTGTTACAGTCGGTGTGGTTGCAGCAGCGAAGAGGCAGAATCGGACTTCTACACAAAGGCTTTTATTAAACTAACAAACAGAACAACCAAACCAAGGAGAGCAAACAATAGAACAGACAATGAGTGCTGGGAAGTGAGTCCATTATAAAGGGTGTGCAGATAATGAAGTCCAGGTGCAGGGAGTTCATGATCAGCAGGAGGGTAATGAGGAAGTGAATACAGGTGTGAATCAGGGAGGATGATGGGAGATGGAGTCCGGGACAGAAGGGAACTGTGACAAGACCTTATGCCTTTTCGGGTGGTGCTTAATAAACTGGTACACTTTATTTCCGTAAATCAACTCCGATGAACTGTAATAAAGTGCTCTCACCTTCATTACTGCGGTATCCAGTATCACTCTGGAGACTGTAAGCTGGATCACGAACAGTTTACTGATCTATCCTTGAGTAAAATTTTTAGCACAACCTCTGTTTTGTTTTGTCCCTTTGTATTGACATTCGTTCACAAAGCAGTCCGGTGTGAAATGATTCACGCAGGCATAAACGAATTTCGGTAGAATTGAGGGAGCATTTTCTTCGAAAACAAAATTAATTCACCTCGTCTTCAGCGGCTCAGATTTCGGGAGTAAATGGAGAGAGCTATGTGGATTAATCCATCCAGCTACAGAACACCTAAAACGCTTGGGAGACATTCTCGTCAATGCAGCAATGGCGGACTGTGTACAACAGTTCTATGTTATATGTATGCGGTTCTATGTTAAAACGGCAGTGTCTGTCAAAATTCGTGGGCGGGGCCTGTGGCTTTTGTGACATCACACTGCCAGGGATCAGGAAACGGCTTGTTCTGAGACACTGCTTATGATTTATGGGGATTAAAAAAAAAGGAGTGGTTGGATTTTTATCATTATAGGGTGGTTGTGTTCACACACTGCCAACACACATTTATGTCCAAACACCATGCAAAAGTGAATTTTGCATAATAGGTCCCCTTTAAATATTTTACATGTAAATTATTGACTTCAAATTATTTTGAAGTACTTTGTTAAAACACGTTTTTGGTTTTTTTTCTTGCAAAATTGGTATGTGAGCGGCACACACCCTCTGTGGCTTCCAGCTGAGCCCCAAGAAAAGATTTGGACTGGAATAGTCCCGTTCTGCCTGACTGTAATGATATGCTTCAGAAACCAACATACTACAGGCATCCAAAAACCCAGATAAACACCAGACTTCCCCAAACTCTGGCCAAGATGCATAAAAGGATTCTTATTGGGCTCAATATTTTATATTAGTTTAGGAAAATAACCGGAGGCCATGGCATTTTCTGAGGTTTACCGTGAATATTCGACCAGTAATTACCATCAGGTGGTAAATGTATCTGTCATATTATCTGTAATGTACTGCGCTTTCCAGACATTCCTGGATATGTGGGTAGATTGTGGAACCTTGATCCCATTTGGTGCTGTGCACCCACATCAACATACAATTCACATACTGTATCCTGTCTTTTTTGTTTCCAACTTTTAAACTGGAAATATTAAAATCCTTTCTGGATTTTCAACAGCTCCTTCAGTTTCTTCTTCTCAGGTTGTGTAATTTCTCTTTCCTTACAGTGAAGCATGTTATGTCTCAGCCAAGTGAATTACAATCTCTTTGTATATTTTGATTCATTATGCAACGCTTGCAAGATCATGGCCAATATTGATGGCAGTAATACAATTTCTGCCCCCTATAGTGATGTAATACCACCAGCAGGGGCTAACTGGATCATGCTAACCAGCCAAACCCTTGATTTGAGTAGCCTGACTGGGACTATATTATTGGCTCAACCAATGGCATGAATTGAGGGCAGGACTACTGTTTGGTCTAACAGGAGAAGGAGGTAGGTTTGAAATTTAGTTTTGTTTAGCACTGATATTGATGTCCTAAAAGATTAAGACGTCAATATCAGGTTAAGCAAAATGTAACTCATATGATATAGTGCATATATTTAACAATCTGTTTATTTATTTATTACATTTTCTAGAACAGTTCTAGTTAAATCAACAGTATGTCTGTTCTTTATTACCATATGAAACAAATGATCCATTTGCTGCAAATTTTTCCAGTCTGCTTTGAGGCTAAAAACCAAACTCTGCTGGAAGCATTTTATGGCGGTAAAGCTGTGATTGTTGTTGATGCATTGAAATTCACAACGCTGACGAGTGTAGATGCTGGAGCATAATCAGAATTCCTGCTGTGTAAATGGGAAAACAATTTTCTGAGTTTGTTTTTTAGGATGCTTTTTACTTTCTTCAGAACGATGGCTCTCCTCCATTTCAGCTTGACCTCAGGCCCAAAATCACACTTAAGCTGAAGCGCATTATCATGCGTAACATGCAGCATACCGTGCCAACATCAACAGAACAGCACATTGAAAACACCACACAGGGTGGTCCTCCATAAAACACCTCATGAAACATCTTTTAGATTTTATCTAAACCTTATGTCTGAACCGGGAGATCATGCTGAGAGATGCTTGTAAAATCTCAAGTATTAAGACATATCTTTTGTAGCCGTGTTGATCCCTGCTCAAGCCTGAACAGTTGCAAAGAGGAAGTATCACTTCATCTCTCAGTCATTTGAAACCTGAGGATTTCGCCTAGACAGATGTGTCAGTATCTTAGCGCTGTGTGGAGGACATTTGGACTAATTGAGGAGGTAAAATGCAGGGCAGAGGATTCAGTTTCTGACCTGTCATTTAAGCACTAATACGCAGGGAGTTGAGAATCTAGTATGAAGCTCCTTGTATTTCCTTGCAAAGGCAGATTTCAGCTACTTCAGATCATTTTATTTACATCTGGAGCAATTTAGGCCAGAAACATTCATGTACAAGTATGCTTGGTCAAGACATTGTGGTTCTGTTGGACAGTTTTGCATGCATTCTTGCATTACTGTGGCAATGACAAACCTCAGTATACTCAAGGGGGTGATAGAGTTACCTTCACATTTCTGTCATTTAACCAGATGTTGTTATTCAGGTAGGCAGCTTATCTAGCTAAATTACTCAGCAATCCGCTTCTCAAACTGTTGCTCCACTTTGACAGTAGTCTACTTAAAGAAAGAACACCCTGAGACATTTCTATATGTCTCAACACATTTTTATAGACAGATTTGCATAACGTATCCTGTATCCAAGGACTGCTGTCATTTGAAGATTGAGGTTGATGACCTTGCGTGTGAGATCCGTTGCACCAGGTCTTATGTCATAGATGTTATACATCGGTTCTTTATGTAACGTATCAGAACTCAACATGCCTGCCGTGGAATGAAAATGAGATTTGAGAACTATGGCAGAGAGTGAGTAAATAATGATGTTTCATTTGTTTCATTGTTTAATTTTTAGTGTGAAATCAATTATTGTGCCAGTACATACTAAAATTGTTTAAAACCACATTCTTGTCTTACCTAAAGTCACTATGGTAAGTCTACAATCATGATTTTTTTTTTTTTTTTTTTTTTAGAGTCGTTGGGTTTGACTGGCATTCCTGTACAAGGAATTTGCTATTTTATGTTTCAACCACAGGTGTCAGTAGAGAGCCTAGAATTTTGCAGTGTAATGTGTATACCTCTACACCAAAGCCACTTGAAGGCAAGCCTGCAACCTTAGCCGAAATAAGCATAATGCCTACTAACGCTGTGGTACGCAGGGAAGGAGACAAGAGGCCGTTTTTTTTAATGGATGTCATTCACTACACTGAATAAACTGCTTTTGATGGTGATGCAATCAGATCCAGGCAGTCAAAGAAGTTGATAAAAAAAATTATTTATTATATTGAAGAGAAAAATTAAAATTGAAGTAAATGAATAATCAATGACGAATAAATGATAATCAGATCTAATAGCTGAGCACAGCGCTGATGCAAAAGACAAGAGGTTTGACAATCAAAAGTCTAACATCTACAATTTTAAGTTCTGAGCATAATAATCTTTGTCAGAAGATATCAAAAAGATTGGCGCCAAAGTAGCAGAGAGCTGGAATAGAAGTCAGAAGCAGTTGAAGTGGAACAACCACAGATCGATGGTCATATACTGTATATCTGAAAGCATAGGAAAAAACTTACATCCCACTTAAAGGTCCCGTTTTGGACAAATAAGAAAGGTCAAACTGAACTATCCATTGTGTTAGTGATGTATGTCTTCCTGCTAAAAGAGTCATGACTGGTCTTGTGACTGTTAAAGGGGACCTATTATGCAAAATTCACTTTAATAAGTTGTTTGAACACAGATGTGTGTCCACAGTGTGTGTAAACAAGCAGCCTATAATGGTAAAAATCCACCCACTCCTTTTTTTTTTTATAATCCCCATAAATCATAAACAGTCTCTCCAAATGTGTGGTTCCAGCCCTGCCCATGACTGGCGACGAGCATAGATACTGCCCTGAGAGAGCCACAGCAGACCGCCATTTCTGTTTCCTCGCTTTAGCAGCTGGAGATATACAATGTCTGTGCCAAAAAACAATACAAATGTTCTGTTATTGGATGTGGCATATGAGCCACTTCTTCCTGAGTCTCTCCATCAGTGTCTGACTCCGGTTTGAACAATGTAAGGCTTAACACCGCTACTGACAATCGTCATTTTAGCTGCGTGAGATTCTCCAGTTTTGTTGTTGTGGAATCACAAGCTGTTAAAGCTCCGCCCTCTTCTAGAAAGGGGGCCGGGAGCAGCAGCTCATTTGCATTTTAAGGGACACACACAAAAACTGTGTGCTTTTGCTCACACCCAAATAAGGGCAAATTTGACAAGCTATAATAAATCATCTGTGGGGTATTTTGAGCTGAAAATTCACATACACATTCTGGGGACAACAGAGACTATGCAAGAGAGACAGAAATAGCTACCAATGTGTGGTTTTAACACCTTTTGCAACAACAGAATGCAAAGCTTGCACATTTCAAGTATCATGTCCTGCGTCGTGCAAAATATTATTGCAGGAATGGTACATCAAGTTCAAATGAGCAACAAATTCTGAGAACGTCGTCACTTCTGCAGTACTTGGAAGGCATCCAATACCTAACCACACACGAGTAACAGAATATCTTGTCACATTTGAAGAACAATTGAATATAGCAAGTATATTCTCAAACAATAGTACCTTGAGAAGATAAAAATATAATGAATAATAAACATAAATGAGTAACAATAATGAGAATATATGATGAAGGTTAATATATAGAGAAGGAATATATGGATATATGAATTCAGAGATAATATTGATATGTCATAAACCATTAATGAATAAATGACTAAAAATAAATAACATGAATAAAAGCATTGATATGAATTTTGGATAAACCAGGTGGAAAATGGCTTATTTAATGAATCGACAGCACATCGGCTAATCTTCAACATGTGTGCTATTAAATATTAGTTTCGGGTTGATCTATTTTAAGAGTTTATACTGAAAAAAATGCTGTTTTACATGGAAAGTCACAGACAATTGCCGAACAGGTAGGATTCAGTTTATGGGTGGGGGTGTAGCAGAATTACAGTACCATAGAGAATGAAACCTTAGCTCTCCTCTTTATGTTGGAGGTTATGTTGGAGTTTATGTTGGAGGTAGTTGTACCCCGGTGTTAGTTTATACCGACCACAATCCGCTAACCTTCTTGTCTCGAATGTGCAACTCTAATCAATGCCTGATGCGCTGGTCCCTCATTGTGCAAGAGTACAACTTGGAAATTCGTCAAAAGAAGGGTTTAGAAAATGTCAAAATGTCTCATTCATTTCTATGGTATCCGCAAACACACTGTCGCACAACTCTGAACGAAATTTAATGACGTCAGGGCTGTAATGTGATTGGTTATCAAATCACACATTATCCAAGTTAGCCGTTATGCTTTTTCCAATGGTGGAGCCACAGACCCTTGTATCTCCTAATAATAAGACCATCTTTGTCTACGCTTATTATTGCTAACTTTTAAACCCGTAAACAAGTTAGCATGTTAGCACTTCTGGTTCCATCGTCCTGAAGTCAGTGTTTTTTTTGAGTGAGCTTTTGGATAAAGGCCTGAAATAAGGTCTGTAGTTAACACAAGCTCAAGATATTTTCACGGTTTATTCTACAACATAAAATACATCAGTAATACCCCTTTGTGATTTTCTTTTTTTAACAAAACTTTTTACTTTTCTTGAAAAATGCGGTTGCTAACAAGTGGCTAAATGTGACTACAGAGGTTGTCGGGGACATTAAAAAGTCATCAGTGTAGTGATCATAAACTTTAGTTGCTCACAGCTTATTTTCTGCAATAATCCAAAATGGAAATGGAAAAATCCTATTGTTGACTTCCGGGTTGGCCTACAAAAATACATCATCCCTGCAGCACTCTATTGCTCCAAGACTGCAGATTTTAGCTATGAAGCTTGTTCATTTTTTTATTGCCAAACTAATTTAGCCAACACTGAAATGTTACCTTGTTATTAATCAGCACAATGTCTTCAAAAAAGCATCCGCCTCCACAACATGCGTGAGTAACCTTTCTCTTTAATTATATCTGCAGCAAACTGACTAGATGTATAAGAATGATATGTCCCAACCTTGGAGGGAACATTTACAAATTTATTGTTTTTAATCTTTTTAGCACACAACCGTGAGTGAAAATGAGTCCCCCACAGAAGCCATCAATCAACGTAATGGATATGAGGCAGGACACCTCTAGAGATGCGGCAGTGAAACTCTGCCCCTCTTATTCCATCACTGCCGCTCTGAACGGCAGCCTAGGGAGACCAGGAGCAGGACAATACCAGCCTTTTACTCGAGCAAGGTGAATACTAAAAGACCTTTTTGGTAAAGCACAGGCTTTTGATAAAACAAATAAGAGTTGACTGCTCTTAGCTGCTCGGTTTTTGAACAGAGAAGTGATGTGTGGGGACAGGCTATCGTCCTTCAGCTGATGAGGTTTCATTCACCCTGAATACCCAGACGTGGCCGTCAAGGACTCTGGCATGGCTAATTACAAAAGCAATCCCATCAACATCCCAAAATAGGCTGACTGGAGCCCTGACACTTCATTTTACAAAGTCATGGAAATGCTGAGGTATTGATTCCATTCGTCTTCCTCCAGCCGAATGTGGACAGGCCGATGCTAGGCACTGCAGGATCCTCTAAATGAGTCACTTTTGGCCACATCTTTTTATTTTATTTATTAATTTACTGTTTTCAAATTGAAAATGATCAAGCATATAATGGACACTTTATATAATTATTTTTAAAGGGTTAGTTCACCCAAAAATGAAAATTCTGTCATTATTTACTCATCCTTGTGTCATTCAATTTCCTAAGACCTTCGTTCATCTTCAGAACACAAATGAAGATATTTTTTATGAAATCTGAGAGGTCCATTGAGATCCAATGCCAACTACCACTTTCAAGGTCCAGAAAGGTAGGAAAGACTCATTAAAGTACTCCATGTGACTCAAGTAGTTTAACCACTTTTTTTACAAAATAATATTATCCAAAGTGTGTTCACGTCAGCTCTCGCGTGAACACAACACGCATGCGTCCTGATGCTCTCATGAACGCTTGTTGAAGATCAATATTTTCGTAAATAAAGTGGTAAATCATGTTTTTTGGCACAAACAAAGCACTCTCGTTTCATAAAATTGAGGTTAAACCCCTGGAGTCACATGGATTACTCTAATGATGTCTGATGTACCTTTTTGGACCTGAAAGTGGTAGTTGCGTTGGATCTCTATGGAGAGACAGAAAACTCTTGGACTTAAACAAAAATCTTCATTTGTGTTCCATAGATGAACAAAGGTCTTACGGGTTTGGAATAACATGAGGGTGAGTAAATGATGAAAGAATTTTCATTTTTGAGTGAACAAACCCTTTAAGCATGCCTGAGCAGAAATCCGGCAGGATGTTTGACAGCAGTAGTGTTATACGTAATGGCTGGAATAGACTACATGAATTTTGCCCAGATTTTTGCCATAATTTGCAGTCTGGATAAGACTTCAGTTGCCGAAAACCAGACATCCTGCAGATTAACAGCAGTCGGAGTTCATTTCGCACATTAATTTGTTCATTTTGCGTAATGTATAATAGGCACATACTTTTTTTTTAGCTTCAGTCTATGAATCTGTCTAGTCAGAAGATTGTTTGATATTTTGAGCCAATTTTAGACCATATATTGTTTTCATTTGTCATGTGACTTCTAGAAATGAGGTGCTTGTTTCGGCGTGAGTGTATTGTGTTCAGAATGAACGTCTGTTAGTGTTGTTTAGTGAATGATACCCAGATTTTCTCTGTAATCAATAAATAACTAAAGCTGTTCACATTTTAAAAGTTATGTATTTTATTACAGCCTTAAAGTAGAGCTGAACTTTTTACTTTATGCTGCAATCAATTATTTTGGAATAGCACACAGAAAATATTCCCACTACCTGATAGTTGTCACTGATGTGTCCTAAGAAATTACTCTGACAGCCCTAGGCTCTGTAAAACAGCAATAAAGTGTCTGTATTTGGAGGTCTTGTAGTTGAAATTAGCAAAATGGCATAAGTTAGCAAAAGTCTCTGTAGCCTTCTCTCATTTCACATATGTCAGTATGATATTATGACTGAAATACTGATCATATTAAACAGATGAAGACAGGTAGGCATAGTTCATTTTATATGGCTTCCAGCACATGTTGGTGTGAAGGGAAATTAAAAAGCAGACAAAATGGATGAAGGAAATGATCAGGAAACATAATACAGGTTTATGTGATACATGTCAGGAAATGGAAACTGTTGAACATGAATTAGTAATACGTTTTAAATATGAATGGGAAAGAATTGAAATCCAAAGAGAATTACAGGCGTCAGGATTTATATAGGTAATTCCCAAAACGCAGTGTATAAAATATCAGAGCAGGAGCAGGTTAAATGTTAAAAGCAGTTATAACATTTATTATTAACAGTGGTTTTAAGCATAGGACATGTGAAATCATCTTATACTCAATTATAATCACACTCCAGTCCAGTAGGTGGTGGTATGCACTTAGTTAAGTTACAACCTGCATGTAAACCCACTCCCAAAAAGAGAATTGTTAGTTACTGAGGGTAGCTACGTTTACACAACAAAGCACTAAAAACTTTTCGCGTACAGACGACACCATTGTCAAAACGATCCCCGTTCACAAGGATCCACCAAAACGACTAAAAATGCTGTATTATGCTGCCAGGCCAGTAGTTGGCGATGCCAATGAAGCAGTGTTTCGAAAGTGCCCATCACTAGTTTTCAGGCCCCCAAAACGCCATTGTCGTGTAAATGAATGACCAAAACGCATAATTTTTTCTGTTTTTAGTTGAAAATGGTGTTGTGTAAACGGCCCCTAAAACTAAAAGATGTGATAGCCTACTACTCACCTACTTTTTTCAGTAGTTTGACCATCTAGTTTGATCTAAGTTGTTTTCAAAAAACCTACTCGTCTCCAACAACAAGCTACTCTTTCCAGCAAATTGTAGCATGAACGGACGAAAAGAGCATTTGTATCCAGATCAGCAGTGACTAGAACTAATTTATATAACCTAGCAACTGCTTAAAATAAATAAAATTAATTTTAAAACCAAAAAGAAGTAGAAAAAAGGGTAGGAAAATCAACTTTAAAAACACTATAAAATTGTGGAAAACTGATCTTGAAAGACTTTTCTTGGAGGGCAACAGTAAAGAAACCCATCAAACAAGGCAACACCTTATATTTTAGTTTTATTGAGGTTGATGATGTTCACATTGTTGTTTGTGTTTGTAATGCATGCTCTTGAGATAGTGAGTGTTACTATGTAAACAGTTCTCATTGGTTGTTCAAGTTGCAAAGCATTATGGGTATTATGGGATTATGTTCTCACCCTATAATACAGAAGTGTAGTGCCTTTGATGGGGTGTTTTGTGAAGCATGTGTTAAACTCAAACATGATCTATAATCCAGAATGTAAGCTTCTTTATTCAGTGTTCGTCTCTCATGTGTTGTCTGAGAATATATACAGAGGTTTAAAAGTGTGAGGCCTGTATGTTTTTGTTCTCCAAAGAAATTAATATTTTGCTCAGCAAGGGTGCATTAAATTGATTAAAAGAGACAGTGAAGACTTTTATATTGTTACAAAAGAATTCTATTTCAAATAAATACAGTTCTGTTCATCTGAAAAAAGATGTCATAGTTTCCACAAAAATGTTAAGCAGCACAACTGTTTTCAACATTGATAATAATAATGTTTCTTGAGCAGCAAATCAGCATGATTTATGAAGGATCATGTGACTGAAGACTGGAGTAATTTTACAATAACAATAACAAATTAAAACAGAAAACAATTTTTAATAATATTTTGCAATATTACTATCATAATTTTCAGTGTGTACACTGAAATGAGTTTGATTCCCTGTGCGGCAGTGTCTGAGTAGAAACTAAGTGAGGATCTGATATTCATATTCCCAGGTACTCATTACTCTCAGATAATCTTGTATAATGCTAAAGCCTTTCTGGTACATGATTTTCCCAAGTATAAATGATTGATGTGCTGCAAAGAAATTAATCTAAATGACAGATATAAAATCTACACCTTAGGGGACAGGAATATCCTACTGAACTTTGATCAGAGTAATGCCACTTTTCTTCTCTGCTTTCCCGCGTGAGAGGTGTCATCCTGCTAAAGAAGCAGGATCAATGAAAGGATCAAGATGAAGGGGTAAAGGGGGTTTGTGGCTTTGGAGAGAGGAACAGTGTATGAGGAATAAAAGCTTTAGTCCCAGCCTAATCCCTGCCATGAGTGACACAGTCCGTGTGCACAATGTGAATGAGCCACACATAACCTGTGTTAGGAGAATTTATTAAGAATATTTCAGGTCTTAATCAAACCTTTTACTCAACCTCATGTTCCAACCCTGTCTGCATTTTATTTTCTTCTGCTGAACACAAAAGAAGATATTTTGAATAATGCTGGCGTCCTGCACAGAATAAAGAAAGTCATAGAGGTTTTGAATGACATGACAGTGAGTAAATGATGACAGATTTTTCAGTCTTGGGCTACCTATCCTTTTTTAACGCCAGGTAAACCCCATTTTTAACCCTGAGATAAGCAAAGTTTGATACTTTTAATTTTGTATTACTCTACAGATGGTTGTCGTGAGTCATGTATATAGTCTTCCCATACTGCTCATGTTTGATCCATACTCAATAAATCTGTCCAGTGATTCTCATCCAGGCCTGGGTCATATTGCTTATAAACGTCTGTGCCTTATGATGGCAGAACGCAGCAAATATGCAAACACAGAATGGATTAAAGGTGTTGGACAGACTCTTGATTGATTTGATATCAATTATCACACTTCAGTGGGGTTGTGACTCGAGAATTTACGGTTGTGAGTTCTGTTATAGAATATGGTTGCGACTCCTGAGAATTTACGGTTTTAAGTTCTGTTATAGAATGCGGTTGTAACTCCTGAAAATTTACAGGTGTGAGTTCTGTTATAGAATGCGGTTGTGACTCCTGAAAATTTACAGGTGTGAGTTCTGTTATAGAATGCAGTTGTGACTCCTGAAAATTTACGGTTGTGAGTTCTGTTATAGAATGCGGTTGTGACTCCTGAGAATTTCTGGTTGTGAGTTCTGTTATAGAATATGGTTGCGACTCCTGAAAATTTACAGGTGTGAGCTCTGTTATAGAATGCGGTTGTGACTCCTGAGAATTTACGGGTGTGAGTTCTGTTATAGAATATGGTTGCGTTGCGTCTCCTGAAAATTTACGGGTGTGAGCTCTGTTATAGAATGCGGTTGTGACTCGAGAATTTACGGTTGTGAGTTCTGTTATAGAATGCGGTTGTGACTCCTGAAAATTTACGGGTGTGAGTTCTGTTATAGAATATGGTTGCGACTTCTGAAAATTTACGGGTGTGAGTTCTGTTATAGAATGCGGTTGCGACTCCTGAAAATTTACGGGTGTGAGTTCTGTTATAGAATATTGTTGCGACTCCTGAACATTTACGGTTGTGAGTTCTGTTATAGAATATGGTTGCAACTCCTGAAAATTTACAGGTGTGAGCTCTGTTATAGAATGCGGTTGTGACTCCTGAGAATTTACGGGTGTGAGTTCTGTTATAGAATATGGTTGCGTTGCGTCTCCTGAAAATTTACGGGTGTGAGCTCTGTTATAGAATGCGGTTGCGACTTCTGAAAATTTACGGGTGTGAGTTCTGTTATAGAATGCGGTTGCGACTCCTGAGAATTTACGGTTGTGAGTTCTGTTATAGAATATGGTTGCGACTCCTGAAAATTTTCAGGTGTGAGCTCTGTTATAGAATGCGGTTGTGACTCCTGAAAATTTACGGGTGTGAGTTCTGTTATTGAATATGGTTGCGACTCCTGAAAATGTATGTGTATGAGCTTTGTTATAGAATGCAGTTGCGACTCTTGAAAATTTACTGGTGTGAGTTCTGTTACAGAATGCGTTTATATCTGTTTGGAGAGTGGAGCATTTGAGTCGGTGTGAGTTCTGTTACAGAATGCGGTTGTGACTCCTGAAAATTTACGGGTGTGAGTTCTGTTATAGAATGTGGTTGCGACTCCTGAAAATTTACGGGTGTGAGTTCTGTTATAGAATGTGGTTGCGACTCCTGAAAATTTACGGGTGTGAGTTCTGTTATAGAATGTGGTTGTCACTCCTGAAAATATTAAGGACTCAAATACAGCACTGACAACCGTGTTATTGTGTGAACATTGCCTTAGAAGTAACATCCTAAGCTCAATGGAAATCTGCCTTTTTTTTTTCTTCTTTTTTTTTTTTTTTGCAAAACTCCAAAAATGTACCTACACATACGATTCACTGCAGTTTCCAGCTGAAATGAACACTAGAGGAAGTAAAACACCAACAATGTTGTGACAGGATCACAAAACAATCTGCACTGAAATGTGCCACCCAGACTGTGAAGGTCAGACTGAAACCATCAGGGCCCTTGTTAAAAGAAAGAATCACTTTCTAGCTAAATGTAAAGCTTTCCTCCAGGAAGATCTTCCCACAGAGACTCGAGATAGAAGCACAGATTGCAGATGTTTTTCAGTGTGCCTCAGAATATACGACAAAGGGTGCCAAGTCAACAGTGAGGGAGTTGTTAGAAGTGATTGTCTGTTTCTTATGTAAGTGTTTCTTTAACTACAGGCACTTCTCAAACCAAGCACCAACAACTTTTATTCCTTTTTCACACAGATTATGATAACAGGGGCAGATTAATTGATTTATTGATTAATAAAGACTTATTTTTGCAGTTACTTGCACAATACTATGTTTTGACCTCAAAACAGTTTTACCATAGTGCATTACTTGTGAACTAACACAGTTCGACATTTGCATCACATAATCAGCTCCATATATAAGTTTTTTCTGTTGTAAACTTGCTCAGTAGCTCACCTGATACAGCACTGATGCTTGCTTCTGCAAATGCAGTTTTATCTCTCCTGTGTGCTTTTGCTAAAACTATAGGCTAGGGTTCAGTGTAGGCGGTCCATTATTTACATAGAGCATTAAGCTTTTAGTGCAACTCACTGGACTTTTAATTTTGAACTGCCGCGATACACACAACAACCAACATAATGAAACTTTGCCAGATTCACATTCACATTCTGTTTTGGATAAAACTGAACGTGCTTTTAAGCATCACTCACTGCTTATTTGACTTTGAAAGTACCACGAAGCAGGAAACAATCAATGTAATATCATTTTTGCAGAAATGTCACCACAGGCACGTATTTCCAATGAGGTTGAGAATTTAAATGGTGTGCTCACTCCCTTTGCATGCGAAATACGTAACAGCGTTAGATGTTTTCTCCAGTTTTGCTCACAAGCTGGCTTGTGTGTTTGATGTTGTGTCAAATATAGTTAGTTAACATGCCCCTTCTTCAAAAACAGTCTCTTTGCAAACCCTGCATTGCGACAGATTCACAAAACAATCCAGGCTGCATCTGTGACACAAAGTTTTTCTGTAGCTCAGTTTCAAGATATGGCCTTTTTGGAGAGGAAGTTTTGAGTTCTGAAATTTACAGTATGTTTTCATGGTACATCAAGCTCTTTTATCTCAAAAGATCAAGGGGAATTTGATTCGTCATGATATGACCCCTGTAACTGGCCAATCCATCAATAACAGGCTCTTTTTAAAGCCTGTATTACATTGTGACAGGATCACAAAACAATCTGTGCTGAAATGTGCCACCCAGACTGTGAAGGTCAGACTGAAACCATCAGGGCCCTTGTTTAAAGAAAGAATCACTGCCTAGCCATATAATATATATATATATATATATATACACACACACTATATTGCCAAAAGTATTGGGACACCCCTCCAAATCATTGAATTCAGGTGTTCCAATCACTTCCATGGCCACAGGTGTATAAAATCAAGCACCTAGGCATGCAGAATGGGTCGCTCTCAGGAGCTCAGTGAATTCAAGCGTGGTACAGTGATAGGTTGCCACCTGTGCAATAAGTCCATTCCTGAAATTTCCTCACTACTGAATATTCCACGGTCAACTGTTAGTGGTATCAAAACAAAGTGGAAGCAATTGGGAACAACAGCACGTAAAATCACAGAGCGGGGTCAGCGCATGCTGAGGCGCACAGTGCGCAGAAGTCGCCAACTTTCTGCAGAGTCAATAGCTACAGACCTCCAAACTTCGTGTGGCCTTCAGATTAGCTCAAGAACAGTGCATAGAGAGCTTA
The DNA here is from genome assembly GCF_019924925.1 of Ctenopharyngodon idella. Classification (NCBI taxonomy): domain Eukaryota; kingdom Metazoa; phylum Chordata; class Actinopteri; order Cypriniformes; family Xenocyprididae; genus Ctenopharyngodon; species Ctenopharyngodon idella. The sequence continues at coordinate 6,393,425 of NC_067228.1, read as the reverse complement.
ATGGAATGGGTTTCCATGGCCGAGCAGCTGCATCCAAGCCTTACATCACCAAGTGCAATGCAAAGTGTTGGATGCAGTGGTGTAAAGCACACCACCACTGGACTCTAGAGCAGTGGAGACGTGTTCTCTGGAGTGACGAATCACGCTTCTCTGTCTGGATGTCCGTTGGACGAGTCTGGGTTTGGCGGTTGCCAGGAGAACGGTACTTGCCTGACTGCATTGTGCCAAGTGTAAAGTTTGGTAGAGGGGAGATTATGGTGTGGGGTTGTTTTTCTGGGGTTGGGCTTGGCCCCTTAGTTCCAGTGAAAGGAACTCTTAATGCTTCAGCATACCAAGACATTTTGGACAATTTCATGCTCCCAACTTTGTGGGAACAGTTTGGGGATGTCCTCTTCCTCTTCCAACATGACTGCGCACCAGTGCACAAAGCAAGGACATGGATGAGCGAGTTTGGTGTGGAGGAACTTGACTGGCCTGCACAGAGTCCTGACCTCAACCCGATAGTGTATATACAGTATATATATATCCAAAGAGCCTAAAGTGCCTATAGTTGACAAAACACCAATATGGGCTTCCCTTCAGAGTATGATCCTTCAGTATGTAGTTGATCAATATTTTCAATATTTTCAATAGTTACTCTGTTTTTTGTTTCTTTAAAAATTTAGAAAACACATAACAGCTGATATTATTTGAAATACAACATTTATACATGCTGTTTGATCATAAACAGTCAGAGACTAGCATGTTGCCATGAACAATGTGTAATATCTTTTGAATGAATTCTGTATTCCTAAACACTGGCATCTCATGTTCCCAGCTGTCTCTGTGCTCCTCTTTTCAACAGATTTTTCTGCCCGAGGAATTATCTAAAATAAAAGTTATAAATAAATAAACATAGTGATGGGGATGCACTTTCTCTCAGGGTTGAATCAGCTTGTTTGTCTGTGAAAGTGCTGTTCTCAAGAGACATTTGCCTCTCTGTGGCGGTGTAGTTTAAAAGGAATTGGAATCAAGGTCCTGTATGGTTTTTTATTGGTTTATTCATTTATGGTAAAAGCACTATGATTCTTTTCATAATATTTGTAATGCCATTCATATATAATGCAATAGTTTATTTCTTTGAAATAACAATGGTTCTGAAAATCCTGCATGAATAACCTCCTGGGACCCAGCAAAAGAGCTTTTGGTATTTAGTTTTTCTTTGTGCATCATTGTAAAGTTTACCAAAAGAAAACATATGTTTTATGAAATAATAATAAGTAAATATATAAAGATATAATATTTATTTATTTTTTATAATTGTATTATATATATGTAAAATGTGTTTATATGTATGTATATACATTGCCTGGCCAAAAAAAAAAAAAAAATGCTGTTTGGATTTAAATAGGCAAATACACTCTAAAAAAAATAATGTGTTGGCTCAACAAAAACAAAAAAATTATAATGTAACAGTTTGCATCAATTTTTTTGAGTTATGGCAGTTTTTTTGAGTGAATTTATGTTCAACCAACAAACTACATTAAGTTAGAGTAACTTAATAATTTGTAGCATAAACACAATTTTTTAAGTTAATTACTAAAAAAAATTAAGTTGCTTCAACCAGAGTTGTAGCCCTGGAACCAATTAATCTTATCAGTTCAACAGCTATCACAGAACATTTGAACATGACTTATTTAACATGTATATTTAATGAACAAATAAGATATTACTTGTCACTGGCATTAGCACAGTCATTGCTTATAGAGTCAATAGTGTTTACATTCATGTATCTACTCTTCAGCACAACCACAAAAACTTAAACATTACAGAAACTCTTTTAAATGTCAAACATAACAGCATTAAACACTAACAGGTCTTTCCCTTCACTAAAAACATATAAATTAACACTTAATTTCAACATTTCTCCTTATATAGTCCTATGCAAAGCATGTTGGGAACTAGAAATCCACTGCCTAATTTCCGAAATTATCAAGACAATTTCATTAAGTTACTACAACCTATTTTTTTTTTTAAAGCCAATTAATGCAGAAATTTGAGTTTAAATTACAGACGATATTAAGTTGATATAATGATCAACATTAATATGTCAACAGAACTCTACAAAATAATGCAACTTAAAAGTTTTAATTAAAACAATAAATTTGAATTTTTAACTTTTATCTAAGTTTTGGAAACAGGTCCCCTAAATTACTTTTACTTAAGAGTCTGTGACTGAAACATTATTGCAGTGATTATTATGTTTCTAGCATTTTATATTTTATACTTCTAACTAACCCTAATTGGTGGAGTGTGTAGCTTTTCATTTCTTAAACAATCATATAGGAAGACATCAAATTGTGAAAAAGAGAATCATTAAATTCATTGAAAGTCTTTAGGATGTGCTGGAGGAGACTTTACTGAGTGCTCGACTCTTGCATTGTCAATAAAAGATCTTGACCAAAAATTGATGCACCTCTTGATGGAAATAAATGTTGTTTTTCTATAAATTTATTTACTGTCTTTTTTTTTTTTTTTGCATATAACAGGTTTTCTTATGCTCTAAACTCTATGGTTATATATGTTATGAAAATCTGTGTAAAAATCTATGTATTATACCTAGTCCCTGTCCCATCTTTGCACTTAAAGACATGACACACACACTATAGGTGTTTCACTTCAGAAGACATTGATTCATCTACCACTGGGGTCGTATGGATTACCGTTGCGATCGCTGTGTGTGGTTTTTTTAAGCGTCAAACGAGCAGCAGCCATTCAGTGGCATTATTTGAACTCACAGAGATGGATTATATTCTTAAAAATCTTCGTTTGTGTTTATCTGAAGAAAGAAAGTCATCTACAGCAGGGAAGGTATGAGGGTGAGGAAATGGTGAGCGAATTTTCATTTTTGAGTGAACTATCCCTTTAATGTGGATTTGCAGTCTTGTAGCCTTCGCTTGCATGCATCTGTAAAGTCTACGAGCCTGTAGGGTTTCCAATTTGTCATTTTATGATTTGGAGGGTGCTCACGGTTGTGTGCTTTCAGTGTGCCCTTTGCTGAATTGTCATGTCAGACTTTTAAAACAAAGCAGAGGAAGTTTTCATGACCAAACCTCTTTAAGGTATACCCAGGACTGTTGCGTGTGTAGAAATAAAAATAATGCCCCCTACTAGAGGACAAAAATATATTGCTGGGTCCCAGGAGGTTATCAGTGCTGTAATGAGATGATCTATATGTTGTTAATATGTAGCCATACTGCCATTTCTCCACCCTCAGCTGCATATTGAACAGGAATTCAATCTGTGCCTGCATGTAAAGTTTTATGAGTCTCATTTGCACCTGTTATAAGGCTGCATTTCTATTCCACAAGCATCTGGTTTGAATATTTCTTTTTGGCTTTGATCACTGCATTTATTCAAAGCCCTTATTTAAAGTCCAGCTCAACTTCTTGAAGCCCGCAGCAGTCAAAAAACCATGTGTTGACAACTGAGTGGCTGTAGTTTAAACTTGTTAGACGGAATTGCTATTCTTCACCAAAAGAATGTAATCAATGACAAACTGGATGGCGCTAATGGTCTCCGAAGCTACACCAGCAAGCCATAGCTGTCTCATTTAGTTACCAACAGGTGCATTTAAACTCAAAGCAGATTTTAAACACACAATATTAGACAGTGGTATCCACCACAGCAGGGCAAATAAACCACTAATATTTCATTATGTTGTAGTAGATGTTTTACCAGTGTCCTTTTTAGCGGGCCTTTAAAAGTGTGAAATGGACTTTGATGCAGGATAGCTGCTAGAAGAGTTTAGTACTGTTTATGTTTTTCTGGTTCCATTCGCTAATCAGCAATGTCAATGTTATTTTTCTGCAGCTCCAGAGTGATTAATCACAGGACATTTACGACCGCCCGTGATGCAACAACCAGGTCGCATACTTTTGGAGCTGCAGGGAACAACTTCCATTGAGAAGAATGGGAATGCAAACTGACATTTTCTCCAGGTGATGATTTGCAGGTGTAGAATGTGTCTCATTGATTTGGTATTGATTAAACAGCACAAATGTATTGAATAAATGTATTAATTTTTTTAATCTCAAACAATCTTGAAATCGCTAAGGAATCATTTACACATACACTACTGTGCGGAGATCTGATCTCACCATCATCGAATCTGTCTGTGATTACATGAAGAAACAGATTAAACTGAGACAGACTAAATCCAGAAGAACTGTGGCTGTGTTTCCAAGACGCTTGAAGAAACTGACCTGCAAAGATACAGTACTGTGAAGAGTTTTAGGCATTTGTGTAAAAATGCTCTAAAGTGAGGATGCTTTCAAAAATACTGTCAAAAATAGATTTTATTTATCAATTGACTTCTGTTAACTAAATTAAATCAATATTTGGTGTGACCACCCTTTGCATTTAAAACTGCTTTTGTCCAGGTACACAGATTCGGATGATTCGATGATGGTGAGATCAGATCTCATGGTGGAGCACCGGCTGTTGTCAGACTCCTTGTGTATTCAAAAATCTCACTGGATTATTAAAATGAATGGCAAAATGAATGTTTGGAAATGTGAACTGATATTTCCTACTGACACACTATAGCAAAAGATATAAATAACTGGCTTAAAACCTTTTTTGGGGGGTGAAAATACTGACGTGACTTTTGCACAGTACTGTACATATATACATTGAACTTTCTATTCGTCAAAGAATTCTGAAAAAAAATGTACACAAAATAATATTAAGCACAGCTGTTTTTAACATGTTTACGGTGGCATGCGTAGATAACCCAGGAGAGAGATGCATGGTGCAGGAAAATGATTCAAAGATAGTCTTAAACAACAAGAACAGTAGAACACTACATACATGAATATAACATTAACACAGGACAAAGAACTGAGGAAAACTAAGGGCTTAAATGCACAAGGGAAGATCATCAACAGAACAGGGAACAGGTGTGTAACTTAATTACAAACCATAGAAACAAACAAGGAAGGAAAACTTGGGTAACTGCAGCCAATGAAACTGAACATAACCCTGACACATTGTTCACATGTTCACACTGAGCATTAATGCTCAATTCCGATCTGATTTATTTATTTATTTATTTTTTTGTATAGCTGTTCACATTGTTGTTTTAAATGTGGCCAATATCAGATTTCCAGTGTGAACAGATCATGGTTCTGAACTGACCTGCATGCGCAAAAGAACGATACAAACAGGGTTGCCAGGTTTTTACCACAAAATCCACTCAATTGCTCCTTAAAACTAGTCCAAAACTAGCCCAGTCATGTTCCATAGGGTATCTGGGTAAAAATCGCATTCCGGGGGTTATATCACGTTAGTGTGGTCGCTTCAACCCACGGAGTTGCAAAACAACCAGCGGCAACAGTGAAAAAGTAACCCAATTCTGCAGGAAAATCACAGATTTGGCAACACACACAGCGTGCTCTCATATGGAAGTACCCACGGAGGGCATTAAAGTAGGTGATTACGCGTTTATTTATAGTGTGATCTGCCGTGGAAGCCAACGAAAATAAAGACAATGATGTTACAAAAGAGAGCAGAGAAACTTTTATGATACAAGCCCTCATGTTTTGCTTGTATTATAGAGCTGTCTCTGTAATACTTACGAGTTCTGACACACCACTGCCCTTCTACTGACTACCTTTCGCAACTGTCTTGATAACGTTGGGTATGTAAAATCTTTGAATAGACTCCCATAAGTGCAGAATCGTTACGAATATTGATCTCGAGTGACGTAAAAATCGCATGAATTCCGATATGACTGTTCACACTGCTGTCGCATTAGAAAACATCTGACCTGTATTGGATTTAGTACCACCTATGGAAGTGACGCAAATCGGTATTGAAAAGATGAGATTCCATGTGGTTTGAACTGTTCACATGGTCATGGGAAAAACAGATATGAGTCATGTGGGCAAAAAAATCAGATTTGGGCCACATTTACTTACAGTGTGAATATAGCTGTTGATGATAATAAGAAATGTTTTGCTGCGTCCCAATTCGCCCACTTATACTACGCCCTAAAAGTATGTTCTCTTTTTGTGAAGAAAAAGTACATACTTTTAAAGTGTAGCAAAAGAGTACACAAGCTTTGGGACATACTATCACGTCTTTGCTCTCTGTTGCATTCTGACCATAGACTCCTGTCACCATAAACTGGTCTGTCAATCATCTTGTCAGTTAAAATCCTCCACATTTAAATTAATTTACTACCGTATCGGAGAGATGTAGTAGCATGTCGATCTGCAGTCGCAGGTCTTTCATGCAGAGAACTCTCCTCATATTAATGCATAATGATGCATTTAAAAGTTAATGGCCAAACGGATCTTTATAAAAGTCCACATTGTTATTGCAGATGAAATATAACACGGATAACATTAAATAAATATTTTTTATCAGGTTAAACTGATTATTAGTCACTCAAACCTTTATCTAAATCTCTCATCGTCGGTTTTTTTAACAACTTTTACTCGCGTTTTTGGTTCTGAACCGAATCCTCCTCCAAAGCACAATGGGTTGTGGGCAATATTAGCCTTTATAGTGTGCACGGATCCACACTTCGAAAACCTACCAGAAACAGTAGACCATCCTGGGACTTTTGAGATACTCTTTTCAACATACTATGCTTTGGGACACACTTATTTTAATCTCACATACTATTTAGGATGGATAGTATGGACATTAGGATGCAGGGTTTCTTAAGCACCAAATCAGTATATTAGAATGAGTTCTGAAGGATCATGTGACACTGAAGACTGGAGTAATGCTGAATATATTAATATTAATTTTAATATTATTTTAATATATTAAATATATTAAAATAGCTAACAGTTTTTTTTTACATTGTAATAAAATTTCACAATATTACTGTTTTTACTGTGTTTTTGATCAAATAAATGCAGCCTTGGTGAGCCTAAGAGACTTCTTTCAATAACATTTAAAATACCCCAGCCCTGTATTGTATATTTTGTGCAATTTATGTATTTTATGCTTATTGGAGTATTGCATCATTAGTTGAGTCTCCCGTGCGCTTCGTGTGAGGAAAACAGAGTTGCTATATTTCCAAATTAGCCACTTATGAGGTTCCATTTATGGTTATGCTGACTTAGAAGGGAGCAGACAGCAAAGCAGCTCACTAGGCTTTTTCCTCAGGACACTTATTTTTGTGATAGGCTAAATTTAATTTCATACTAGCTAAATCACTGAGGGATGTGTCATCATCTTATTCTTCATAATATAAGCTGAAAACAGAAGGTTGTGCCGTATAGGGATTTCAACTAAACCATCCATCTTATACTGTTTGTTGCCGTGCTCATTAAGAGTATCTTTTGTCACAATGTTAGCATTGCTGGATAGGATGCATCATTTGTCCATCCTCCCCTGCATTCAGCTCCTGCATAGTCCTTGTCGTGTGACACATTTTTCTCCTTACTGCAGCAGAAGTGTTGTTGAACAACTGGAGCAGTCAACTGTGGGTGCCACAGAGGATTCTGGGGCCTGAATTAGTGACTGTATTTACATTTGGCCCATGTACACTGTTAGCATTCTCTTGTTCTTGAGAGCTCTGGGATCTAATGATTCTCTTCCGGTAAACTTTTCATGGTGGCTGAAAGAACACAGCACAATTTTTCAAATCCGCAAGCCCTTTTCGGCTGCCAAGGAAACAGGATTCTCAGTGGAATGAAATGTTCTCTTGCATCAGTTTTAAAAAACACATTATTTTTCACCTATTTGACATTGTTGCAGCACCTCTCTTCCCAGTCTGTCAGTAATGCTCTGTTTAGTTCCTGTCTCAATGAAGCCCCTCCTTCTAAAAAAAGCAATGTGCTCTGATTGGTCGACTGGACCAGTGTGTTGTGATTTGTCAACCACTTCGAGCGTGCTTCAGAAATGCCACGCCCCTTTACCATGACCGTGAGTTTCAACCCCAAGTGGTAACCTTCTGTTCTCTCTCTTGAAACCAACACGGAAGTGACTTAAACTACAATTCATCATCTGGCCGGAGAATGGCTGGAGAATATTCCTCTCAAGACACCACAAACTCTGACAGCACTGTTTGGATATTATAATTAAAACTGCTGCACTATTTTGAAAAATATACTTTGGATGTGGGCCCATTTGTTTGTGAGAGTCTAATGTATACGATCCTATACAGTTTTACAACATAAACGGTTCTCAGATTGCATAATTTCTTAATAAAGAACAATTATGGATAGCAGATTGTTCAGAAGAAATATGACACAAACAATGGACAATATTTCAATATTTCATGGATTTAACGCTTTTGTGGACAAAAAGTTCAATGGACGCTTATCATGGGCATTTTACCCAAGTAAGACAGATTGAATTTATCTCGCGATCGCTAGTTCATTACAAAGGTATGAAGTCTCGTTTTGATTTTGCGTGTTGTCATTTGCACACCCGACACAAATTACAATATTTTACTGTTGCTGGAGCGTCTATATCTTAAAACAGACACCCTAGATTGACAGTAAATCCTTAGAACTTTCAAATTATGTATAATTTGTTATCTTTATTAATATTTTAGATAGTATCTAAGATAGATAGATAGCTCCTTAGCCTGAGCTAACTTGATCACGCCGAGCTAGGCAGGCGTGGTTTCAGCAACCAGGCACCTCAGCTCCACCCACGTCCTGCCTCTTTGCCTATTTTCGGTTATCTGGGAGTGACGCACGGTGCCAAGATGGCGACGGTCGGTTCTGCCAACTTTGGGCTTCAAAATTGCTCTTCAGTAACCTACAGGTGACGTCACGGACACTACTCCATGTTTTATACAGTCTATGGTTTCAATACACTACTAACTCAACTCAACCAGGCCTGTCCCCTTTTTTGCATATGCCTTGGGTGGGAATTATTTAAACGAAGAATATTGTGATGTGTTCTTTCCTGGAATAAAACAGTGCTTACTGACATATAAAATAACTCCCTTTGGAGTGGACTTTGTAACTTTGCAGACCCTTTTAATGCTCAAACAGCAACATCACAAACAAAAGAAAGTTCAAAATGTAAAAAAAAAAAGCATAATAGACCCTCTTTTAAAGAGGTGCAAATAAACGGTGAATATTTGCAAGTGAGACTTGAAGTTTTAATGAAGCGAACTGCATTTGCACAGATGTAGATCATGTGTTTTTCACAGAACAAGCTTTACTTTATTTCTAGCATGTGTTAGGTCCCTGTGAGTCAACCTAGCGTAGCCTGACAGATGTACCGGCTGCACTTTTAATTATGATGCAGGCCCGAACCCAAACTCATTAAAACATCTTGAATAACAAAGGCTGGATTGTCTGAGATCATTTGTCCCGCAGACAACAAAATGCTGTATTCCAGATGAGCCGATAATTTGGCGTAATAAATGGAAAGCCGGCTGCCTCACACATGGAAGATTTATCACTGATGAGCTCGGTGGTCATTGTTCTTACTCATTGGCTGTAAATTGATGGGTCGTTTCGGAGTTGTAAGAGCCAGATCTTCTGCCCCAGGTCCCTTTGAACAGAACAGATGGAGGACAATTGTCACCAAGCTTTTACTCTGGTGGCGCTCATAATGAATTTCACACATTATTGTATGCTTCATACCATTAGTGTGCTGTAAAGGTGAGGTGTATTTTTTTCTGATGTTAAATACCTACTTCCATCATCTTAATATGTAGAGGCATCTGTAAGTACGCTATTTGTGGGTTAATTCAGAATCCTGTAATAGCACACCTCTTCTCAGCAAGATGCACAGTTGTGATATCATTCAAATGTAGCAGGACAAGTTTTTCATGCTGAAATTTACTACTTATGTTAATTGTTTAGAAAGTACCACTAAAAATAGATTATTTGAGGAATATTAAAGGTGATCTATTATGCCCCTTTTCACAAGATGTAATATAGGTGTCCCCAGAATGTGTCTGTGAAGTTTCAGCTCAAAATACCCCACAGATCATTTATTATAGCTTGTCAAATTTGCCCCTATTTGGGTGTAAGCAAAAACACGCCGTAATTGTGTGTGTCCCTTTAAATGCAAATGAACTGCTTCTCCCATCTCCCTTTTCAGGAGAAGGTGGAGCTTTAACAGCTCGCGCTTCGGTTGCTCAACAACAACAAAGCTGGAGAATCTCACGCAGCCAAAATGACGATTGTCTGTTGCGGTGTTCAGCCTTACATTGTTCAAACTGGAGTCGGACACTGATGGAGAGACTCAGGGAGAAGTTACAACTTTTAGAAACTGCAACTGGACGTTTCTGAATGGTTAGTGGATAAATTTATGTAGTTGCTGTGGAGTTGATTCAACTCATCGACTAGCATGTGCCGTCATGTTAATCTTTTGTGCAAAAACTGTTTGCCAAACAGAGCCATGCACACCAGGCTAATGTTTATGATTGTTATCAAATATGAATGGTCTAATATTTTTTCCTAAATATCGCTTTGACAGAAACGCTTCCTTTTTAGCAATTGAGCTCACCAAGGTCAACTTGCAGGATATCCAAGCTAATGAGACTACAGAAAATAGTGTTCTGTGCTCGTCTGTGCAGCCAACGACAGAACAGTTAACATGCTTCAAACTTTTGCCTTGGCCTTAGAACTAGTATACCGTTTTCGATTGCGAAAACAAAATGGTGGCGCTGTGGGTGGAAACATGCAGATTAAGGGGCGGTAATATTCTACAACACAAGGGGATCGAAATCTTCACTTTACACATTCTACAAAATAACTTTGCAACTATATGTCTAACTACATACCTAACTCTTAGTAGACTGTTAGTAGGTTAGGGTTAGGTTAGGGTTCAGGTTAGAATAAGCTGACATGTAGTTGCAAAGTTACTTATTGTTAATAGCATGAGTGGACCATCGAAATAAAGTGTTACCAACAAAAGTCTTCTGCGTCAGGTCTCAGCGAGCACCTTAAAATTCCCAAACAAACTCTTTCCCATGAGCTTCCCCTTATGTTAGCAGTCGGGTCTGACTGATGTCGTGACTTTCTGTGTTTACCATGTCTTGGTTGGGCTCACACGGCTGGGTGTGAGTCACTATGGTCGATTTAATTTTTTATTGGCTTGTGCATGTCTGTGCGAGTGTTTATTAAAAGGGCAGAGTAGAATAGCTCTGAGCTTCTATAATTCATTAAGCTGGAGTCCTCAGTGAGCAGTCCATTTCCATATGAGCTGGTTCAGACGAGAGACGTGCATGGAGAGAAGAACTAGATCCCTGTTCATGTGTCCTACTCTCTCATATACTGTCACATAAACCCTGCTTTACAAGTGGTCGTACCCACAAATCCCTGTGCTCAGGATGTTCATGATAAGAGCTGTGACAGGAAGGATAATGAGAAGGGAGCGATGGAACGAAGAAGATGATACGAGATGGTAAAGGAAAAAAAGGGTGGAAAGGACAAGGAGGGGGAGATTATATGTGTGTGACTTTTCACCGCAGCCGTTGAGAATCGTCTCTCTTTCAGTTCATGATTGTGAATGTGAACCGAATGGTCTGTACCCTGTAGGATGATGAAGTAGAATTTCAGTTGGAAGGGTGAGTTTACTGAGTTTCAATTCAACACGGTCACATAATAGAGGAATTTCATTAGTTCAACACAAACACACAATGGGCAAGAACAGAAAACTTTTTAGGTGATTTTATTTATTTATTTATTTAGACTATAGAAATTTCTCTACCAACATTGTTAATGATAACATATTTATGGGAAATCCATACCAAAAATATATTATATATTATAAAATATTATTATGTATTTAATGTTCAATGTATTTTAAAATTTCTTTCATCTACTGAACACAAAATAAGATATTTTGAAGAATGTCGGTTACCAAGCAGTTGATGGACTCCTGACTTTCATAGTATTTTTTTCCTATTATGGAAGTCAGTGGGTGCCGTCAACTGTTTGATTACCAATATTCTTCAAAATATCTTCTTTTGTGTTCAGCAGAAGAAAGAAATTCATACAGGTTTGGAACAACTTGAGGGTGAGTAAATGAAGACAGGATTTTAAACTATCCCTTAAAGTAAAGTGTTACCATTAATTTTAGGTAAAATGTATTAAAAAACTACATTTACCACAGCTATGAATATCTTTGAATGATATCTTTGAATTTTTATTCCATTTTATTTCTGGATTGCAATCTTGCATCCTGTTTGCCACCTCAGTTGAAATGCATTTCACCGAAGAAAGAAAATGATATGGTTAGGATTGAACAACATGAAGGTGAGTAAAAGGTGACAGAATTTTCCCAGAACTGTCCCTTTTATTCTCAGGTAATTTACTCTTGATCCCAACTGCAGAAAGCCTCTGTAATTGAATCCCTAAACTCCCAGGCATATCTCACTTACCAAGACTTGACTCATGCTGTAGAAATGGCACATCCTCCTCTAAACTTTCAGAGACTGGCCAAACTAACTTTGCTAACTAACTGTCCACATTCAATCCAAGTTCTGAGACAGCCAACAGCAATAATCCATCAAATCAGTTGGAAATTCTGGGACAGCTGCCTTCTGAATGCTGTTTGCATTTTCTTACATCATTACCTGTCTGACACACACACACACACACACACACACATATACACAAGCACAAATCATGACTGACTGTGTCCCTCTTTCATCTTTATTTCTGGAAAATATTGTCTCTGGCGTTCACCCAAAAAATGAAAATTCTGTCATCATGTCGTTCCAAACCTGTATGACTTTCTTTCTACTGTAAAACACACAAACACTAAAAATTTTATACATTGTAAATGTAAACGTATTATGGATCATATTTTATGATACTTTAAAGTTGGCATGAAATAGAAGTTGCGATAGTCTTTTCTTCCCTATTGTGACTTATATCCGAGTGCAAAGCCCTGCACATGACATGCAGGGGAAAAAAAGTAAATATGTGCAGTAATTGTACAATTTACTATTTTGTTCCCTCGATTTATAAACCATGTGCACGATTTAATATTTTGTTCCCTTCGATTTGCTAAATCATGCACATGATTTACTATTTTGTTCCCTCGATTTGCTAAACGTGTGCATGATTTACTATTTCGTTCCCTCAATTTGCTAAATCGTGCACACGATTTATTATTTTGTTTCCTCGATATGCTAAAACATGCGCACAATTTACTATTTCGTTCCCTCGATTTGCTAAATCGTGCACACGATTTATTATTTAGTTTCCTCGATTTGCTAAAACATGTGCACGATTTACTATTTTGTTCCCTCGATTTGCTAAATCGTGTGCAAGATTTACTATTTCGTTCCCTCAATTTGCTAAATCGTGTGCATGATTTACTATTTCGTTCCCTCAATTTGCTAAATCGTGTGCATGATTTACTATTTCGTTCCCTCAATTTGCTAAATCGTGTGCATGATTTACTATTTCGTTCCCTCAATTTGCTAAATCGTGCACACGATTTATTATTTTGTTTCCTTGATATGCTAAAACATGCGCACGATTTACTATTTCGTTCCCTCGATTTGCTAAATCATGCACACGATTTATTATTTCGTTCCCTCGATTTGCTAAATCATGTGCACGATTTACTATTTTGTTCCCTCTATTTGCTAAATCATGTGCACGATTTACTATTTTGTTCCCTCTATTTGCTAAATCATGTGCACGATTTACTATTTCGTTCCCTCGATTTGCTAAATCGTGTGGTTGTGGTTTGCTATTGGTCGGTCTTGTGTCATCAGAGAAGAGAAGAGATGTTGCTGCAAGAGGGAGGGGAACTTATTTTGATTAAAGATTATGAGGGCACATGAATAAAAAAATGTTGTGCATGGATAAATCATTTATAATAAATAGTGCAATATTCCATAAAAAATCAAGAATTGCCAGTTTTGATTTAATGGTGCTTTCTTGTCATTTTATAGTCTTCATTTACTTTCATTATACTGAAAAGTGTGTTCAGAATATTTTCAGAAACTTTTTGTGTTCCACATAAGAAAGAAAGTCATGTTTGGAAATTATGACATTTATGTTTTTGGGTGAGTTATTCCTTTAACTAATATGCGCCCTCAAGCAGAAGAGGTGTAAAATAAAGAAAAAAGGTGAGTGGGTGGAAAGAAGGTATCTTCATCTATGACTAAGTTGGCATGCACTTACACACTTCTTTAATTGCATGAAGATTAATGCCACACAGCATCACGTTGCCTTTCAGTCCTTCGCTTTAGCAGCGTTGCGTGTGCCTAATTAAAAACAACACGGTAACATGGAACAGACTCAGCTGGGAAAGAAAAGGAATCGTATTGTCAGAGTCTCTCAGGGAATAGCGAACAAATTAGCAGATGGCATGCAGAAATAGTTGTAGTGATGCGCCTGGGAGGGCTGACAGAGAAGGTGGAGAGCCAGAAGACGAAACTGCCAGCATATGTCATATATAGAGCTCATACACAGCAGGGCTGTCAAACAGCATGATACGTGCGAGAAAGACCCGATTCCTCATGATGGTGAAGTGCTGTTAGCTTCATTTCTGAAAGACAAAAGGCTTTATAACTCACCTACCCCTATAATATACACTTGCTGTGGGTGATAGCTCAACGAAGTGATGTCACATCAGTGAGACCCATATGCTTTAATCCAGAGTTTTTGGCCCTGTTTATACCTGGTATTGAGATGCGTTTTGGTCGATCGGATGACAAGTGGACGGTGCTAAATACAGGTGTAAACAGGGTCTAAAACGCTTTGAGCTTATCCACTTTTGACCACTTCCAGAGGTAGTTGAAAACACATTGGACTAGATTGCTTTCATAGTGTAAACGCTTATGTGGTTGAATGCATTCGAACAGCTGCTAAAGACCGCCTACTCTCCGTCTACTGACCTAATGTGTAAACATTATGGAAAGTGTGCTAGCCAGACGGGATTTAATCTTTGTCTGCTGAAGACCCAAGTTTGGTTTGAAGACAAAAAACTTACCAAGCACAATGTTCTCTCACCATTCCTGGTTTCTAACACACACTCACCGTGTTCAGCTGGTCTTGCAGCTGTCAGAGCAAAAACTAAAGCTGCTGCTCTCCATATGTTTTTCCGTTGACTCCGATGCATTCATATGTAAATTGCATGAGCTAATTTTGTCTATTAAATCGAAAGATCTGAAAAAGCCCATACATTTATCCGCCCATAGACCCTCCCCTCGAAGAAATCAGGACAGAAGTGGTCGAAAGTGGACAAAAGAGACGGATTAAAATACCAGGTGTAAACAGGAATGTGTCTCCATCATCTATTTGTGATACGATTGCCAAAAAAAATCTTAATACCAGGAGTAAACAGGGCCTTTGAGAGAGGGACTTCAGTACACCACAGATTGAAGACAGAGTTCTGTTTTCAGAAATTTTTTTAGACACAATATTCACTATTGAAAAAAAAAAAAACTTTTATTTTGTCAGACTAAGTTCTTCTTTTTCATTTTAGTAGTTCATTAATTGAGTGATATGTAGAACAAATTGAGATTTGGCCACTAAAGTGCCTTTATTATGCTTTTTCAAATATTACTTTTCATGTAGTGTGTACGTGTAATATATCTGTTTGTGAATGTAAAAGGTCTGCAAAGTGGCAAAGATCAAAGTTCATGACAAATGGAGTTATTGTCTCCCAAAAGAAAGAACTGGTTCTAGACTACCTGAAACAAGTCGTCAGTAATTCCAGTCTTACTTCCTGATTGAACCTACGCAACTTTGTAACAAATTTGCATAATGCCCGCCTATGGTCTTTGTTGGCTGCCCGTGAACAACGTCTACATTGACCTGCCCTCAAATACTTTAGTTAAAAATGTCCTGTTCAATTCGTGCTCTGGCCCGAATTGATCTTGCAAAACCGACTCCATTGTTTGTATCACTGTGCTGAGGAAGCCTCTGGTGATGAAAATCAGATATGGTAAGATTGGTAGACCAATCACAACAGACTGGGCCATCTGACCAATCAGAGCAGAGTAGGCTCTGGGAAAGGAGGGGTTTAGAGACACCGAATCTTTGAACGGTCCGTTTCAGACACTGTTAGAAAAGAGGTGATGCTGCAATGTATATTATGAGAAAATTAAAGTGTTTTTAGGCCTTGCATGTAAACATATTATAGGAGACATCCAAAACTAAATTAGGAACCTTTAAAAAAGGACATAGGGGCACTTTGAGAAAAAGATTGCTTTCAGTAATAGTCTAGTCTTGCATAACCATTTACAGAATATACTATAATATGATGATGTTTTTATAATGTTTAGTCAGTTCTCATAAAGTTATTAAGTGAAACAACATTCACAAAATGTTTGCTATATTTTAGAGAAAAAAGACTAAACATTCTTCAGTAAAAACCTGTCAATTGGTTACCTGTGAATTACTTTACAGTATACAGTGAAAAATTGTAAATACTATTGAGTATTGTAAAATGAATTTCTATAATGAAATTCTAATCATGTCTATTGGTAATTAGTTAAATCAACCCAAATTAGTAAGTTTACACAAAATACAGACAACATCAATTTCATTACACAAGTTTGAGAGACAACATTTCCTTGAAATTTACTCTGAGCTTTCTCAAAAACTACACCCTTTAAAAAGTATATTTCTATTAATTGTGTTTGATTTTAACCACTTAAAATGTTAATTGCATTCATTTTTTGATGGTAAAATACTACATAAAGTAAGATGGATTTGTGACAACATGCAGTTGAAAATTAATATTTTTCAGAGACAGAAGTTATTTTGATAAAATATTACAAAAGTAAAACTTTTTTTGGTATAGCGTGCACAGATGAATCATACAGAATAAAACCGGAAGCATGTATTAAAAAAGAAAGGTCGAGTAATTTTGAGATTTTTACAGTGTTAAGTCTAATCTGGAGATGCTTCCACCGTTTGATAGAAGGTCAATGAGATGTGAAGTTCTGTGGTTTCTCAATCTGTTGTTTGTCGCTTGTTGAAAGGTGTTCATTTTCTTTTTGAATCCCACGCTGCTGAAGAATATGTGATAACTGACACTCTCCGTTCTCTCTGTGTCTGGTTAAAGGTATGATCCGTCATCAGTAGGAGTCAGAGAAATTCAGCCTTTCATAGGCTCTGACACTTCAACATGAAGCATTGAAAAACTGGAATGTGTGATGGCACTCACCTGCAAACATGCCTCTTCCATCTTTGTAGGTAATTGAGTTTTGATCCGTATGTCTGTCTTTATTTGGCTCTGTTATACTGTCAGTATCTTTCAAAGAGCTGTCTGTTCTTCCTGGTGTACGCTCTCATCAGCATGATGGGCACACAGCAGGAGGGGTTGAGCAAATGCACCTTATAAGATGTCTAAACCGACAACACAAAGATATGCTTGAGTGACAAATGAGAAGGATTGCACATGTATTTCCCACTGTATGTTCTGTCGTGATTTACTTTTTTTCTTCTTTGTATTGACACACATCAGACACAGTTTGATATCAGTACTAAGTGGAAAATAGTTTCTTTTTTTGACACTTATTATTTTAAATTATTATTATTTTATGTTACTAAATTTCTTCAATTATCATGAGTGAATATCATGACACTTCAATATATGTAAGGAATATCGTGTCCACATTAGAACTAATAACAGAGGCTTGAGCCATTGATAGCTGACTAATGCAGTTATTAATGCAGTTATTAGAGAGAGAGAGACAGAGAGAGTGAATTACCTGAGTCTTTGCATTTCTCAGCAGTATTTGTCAGCAGTGTCTCTACTAATAGCGAAACTGTAAGTTTATCTGCTTCAAGAACAGCGCCGTTATTACCTCGCTAGTGAGAAATGTCATGTAGCTTTTAAAGGGGTCCTTGATTATGATTTCACTTTGCATTGAACTGAGCATTGTAACTTTGCAGATGTTGTTTATGCTCAAACAGCAACACACTTATGAGAGTAAAAAAGTTTTTACTGTGTCACTATTGCTTTGTTACAGATCGTTTGATATGTATGGATTATGTGTACATGTCTAACCAAAATCACCAGTGACCAGTGATTTCTGATATGTCATAATTCATGTACAGTGCTCAGCGTAAATGAGTAGACCCCCTTTGAAAAGTAACATTTTAAACAATATCTCAGTGAACACAAAAACAATTTCCAAAATTCTGACAAGACTAAGTTTAATATAACATCTGTTTAATTTATAACATGAAAGTAAGGTTAATAATATAACTTAGATTACACATTTTTCAGTTTTACTCAAATTAGGGTGATGCAAAAATGAGTACACCCCACAACAAAAACTACTACATCTAGTACTTTGTATGGCCTCCATGATTTTTAATGACAGCACCAAGTCTTCTAGGCATGGAATGAACAAGTTGGCGACATTTTGCAACATCTATCTTTTTCCATTTTTCAAGAATAACCTCTTTTAGAGACTGGATGCTGAATTGAGAGTGACTCAACTTGTCTCTTCAGAAATCCAACAGTGGCCTTAGATGTGTGTTTAGGATCATTGTCATGTTGGAAAAGTGCATGACGACCAAGGGCACAGAGTGATGGTAGAATCTTCTCTTTCAATATAGAGCAATACATCTGTGAATTCATGATGGCATCAATGAAATGCAGCTCCCCGACACCAGCAGCACTCATGCAGCCCCACATAAGGATACTGCCACCACCATGTTTCACTGTAGGCACCATGCATTTTTCTTTGTATTCCTCATCTTTGCGACGCCATACAGTTTTGAAGCCATCAGTTCCAAAAACATTTATCTTGGTCTCATCACTCCAGAGTATAGAGTCCCAGTAGTCTTCATCTTTGTCAGCATGGGCCCTGGCAAACTCTAGGTGGGCTTTTTTGTGCCTGGGCTTTAGGAGAGGCTTCTTTCGTGGACGGCACCCATGCATGCCATTCCTCTACAGTGTACGCCGTATTGTGTCATGGGAAATAGTCACCCCAGTTTGGCTTTCTACTTCTTTAGATAACTGCAGTGAACTTGCATGCCGATTTTCTTCAACCTTTCTCAATAGAAGACGCTCCTGTCAAGGTGTTAACTTCCGTGGACAACCTGGACGTCTCTGTGTGAGAGTTGCAGTTCCATCTTTTTTAAATTTTTGTACCACTTTTGCTACAGTATTCTGACTGATAAGTAAAGCTTTGCTGATCTTCTGGTAGCCTTCACCTTTCTGGTGTAAAGAAATGATTTTCTTTCTCAGGTCTTGTGACATTTCTCTTTAATGTGCTGACAGCATGAAATGGGAAGGGGTTTTAACACCCTTTTATAGTCAACTGTCTGCTGGACACCTGTGAATAAATGAATAATTAGACTCACCTGTGGTTGAATTCTTGTTAAATTAGACATTTGTAGTCTAAAATTTAGCTTTGCTCCAGATACTTTCAGTGGGGTGTACTCATTTTTGCATCACCCTAATTTAAGTAAAACTGACAATTTTGTTCTCTAAGTTATAATATTAACCTTACTTTCATGTTATAAGTTAAACAGATGTTATATAAAACTTAGTCTTGTCAACATTTTGGAAATTGTTTTTGTGTTCATTGAGATAATGTTTAAAAAGGGGGTGTACTCATTTACGCTGAGCACTGTAGGTCTACAGTCAGATGTTTTTGTCTCAATATCAGTAACTCAAACCAGTGACTAAACAGTCAACTTCACATTGCTTCTAAGGATACGCTCCTCGCAATTCGCCCACCCATCACACCATAACTGTTTTCGGAACCGGGCTGAAAAAAAACAACACCACTTTTTGCCTGGAAGACGTATCGTTTCAAACATAATATCGAGACAATTTTGTTATCGCGATACCACGATATTGATAATATCGTTACATACCTACAATGCAACCTTTCCTGTCATGATCTAAATGTAATGCTATAATCAACACTTTTCACGATTAGTAAACCTTGAGAACTGTAATAGTAAAAACGTGCTAAAAAGTTTGAGAGAATTCCACATGTAATACTTAGCTATTTCCATATGCAAAGATGTTAGCCAATTACAGCAGTGGGCGTTTACACTGAAGTCTCACAGCAGACACGCCCTTAAAACAGGGCGTTCAAATCACAGGGCTAAAATCAGCATAGGAAAAATGCCTTTTATTTTTAAATTATGACAATTTTTGATGTAAAAAATCATACTAACATTATAAGTGCATCCCAGGAAACATTATAAAATAATAAAATAATGCAGTTTATGACCCCTTTAAGTTGCTAAACTATTTTTGTCCTGACTGTATGTGTGGGTATATTAGTAAAATATTTCATGGCTAGAAAAGGCTTTTAGCCAGTCAGATTCGAGAACCAGAACTGTTATATTACATTATATAGTTAAATATATCTTCTTTTTTTTTTGGACCTGGGCAGGTTTTGTGCAATTCAGAAATGCATCTGTTATGAGTGACATTAGATCCTCATTGAGTTCCACCCACCACACCAGGAGAAGCCAGGAATTGATTTATCTGCTCATCAACACACTAATACTATTAAATATTATCGAAGCATGACAGTATACCTAGTGGCACTGTCTGCTGTCATCCTGTAGTGCTAACGGGGGACCGGAAAACAGACGTCTGCACTAAATTGCTCTGTTATATAACATCTGGAGCACAATCAAGTAAGCTGCCTCTTGAAAGGCCTCCAACAAACTTCGGTCAAGGACAGCAGTGTACTTCAAGGTCAAGTGTTCTGTCAGTATTTGGTTGGATTTCAGTGTGAACATCAGCCTGCTGTTCCTTCACACTTAATATTTATCTCTAAAACTATTTCTCATCCTTAGAATTAGAAATAGTTTATGAATTTGAACAAATCTCATCTGTAAGTATAAAACTTTGGCTCATCAGGTACCGTTTGTTTTACGGACTTGAATGAAATTGCACAACTTGTTCAGGACATGTATGCTATTATTTTTCTAACCAATCTGAAACCAAACTTTTTTTGCATGTAGCTTATTACTTAGACAACAAACTTACCGTTAAGTTACAAGACTGTTACAAGTGTCAGACACGTTTTGATGAGGCTTGCAATAGATATTGTGTATATTTGACACTTGTTTTTTGTTAAAGCAAGGCATTACTCATCTAAAGAAGCAGTTTTAAGGGCAGCCCAGAGAGTCCCTTTTATTCAAATCTCAGAAACAAATGAAGGGAAATATATTATCTCTGGTCATGCATATGGTAAACAACTTACAGGATTTATTCTTTCAAATTTTAATGGAAAATTCCATTGATGTTCCAAACCCATATGCTGTCTATGAAACATTAAAGAAGATGTTTTGCTTTTCTTTACACAGCTGTTTTGCATACAATGACAGTTCATACCACCAGAGCTGTCAAGCTCCAAAAACATCATAAAAGACTAAATACACAACATCTTTCTGTGAGGAACAAACTGAAATTCAAGTCATTTTGGTAATTTTGGGATGTATGGGATTTATTGTTGCCTAGCAACTAGCGGTTACATTTGCAATATTCAAAACGTCTAGAGTCTAAAAACAAACTAGAGGGTTCGTCTTCTCATGGGGATCTGAATTGCCTCAAGGATCATGAGATTTTTTTTTACATGTCATGCAAGAATTTAAATAGTCTAGTCAGTTTTATTTATAAAGCACTTTTCACAATGTACGATGTTTCCTGGCAGCTTTACAGTAGAAATATTGCAGTAATAATGTCTTCCATTAGGTCTTCATTTAGTAGGGCTATTTAAAGTTTGATTCAAAATTATGCCTTAATATATTTGTGGTATTTGTTAAAGGCACACTATGTAAATTTTCGCTGCTAGAGGTAGCTTATTCAAAACATGGGAGGTGTTGTCTTCACGTCTACAGCCGGTGGAAAAGAATCGGTATGGGACTCGGGCAGAAATCATGTTCACGGATGAGATTATTAACGTTACTGTAGTATGAAGCAGAGCATGAGTGTTGTGCGAGCAGAAATTAGGCCGTTGGAGCAATAGCTAATGAGAGACGAGCGCGACGCATCTCGAGAGCAGCAGAACTTTTACTATGCCGCAGACGCAGCTTCCGCTTCTGCTTATTTGGGGTAATTTTATCACATTCAATACATTTGTGTTTTAAAAGTTGTTGTAGTGTGTGACGAGCAGGGCGGGCGAGAGCCGTGAGGGAACGGCGCGAGGCCGGTGACGCGAGGGTTAACGAGCTCCACCTGTGAGGCGCACCGGCCTCGAGTCTCTCACGGAGGAGCTCCGGAAGCATAAAAGGAGGAGCGACGATAGTGAAGGACGAGAGAGGACCAGGCCTGGACTTTAGTTTGTTTTATTATGTTTGTGTGGCCGGCAGACGTCCGCGAGGGTCTGCCGGCATTACTTTCCTTTTGTGTAGTGGTAGGTGGGCGGGCACAGCTCGAGGTTCCAGGGCTTCCGGTCGAACCTCCCGGTCAATCCAGCTCCGGAACCTCTCGCGGTCCTCCTGCTGGGCTTGAACAACGACTTGGAAGCACCTCTCTTGATCCTGTCTCAAGTCCAGCAGGGCCTGGTGTTGTTCTTGTTGCATGACCGCGAGGGAGGTGATAATCTCCGCAAATGGCGATCCGGAGGACGATTGCATGGCGGCGGCTTCCGTCTTCCTTCCCGGGTTTCGGCACCAGTGTAGCAAAGTTCAGTATTCAGGAAGGAAGAGGACAGGGTCGGCTTGACTACTGACTGCTTTTTATTTGCACTAATTCTCACAATTCAAAACAAAAGGGGTGCAGACAGGCACAAAGCGGTCAAAAATCATTCAGAAGTCTCTCACTCGTAGATCACCAGCGGGGCAGCAGTCAGTAGTCCGTCTCTCTCTCCCCCACTCCTGTTTCTCCTGGTGTTATATACTCTCTCCACACCAATTACTGAAACAAGAGACAGGTGTTCGTCATTTGCATTTAACCCACTCACTCACCGTTCGTCTCCTGACTCTCTCTCCCGCTGCCGACTCCGCTGAACCACGCCCCCCTCGCCACATAGTGCTACTCTGCATTCGCTCGGCAGCTACTATTGAGACACTTGTTGCACACTGCAGTAAGCCAGATCGATATTAGGCATGGTAAAATATGGTACTCGCGGTAAATCAAGAAAACGAGATTTAAACAATAAGACTTACTGTGTTGAGCTATATAACATGATTAGTTTTCTATCGATGCATGTATCCAAACAGTTGCTCACCTGTCTAATAAAACACAATATATTACAGTGTCTTTGGTGTTTCCACGGTTTTTACAAAATAAAACCGGAAACCGAGGGTAACGCAGGTATGATGTCATTTATAGGCGACGCACGGACACGGTCCGTGTCCTGGTTAAAATTGCTTGTTTCTCTGGATTTAAACATTCTTGGAAACATTTGGGATAATGTAAGTACACAAGTCAAGAAAATATATAACACTGTTCTAGTGGTTTTTGAATATTTTAATCCAAAAATCCTACATATTGTGCCTTTAGGTTGGCGTGGGCGTCTTGCATGGGCACTCGAGCACCCACGGAAAAACACGAGATTCATCTGCTTCTTTACAACAGTTTTCAGTTCCAGCTGAATTGCTGTTTTATATATTTTTATGGTAATTTTAATTGTAGTTAATTACATATTCAAAGAGGCAAGCAAATTTGCTCCAGGCATGGCATTGTGCCCCAGCGTGCCTTGCACCTGACTTGACGTTTGCCCTTGGTTTTTACCATGACCTTCACTTTGTCCTTTGCTTTTGTTGTGCAACTGTGCATTTAAACATCCCTGTCAGACAGTGCAGTGGGATTCAGTGCTATCTCAGGGGAACAGGGGTCATTTCTCTCTTGTTTCTTCTCTTTGGCTGTCAGGGAGGGCCCTCTATTATGGCTGTGTGAAATGGCTGTATAGAGGGGCGGACAGCATTCGCAGGGCAGTGTGTTGTTTGTTTAAAGGCTGAGGCAGAGGCTGACCCAGCAGAAAGGAGCTCTTGTATGCCAGAGACACAGGATGCCAAAGCTCACCTTCCTCTTTCCTGCCATTCCCCCTTAGGGGCTTTGCCAATGCAAATGTGCACCTCCAGCCTGGAGCTGAATGAATACACTCACAATAAATGACTTCAGTTCAGTCCATTTAGCTCTGTTTTTTGAACCTAGTGAGCTTGCTGTTATCCTTCTAAGGCAGCATGTTAACTGAAATGAACCCTCATAAGTGACTTATTTTGGAACATTCACTGTGAATGCAGGCATTTTCTGTGTTCACTGTATTTCTTATTGAAACAGGAGGTTTGGATTGGGACCTATCAAAAATCTGTTAAAATTATTTGCTACAACGTGTCCAACGTTTTTCTGGAAGAGACTACAAATTCAAAACATTTTGAAAAATGTTCAAAGATTTTTGAAATATTTTTGAAATAAATCTCTTATGCTCACCAAGTCTGAAATTATCTGATAATAAATACAGTAAAAACAGTAATATTGTAAAATATTTTTACAATTTAAAAGAACTGTTTTCTATTTTAATATATTTTAAAATGTAATTTATTCCTGTGATCAAAGCTGAATTTTCAGCATCATTACTCCAGTCTTCAGTGTCACATGATCCTTCAGAAATCATTCTAATATGCAGATTTGGTGCTCAAGAAACTTCTTATTATCAATGTTGAAAACATATCACAAAATAGAAGTTGTTGTAGTAGTGTTGTTGCCATGCCGTCATTTTATGCCGGACTGCTTCACAAACGAGGGTCAATTCAATGCTGGATTTGCACAAAAGATTAACATGACGGCACATGCTAGTCGATGAGTTGAATCAACTCCACAGCAACAACAAAAATGTATCCACTAACCATTCAGAAACGTCCAGTTGCATTCTAAAAGTTGTAACTTCTTCCTGAGTCTCTCCATCAGTGTCCTACTCCGGTTTGAACAATGTAAGGCTGAACACCGTTACTGACAATCCTCATTTTGGCTGCGTGAGATTCTCCAGCTTTGTTGTTGTTGAGCAACCGAAGTGCGAGCTGTTAAAGCTCCGCCCTCTTTTGGAAAGTGGGCCGGGAGCAGCAGCTCATTTGCATTTAAAGGGACACACACAAAAATGGTGTGTTTTTGCTCACACCCAAATAGGGGCAAATTTGACAAGCTATAATAAATGATCTGTGGGGTATTTTGAGCTGAAACTTAAAAGACACATTCTGGGGACACCAGAGACTTATATTAAATCGTATAGGGGCATTATAGGTCCCCTTTAATTTCTTATTTTTTAAAAAAAAAATCTTACTGAAATTTTGAACGGTAGTATTTGCAAAAAGTTTATTTTATCAAGTTTGTTTGATCAATTTTGTCTTCATGTGGTCTCGAAAGAGATATTTCTACATGAATTTACTTTCATTGATGTAATTCAGTATCAGGCTTATTCAGATCTGTCAGGATCACTATCGTCAAAGATGACTGGCAGGTATGATTGGTGGTATGGTTCTGTTCTGGGCAAAAACTCCCTGCCCATCCATGCAGCCTAGCATAGATAAGAGCAGGGAGAGCAGCTATACACCAAAATCATTAATTTTCTTAATGACAATAATTAATGTAACAACATAATTGAAGAAATGAGTCTGATCAACAGAAATATCAGAAGGGCAAGTTCTGACTGGACAAAGGAGGAGCTGGGGATGGAGGAGGGTAATTAGCTCCTGAGCAATACGATAAAGCTGCTGCTAATACTGAATGGACCATATATATACCAATGCGGTGATAGGCGTCGTATTCCTATAGGTCATTGTGAGTCAGCTGAGTGTCAGCTGATGCGAGCTTGACTAACGTGACCTGCCAGAACTAACGCTACGCTTGATGGCTAACCCTAACCTAACCCTAACTAACCCAAACCCTAACTATTTTTTTTTTAAATATTTATATTTTTCTGTTATAAAATAATACTTTAGGTTAACTGACAAAACATTCTTTTCAGTGTATGCAGGAACGTGTCATGTCAGTACTCTTATAAGCATAAAAGATATTGGCCAAAATAGTTTTTTTCTATTAGGCTGAACTGTTTTCATTGAGTTTCTTTCAATCCATTCTGGCATTGCCTTATTTGTAAAGAATACATATGATATTGTTTTGGAATTTGGCAAAAATTAGGTATCTTAGAAGGAAGTATAAGGTTGCTGCCTACCATTTGAAACCACCTTTATGATGCCTTAATATCGTGTCTAGATTGGCAGCTCACAAGGTTTCAGAACAGCTAAGGTCTGCCTACATATGGAAGGTCAAAACAACACATCTTGCATCTCTGAATTTGCATTTTTATTTCAACTTTGGCAAATCAATGCTGCATCTGAACGTAATATATTATGTGAGATCAATTATTTCCTTCTCTCGCTTTCTTGGTAGAACCCCGAGGTGTGTTCCCCGCCCAGGCGCAAAGAGAGCGTGCCGGCAAGGTTGATTGATAACCTCCCACTCACCGCAGCACTCATCCCTTGCCTGCCCTGCGGTTTTCTCCGCTCCGTGGACTGGACTTCCTCTGGGTAAGACAGAGATCACGGAGGCCCATTAGCAGGCCCCTCACGCAGGTGTCGTCAGAGCCTCATGCTGTGCAGCGGGCTGGATTCACCTTGCCTTTGGAGGAGAGTGCACTAGACAGAGAAACAACAAGGTTAGGAAAGATGCAGGGGAGGTTGAACTGTAAATTAATTTAACCCTGCAAGCATAGATATTGCTGGAGTACTTATTAGAAATCCTATAAGTAATTTGTCAAACAATAGCAATACTGTTTTTTTCCAATATTTTATTCAACCCTAACCCCCCATCCACACACACACTACATCTTTCCTAGAAAAAACGGCAAATCTCTTTTTTATTAAATCTTACACTATACACTGTATTACTCATTATATTTTATTGTATATTACAAAAGTTTGGAATTATTAAGATTTTTTTATGTTTTTGAAAGAAGTCTCTTATGCTCACTCAAAAATACTAATGAAAAAAAATCAAATACTATTATTTTAATGTATTTAAACTATTACTATTTGAATATATTTTAAAATGTAATTTATTCCTGTGATGCAAAGCTGAATTTTCAGCATCATTACTCCAGTCTCAGTTTATATCTCACAATTCTGACTTTTTTTCTCAGAATTGCATGATGTAAACTTGCAATTGCTAGTTATAAAGTCAGAATTGTGAGATATAAACTCGCAATTCTGAGAAAATTATTTTTTTTCCCTCTCAGAATTGGACTTTTTAAATCGCAATTGTGAGTTTATATCTCACAATTCTGTGAAAAAATGTCAGAATTGTGAGATATAAACTAGATAGATAGATCTTGCCGCAGAATGTTGAGATACTTCTCATTCATTGTGGCTTGTCATTGATTTATGGCAGCACTGCTAATTAACAATATTTTGTAAAGGCTCTAGCTCAGTGTTGTGCAATTTTAGACCTAAATTGGGTTTCTTATAATGCGATATAGCACAATTAAAATATCCATTAAAATTTTATTGCACAAAAGAAGTATTTCAGATCCGTACCCCATGATATAATGATAAACACAAAGAAAATGGGTAACACGATGTTGCCTGTGGCTCTTATTGAATCTCTAAATAGAAATAAAGCCACATAGCAGGCAGATCTTTACTCTTGCTGCAATTAAGACCTGTATCGATCTCCTCCCTATTACATTAAAACCATGCAGGGCTATAATTTAATCCATTTCAAGTTAATGTCCCTAAGAACACACCGTACAAAATCGTCAACATGACTAATTGTACTATGCATCACAAATAAACCACAGAGGCCCTATCATCCCAGCAGCTGATTACTGCAGGCTGATAGATGAACTGACCTTGTATAACAGAGATCCTTTTTACGGATTCTGCTTTAAAACTCTTGTTGCAGACTCAGTTAGCAGACCAAAAACTCATCGTAAAAGAATGAAATTTACCCTTTTCTCAGAGTGGAAGCTCAGACATGGGTCTCAAAAAGGCTTATCAGAACAGAAGAGGTGAAAATAAAGAAGGGATTATGGGTGCTTAGGTCTTCACTATGGATGGGAGTTGAATTCAACTAAGTCTGATTCCAATTCCATTTAGAGATCGTATGAAAGCTCTTGACGAGTGCGGTTTTCTGTATTGACAAAATTCAGTGTTAAAATTAACTTGTTTTATTAAGTAGCAATTGGAATTGATTTACCACAAGGAATTTTTGTCTAACCATATGAAAAACAAAGTATTCTACGCATTTATGTTAAATCTCAGCCTGACAGTTATGGCTGTAAACTGAAAAATTAAATGTACAAGATATTTTACATTACATTTTAAATGTGCTCTCTGCTTTACATTACACAAATGACTGCTGAAAATTCAGCTTTGCATCACAGGAATAAATGACTATTTAATATATAGAACACAGTTATTTTAAAGGTGTCATGAATTGAGAAATGGACTTTTCCTTTAGCTTTTGCTATATAAGAGGTCATCGTACTATAAGAATATCCTGCAAGTTTCAGAACTAAAAACTTTACGATATGGACTCGACAGTAATGCGACAACATGTAAGTAACTGAGTTAATTCTAATGCCTGATCTGATATGTAGTGATTCATGTACAGTCAGATGTTCTTTGTCTATGTCAGTAAATCAAACCATTGACTAAACAGTCAACTTCACATTGTTTCTCTTGGTAGGATGAAAATAATCTGTTCTTTAAATGGTGATTAAATTATATGTAGAAAGCGATCAAAGAACGCTCCCTTTACGATCGCTGGAGCTGTCGATCAAACAGCACGCTGGAGCTGTCAATCAAACGGCGCGAGTTTATCAGTGACTGAGTTCTTGACTCGTGCCAAAACTCCCATTTTATTTAACGAATCTCTTAGTTACTTAGAGTTTGCACTGTTAGTTATGATGAAAGCATTCGTTAGTGTGTAGAAATTAAGTTGCAATGACGAGATCAACAACGTGTCTGTGATCTGCTACAATGTTCATCACTGCAACCTTTCATGCCACGATCTAAATATAATGCCATGGATCTAAATGTAATACTATAATCAACAATTTTCATGATTAGTTAACCTTGGGAGCTGTAATAGTAAAAATGTGCTAAAAGTTTTCGAGAGAGTAATACCTAGCGATTTCATATGCAAAGATGTTAGCCAATCACAGCAGTGGGCGTTTACACTGAAGTCTCACAGCAGACACGCCCCTTAAAACAGAGTGTTCAAATAAGAGGGCTAAAATCAGGGTAGGATGTGTTTTATTTCTAAATTATGAAAATTTTTGATGTAAAAGCATACTAACATTATAAGTGCATCCCAGGAAACATTACAAAACAAAAATTTTGATCAAATAAATGCTACCTTTGTGAGCATAAGAGACTTCTTTCAGAAACATTAAAGTATCATCAGTATATGGAGGTTAAAGCAAATGGTTGAGGTTCACTGCAAATCTGTGTGAAGCCTTTTGCAGTTATCTAAGGCCAATGCATTAATGAAGCAAAACATAATAGAACTGATATTGAAATTCATATCTTGTGTCATGGAACGGATTAAGGAAAAGGTCATTGCTTTGATAAGAAAGAATAAAAGCTATCAAAGTCACATTCATCTTAACATAATCATTGCAGGGAGGGTCAACAATGAGGCCAAGCACTCCAGATAAAAACACTCTATAGAGATAAAAACTCTTTTAAATAAAAAAGTTCTAAGAGACACATGAAAGACAAATGTAATAAATAAATAATATTTATGCAACTAGATTTTTTGCATTTTTAAAAGAAAATTAGTGGTGCTTTTCCAGTGCAAAACTTGCTAAGCTGTGTATGCTTGCTTTGCCATTGCTAGGGTGTTCTGGGTGGTTGCTAAGTGGTTGCTCTTTGACCCAAGTCAAAAAACTCCAGACCATATTCTGGTCTACAGTTCATAGTCCTCTTTCAGTGTAAGTCGCTCATGTTATAGCCTGTCAGGCTAAAATCGTTCGCTTAGAAAAGTAATCGCATCTCTCACCAACAAGCCACATGATTTGAGGTGTCATTCATGTTTGTAGTGCAAACGGTGCAGAATAAGGGGCGCAGCAAGTCAGATATATAAGATAAAACCACATAAGTGCTCTTAGAATCCTCCGGATAGATCTGTCAAAGATTCAATGTGCAGCACAAGTGTGATTGTTGGCTTTAAATGCATCAAAATATGATCTGAAATGCCATTTCGAATGATTCCAAGTATATGTTTTTGAGCTGCTGTATTTAGTGTTTAGTACACACAGATCCAAAACAATCTCATGGAGATTTCAAGTCTCCACTTACCAAAGGAGATTCGCCGTATCACAGCCTGTGCGGTAAGCTATTGTCATTTGAGTTTGTAAAAGAAAAAGAAAAAAATCGAATATCATGGCCAAATTAAAGCATTTAATGGAGAGTTTTACATTTGGCAAAATAAGAGAAGGATATCTGCTGGGATAAAGCCACAACAGTTTAAATGCTCTAACTTTGATACTTCTTTAAATAGCTAATACAGTTTTTGGCAAATGTATCCTGTAAACACAATTAACATGTTTTGACAAACAGTCTAACCTAGATGACATTTTCAAACAACATGGCAGTTTGCAAAGAATGTGTTAATGGGAAGAACTGTTCAAAACAGTCCATTAAGGAAGAAAATAGCTTGAAATGGAAAATTACTGCTTTATGATCCCGTGTCAGCAACTAAAGGAGTACAATACAGATTTTATTTATTTATTTTTTAAATTGCATGTCTTCTTAAAGTAAATAAATTATCTATCTATCTATCTATTAGGGATGCAACGGTTCAGATTACTCACAGTTCGGTTTGTATCGCAGGTTTTAGGCTCACGGTTTCGGTACGGTTCGGTATGTGCTATGTTCAGGTAAAAAATTACTACTGTTAAATAAAAATAAAGAAAATAAGAACAAATAATCACAAATAAATACGGTAAAGCAAAGATACAAATAAATAAAGCTTTTCAGGTTTTTCATGTATCCAGTTTTCAGGTACAGAAATTGAATAAAGTAGCTAATAAAATGTAAAACAACTTGCATGTAATCTTCACTGTATAAATTAAATAAAGATCAATCATTATTAATTATTAAGTTACTATTCAGTCATGTGCAATGAGTGATTTCCTTGTCTTTTGTTGTTTGATTAACATTAAAAACACATAGACAGCAGGAATGCAAGGGCTGCTGTCTCTTTAAGACATAATACACGGATCAGTACACTGATACTGAACACAAGCGTTCTTTCTCGAGTGTACAAGTTCATAACCGACTATGATTGCTAGGATACTCGCCAAGACGAGCATGTTGACGTAATTTTGTGTGAATTTGTCCGGTCAAGCACAAGATTTGAAAGAGACCTCAATATTTGCGCACTGTACACGCGCCTCCGCGTGCACAAATTGTAAGTTCTCTTTCGCGCCTTGCACTCGAATGTTAAAATTGGCAAGGCTTAAATGAGTTTATTATACTATTGATTAGTTTAAATGCAGGTAGAAAAGTGTGCTGTTCAGGTCTCACCTGCGCTCGCGCGCTATCAACACCCGGGTGATGACGGCGTAAATGACTGGTCAGATAGAGCACACGACATTCGCATTGAACAAAGTGTAGGGGAAGCCAGAATGCGTATCCATCGACAGAAACATACATTAGCCTAACTCTGTTTGTCTGTTTTATTTATTTTCTACAAACCGTATTATAGATGCGTATGCGTCGTCAGATATGAGATGAACCACGGTGCAACTGCGTGCCGAACTGAGTGTGCAGTACGGTACGGTTCGATTTTTTACCGAGAACCGTTTCACCCCTACTATCTATCTATCTATCTATCTATCTATCTATCTGAGCTAAGTGATTAACCTTTGATTGAGGTTAATTCTCAACTATATTCTCATTTGAGTCTTTCAGGGGAGTTGATAACTGATGAAACATCACTTTACTCACAGTCAGGCTGAAGCTTCTCATTACTCAGTGAATATGGATTCTGTTAATTAATTTCTCTCCCTACAGTTACTGACAAAGCCGGTGAGATTTCAGCCAGATTTGATGGTGGCACAAGGTGACGTGGGGTCTGTCTCTTTAAAAGGTCATTCCAGGGGAGTTCACGCATACCTGTGGTTTCCTGTGTGGGTGGTGTGTATTGGTCTCAATATTGAGTCTGATTGAGGTTGGCGACCGGCACAATCAGAAAATGTGTCAGCATAACCATCGACAGACCTCAGAAATGGGTTTTTTTAGAGAACAGAATTGAATTGAATGAGGGAAAGGCTAAATCTGTTTCAGCCCATTAAATCTTACAAATGATACACACGCTCCATAACGGAGGTGTTGCTGTGAGAGAGAAATGACCATGAGTCACTCACACCTCCATTGAAGATGTTCTGTGACTCATCTATACAACAGAAATCAAAGTAATGCTTTTGTATAGTGTAGATGACTTATTTATGCTTTAAAGGAGTTACCCTCTAATGCCAGTGTGTCTTGTTACTAATGAGCTTAAGCTACAGTACTTGCATAATCATTTAAGCATTATGAGTGTCTCATAAGGAGCTTACATGTTAATCACAATGTACTGTTTGTGCGTCCACTCTTATGAAAAACTCTTTTGATAGGGTGGAAGTCGTCATATTACTTCAAAAGGTGTTGTTGACCACTTTCAAATAATGAGACACATCCTGAGTTTAAAGGTATATTTCCCCCAAAATTAAATTAATTTGATTTTAAAAGGGACATATCATGAAAATCTGACTTTTTCCCGTAAGTTCTATAATCGGGTCCATAAAGTTACCATTGTTTCTTACTGTATTCATGGAGACCAAAGCCATGTTGTTATTCTTTATAAATGGAAAACGCATGCAGTCTGTATAATTCATAAACGCATCTTCATTCTTATTGAGTCTCTCAAACAGTGTGTAGCTTTAGCCACGTTAGCTGTGCAGCACACTATTAAACTCATTTAGAATCGAATGTTAGCAAACATCCACAAGATACATGACATACCAACGTGATCTGATATGCTGCATCACGAACAGTTTGTAATGATCCATTTTGAGAGTTATATTTGATGTTTGAGCTTCTCCTGTATTATTTATGCCTCAGTGTATTGGAATCGTGAGCTTAGGGGCGGGAAGCACAAGCTCATTTGCACTTAAAGGTACACACACCAAAATAAGCAGTTAAAGGGTTTGTTCACCCAAAAATGTAATTTCTGTCATTAATTACTGACTCTCACATCGTTCCGAACCCGTAAGACCTTCGTTCTTCTTCGGAACACAAATTAAGATATTTTGATGAAATCCGAGAGGTTTTTTTATCCTCCATTGAAAGCAACGAAATTACCACATTCAGTGTCCAGAAAAGTAGTAAAGACATGGTTAAAATAGTCAGCGTGACTACAGTGGTTCAACCTTAATGTTATAAAGTGGTGAGAATACTTTTTGTGCGCTAAAAAACCCCCAAAAATAACAACTTTATTCAATTATTTTTTCCTTTTCCCTGTCAATCTTTTAAGCAGTTGGTGCAGTGCTGCGCTTCCGTGTTTACGTCCAAACGCTGGCTCCTGCGTCAGCATCACACGCATGCCTCGTGCTGCTCAAGTGAACAGGCGTCGGACAATACTGAGCTGCCGTTCAGACGTAGAAAGTCGTTATTTTTGTTTTGGTTTTGTTTAGTATTCTCATCGCTTCATAACATTAAGGTTGAACCACTGTAGTCACATTGACTATTTTAACAATGTTTTTACTACTTTTCTGTACATTAAATGTGGTAATAGCGTTGCTTTCAGTGGAGGATAAAAAACCTCTTGGATTTCATCAAAATATCTTAATTTGTGTTCCGAAGATGAACGAAGGTCTTACGGGTTTGGAACAACATAAGGGTGAGTAATTAATGACAGAATTTTCATTTTCGGGTGAACTAACCCTTTAAAACATGGTATAATACAAAAATCATGGGGTATTTTGAGCTGAAACTTCACAGATACATTCTGGGGACACCTGAGACTTATATTACATTTTGTAAAAAGAGGCATAGGTCACCTTTAAAATAAAATAGCAATGTATTCATTAAAATGCTTTGTATGAAAGATGGGTTCAAGTGTACTGCAAGTGGTCACTAAATACATTTTTTAATACAGAGATATGTTAAAAGCACATTTTAGTTCATATTCATGGTGTCTCAGTATAGCACAGTTGAGTACACTTAGATGTTCTTAAGATTATCTTGAGAAGTACTAAAGAAGAATTTTTGGTATATTAAATTAGTGCATGAAAAAAGAGCACTTTAAGTGCATTATGGAAGTGTACTTTTTTTCATCTTGGTTTTTACATCAGCGTGTTCTGACCTCGTAGATGCTCATACCGGTAATCTTCATTCTTTGTTCGCACACAGCAGCATACCGGTAATTTACTGGTAGTGTTACATCTTCTCAAACTGGAAAATTGCCAGAACCAATTTACAGGTATTTTTTAAAAGGTCCTGTTCACACATGATCTCTTAACAGTGATTTACCAGTAAAGACTCTATGTGTGAAAGGGGCTAGTCTGATTCAGTTGCAGCATTTAACAACTCAGTGACTTAATTTTTTGTCTTTTCCCTCACACAAAACTATTGTATGGCTCCGAAGACTTTCAATATAGTGCTAAAGTCATATCTTTTATGATACTTTTTGTGGTCCTTTTTGGAGCTTGAAGGCTCATTAGTTTATTGCAATTGCAGAGAAAAAAAAAGAATCTTCACTTTTTCCTTTTGCATCTACGTGAGAGAACTTTAATTTGTGGGTTGACTATCTCTTTAAGTAGTTAAAAGGATATTTCAATAGCTGATATAGACAAATCTGAGAGATTAATGCTTGTAGGACATCAGCCCTCTCCACTGCAGATCCTCAGTACAGGCACTGCCAGATGAAGATGATGAGTGTTCAGAGGCACTGAAGACAAATTGAGGATGTCGTGGAGAACGTTTTTCCCTTTGTGCTGGAACTGAATTAATCGCTTGTCTCCAAATGAGCAGCGTTGCAGCCCAATACTCAGGGTGCTTTGTCGTCACTATCTGGGGCAGCAGCCACCACACGCTTGGCTGCTTCGCCGCAGCCTCCCGCGTGCCCCGCTGTGACTCACACAGGGGTGAGACATTCAGCAGCAGAAGTGTGCGTGCATGTGTGTGTGTGTGTGTGTGTGTGAACATTCCAGAGAAAAACAAATCTTGCACAATGCCTGTTTGTCACTTAGGGAGAAAGAAACAGACCAGCCAAAAGGTGTGTGCTTGTGTTGGTGTGTCTAAGACTGAGGGTGACTTTTATAGAAGATTTCTGCATCGCAATAACAGGATGCAGCATTCTCGACAGATGAAAGATCTTTTATGAGCTTGTTTTGCAGCATGCATCTTTGATTGCACAGTGACTGAAGGTCATTCTGACAGAAATGCTGCTCTGTTTGATTTGACTGGAATATGCATTATGCTTTTTTTATTGGAGTGTTTTCCAAGTGCAATGACAGAAACTTCTCTATGAGGAATTTATAGCAGTGAACCGGCAGCAATGCACCTTTTTCTTATCATTATATATCATTCTTATGTTGCTCTATCATTCTTTGGGGATTGAAAAGTTATTGAGAAGTTATATTAAATGTTATTTAGATCAGAGAAGATGTATTGGTTTCTAAAGAATTAGAGAATTAAAAATTCTGGCTCATTCTCAAAATATGTCCCTTGACTTTTCAGACATGAAAAAGGTTTAGAATTTTCAGAAAAGAAAAAAGGTAAAAAAGGCACAATTCTATAACCTACACTCTAAAAAATGCTGGGTTAAAAACAACCCAAGTTGGGTTGAAAATGGACAAACCCAGTGATTGGGTTGTTTTAACCCAGCAGATGGGTTAAATGTTTGGCCAGCGTGCTGTGTAGGTTTATTTAACTCAACTATTGTTTAAAAATTAATGTATTGCTTGCTTAAAATGAACCCAAAGCATGTTGAAAATTAACATTTATTAATATGTTTAATAAATGAACATTGAGTAATAAGTTTAATGAATAATAATTATTAAATTGCTTATTAATAAATGTTCACCTTTTGATTATTATTGTTGCCTCTAGTAATTATGTGTCTGATTTTTAATTTCCAACCTATTTTGGGTTCATTTTAAGCCAACTATATATTAATTTTTAAACAATAGTTGGGTTAAATAAAACTGCCCAGCATGTTGGGCAAACATTTAACCTAACCACAGGGTTTGTCCATTTTCAACCCAGCTTGGGTTGTTTTTGACCCTGTTTTAGAGTGTAGAATTTTATTAAATATGTAGTAGTTTGAATTTGCATTTATGTATTTGTTTTCATTTGTTTAACCTATTTTCTTACCTACCTACTTCAAACAAAGAAAACATAATACAAATAATGGAGTTCTATAACCTTATATTTGATAAAATATGAAATGTTTGACTGTATTGATTTACACATTTTTATTTATTTATTTATTGTCATGTTTTTAATGTTAAGTATTAGTGGAAGGAGTAAAAAGTGTGCAAAAAAGCAAAACAAAATATAAAGTAATTTAAAAACAATGTTTGTCCCTTTATTTCAAGCCCTTGGTCTTGTCAACATTAAAAACCAGAATTAAAATATTAAAATATTAGTTGTCAGTAAAGATGATAATAAATTTGCTTTCATGGGAAAACTGAACTTAATTCAAAAAGTCAGCATGATTTAAGAATAACTCTTTTGGATTATTATTATATTACATATTATTATATTATTATATTACATGTATTACATATATGTGGTCATGTATCCCAATGTTCCTATAACAGCTGCCCAGTATAAAACAGGAACCAGAGGAATCATTACACACAGTTCTGTAAGACTTTCCCATTACAGGCTCAAAGGCAAAGGTTCATTAGGCGAAATGGGCAAAAAATAGAAATGGCTATCCACTTTTTCCATCCATTTCTTCAATTATTTTTGCACTTCTACTTGATTGGCAGGTCTGGCTCAAAGTGGACGATAAACACAAAATGTGTCTCAATATAAAATCCAATTTTTGAGATGTACTTTCTCCATTGCATAAAGGATATTATAACCACAATTTTGACAGATCTACTATTTTCCACAGAAGAAAATGTGGTTCAGGGCCAGATGATTTGACTCTGCATCGGCAGAAGCGTGTGCCCGTTTTGAGAGAGGGGTTTATAAATTTCCCGGCCCGAGTGCATTTTGGCCAAAAGGGGTTTCTCTGTGCTGCGAAAAGGAGCTTCTTCCCTGACTGTAGGGTGCCAAACCTGGAGGGAAAGGGCCTGCTGTGAAAAGATTAGTGGCTTTCACTTTGGCCCCTATTTCAAAGCCCCGTCCCTCCCAGCTACAGATTCACTGCCAGTTCAGTGCTGATCCACACGTCCCAGAGCTTTACAGCTGCAAGATTAATCAATACCGGGCTTCTATGATTCTGAACTCTCCCTCTTCTACAGAATCACCTTTTCATCTGAAAGAAGAGAGCTGCTGTGGGAGTGCACTTTGGCACTTGTGTTGTGGTTGGTGGTGGTATGGTACACATAGACTTATACGATCTCTCTCTAGATTCAGGTGCTGACACGTATTTGGAAATGCATCCTATTAGTGTACTGTAAATGCTAATCATATCTGATGCATCCCATTCAACAGTTAAGGACCATCGCCTTACTTTTCAGTGAAAGCATGGTCAAAAATGACTTCTCAGAAGATCTTCAGTAAATACTTCAGTGACATAAATTGGATTAAAGCATTTGAAGTCAGTTTAATACAGGTAATACAGGTACTTGAATAAAATAACATTTATCTTAAAGGGGTCTTTGATTATGATTTCACTTTTTTAACTTTAGTTAGTGTGTAATGTTGCTGTTTGAGCATAAACAAAGTCTGCAAATTTACAACACTCAAAGTTCAATGCAAAGGGAGATATTTTCCTTTAAAGAATTCTCTGTTTAAGGACTACAACAAATGGCTAGTAGGGACTACAACAAGCTTCTTCCTGGGTTAGTGGCATTACTAACCCTGAAATTTACATAAACCACGCCCCTGGGAACATGCAACAAATGGAGTGAGGCCATCTTGGGCTGCTTTAGAGAAGAGGAAGAGTTGTTGTAGTAGATGTTGTTACTATGCCGTCATTTTACACCGGACTGCTTCACAAACGAGGGTCAATTCAACTCTGGATTTGCACAAAAGATTAACATGACGGCACATGCTAGTCGATGAGTTGAATCAACTCCACAGCAACTACATAAATTTATCCACTAACCATTCAGAAGATGCATTCTAAAAGTTGTAACTTCCTGAGTCTCTCCATCAGTGTCCGACTCCAGGTTTGAACAATGTAAGGCTGAACACCGTTACTGACAATCCTCATTTTTGCTGTGTGAGATTCTCCAGCTTTGTTGTTGTTGAGCAACCGAAGCGCGAGCTGTTAAAGCTCCGCCCTCCTTTGGAAAGGGGGCCGGGAGCAGCAGCTCATTTGCATTTAAAAGAACACACAAAAACGGCATGTTTTCAGCTCACACCCAAAAAGGGGCAAATTTGACAAGTTATAATAAATGATCTGTGGGGTATTTTGAGCTGAAACTTCACAGACACATTCTGGGGACAGCCATAGACTTATATTACATCTTGTAAAAGGGCCATTATAGGTCCCCTTTAAAAAATAAAGCAAGTTTGCGTTCAGGTAGGCTATATTTGATAAAGCGCTGTGATGCCTTTTTTTTGTCTTTCTTGCACTTGAATCATCATGCAGTGATTCAATTGGGTTTTTCCATCCACATGTTTTTAGGCATTTTTCCTCTCATAAACTATGACGGAAACAAATTTACTGAATACAATTTTTTTCTTCAAGACGTCATCTGACTGAATCATTCACTACTTTTGGCTACTTTATTTCTATTTTGCACCAATTTCCCTTAAAGTATATATATAAATATGTATATTCTTGCATGAATTAAACAAAATCTGATCATTAGCGGTCACAGGAAATGCATTTGAGTCATGTTAATACCATGTTTAAACAGCAGTATGTCTCAGCTGACCACTTGTGATCAAACCACTTGAGACAGATGTAAACAGCTAAAACCTCCCTGTCCCGATGTGAATTCAGCAGATGAAAACCTCCATCAGACACAAGTAATCCGCAACCCCTAAATCAGGACTAACACGCTGTTTTGCCTTCTGGCATATAAACTTTGGCATTCAGATCCAACGGCCTGGAAATTCAGCAAGGCGATACACAGAGGATTCCGTCTTGTTCGTGTCTGAGGTGGTTGGTGCAGAGATTGCTGGTGTTCTTGCTCTGTTTGCTGCAGTGAGGTTGACACTGATAAAGTGGACTTTGCTCTCGTCTCTCCAGGGAAACGGGAGGGCACAGAAAGAAATGCTGTCTGGGTAGCTAACACAGATCTCTGATGTGTTGAGACTACAAGCCTGTTGTAAAACAAAGAGTTCTAAGATCATATGCTGCTTTTTTGCATAGGCATGGATGCCAGTGACTTGTAAAGGGATAGTTCACCCAAGCTATCTATCTATCTATCTATCTATCTATGTATCTATCTAATGTTTTTCACAATTTAAAATACTAGCATGCCTATTAGCATTTACATAGGCATACAAAAAGAAGAAGACGAGGCTTCAGTGAATTGTGTTGTCGCCATGTCGTGGCGTTCGATGTTGGTTCCGATCGATCTGCTTGATCATTCGCATTTTCAGAATCTGACTCGGGCTCGAACTGATACGGTAAAAACCAACGACGTTATTATCTGTTTGTGTTTACAATTGGTTTTGAAGCTTTGGAAGCTAAAGCTCACATATGATAAGGGGCGTTACATTTCTGACACATGTTTGAGGTGTTTGGCCAATTACAACGCACTGAATCAGCTCCGCTGTCCAATCAAAGTACTCTGGGATTTTCGGAAGGAGGGGCTTTGTAGAAATCAGAGCGTTTCAGACAGACTGGAAACTGCAATAATGTACAGTATGTGAAAAATAGTGTGTTTTTTTGAGCATTAAAGCATGTTATCCTATTGTAGTACACCCAATAAATAGTGAACTTTTAAATAGCACCAAATGGCCTCTTTAACAGTGACTACATCAGTTTAATTGAAAAATAGACAAAGCAATCGTATTGCTTTAGAAGTCTTGTAATATAGTCATGTTGGCTATTTTTATGGTGCATCTTTCCCTTTTTCTCTGTTGTTTTATAGAGAAATGCTGCATGAAGATTCTTCAGAATTTCTCCTTTGGTGTTCCAAGAAAAAATAACAGCCTACAAATTTGGAATGACATGAGGGTGAGTAAATAATGATAGAATTTTCATTTTTGGGTGAACTGTTCCATTAAACAAGTCATTAGGCTACATTAGTGTACCTAATTGTCTGTGTATCTGGGAAACAACTGACAAATTATGTGGTTGTGATATTTTACACTTCTGTTTGTTACCCCCTTCCTGGTGATCCATAGAAGATGGTTATATGAGAGAGGGCTAGTTTAGATTCAGTTCCACTGTGGCCACTGCACTGTGATTAATCAGTCAATATAAATACACTCTCAAGCTGGTTTACGTCTGTCTCCAAGGATACAGCAGAAAACACTGTAATACAGACAGCAAGTTTTTGTTTTTTGGCAGAGAATAAGCACAGATGTTGAAAGCTTTCTTCATGACCTTTTTATAAAGACAGGTCATGAGATGATTAAATCTAATTAATTCTATATTGTTGTTCTATAAATGTACTGACTGAAATGCATTCATTTTTCCGGATTCAAGAATATGGGTGTTCTATTAAAGTGCCAAGAGTTCTAGTTTCTCAATTTCCTTTCCAGCAATGGTCCGGAACTTCAAATATTTCATCATAACTATTTCAAGAGCTGTAAAATACATATTGACTCATATACACATATTGACTAACCCTATACTGCTTGAAAAAAAATTCAACAAGGACACATTAAATTGATAAAAAGTGACGGTAAAGACTTTTACATTGTAACAAAAAAAATCTATTTTAAATAAATGCTGTTCTTTTGAACTTCCTATTCATCAAAGAATCCATATATATATATATATATATACATTTCCACAAAAATATTAAGCAGCACAACTGTTTTCAACATGGACTGGAGAAATGGATGCTGAAAACTATGCTTTACCATCATAGTAATAAATTACATTTTAAAATATATTGAAACGGTTATTTTAAATTGTAATAATATTTCACAATATTACTGTATTTTTAGTCAAATAAATGCAGCCTAATAATTCTTTCATTTAAAAAAAATCAGTAACACAATACAATAAGGTTCCATTAGTTAAGTTAGTTAATGCATACATTTGTTACAGTGCTTATTAATCTTATTCATCTTAATTAATAAAAATACAACTGTTCATTTCATGTTAGTTCAGGTTCATTAACTAATGTTAACAGATACAACTTTTGACTTTAATCATGTATTAGTAAATCTTGAGATTAACATTAACTGAGGTTAATACATTTTTTAGAAATATTTTACATTGTTAGTTCATGTTAACTGATGTAATGTTTACGAATGAAACCTTATTGTAAAGTTTTACCAAAAATCTTGCCAAACCCAAATGTTTGAACGGTAATTTATTTATTTATTTGATATTTGTCTGTTATATATGAAAGTAGAGGGCTGCCACATCGCTACTACCTGTTCTGTAATGAAGATTGTACAGTATGTTTACAGTTACTTTATGAGAATTTATGAGAAATGATTTGTGGTCCACATGGAACCAATCATGGGTCTGGATCTGAACCTCTAATTAGGTTGTGTTGCAGTAAACAACAGAAAAAAATTGGTGGAAACATGTTGTATGGCCATAGATGCAAAACTTCCTCTGTAATTAGTTGCCTTTAAAAGGAAAGAGAAGTTTCTTCACTGGAATATTACAAACATCCCCAATGATTTTTCTCATTCCTGAGGTTAGTCTGTCATGCAGGTTGCCTTCCAAGAGCAAAATGTTATTGCTTTGTCTCAGATGTGTCTCCTAAAATTCCTTAGGGGGAATAAAAATAGACACAAATGAGACAATTGTTGACTTGCAGTAAGAGCTATAAAATGAATGTGGACGGCATAAAAGAATATTATGAGAAATACTGGAGTTCATATCTAGATCTTTAGTATCTTGATAACTTTTAGCACAATTTAAGAGGTATTCTTACACATTACAGTGGTCTTTTTCTCAGGAGAAACATCTGATAAGTCTCCATTTGTGAAACAATTCAGATACTGTATTAAATAGAACTCATTTGCAATTTTGAGTTATGAGTTTTAAAGCATGGTGTATCCGATCTCTGTACATCGATTCTGCTCCTGAAAAAGAGGCACGGTTTGGGTCGTAAAATTCACAGGCATGAATTTTCATGTTTTAACGATGGAAATAATGAGTGCAGGAACACTCTGTGTCGATCAACCATCTGCGCTGGTGTGTCAGTCTTACATTTCCAGCAGCGTTCCGGGCCACTTTATCCTCATAAAGCAGTTGATTGACAGGTGATGGAGGCGGCTTCTTCTTTGCCTGTGGGCACAGAACCTGTGGGAGTCATTGATAAACACTCAGTTTGACTGCCGAGGTCAGCTTTCCGCAGCTAGATTGACTGCAAGCCTGATGAGGGATTGAATTTCCCCAGGTTAAGTAGGACGCGGCCAATATAGATGAGTTGGAGTAGACTAAACAAATAAATGTGTGTGTGCACGATTCGCTCATGGGGAATAATGATATAATTTGCTTCTGTTGACGTCTCTGTTGTGTTTAAGGAGCCATTATTGAAAAATCCTACCGGTCTCAGCTTTTCTCTCTGGAGGAAATCGGTGCTGTTGGTGGATTTTGAAAGGAAGCTGAGGGGGCAAAGAAAACGTTTGCTCCGCTTTTGCTCTGGTTCTACAGGTCTGATGTGTTGCATAAGCTATTAGACATTAGAGACCTTAAAAGGCAACAGAACGGAGCTTTCTGTGTTGCTAGAGAGGGTATTCATAATTCCTATAATCGTGCACTTGGCCATCAGACAGAGAAACCTCAAAATAACATGTGCTGATATACTGTATGTATATATACATATATATATATATATATATATATATATATTGGTGCAGTTTTCAAAGCTGCTCACTTGCTGAAAGACTAGAGATGAGTTTTCGAGTTCACTTCCATAGCAACAACCATAAAATGTTGTTGTTTTGCAGTGGTAGTTATGAATCCTGATATGAACCTCAGAGACACGCTGCAGCAGTTCTTATCCAAATAAAGGCATTGTAGCATGACTTGCACGGCACCTGGCATGAACAGGCACACCCAATGTTCTGTTTTCCTTATAAAAAACACAAATAACAGCTCATTTACGGCATTCACTCACCAGTTGGGTTGTTTATGGCTGTACCCTCAAGCACTTGGTGTTCTGATTAAACAGTGTCGGATGGATATCGACTTCCACAATGTGTCAAGTCAAGGAAGAACGTACTGACAGCTGGATTCCACAACAGAGCTTGATATGATGACAAGCGGCTCTAAATTAGCATTTCCTGAAAGAAATAGCGGTGTTTGCTTCTGTCTTATGATGACGTCTTTGCAATGTAATGTTGCCTGAAAAATACTCCATGCAAGTATGTGAATGCATACTTTATTTAAACTGGTTGCATGCACCGTTCCAGTCAAAAGTGTACTTGCAAGAAGTATGTTTTTGGTCTAATTATACATTCATGGTGTGAGATAATTCTGTTCTGTAAAGCTATTTGGATCAGTTCACGTCATTGGACACAGAAATTATTTAATTACTGCCAATACATACTTAAAACTAAAGATACTAAGACTTGCTTTCAGAGGATATATCTTGAATTTATTTATTTATTATAAGCATAAGTTTAGCTAAATCTAATGAATAAATTATATTTTTTGCTCTCATTACAAGAACATCCATAGCTTATCATCTACTTTCTTAATGTGAATCATGCACTTTAAAATTAAACATTTTCTGGTGTAATATAATAAGAATTTTACCTGAGTCATGATGAATTCACATTCACTCCTGTGCAATATATAT
Source organism: Ctenopharyngodon idella (assembly GCF_019924925.1). NCBI lineage: Eukaryota > Metazoa > Chordata > Actinopteri > Cypriniformes > Xenocyprididae > Ctenopharyngodon > Ctenopharyngodon idella. The sequence continues at coordinate 6,349,477 of NC_067228.1, read as the reverse complement.
ATATTTCAATCATGACAACTCTCGGAAGATTGTTAGCATGGTAATGGTTATGACAATGTTAATGTATTTGGTCTTGGCGGAATAGATCTGCTACACTGCTGCTGCTGCTGTAGATTATTGCTGTTGTTGTAGATCATTGCTGCTGCTGCAGAGCAAGTACAGGAACTTGCTACTGCCAATTCATACACCGATACGCTGCTGCAAGTAAGACATAGTGCTGCTGCACATATAGTATATCAATAACCCATAGCAGATCTATACAGGTGGAGCTGGGGAAGGTGGAGTGTTTTAGAGAAACTCTGAAGCACGCTGCAAATTGCTATAGTGAATGCAACCAGCCATTTAAATGTGCTGCAGAAGTGACATGGACCAATCAGCTTGTGCCAAGTAGTTAATGCTTTAATTATTATCAGCTTGCGTTAAAAGGTTAGTTCACCAAAAAATGACATTTCTGTCATTAATTACTCACCCTCATGTCATTTCACACCCATAAGACCTTCGTTTATCTTCGGAACACAAATTAAGATATTTTTGATGAAATCCAAGGGTATCTGATCCACACATAGGCAGCAACGTCATTGCACCTTTTGACGTCCAGAAAGGTAGTTAAAAACATGGTTAAAATAGTCAACGTGACTACAGTGATTCAACCTTAATGTTATGAAGCGATGAGAATACTTTTTGTGCACAGAAACAAAACAAAAATAACGACTTTATTCAACAATTTGAACCGTTATCATACGTAGTGAACTCAGTGCAGGCTTTCTTGTTTAACTCCAAATGCCAGCTCATTATTGGCCGGATCCTGTGTCAGCATCACATGCATACGTCGTGCTGCTCACGTGTTCAGCTTCGGCCAATACTAAGTTGGCATTCGGACGTAAACAATGAATGTCACTACGTATGACAATGGTTCAAATTGTTGAATAAAGTTGTTATTTTTGTTTTGTTTTTGGGCACAAAAAATATTCTCGTCGCTTCATAACATTAAGGTTGAACCACTGCAGTCATGTTGACTCTTTTAACCATGTTTTCAACTACCTTTCTGGACGTCAAAAGGTGCAATGACGTTGCTGCCTATGTGTAGATCAGATACCCTTGGATTTCATCAAAAATATCTTAATTTGTGTTCCGAAGATGAACGAAGGTCTTACGGGTTTGGAACGACAAGAGGGTGAATAATTAATGACAGAAATTTCATTTTTGGGTGAACTAACCCTTTAAGGACCCATCAGCCTGCGCCATCTAGAGTTTCATGACTGAACTATATATATATATATATATATATATATAGTATGTATATATATATATATATATATATATATAGAGCCTAGCCAAAAATGGCAAAATATTTAGTGGTCTTAACCATTTTAATCACAAATCACTGGAAAATTAGCATGAATTGCACAAATACTGTAGAATAGCCTTGCCCCAATTTGCAGACAGCTTTTTACAGGAAGAAGAGTCAGTGTTATTCCACCAAATGTTGATGTCTTCAAACAGTTCATGAGTAGTTTAAAAATATCTCCCAGTACGTTTGAGTTTAACATGAGACAAAGGGTTTAAATCTGGACTCTGACCAGGCCAAAACATGAGCCTGATAGACTTGTTCTTAAGCCACTTCTTGGTTGTCTTTGCAATTTGGGCAGGAGTATTGTCTTGTTGAAAAATAAAATCTGATCATTCCTCTTTAGATAACAACTTTTCATTTGTGGGAAACCATTCTGCAATATTCTCCTGTGCTCCAAAGCATTAAATGACTTTTTACAGTGAAGCTCACCAATACCAGCAGCTAATAAGGCTCCCCAAACAATGAAACCTCTTGCTCTACGCTTCACTGTGGTAGAGATGCATTTATTATTATATTTCTCACCAGATTTTGGAAGACACAGCTCTGGAGCATAACCATGCAACTCGTGTTTCATAGTGATTCATCACACAACTCTGCTGAACCACTCTGAATCACTCTCTCAAACTTCCCATATTCTGCCAAAAACTACATTCTGTTATTGATGTTTTTCTGAGACAGCAATGGCTTTTTTAAGTAGTGAATTTGCTTAAATGTTGCTAATTTCCTGGCCAATAATGTGTGGTTAAGACAAGCTTGGTGTTTAGCCATTTTGGGCTTCTTGGCCCTTTTTTTGCCCAGGAGTGTATTCCCACACTTATTGTTTGTACATGAACATTTACTATCCTTATAGTTCTACGGGACCATCTGAAAGCTCTTAAGAAACAAAAGAAGGGCTTGGGGTTATACACTAGGGAATGCCTTTGTCTGAATCATCCTGCTCTCCATATTGGCATTTTTTCAACTTTTTGCAGTGCAGGGTATGGTATTCATTAGAAATCAATGCTGCGCTGAGGACAGACTCCACATGTTATGAAAATGATGGATGTCAAATGTGAAATTGATTATTTTTCATTCATGTAGTTTTTCCTAGATGATAATGGGGAAATTGGAGGAATTACACAACGGAGGACATTACCTTCACAAGCACTTCATGTAGAAATCTAATTTAGAAAAGACACAGGGGTTGGTCTTAACTGCAGGAATTAATTAAATACTCCCAAATGACATGATTACGGTCAGATGATTTTTACAGAATGTTGATACTGAGTGTTTAGTGTACAGCCAATAATGGCATCATGCTGAATGGTTGTAATTTCCTTCAATTTACTTAAGTTATTTCAAGACTATTTTATGTCTTGTGCCATACAAGTAGAAAAAAAAAAGATTAATTGCCTGATTTCTCCCTAAAATCCCTATTTTGTACTAAGTGGTGCCATTGAAAGTGTCCATAAAGTTAGTACAAGAATATAGACAGGCATTTTTGATGAAAAATACAGATCACGTAAAATGAAACACTTTTGTCATGACATCATATATAACACAAAATGAGCTGCTCTTTTCCATCCAATAGAAAATTCTATGAAATAAGTATAGTAGTCCATATGATTTATGCACTATGTTCAAAGTTTTCAGAAGTAATAAAAGAGAAATTTTAGCTATTTGCCCTGCTGCCAGAGCTTTTAAATTTCATCCATGCTGGTTTAAATTGGCATTTTTTGCAATTTTTTATTTTAAAATGGTAACAAATATGACATCATTGATACCAAATGGAATTGGTTCTCGCATGCCACACAACCAGTCGTAACATGGCAAAGAAAAACACAGGGGAAAATGAGATTTGAGAGCTCTGTCCTTTTTACTCACACAAATATGGCTTCAGAAGAATTATGGACTGCTTTTATGATGCTTTTTTGTTTTTGTCCTTTTCAGAGCTTGATAGTATAAATCACTATCCATTTCAGTTGCCCAACATTTCCCTCTCTGAAAGAAAATAACAGAGGTTTGGAACAACAATAAGGGTGAGTATGACAACAGAATTTTTATTTTCAGGTGAACTGTCCCTTTAGGACTACAACACACTATGGAGGATTGCACATGTCATGATGTCTGCACTAAGAAGTGTTGAATTCTCACTTTTTCTGACTAATTAAGCTGACAAAATGCAAGCCTCAGTATTTTCTGCCTCACTGCTTGTAAAACGGCATTATTCATTGTTTAACAGTATTCTTCTATCCTTGGAAACACCCAGCCTGCAGCGCCATGTTCTGTGAAACACATTGAGAAAGTAGCTAATTAGTACGAGACCAAGAGGGTGAGCAACCACGTTTTTTTTTCACAGCTTTAGGCTAGGCTAAATTGTTTGACTGTAATTATTTTTTTTTATATAAAAATATTTGACAATTTATTTTTTGCCCCATGGGCAATGTCTCAAAAGCCCCATTATTTGTTTTCTTCATCAGGGGTTCTTCACAATACCGCTCTTCCTCTCTCTCTCTCTCTCTCTCTCTCTCTCTATCTTTACATTGGCATCATGGCTGACAGACCACAGCCGCACTTGCCAAAATGAGATGTTTTTGAATTGTTCCCGGCGTGTAAGCCAGACATTTCGGCAGCTTTGTTGAAGCGAGCGAAGGAGAAGTGTTTATGGAGTAGCATATTGCCACTTTGAGTCTTGTTGTTTAGCAGCTTTGTGACAGTTTGTAGTGTAAGTGAAGTTGAAGGGGAGACAAGTTTTGTGTTTATGTTCCTCCCCACTGTGCCAGGCCTGCCAGGAGGTTCTGCTCGCCAACCATGAGGAACGACTAACTGCCTGGTCTTCTTTGCCACCTTGTGTCCTGAAATTGATGGGTAGGTTAGTCAATGACCACATACACACACACAAACCCACAAAGGCATTTTTTTCACCATTTCAACAAATAATTCAACCAAAAAAATGTAAATTCATTTGTCAGTTACAATATTCTGATGAAGATATTTTGTTCACACTTCTCTTTAATCCATACAATGAAAGCATACACTGAGCTTAAGAAAAGGCAGCATAAAAACAACATAAAGGTAGTTTATAAGTGACTTGTGCAGTATATTTAAAGTTATCTGAAACTAATTTGTAGATTTGTATGAGGAACACACACCAAAAGACTTTCCCTCCATTGATTTTTCTCACTGTTCTGCATTTTCAAATCACGATTGACTATGAAACATGGAAAAACCAATGACATTTGGAGTCATTAATTTCAAACCTTGTGCAACTTGTCTTGAGGTGCATGCCAACTTTAAATATTAGCAAGCGGTAATTAGATTGGGCAAAAATTGCAATGAACAGTGACTCTTTTTCATCTGTTGTAACTCAAATCTCATTTGCAGTAGCATTTTTCAACCCTTCCATGTCACGGCTGGTTATGTGACACAAATACCAATTGCATTTGCCGTCAATGACATCAAATGTGCCACTACACATTTAAAAACATTTTTAAAAACAAAATGGCATTTTAAATAAGCACAAATGATATTCAAGAGCTCTAGCAGAGGATTATCAGTGAATAACGCATTAAATTTCAGTATGTTCCTCACATAAAGCTGTCATATGACTTCAGAAGACTTGAAATATAGTGCATGAGTCATATGGACTACTTTTCTGTTGTTGTTGTTTTTTTTTTTTCTTTGATTTATGTTTACATTTATGCATTTGGCAGACTCTTTTATCCAAAGTGACTTAAGCCGGGTGCACACTGTACGATTTTGGCCACGGCCGTCTGAGACAAATTTTGTGATTACTAAAAGATTCCTCTGATCCTAGGCCAAAATCTGAACTCTTTGATCGGTAGTTTGACATGTTCGCCGACAGCCAATTAATGACCATTGCGATCAAATTCTACCTCAGATGAAATTCTGGCAGTGTCAGAAGTTTTGAGGCACAGTCCTGCGGTATGACTTCTCCTACGACAATGTCAAATCAAAAGATAAATGGGAGCGCAGAACTGGATGACACAGTGTTAGTGTTGGGGGGCATAGAACTCGTGTTTAAATGTTTAATGTGATAGTTTCATCCTTACATCTAATACAATATATTGTTAATCCTGAGATTCTTCACATGAATAAATACATAGATCTGCTTAACTATTGTGTGCCCTAATGGTTTGGTGGTAGACTTTTGTTAAGTGTGTCAGAGGTTCTGGGCCCTTGTATAGTTTTTCTTTTCTTTTTCATTACACAAAAAATGTTCATCAGTGATTGTATATCAAGAACAGGGACACGTTTGTGTGTATTTTGTTTTGTTATTTCAGCACAACAGCGATAAGCGATAGATTGAAGCTCTCAACTGTGTGAAGACCACAAAAGAACAATGTTGCCTTCCACCACTGATAAAAACGGCATCGAACACTCAGCATGATTTCAAAAATAATGCTGGGGACACAGCACAAGATAATCGGGCTGATTTTGGGCCGATTTCTCCCTTTTCGACAATCCTAGGTAATGTCCCGATTATCTTGATGGTTCTACAGATCATCTTATCAGATTTTCCTGTGGTGTGAGGTGTGTTAAGAGTGACTGAATCTGCTCGGAAGAACATCGGAGCCGCCCCGATCGTGAATCAGAAATCCTGATGTATGGGAGGAACCCCGAGGACAAACGTGCGCACGCTCTGAAACGAAACAATATCCAATCAGAATGCGAGCTGACAGAAGACAGAAGCATAACAAACGCAGTCATGGCACAGCACAAAGTTAAAGGGATTTGGACAGCAGAGATGGAGGATTAGCTTGTCTATTTGTGGCAACAGCACGAGTATTTATACGTTTTGCGAAATTTCCCGTGTTCACAGTCGCGACTCTGGTTGAAATGTTCGTGTGTGGTGTGCTGTCTTTGTCACATCACGGCACACCACACACTATAGGAGCAAAACGGTTAAATCTAGGATTTTTTTTTGTCCTCATGTTTGTGGTCTCTCACGTTTTGAAAATTGTATAAGTTTTCAAAAATATGTGTACCCAGCATAACACATTCCAGCGCCAGATCACCTCTTATTTAACATACGAATGAAACTCTGCTAGTCAACTTGATATGTTTCATTTGTATGAGGGGTACATCCGTGCTGCGAGATGTTTCAAAAAGTGGTGGGGGCAATATCGACCCTGGCAAAAAGTAGTGGGGACATGTCCCAGTGACATGGTTTCATGGTGGGGATCATGTTTGTACAGTCTGACAAGCAACAATTGCAAAAGACTATTATAAATTGCACAGCGAGCACTTTACTTTGCATTCAAATTATACATTTTATCAGATCATGCATTCCCTGGGAATCAAACCCATGACCTTGTCATTGTTAGCACCATACTCTATTGTTTGAGCCTCAAAAATGCATTGATAGCCTTGATAGAAAAAAGCAGTTTGGCGATGCTTCAAAACATCTTCCTTTGTGTTTTACAGAAGAAAGTAAGTCATAAGGGGCTTTCGCACCAGAGGATCCTTTTCATAGTTCCTAGAACTATTGGCTGAAGTACCTGGATTTTGGCGTGTTCGCACCGCAGGAACTAGAAACGATTTTAGTTCTAGGAACTCCTTTTGGGGGAACTAAATTAGCTCCTACTTCAGAGTAGGGTTAAACCAGCACTATAGGAACTATCAGTGACGTGAAGCCTTGTTTACACTGCACGCGTCTGCGGTGCGTTACGGCTCCGGCAAGGTTTTGTTCCGTCCTCTGCGCAGTGTCAACTCACACCAGAAGCATTTCAGAAGCGAAGCGGCGTATATGACTATTTCTCATGAGACCATGAGATTTGCCTGTCTGACGTTTTTTCCTTGATTTTTCGTGTTTTTAATGGCTAAATGGTTATATTTTGTCCGGTTTGATTGTGTTTATTGCTATGCCATACTTTATTTTGCTGTAGCCTACAGACGAAGTTAATACACTTAAAAATCCAGTTATGGACAACAAGAACAAAAAATTTCAAGTTTTTCAACTTCGAATCTCTTGTCGTCAGTTTCTGGCCTCCTAGTGATGTGAAATATGAGCGGGAGTTTACACAGGGTGATTATTTTGACTTTATTTTGTATTTGAGCTGCACGTCTTGGACACGGCATCCGTCAAAAATAGGCGAGGCGCCTATCTTTATCGAAGTGGCGCAGCGAGCCGCTTCTGGGACGCTTCTAAAACGCACCGCGGCACGGCTGGTGTAAACACGAGCTTTGACTAGAGTGGCAGTGTATCAGCTCCGGTAGCCGCGTCGCAGCCGTAACGCGCCGCAGACGCATGCAGTGTAAACAAGGCTTAAATGTACGTTGATTGGTCAAAAGCATGTCAAACACCAGCACCCGGCATTTTTAAAAACATGTATAAACATTAACTTCATGAACATGGAAAACAGCGATAACAGCATTTACCTGTTGTCTGCAGGGTTGTGTTCTTTTCTCCGCCTCGATGATATGTAATACTGAAAGTTGTCATAAGAGATTTCGTCTCTTAGCCCCACTTTTTGCTCTTTCAGTCGTGTAAATTCTGCGTTCACATTCCATCTCCGTTATCACGAAACCCATGACACACAACAAACACAGCTCCGATCACAGCATCCTCCATCCACTGGTGTTTAGCATTTGTAAATGCCGTGCTTAAAGACGCCGCTGTCAGCCGCTTCAGAGTTCCTATTGCCGTTGCAAATGCAACCAGGTACCAGCTGTGGTACTGACCACAAATTTTACAAGATAAGATATTTGTCAATGATCACAATCTGTTTTGCACCAAATCCTCCGACATCGTCCTGTCTTCATGTGATAAGTGAAATCTGATGTACTGTAATGTAATTGACTGCCTCAGCAAGCCTAACCATGTTCCTTTAGGGGTTCCGTAGAATACGTTATTCATTTTCCGTGCTTTTCTGAATTCGGATTTAGGCTTTGGGCACATTTTCTATAATACATACACATCGATGCAAGTGTATATTCACAAACACTATGAAACAGGCCACCAAAAACTCTAACCCACGTCGCAAATCTGTTTATCTGTAGTAATTCAGACGATCGAATGGTTATTGAACATCCACTGCGCTGACAAAAGGACCTGCTGATGTTGTCACAGTCAGGGCAATCTCTGTCCCCACGTGAAATTCAATGCTTTACGTGATCTCTGGGTGCAGGACTAAACTAATTCACTAAACCACTCCGAATCTCCATAAGACGTATCGTGTGTCTCAGCAGACAGCTGGGACAGTGAGGGACATGGAAGACGGCAGAAAGTGTCACTTGATCCCACAGAGGTTTCACCTGCGTTCAAGGTGAATCGGTAAGGCAAAGCTCCATTGTCCTCCTGTTGAAAAGCAGAACCTGGAAAATGAGGATTCCGGCATGACAGAGCCCTTGATTGATTGAGCTGACATTGAGAAGCAGGGAGCGATGAAAGAAGGCGCATGAAAACAAGAGAGAAACTCATCCCTTATGATTGCATAATTGATATTTCCCCCCCCTAAATCAAATGGAAATGACACAGGGGACTTCTTGCTCATGTTGTGGTTGAATTATGAAGTTATCCAAGTACAGGTTGAATGAACCATTCTTAAATAGGTCATGCTAAGAGTCCAGAACAGGCTTCCTGAATCGACAGGCAGTTGAAGCTGATCGTGTATGTGAGGAGACATTAATGTTTATATGAAGAGGCTTATGATGCCCCTACAAGACCTTTGAAATGTTACCATTTAATTAAAAAAATGTCCCTATGTCCCTTAATGTATACCTTAAAGGGATAGTTTACCCAAAAATGAAAATTATCCTATGATTTACCCACCCTCAAGCCATCCTATGTGTATCTTCTTTCAGACAAACACAATCGAAGTGATATTAAAAAATATCTTGGCTCTTACAAGCTTTATAAAGGTAGTGAATGGCACTTGAGATTTTGAAGGCCAAAAAAAAAAAAAACCATCCATCATAAAAGTAATCTATATGACTCCAGTGGGTTAATAAATGCCTTTTGAAGCAAAACGATGTTTTTTTTGTAAGAAAAATATCCATATTTAAAACTTTATAAACTAATAATAACTGGCTTCCGGCAACAGCTGTACGCAAGTCTAGGTCAGTCTTCCGCTGGAGCTAGATTCAAGTATGGCCGTTGCTGGCAGCCAGTTATTATGGTTTATAAAGTTTTAAACATGGATATTTTTCTTACAAAAATCCATCGTTTCACTTCAGAAGGCATTTATTAACCCCCTGGAGTTGTATGGATTTCTTTTATGATGGATGTATGAATTTTTTGGCTTCAGAATCTCGAGCGCCATACGCTACCATGATAAAGCTTGGTAGAGCCAGGATATTTTTTTAAAATACCTCTGATTGTGTTCGTCTGAAAGAAGATAGTCATATACAGGATGGCTTGAGGGTGATCAAATCATGGGATCATTTTCATTTTCTTTAAATGTCATTTCTGTTAGCAGCTCCTTGTATTAAAATTCTGTGTGCTGCAATGCAGTGGAAAAGTTTGGGATTTATTTTTTGTTTTAATTTAACTTTAGTTTTAAGATTTAAAAAAAAAAAAATCAACTTAGTAAACGTTACTAAAATAAAAAAATGCAAGGTGTAATTTCTAGGTCACTAATAAACTAAGTAATTTAGTAACAGCGCTCCATGCTGGAGGACATGGTCATCAGGTTTTGTTCATGTCTGCTCTAGTGCTGCTGTTATTGAAGCTAATAATTTAACTATACACTCACATTGTCGATTTTTTATTTAAAAAAAAAAAAAAAAAAGTATTAAATGGAAGCATTTTCACTAGTTTCAATAGTGTCAGATTTTTGGACCTCCATACATTTTACAATAGTGTCATAGCATTTTTGTCTATTCATCTAAGTTTGTCTTCATCAGACTGATGATTCTCAGCTGGCCCAAAAATGAATCACTGGCTTGTTCAGGATCACAGACAGCAGGACAAAGCAATGCTAAATGTCAATAATAAAATGCAGCTAATTATAATTGTGAAATGTTATGATGGCAAAACAAATAGACTTTTGAAAGGGTTGAGATAATGCTTCCCATGTGTTTTGTTCATCAAAGTCATCCAATCAAATAAACAGTATTTTGGCGTAAATTTGGGAAAAGCAAGTTAAATACAGCAAAATGTATTTTGTGCTGTGAATTACTGGCTTTTAAGAACATGAAACCATATACAAAGATATTTATACACCTTAATTTAACATCAAACGATTTGTCCTATATAATCATTTTAATGGTTCATGCTCACTCAATGACTCTGCACTTACGATTTCTCTCAACATGGGCACAGGAGAGGTGTCAATCAATAAATAGGAAACAAAGTAACTCAGATACTTTGTTGTAAATTTCAAAGTAATGTGTTACTTTACTCGTTACTTGCAAAAGTAATCTGATTACATAACTTGCATTACTTGTAATTTGTTACCAACACTGTTCATGATATTATATTAACATATTTAATGTTTGATTTTAAGGATGGGTTTGTATAATAAACACTTTTCTGCTGTATTTGGTTGCTGATGTCTTGAGTCTTGAAGTTAATAATTTGAGAAGCACCACTCAAGGCGATACTCATTCTTGAGTATCCACAGAGCAATAGTCATTCTAGCATTTATAAACCATCAAATGTGTGATTGTGGCATCTCGCAGCGGCATTACCCACTGGCCTCCGCACGGCTACCCTGGAGAGAACTCACCACACTTGTTAAAATCCATCTCTTGGCTTTTTCCGGTCTTTCCCACCTCCCTCCATAGTCGTTGCCTCTGTAGTCTTGTTAATCCATTATGAATTCATTATCCATGCTGCCGGGCCCAATGTTCTTTAATCTTTCTCTTTCATCCAATTGTAGTGCCTGACAGCCTCACATCGTGAGTGGAGTCTCATGCTTTCATCAGTAAACACAATGTTTGAGCACTAGAGCAGAGAGGGGAACCCTGACCCTTAAACAAAGACAATACTAGTGCCATACAGATAGTTAATTTTATAGTTCAGGGGAACTGCAGGGTGTTCAAGCTAATAATTAAGTCAAATGTAAAATGAGAATAAATAAATGTGGCTGCTTAATGAGTCGAAATAGAACTGAATTCGCGATATAGCACAGTACGATTATCAAATCAAAGGCAGCTATTAAATAAGTATATAATCTGATGTGCTGCGTGTTTCAGAGTGAAGAGCAACACTGTTGCACGTGTGCAGCTTACAATAAAAAAAAATATAATCAAATATTTTTTTATTTTACAGGACAATTTACAGTTTAATTTACAACAGTAAAATACTTTCATTTTTAATTAGTTAAAACAAAATAATAATTATTATAAGCCCTATATATGTCGTTGGATGAAGAGCCTGTGTGCTCTAAACGTCACCTTTGTGAGAGTCTGTCAATAAATCTTTGCACAAAAGATTAACATGACGGCACATGCTAGTCGATGAGTTGAATCAACTCCACAGCAACTACATAAATTTATCCACTAGCCATTCAGAAACGTCCAGTTTCATTCTAAAAGTTGTAACATCTTCCTGAGTCTCTCCATCAGTGTCCGACTCTGGTTTGAACAATGTAAGGCTGAACACCGTTACTGACAATCCTCATTTTGGCTGCGTGAGATTCTCCAGCTTTGTTGTTGTTGAGCAACCGAAGACGAGCTGTTAAAGGGAAGGGGGGCTGGGAGCAGCAGCTCATTTGCATTTAAAGAGACACACAAAACGGCATGTTTTGCTCACACCCAAATAGGAGCAAATTTGACAAGCTATAATAAATGATCCGTGGGGTATTTTGAGCTGAAACTTCACAGACACATTCTGGGGACACCAGAGACTTACAGTCAAACCAAAAATTATTCAGACATTTTTAATATATTTTTACTAGTCGGTGCTGGACACTATAGTTCATTTATGTAAGTGAGGATAGCAAAATAAAGTGAACTGTGACATATTAAACCCATACATTCTTCATACAGTGGACTACCAGTAAAATTGATAACCAAAAAATTTAACCAAAAATTATTCAGACACTTTGACCTGACCATGTTTTGCTTAAGAGATCTTGTCATATTTTATTACCATTTTTTTAAAGTTTAAATTTGTGAACCTCTGTCAAGGCATGCGTTACTATTATTTAGGGATGCACCGATACCATTTTTTAAGGACCGAGTACGAGTACCTATACTTTTTTTCTAGTACTCGCTGATACCGATGCCTATACATGTATTAATTTCTCTCTCTCTCTTTTTTTTTTTTGGTGATGTTGCAGTTTTCCAAGCACAACACAGTGAGACTAATGAATGTAGGACAGCTTCTTTATTATTACTCTAACAAAAAAAGTAATAATTTTTATGTGCTTGTCACAAACTTAAAGAACAAAAATTTCAGTGTCCAACAACCTTCAAAGGGCATAATTACCAATATATATAATTGTTGTTGTTATATATATATATATATATATATATATATATATATATATATAAAAATACAAACAAATTAAATTACAAACAATACAACAAATACTATAGAGATACAAATTAAATAAACTTGTATTTCAAATACAGTAGGTTTATTTACCATCTATACATTTATTTAACATATTTTGTTGTTTTATTAACATTAATGACAAATATAGGCTACGGTCCCTTTAAGACCGAATCCATGGATACTGACACATATCCTGTTTTCACCCAAATGTTTACGTCCACTTAAGCCATAACCGACTGTATTTACGTGAGATACTCCACACGATGGACATTTTGACAACTATGTGTGCATTTGACCATTCAGGCGCGAGGAAAACTGATCGCGCGCTGTCTGAGAGAACTGGGATCGCGCGCAAGAAAGAGAGAGAGCGCGTGCGAGAGAGAGAGCGCTTCTGGTCTGTGTCATTCAGCGCGATTCCGCCTATCTCGCCTTCACTAATCGATAACAAATTGTGATTGAAAGCATGCAGTCCACAATGTGTGTTGTCATCATTAATTTTGAAGTATTTCCACACCTCTGAGGCTGACATTGTTTCTGCTGCTGCCGCCGGTGTCTCTGTGCACGGAAAATTCTGTCAGTTACGTCACGTGAGGTATCGGTCTTTGATATCGGGGGTATTTTACCAATACCGATCGGTATTGGTGCATCCCTACTATTATTGGTTACAAATTTTTCATAACTGGCCGCCAACCCTAAATAATAAAATTTTACATTTAACTGTCTTTTCTAAGCAAACAGACTTCATTTAGTAGAGGACTAACGGTCAAAAAAAAATCCCATAGAGTTGCATTGAGTTGGGCCATCCATAACACCCTAGCAACCACTCAGAACACTGTAGCAACCACATAGCGATGTGCTAACGACCAATTAGAGATTAGCAAACACATAGCAACAGCCTGGCAACAATCAACACCCTAGCATCATGGCAGTGAGTTTACATGGGTAAAACACCACTCAAAAATCTAGTTTTCCATCTAAAATTGCCCAAGTATTTTCTTGGAAAACAGATATTCCAATTCTGAGTTTGTTCTTTATTCATAAAACACATGCAAAATGAATTTACATGCAAAGGAAATCATTTATAAATCCATTCTTACATAATTTGTTGCATTGATTTGAATGAAACAATTTATTTATGAAAGATTTTCTAAACAATTTACACAGATTCATTCTGCTCTTGTTTCATAAATAAGGCCCATTGATCTTATAATCCAATCAAAGTCAAAGACAAGAGATGAAAAATGCAATGTTTACAGATATTGCAATGTTTTGCAATGTTTAAAGATATTTCTGACCTCAATCTAATGCAGAGAACTGCCATAATCCAGTAGATGAGTAAAGCTTTTGGAGTTCAGACAGGTCGGGATGTGTTTTTCTTGCTGCGTTTACAGTGCTGACCCCATTCCTGTCTCTGCTCTCTATCAATGATGCAGAAGGCTGGCAATCTCCAGAGATGCTCGGCATTTTCATATGTTCACACTCACCTTGCTCATCTTTCCTGCAAAGCTCACAGAGATGTATATTTAGAAGCTGAGTGCAATACCACAACATGATGGTGTTGTTTGCACTGAGGAAGTGATTTTTATGAAGTTTATTGGCGGGGGAAACCCAGATGCAATTTGGTGGTTGCTCTCTCATAGTGTATAGTGTGTAGTGTTGTATTTTATATTGTTTTAGATATTTCTCCTAAAATTCCTAAAGTTTTTATATGTAATTTTTTTTTTTTTTTTGCATTCAGATCTGTGAGGCACTTTGAGCTGCATTTAATGAAAGGTTCTATATAAATAAAAAATTGTTTTATTATTATTGGTTATATATTATCAGCATTATCTATCTATCTATCTATCGTCTGTCTATTGTCTGTCTGTCTATCGTCTGTCTGTCTATCTATCTATCTATTGTCTGTCTGTCTGTCTGTTGTCTGTTTGTCTGTTTCGTCTGTCTGTCTGTCTTATCTATCGTCTGTCTGTCTGTCTGTCTGTCTGTCTGTCTATTGTCTGTTTGTCTGTCTGTCTGTCTGTCTTATCTATCGTCTGTGTGTCTATCTATCGTCTGTCTGTCTGTCTATCTATTAGCGGTGTGCCCGAATACTAAATACGTATTCGGAAAGGCACGGGGGAAAAAAACGCAGTCTACGGAGCCCTGAAAGGGACATGGTTAGTCGTTTGCTAGCAGGAGCCTGTTACTTTGTGTACAACAGATTTCACTTACCACATAAAGAGATTAAGGAGAGATGGCTGATAGGACAATGGTGAATGGTTTGCAGTTCCTGAGTGCCACTAATCTTGTGAAATGTGTAATAAGTACTGACGCTCCCTAGTATACAACACAGCACATGTGATTGCGAATCTCAAAAGTGAAAGTAAAAGTGCGTATTCAAAAGCGATTTCAATACTCCGCATATTAACAGCAGCTTCCTGATACCGGCAAATTATTTACATTATAATTACCCAACTATATAATTGTGAGAGAAAGCATATATACTGTATAGAAAGAAATATATTTTTTCCTCCCATCTCATGTGTATTCCCTTTAGGGGCTCCGTAGTACACGTCATTTCCTTTTCGAATATGGTATTCGGCTTCGGGCACATCCCTACTATCTATCGTCTGTCTGTCTGTCTATCGTCTGTCTGTCTATCGTCTGTCTATCTATCGTCTGTCTGTCTGTCTGTCTGTCTATCGTCTGTCTGTCTGTCTATCGTCTGTCTGTCTGTCTATCATCTGTCTGTCTATTGTCTGTCTATCTATCGTTTGTCTGTCTGTCTATCGTCTGTCTATCTATCGTCTGTCTGTCTGTCTGTCTGTCTATCGTCTGTCTGTCTATTGTCTGTCTATCTATCGTCTGCCTGTCTGTCTATCGTCTGTCTGTCTGTCTGTCTATCTATCGTCTATCGTCTGTCTGTCTATCGTCTGTCTATCGTCTGTCTGTCTGTCTATCATCTGTCTGTCTGTGTCTATGTATTGTCTGTCTAATGTCTGTCTGTCTATCGTCTGTCTATCTATCGTCTGTCTGTCTGTCTGTCTATCGTCTGTCTGTCTGTGTCTATGTATCGTCTGTCTATCGTCTGTCTGTCTATCGTCTGTCTGTCTGTCTGTCTGTCTATCTGTCGTTTGTCTGTCTATCATCTGTCTATCCATCATCTGTCTGTCTGTCTATCGTCTGTCTGTCTATCTGTCGTTTGTCTCTGTCTATCATCTGTCTATCTATCATCTGTCTGTCTGTCTGTCTATCGTCTGTCTATCATCTGTCTGTCTGTGTATTGTCTGTCTGTCTATCTATCTGTTGTCTATCTATCTTTCTAATCTTTATATGTTTTATTTATTTTTTGTTTTTTACACATTAGGATCTATGAAGCACTTTGAGCTGCATTTAATATATGAAAGGTTCTATACAAATAAATTTTATTATATTATTATCATTTTTGTTAAAAGAGACTCAAATGAGGGTATGTTTACACAACAGTGATGTACTTGTAAGTTTTTCTTTTGCGTTTTTGAAAAGTTTTGCATACAAACAATCCCTGTTCACACAAATCTGCAAAAAAAAAAAAAAAAAAAAAAAGAATTAAAAAAACATTGTATTCATGCCAGTCCAGTAGTTGGTGCTGTCACTTTGTAAAGAAACACTATGCACCTGCATACATTTGCATTCTTATACAGTGCCTATAGAATGAACACGTAATACGCATGCGCATGACTTCACCGTTTTCACAAATATGCGTTTTTAAAAAAAGTTTTTAATTTTCAGACCCCCAAAACACGGATGTCGTGTAAATGAATGTCCAACTCGTAAAAAGTTTTCTGTTTTTAGCTTAGTTTTAGTGTTGTGTGAGTCAATGAAAAAATGTCAATGAAAAAGCCAATGAAAAAATTTCAGTTTTAGAAATGTTTTGTAAATTAGTCTTCCTTTCAGAAAATGTGAGTTTTTATGTATGCAATTTTATAGCTAATACATTTTATTAATGTGCTAAATGGTGTTATACCTTGTGTATGTATTTATATATATATATATATATATATATATACAGTATACAGTAGGCTATAGCCATACATTGGCAAGCTTTCCTATTGGATGACTCAAAGGACACATGCAAGATGAATGAAGAGTGTTACGTAAAACATAGGCGTATTGCACTTAGTGCTCTCAAGCATTTTAACATCTCAGACCTGAAGACTTCTGACCTTTATAGTTGTACCTGCTTTTCATGAGTGTTTAGGATGCCTGCTCTCTGCAGACTCTGATGCCGAGAGAGAGAAAGAGGGGTCAGATTGCAGGGGCAGCTCTAGACGTCCCCTGGAACAGACGGGGATAAAGAGCCTCCATAGGAGAAATAACAACAGGGATTGATGGGCGCTCCAGGCTAGATTTGAAAGTCTTTTCTGTCTACAGTGAATGCAAAGGTCCCGTGTGACGTGAAACAGTCACAGCAAATCAGAAAAGACTTCATGTTTAATACAATTCATGTACAATTAGGGAACATGCAACAAAGGGAGTGAGGCCATGTTATTGCAATACAGTACTTAACACAAATGCAATAGCATGTCATAAAAGCAAGATGACAACATAAGTTATAACCGTAATTAAACTAAACTATACCTGTTCTATCTTCATGCAGCATATATTCTCTGGCTCTGTTCCCACACAAGCGATTTATAGATTATCATGACAGAATATGCTAATCAAGCATATTGTCCGACTCTGGTTTGAACATAAAGGGATGAACAGTTTCTTACATTTTCAGTGAGTCTGCGTGAGGTAATCGACACTGCTAACATGAGCTCTTGAAACTCCGCCCTCTTCTTGGGAGCAGCAGCTCATTTGCATTTAAAGGGACACACACAAAAACAGCGTTTTTGCTCACCCTCAAAAAGTGACAAATTTAACATGCTATAAAAAATTATCTGTGGGGTATTTTGAGCTAAAACTTCACATACACACTCTGGGGACATCAGAGACTTATTTTACATCTTTAAAAGTAGCATTATATAACCCCTTAAAAAATAATGTTTCCAAAAGTTTTTTTTTTTTTTTGCAGCAATTCCATTGAAGACCCATTTTTGGTTCCTCAAAGAACTTTTTTTTTTTTTGCTTTTGTTTGTTTGCACTACATTTTAAAAATCTATTGATTATTTCCACTATAAATGGAAAGGTTCGATGGATGGTAAAAGTTCTTCATGGAACCATATATAGATGGCAATAAATAATCTTAAAGGTGTAGTAGGTGATCTGGGAAATGCCAACATCAGTCTGCTAGCATTGAAAGCATACGATCCCACCCTCTCTGCAAAGCGTCACAAGAGACGCCGTTAAACTACCTCATGTCTCAAAGCACATGACATTACAATAACAATGAACGTAAACAGCTTACAGAGCTTGTGCCTGACTGCTGCAGATTAATTTCGGTGTTGATACTGTTGACATGGATACGCATAATTCCGAGTCTGACTGAACAGCTCCAGTTAGAATGTCACGGGTTGCCATCTCTTAGTTACGGTAGTTATGGCATGAATGCAGCATAAGCTTGTTTTGATTCGGTAGGAAGTGTAAAAGGTGTTCCATGCCTAAGGTCTGTATGTATAAACTCTGTATAAATTATGCGAATCCTGCTCTCTATAGCTTGAAACACACTGATGACGTATGATACGCGAACAGAGTGCGTTTGACCGAATATAATGATTGGATGAACATTTCCACAGACGATATATATTTATAAAAATACATTTAGACTGTTTAACATAGTAAATGCTCTCAGGATATGAGGCGACTTTCAACCAGTGTTACAAAAGAAAAAAACTCTTTTTTTTAGAGTTTAGCCTGCTTAATTCTAAATTCTAAATAAAACTATTTTACTGCAGAAAACTTTACTAACAAGTGTTAAAGTGGTAAAATAAATTATTAAAAAAGTATATGATGTGTGTATATATATATATATATATATGCTTGGATATCAGCCATAATCTATAGTTAATTGACTGTTGAGACGTGACACAAGTTGTATCAAGGTTAATGAATTTGGCCTTTCACTGTGAATGAATGACATGGGATTTTGGGCACAGGTCTTTATCATTTAAGAAACTGTATTGGTGGTCCAATTGTGCTTTTCACAAAATCAGTGACCTTAAAGTCTTCCTGTCAAAACTCCCACTGATGCAATCTTGTGCAATATTTTAAATTCCTTCCGATGTCTTTCTGTTTGTCGGACAAAGAGGACAGAGTATGGAAATTTTTAACATATTCACTTCAGGCTTTGATAAGGTGAGTCAAGGGGTGGACAAGGTTGTCTTTTATTCACTGATAGGGAAAATAAAATACATTTACAAAATTACCTACATTTTACACCCTGTGCCTTCAATTAAAAAAATTGTGTTTTAACTGCACAATTAATGGCACCATTAATGTCTGTTCATTACATGATGCTATCATATGATTCAGCAAAAGACTTAGAATATAGCACAAAATATATTATGATTATTATTATTATTTCTTTTTTAACAATAAACAAGATTAAATATTAACATTACAATAATATTATTGAAATATTAAAGAGTCTAAAACCAAAACATGTTGATATACATGACGAGACCGATAAAGAACTGGAAAAAACAACATACTTCAAATCCCTAATTCTTGCCCTCAATATTTAATGATGGGAAAATCCATAAACAGTGCACTTGTAAAAAACATTTGCTCTATTGATTTCTCCTCATTTGCCCTTTCAATTTGGTCTGGACACAGATCTAAATGGACTACCTAGTTGCAGATCAGATGTTTTTGTGACCTACTTAAGTTAGCAAATTAGCAAAAAAGAAGGATAAACAAATACAGGTGTAAAGTGCAGTCTGTGTTGATTAAAGGCAACAACATTTTCATTTGACTTTTTTTCCTTTGGGATGATGTAGATAAGGTTTGTGCAGTTGCTCTGAGCTCTTCTGTACAAATCAAACTGTTCCCATACTCACAGAAAACCTGAAAATATCAGGAAATTTATGAAAATGGGATTTGAAAAGTTACAAAATCTTAAAAAGTTGTGGAAAAGACATGAATTAAATATTTATTTGGCTAGATAAGTGCTTGGCTGTGTCCAAAATCTTGTACTTTCCTACTATATAGTAGCTGAAAAACAGTATGTGACAAAAGAAGTGTGTCCGAATTCACAATACTCATAAAATAGTAGTACCCGAATGACCTACTATTTTCAGTGAGATTCTGAAGTGTGTATATGATGGACACTTTACTATCCCATGAGGCCACGGGAGAGGATTTGTGAATGACAGTGAAGCGAAGCAACTGATGCTAGTTGATCACATGATAATGGCAACATGGCAAAAGTAGTACGTCCGAATTACATTCATACTAAATACATTCAGAACATACTTTTTCAGCGCTCACAAAGTAAATACTTATTCAAAATAAGTAGGCTACCTTCCCAAGAGAGGAACGCAGCCCTTGTGTTGAGTGTTTATGTCACAGATTTTTTTAGGATTAAACTGTTCAACATATTCAGCACTTCTGCATCTTTTGTGTGTTTTTCCTTGCCAGTCACCTGGTAAACACAGTTAGATATATTCAAATAATATCTATTATAAAAATTTATACATTTGGCATTCACTTAAATGAATAGATGAATTAAGAGTTGCTGGTGAAGAAAGAGCAGTTCAGGATTAAGATCTTGTAAATATTTGACAAAGAGTGAAACAAAAGTGGCAAAAAAAAGAGGCATTTTTAAAATTTAGGCTACTTGTGACTTTTGCCGGGAGATAAAGGTTGAATTTCTTTGAAAACTATACATAGCTTATGTACTTTTCTGTTTAAAATGTAATATATTTTTATAAGTTAGCTATTTGGGGTAGTAAGTGATAATTTAATGTCATAATTTTCATAAAATGAAGACTAAATAAGACTAAATGTACGTTAAGAACATTATTGCGATCATATCTGATTATTATCAAACTGGAAATGTTTTTTAAAAAACTAATTTTAAAAACTAATGTCAAGTATTGTGGGACATGTTTTGTCCATGTCTCAAGAAAGAATCAGTGCACTTGGTCACAAAGTGTGAGAACTCGGTATAAAACTAACATAAATATTTTAGTAGACTGCAACCCTGTAATAGCTGCAGTCAAGCCAACTGATCATCATCACTCTGTCGTTTATAGATATAATTAATTAAACACAACAAATTTGCATTTTTATCTTACAAATGTAATCATCCGTTGTGTTTACAGCCAATCTGTTTCGCTTTAGTGTGCTCAGCCAATCAGATTCGTCGCTTGGGTTCAGCCTCCCGCCCTGACTGACACATTATGGGCGGTCCCTGCACTCCTCCAGCCAATCACAGTGTGTTTCTTTAACCACGTTGCGCGCTACCGACGGGCGACCCCGCGAGAGTATTCTAGGCCGCTCGTGTGATCAAACAGATCTACATCGTTCCCGGGAACATCATCGAGATTAGAGGTGGGCTCTCAACTTTATTCCAATGGCGGACGGGGGTCCTTTGAATCTGTATTGAGGTGCCGATCGCCGCATTCACACCCGTGAGTATTGACGTTTCTCCACTCTTGTGTTATTTTTAGACGCGGGATATTTTGCGCGTGTTCCCGCTGTGTTTATGTAACGCAAACGGATATTTTTTTTAACCGAAAGCTCCTCAGATCCTGACGCAAGTTGTTTCTCTGGTTATTTGAGAGGGATAGAAGACGCAGAACTGCCTTATAGTATATGTTAACCCGTCCCCGCTGCTGGAAGGTGCATATTATGGTGTTTAGTGCTGAACGGGAACGCGCGTGTAGTGTGAAACTGTAATAATGAACGCGATGCATCGCTGCAGCTCTGGTCGGAAGCGGGGCACGCGAGCCTGTCATAATGCAGTTCCACAGTCCACAATGGAACCGCGCGCGGTGGATAGATGGATAGAAAATAACGCGCTGTGATAATAAGATGGCTTGTTTTGGATAAAAACACGAGTCCGACGCGATGTTATTAGTCAAGTGCGTTTACAATGTAACTTCCAAATAATATTTCTGTCGAAAAATGTGTTCGTGTGAAGCGCCGTGACAGAAATCACCCATTCACATGTCTAAATTTGGCCAGTTCAATTTAGTCGTTCCTTCCGCAGATAATTTGCAATACACTGATAATTCTGTCATCATCTACCCACCCTCATTGACTTTTTTCCCGTGAAACACAAAATGAGTTACTAAAACGTCAAAGGTCCTCTGTGCCATTTAGTGAAAGCATATGGTTATATATATATATATATATAGTCCAGTAGCCATATTTACCCTGAAAAGTGCTCTGTAAATAAAATATATTGCTTTACTAACAATAAACATTAGCCTAAATAGTATATTTCAACAACAATTTTGTTTAGATATTTTTATTTATTTACTGTTACATTCAAGTCACTTGAAAATCCCATCAAGTTGCTTTATTTTTTCTAAAATAACTACTGTAAGAAAGTAACACACATATTTAGTGTATGTTACCACATAATGTTGTTTGGCTGTTATTATTAATAGTCACTTTTTTCAGACCATTAGTCATCAAATTCTCAGTAAACACCATATTGATGGTGACAGCAAGTGCAGCTTTATCATATGAAAACTAGCTCACACACAGATCTTTTTATCTTTCAAGTACATTTCGGTTTGGATGTGACCACAGGTTATGATATCTGAGTGACTGATTTGTTTACTTAGTAATTAACCTCACAATTTTTACCAGTTTGTCCAGTGCACCTGGTGTGCGTTGTTCGGTTTTACTGTTTGCTTGTTTTATGCACTTGCTTCTCCTTAACAAGAGTGTGCTGTTGTTGTGTTTTTCCTATTTTTGTCATGTCTTTTCATCAAGAGACAGCAGTCATGTTTTAATATATCTCATATCTATCAGTAGTGCCTAATTGTAGAGATCAGAAATGTACGTCTCCTGCTTTTGAAAATTGATTTGAATGATAACTTGCAATTGGTTAGTATTGTATGTCAGAGCAGCTCTATTAAGCTGACGTCCTGCTGAAGTTATTAATGCCCAGCGTGTCAAATAGTTTTAATATTGTGGGGGATGAGCAGCCATCAAAGCAGCTTAACCATCCAACCTCAGAGTAGCCCGTGAGATAACCTGATGATGGGCTGTTGTCCTCTGTGGAGCATAAGTGCATGATTCACTTAGAGACAGCCAATCTCAGACTGCTTACATCTCCTTAGTCATACATGCCCTGAAGACTCAAAGCTCATATTTGTCTCCTAATAATGACTTGGCTGCGCTAATCAGATGTGGAAAGGCATTATGAGCAGATTATGTGGAAATGAAGTTTCAGAGCGTTGATATTTGACTAGCTTTGCTGAATTTGGCGCATGATACCGGTATTATTTATACACAAACTTTCTCTGACAGTCTGCTCACCACTCAAACACACCGAGGTGCTGCTTATGTTTGGCCTATCGGCCACCCTGGCTGTTAAAGAAGTGTGTAATCTGTCACATGGTATCACTGCATCCTTGTTAACAGCTTGTTTTAGGGTCATGCCATTGTCTACATGAGCAGTGCATCAGTTAATACGTTTTCGACCAGCTCGTTTGCTGTGACGTGGAGAGATTCCTGTGCTGCGATCTGTATTGGTTGGACAGACGAGTTTAGCCACAGGGCACACAAAATGTGCCATTGAGTATTGGGTGTCCCATTTGATGTCAAGTTCAGAGTTGAAGGTTAGGCTTCGCTGTGTATTTGTTCTTCTCTGTGGCACTTTGTTGCGCCAGACGTGTCAGATTGAATATCATCTCGAGTCAATTGGCTTCAATTTGTCCATTGGGCTACTAACTAAATATGCAGGAAGTGACATGGGAGGTGTATTTTGATTATTCCAACCACTGATATAATGATCCGGAGTGAAACCTTTTATACCATGTGCAAGTAGAACCTATTTTAAAAAAATAATTTTATGTTTTATATTTTTTTTCCACTTATGTTTTTGCGCTTAAAGGGTTCGTTCACCCAAAAATGAAAATTATCCCATGATTTGCTCACCTTCAAGCCATTCTTGGTATATATGACTATCTTCTTTCAGGTGAACTCAATCGGATGTATATTTAAAAATATCCTGGCTCTTCCAAGCTTTATCATTTTAGTGAATGGAGGGTGTGTTTTGAAGCCCAAAATAAATACATCCATCCATCATAAAAATAATCCTTATGGATCCAGGGGATTAATAAAGGCCTTCTGAAGAGAAATGATTGGTTTTTGCAAGGAAAATATCCATATTTAAAACTTTATAAACTAAAATAACTAGCTTCCACCAGACGATTGTGTTCGTCTGAAAGAAATCTAGTTGAAAATATTAATAACATCTAAATATAAATATATACACTTCGGATTTTGCTCTTTTCAGTTTTTTAAATCGGAGGAATTATTGTCAGAATGAATTAGCTACAATATAGCATACGCACACACACACACATATATATATATATATATATATAATATAATATAATATAATATATATAATATATATATATATATATATATATATATTTATTATTATATTATTATTATATTTATTTATTATTTATTTATTTATTTATTTTTCAAGAATTGTCATGGAAATCTCTGCATTGCATCTTGAATGTAAACGCTTTACATATTTATTGGTAAAATGTATTTGGTAATTTGGTATTTGCATACCAGTAATCGAAGTTCTGATTCATTGAAATGTACAGTTTGAAAAAATGTATAGAAATTAATCAATCTTTCCCATTCTAATGCTAAAATTTGATTCAATAGGGTAAGTTTTATTTGACTGAAGTTTAAATTAGAGCCGCTCTCAATCTCTCATGTAGCTAGACAAGAAACACAAAATTGTGAAACTAGTCTTTAGGGAAGTTGAATAAAAAGCACATTAAATCACTGCGATATTCAAGATGTTGCTTAATAATCTCAAATATAATATTCATGGTTGTTATATCGCCCAAATCTGTGTGGAAGTAGCATATTTTCATGTCTGTTCCTGTTGTACAATACTGGATGTACAGCACATCTTAGACAGTAAGTCAGGTGGAAACTACCAGCACTAATTTCTAGTTAGTCTAGAGGGAAGATTGAATAATGGGCGTCAGCAGCAGTAAATACAGTAAGTTACTGTATGGTGTGATGCACATAAATAATGAACACAAAGGAGCTATGTGTGTCACGATTATGAAAGCTGCAGCTCTATTCATGTCCTCAGTCTACCCCCGTCTTGAGCTGAGTTCATGATATCTGCATCATTAATACTTCTATCAAGGATGTTTCAAGTGTTAAAAATGGAGTGAATACTTTGCTGAAATCTGAAGAAAAGGCTACACTGAGTTGTTTCAAATATATTGATAACATTCCCCCAAAGAGTTGCTAAATTGCATCCAGGCTTGTTTACTTGCTTAAATGTTCCTTGAAATGTGCTGATAAAGATGTTTTTTGTAATTCTGTTTGTTGTGATTTCTATTTTGAAGGGTGCTGCTATTTTCCACAATATAAAGGAGCTGTTTTTGTTGATGTAGTCACTAGGGATGTGCACTCCTATTTCTTCATAAAATTTACCAAATGCCAATCCCTAATATTTATATTTAATACCATTTAATACTTCTATTTCACTTCCTTTAATGTTAAGACAATTTTTTTTTCCTCTTTGGGTTGAAATTGGCTAAACAACAAAGCCTTAAAGGGATAGTTCACCCAAAAATGAAGCACAAATAAAGATCTTTTTAATGAAATCTGAGAGCTTTCTGTCCCTCCGTTGACAGCTACGCAACTGAAACTTCGTAAACTAATCCAATGAATTGAGTGGTTTAGTCCAAATTTTCTGAAGAGACACGATAGCTTTATATGATGAACAGATTGAATTTAGGCTCGTTTGCGCGCACTGTCCGTGTGCAGCCCAATTTTTGTGTCCGGGCGGACTATGCATGTACAACCGCGCATGTGCGAGTGACTTGAGAGCTTAAAAAAACCAGAGGAGAAAACTTTGATTGGCTTGCGCACTCAACTGTGTGCGAGACGGAGCATAACACAGAAAATGAAGTATACCCGGGCCTTTAAAATGACCAAACAGGTCTTTGCTGCAGTATTTTGTTTGATGGTCTCTGGATTTGGATTTGCTGTAAAGTCGCACTGTTGAGGTTTCTTGCTTTTTCTCTCCTTTTTTTGCTTTGTTCTGTGTTAATATTTGGAAAGTGTGACTCAAAGTTGTGTTAAAGCTGGTGAGTAAAGTTTTAAGAGTAGATTTATTGGACTGGAAGTATTGGCCCTTCGGTCACAGGGATGGGGGGAGGGTGGTTGGGTGCTTCTTTAGGCTGACTAATTGGGCAGCAGCATGGCCGATGGAAATGGAGGAGCGGGATGCAGGGTTTTTGTCATGGGCCTGGTGATGAAACCGAGGCTAACATGGCTGGGACATCCTGAAAGCTTCCCAGAGGGCACATCATTGCCGCCCCATCTCCTCGTCACAAAATCTGGGCGGCGCAGGACCTGCAGGTTTGCAGCGATTACTCATGCTGAATAAGTTTGTATGTTGAAACTGCGCTTGCATAACTCCTTTTAGAACAAGTGCAAGGCCTTAAGAAAGTACACCAATCGCATCAGCTGTGTATAGAAGGGCTGGGGCACGGCCAGCCCGTTTCATAACTTCTTACACAAAAGGAATCAACCATTAGCGAAGAGGGGGGAAATGGCTTCCCGCATATGACAATGTCAGGATCTGTGAAGCGCGTCAGATGACTACTCCTACCCCCCCCCCAGTAGGAGTAGTTCCAGTGCTCAAAGGTCGCCCCTTACTGCACAGATGTTTGACCACAAGCACAACACACACCTTAACGAGACATCTTTCAGCATTTAACATGGTTGTGCGTCATCCATATTTCTAGTGCACAGAATGTTTAAACGCTTGCTCCAGTTTGTTCCAAGCGCTTCTCACCAATGCTGCGGCCTATATATTGAAGATGAAAACTATTCCTATGACTTCTACGCATACTAATGAGCTGTATGCTGTTTGTGTACTTTTTATAAAGATTGAATAGTTTTGGGATTATAGATTGACTGTTTTAATATCATTATTATTTATTAATAGTATAATAATGATGCCATTATATTTATGCAGAGCTGTTTTATGATCAAAATGATTTGTTTTGAGCTAACTGTTAAGCTTAAAATTATAAATGTATTACTATTTATAATATATTATTTAAAATTATTAATATGCTATTATATGCATTCAGAGTTGTTTTGCAATTCTTCTTAGTCAAACTGTTAAAGAGGTGGTTGATTATGATTTCACTTTTTTAACTTTAGTTAGTGTGTAATGTTGTTGTTTGAGTGTCGTAACTTTGCAGATGTTGTTTATGCACAAAGTTCAATGCAAAGGGCGATATTTTCTTTTACAGAAATCGCTTTTTAAGGACTACGACAAACGGCTGGTAGGGACTACAATGAGCTTCTTCCCGGGTTGGTGACATCACTAACCCCAAAATGTAATGCTTACTGACAATCGTCATTTTGGCTGCGTGAGATTCTCCAGCTTTGTTGTTGTTGAGCAACCGAAGCATGAGCTGTTAAAGCTCTGCCCTCTTCTGGAAAGGGGGCCGGGAGCAGCAGCTCATTTGTATTTAAAGGGACACACACAAAAATGGCATGTTTTTGCTCACACCCAAATAAGGGCAAATTTGACAAGCTATAATAAATGATCTGTGGGGTATTTTGAGCTGAAACTTCAGACACATTCTGGGGACACCAAAGACTTGTATCTTGTGAAAAGGGGCATAATAGGTCCCCTTTAAGCTAAAAAGGCTACATTTTTTTTCACTCGAAAATAAATGACTGTAATAAGTTGTCATTTATGCAAATAATGCATTAAATAAATACACATTTTTATCTGTGAAGTGCTTTCCTGTTGAATGAACAGAGTGCTGTAATGGCATTGTTGGGAACTCTTCTTTAGAGACCCATGAAATGGTTCTATATTATATTACAAGATCAGTTGCCATTGTTTGCTGTCTGTCATCACAAGTACAGGCAGGTGTCTTGGCTTGCACTTTTCTTAGCCAAACAAACACTTAGTTCTCTTTGATTCATCGTTTCACATGCATTTATAGCTTGCGAGATAAGTGATAAGAGTTCACTTGAATTTAAAGGTGCTTTTGCCTGTAAAACTGAATCCTCTGAGTGAGTAGAACAACGGCTCCCTTAAGTGTCTTTATAAGGCTTTGCACTTTTTCTGAACATTTAAGGAATGCAATTATATGCAGCAAGACACGACCAGCGAGATGAGGTCTTGCCCTACCATTAAATGACACAAGTTAGCAGTAAGCACCAGTGACAAATGTACCTGGACATCTGATGCTACGGCCAGGAGAATGGTGTGCTTGTATGGAGGCACTCGAGAGTGATTAAAGATACCGGTTTAGGCTTTGATATGGTTTCTCTGATCCTACACAAAGTGGTTTGTTTGATTTGTGTGCGTTCAAGGCAGATTTTAAGATCAGGGCCTTAGCCACAATGAGTCATAGCATAATGCTAAGATGCAAGTGCCAGGCCTTTAGCAGTTCAGCTTGATTATCTTCACTTTGACTGCAGGTTTGATCTTTAGGATTCCTGAAACATGGTTATTGCGTGATCGCTGGGCTTCTGAGAGAGGCTGTACGAGCACTTCCTCTACTAGCACTGGTGAAAGCTTCTGTCAGCACGGTGCATTTCACAATAATTCAACCCTTTTGTTTTCAGTGCAGTGAAATAACAACAGAGGACAAGCACATATCTGCAAGTCATATGTGTTCCGTTGCTTTCTCAAGGAGTCATGATTGAGGAAGACTTGTGTATTAGATGGAATGAAAGATCTGTGAATAATACACATGCATTTAAGTGCCTCTGGGGGGGGGGAAAGAGAGAGGAAAAAAACCCCTCTTTTGTTTGTTTTCTTCACTAGCATACTAGACTGGGTGCGTTTAGTATCCGGTGTAAATTAAGTGTCTTGGTTGGTATACACAGAGTGTTTGCTTTGCCAAAAAAACCCCTGTAATGTGGGGTTGATTTATTGACTAAAGAAAACAATTTATGGTATCTTGTTATTTAGACTGGTGTCTAAATAGAGTAGTTGAATTACTGAAGAAAAAGAAGTGCATTTTGCAGTTTCGGAAACTGCAGATATCTTACCCTGAGGTACTTGAGTTCATAAAGAACTTAAGAGTGCAGTTTTCATCAAGAGAAACTGTTGTTAGTTGATTAATCTTAATGTAATTTCTTTGGTTAATTAGGAAATGTGCTCCCTCAAAATTGAAGTCTATAATGAATGCTATACATTTTGTTATGAAGTGCCTACTCTTTAGAGGATCCCATTAAATTTACTGTTCATGTGAAAATATACTTGTTACGTGGAGGATTTTGTTTAGATATGGCTAATTTAAAACCTAAATATGATATCCAGCAACATTTTTTATTTTATTTTATTTTAATTTTATTTTTTTTGGATCAAAAGGTTAAAACATAGCTTCCTGCACCACTTTTCTTTTGCCATTGTAGATCATATCAAATCAAATCATATCAGAACATGGATCAAAAGAAATCATATTTTACTCAAGTTCTAAATGCAAGTTTGCAGCAAAATAAAAGACTATTTGGAGCTGATTCTTTTTAACCAATCAGTCAATATATGATTCACAAACTAATGATTCACTGGTTTAAGGTAGATGAATTGTTCTCTGAATGAACTCTCTGAATCACTGAATTGATTCACTTACAGAAACGGAACTTTATCATTACATTCAGTTTCGTAATAAAACAAGTTTTGTGTATTTACATAATTTTTACGTATTTTTTTTTAATTACACTACTGTTTAACAGTTTGATGTTGGTGACATTTTTTTTATGCACATAAATGCTGTATTTATTTGATCAAAGTACAGTAAAACAGTAATATTGTGAAATATTATTACAATTTAAAATAACTATTTTCTACTTGAATATATTGTAAAATGTAATTTATTCCTGTGATGGCAAAGCTGAATTTTCAGCATCATTACTGTAGTCTTCAGTGTCACATGATCCTTCAGAAATCATTATAATATGCCAATTGCAGCTCAAGAAACATTGTGTATTATCAATGTTGAAAACATTGTGCTGCTTAAACTTTGTGGAAAAAGTGATACATTATTTCAGGAGTCTTTGAATAGAAAGACTAAAAGAAATGCATTTATATGAAATAGATATCTTTTGTAACTTTATCTTTACTGTCACTTTTGATCAATTTAACGCATCCTTGCTAAATAAAAGCATTGTTTTCTTTTGAAAAAAAAAAAAAAAAAAAAATCTTACCCCAACATTTTGAATGATAGTGTATATTTAAAAATAACAAAGGCTATTGAATAAAAAAAGTTTCAATATAGCTGCAATTAATGATTATTTTAATCGCTCTGTTAATTTCTTTGATTTAATTGGATTTAAAAATGTCATATTTCCTGTTTATATTTTCTGAAAAAATAGATCAATGCTTTGTGGATTTTTTAGAACATGTTTTTGACATCACTATTAAGACATTTCAAATGTTTCTTTGCTTTTCCTGTTCTCACCAATTTAAGAATCAAAGACCCACTCATTCATTGCGCTGCAGCAAGATTTACTGCCTTTCTCTGGCCTGTCCTGCTGTTTCCGCTAGTGTTCTGTGGCACACAAGGCTGAAACGAGCATCTCGTTTTTTGCCACTCAGTGATTGGCCGACAGTGGATTCCCTGGGAGCCATTGTTCTGTTGGAGGCAGTGAGGCCATCTGCTCTTTCCTCGGTGCCTCGCTGTGTCTGTCCATCCTCCATCTCCCACCACAGAATCAGCTGCTTATGGAAACTTCATCACACGCTCCTCTGGCTTGCAGTGACGGTTGTCGTAGGGTGCACGCTGTGTGTAACTGATGTCTGTTTTTATTTGACTCAGGAACTGTGTAAGCATCGTAACGTGGGATACAGATGTACTACTGTATTTTCTTGTACATAGCCGCATCGCTACTGCAGTTACGCATGTAATGCGTTACTGTCTGTAGGTACATGACGGGGTGTTTCTTTGCTAAATGATGGGAGAAATCAAATTGTTTTATTCACAAACAATCCAGTGCAGCGTAACGCAACACAAACTTGGATGTTCTTGGCTTTCGGCCTCTGTCGTGACTAAGAGAAAGGCTGCTGTAGACATCACCCCAATTATGTGGGTCGGTGGATTGGCTTTCAGGAATTAATGTAATGAATAATTGATCACAGTCGCCTTCATGTGGATGCTGACTATCATGCTCACCTGAGGCTGTGGAAGGTTTTGTTTTATGATGTTGCTGAACTGAAAAGACTGTTACGCAACTTCACTTTTCAAAGACAGGACTATATTCATACATAAAGCATGAATACAGACTCAATCATTCAAAGAAAAGCTTTTTTTTTTTATGGATAAGGAAACAGCAGTTAGCAGAAGGAATGGGTATCTTAAAGTGATAGTTCACCCAAAAATGAAAATTGTGTCATTTACTCGCATGTGTATTGTTACAAATTACTTTCACTCTTTTCAATATAAAATGAATAAGGACTGGAGCTTTCAAGTTTCAAAAATGATGTAAAACACCATAAAAGTAAGTCTTATTATTCGTAAGCTGTATTCAGTCTTTTGAAGCCAAACAATAAATTTGGTTGAGAAGCAAACTAAAATTTAAATCATTATTCTCAAAATATCTTAAGCTAGTTCTCTGACACGTTCATGGCACAAGTAATGATTTCTAATTCAAGAACGAGTTAAATCTTTTCAATGAATCAGTTTATTCATTCCTTAAAACTGGTGTTAATGTTTTGTTCACAAATAAACATCGCAGCTTCTTTCATAAACTCTCATGCCAAGGAGAGCTAAGACATATTTCAGTAGTTAAAATAATTAGTCTAATAATTAGTAAACAAAAAATATATAATCCAATTACACTCAGGCCCTGTTTACACCTGGTATTAAGATGCGTTTTGGTTAATTGGATTACCTTCTGTACCAAGTCGGTACTGAAATTTAGAAAAATGTGGCTACAATGATCAACACTTCAAAAACGTGTATCATAGACACCTGCTTTCAAATGCTCCCTTGTGTATCTGTGTAAGTGCTCTGTGAAAAGGGTCAAAAAAGTCTACTACAACATGTTTTTGAAGCGTTGATCATTGTAGCCAATCACAGACATATCGGTTGAGCGCGTGAACACAATGGCCAATGAGGTGTTTAAGAATCCGCACAACAGCGCTTAAAATGCCTGGGGGGAAATGCTGCTATCGTCTCATTTTTCAAATTTCAGTACCGACTTGGTACCAAAGTCAGTACTTTTGACAACCCTACTTTCAACGACTTCTGTCCTGATTTCTTCAAGGGGAGGGTCTATGTGTGGGTAAATGTTGTTGTTTTTTTTCAGATCTTTCAATGCAATGGACAAAATAAGCTTGTGCAATTTACATATAAATGCGACCGGAGATGGCGAAGAAAAACATACAGAGAGCAGCAGCTTTCGTTTCCGCTCTGATAGCCGCAAGACCACGAAAATCAAGAATGGTGGAGAACATTGTGCTTGGAAAGTTTTTCGTCTTCAAACCAAACTTGGGTCTTCAGCCGACAAAGTTTAAAGGGTTAGTTCACCCAAAAATGAAATTTCTGTCATTTAAGTACTCGCCCTCATGTCGTTCCACACCTGTAAGACCTTCGTTCATCTTCGGAACACAAATTAAGATATTTTTGATGAAATCCGAGGGTATCTGATCCACACATAGGCAGCAACGTTATTGCATCTTTTGACGTCCAGAAAGGTAGTTAAAAACATGGTTAAAATAGTCAACGTAACTGCAGTGGTTCAACTTAATGTTATGAAGCGACGAGAATACTTTTGTGCGCAAAAATAAAACAAAAATATCGACTTTATTCAACAATTTGAACAGTTGTCATACGTAGTGAACTCAGTGCAGGCTTCCTTGTTTACATCTGAATGCCGACTAGATTAACACATCTTAATACCAGGTGTAAACAGGCCTTCTCTGTTCATGCTGTATGTTTGTTGGCCACAAAAAGTTCAAAAGAACAGCATTTATTCAAAATATAAATCTTTTGTGACATTATAAATGTCTTTATCACTTTTCACCAATTTAATGCACCCTTTCTGAATAAAAGTATTAATTTCTTTTTAACTCCAAACTTTTGTTTCTGATTTTGCAGCAATAACTTTCTCATCACGTTCTGCTCAGATTGCAAGCTCACTAAGCTCCTGATTCCTAGCCCTAGTTAGCAGAGTCCTCAGAAGAACTGTCATCCTCTTACTCTTCATTTCTGTCATGACTGCTCACAGCTTTTTTTATGTGTTTGATGGATGAGTCAGTAACCCCACCATTCCTCCTCCCTCCATCCCCCTTCCTCTGTTTGATCTCTACTTCAGGGGCAGAGGTTGATGGTGGCTTGAAATGATTTGAAATTGAGTTTGTTTTTTGCAAAAATCGTCTCAACAGCAACTACTACCAGGAGTTGAGGTAAATTACACTTACAAGGCACTTCCCAATTCCCCCAGATCTCATTTGCTAGGATGTATGGGAGCTGCATGGCTGTATTCCACCCCTGGTACCTTACAGCCCAACTCAGTGCTGGAGAGAACAGTGTCTGAGGCAGGTGGACCTGAAATCCACTGATGAAAAAATAATGAAATGGCTGGAAAATATAGGTGTTAACTGCCCTCCTGACAGGTTTTGAAGGCTAGCGGATTTTCGGTGGGGTGTTTTTTTAACACGTTGTTCTCTTAGTAGGAACATTTTAATGTGACCCAGTTTTTCTCTGTGTATGGTGCAGCGGTTGGTGCATATGAAGCAGCGTGAGGAGGGAGATGGACCACTTGTTGAAAAATGAATGGGAAAAATCACTGTAATCAGTATATGGCGTCTGTAGGAATTAAAGTCCCACATTTCAGTTAAAAGAGCTAATCGTAGAGGTATAATTTGTTTTACACTAGTAAACTTGTGCAGTAGCTGAATTGGTCTAAAAAATGTGTAATTTGAAAATAAAAAGCAAAAATCATGATGTTAATAAAATATGATTTATAGAACCGATAGTTCGGGTCCTTGATTCTGATTTGTTGAGCCGCGTTCAAAGTCGTTGTGAATTACTCTACAAACATACACCTGTTATTCATTTCACTGTAAACCACAGCTTCTTGGGGCTTGTTGCTTTATATTTATATAAATAAAATGTGATTTCAATGCTGATTTTAAATGGTTTATTTTATTGAAAATTTCGAATATTTTATTTCCATTCAAGGAGATGTACTTGCATTATAAAACACAAAATGCACATTAACATAATAATTTGATTTTTATTTAAACTAGTTATAGCTGACTACTTCAGTTCTTCATAGTCAGGACAGCCATGGCTTGCCTGTCAGCATTTAAAACAATTTTATTGTGTCAGCACGTAAATATAGTGGCTAAAAATAACACTGTAGAAGGGCTGAATACACATTAACAAGAAATATTTTGGCAAATTGCTTCCCATGGGCAGTTTCAGTGTTTAGTTTTGCTCTCACACCCTGCTTATCAGTGTTTTCTGAAAAATTATCACCTCCACTTTTTGTCGTGCCTAAAAACACTCCTTAACCCTGCTAAAGTCATAATAACATAATAGGCCTTGAGTGACTTATTGCTACAAGACTCTAGCTATTTCCTTAAAGGGGTTGTCCACCCAAACAACAAACTGACTTTAATTCTATGTACAAAAAAGTACTTTGAGACATTTTTGAAAATATATTCTTTTCTTATGTTCAATAAAGTTACATTTTATTAATTGTAATTGGAACAATTATTTTGCCAAGTGTTATTCAATAGTCTAGCGAGAAGTTTAAAGCTTACAGGCTTCCATACGTTATCTGCCCGCGATAACTTCTGGGATTTTTTTTTTTTTTTAACGATTCGATTTAATTTAACGGTTTCGATTCAATGCATCCTCGATGCATCCTCTATCAAGAACACATCTGAGTACTTTCATGCGTTCTCTGTACTTGCGTTCTTTGTTATTGGAACTGGACTTTGATGGTTGATGACGTTGTACGAGAACCCAAGGATGCAAGATTACTGACGAACACATATTGAGACATGTTAACAATAGCATGGTATAGCACTTGCTGAATGAGTACAGCAATATAAAGCATTTAACATACTTGCTCTCAAACCAAGCCGCATACACCACTTGTCACCATGATGGCAACTCCAAAAGCCCACATTAACAGAAAGTCTTCTAAATTAGGATAACAAAACATAAATCACTGCTAAATCTCCCACTTAACATTAATCTTGCACAAAAAAACATTATATAACACTTAATTTTAACATTTACTCTCCCTTTCGAGTCCCATGGGCAATGCATGCTGGGAAATAGAAAGCCCAGCCCAGTTTCAGTTAAACTTAAGTTCGTCTAAATTAAAAGTTCATAAAACTCAAAACAATGAAACGGTTCAGTTTACTTAAAATATATCGGTACTGTGAACTTGAAAGAAAAAGAAAGTGCTAAATACTCATAAAAGTTAATTTGACTGAACTAATGTTTAGTGTAAGTTTGTCCAACTCAAACCAATTAATTATTTTGAACGTTAGGGTTTACAGCGACAATGGAGACATTTTTCACAATCACGGCAGAAAATCAAAACACTGCCTTAAACTCACCAGAAGAAAGTAATATGGCGTCTAAACAAGACAGTTACCCAGAGCTCAACACGGTGTGACGCCAGCTTCACATTCTCTATAATTGATGCATAAGTGTTTACGGAGTAGCCAGCGCAATAATTTTTTTCCTGAACTCAATACTCTGTTATCTTTGGTCATACAGATAAGAGTAAGACCACATTCAAAACTGCAAAGGGTCTACTTTTACTTGTGTACACTCACAATAACAAAACTTTGTGCTTTTGTAAAATATAGAAAGCAAACAGGCTTTCTGCCATCTTGGTCTCCGTATACTGTCACAAAAGACTCCTTTCTGTTTTTTTCTCGACACATTCATAATCATTACTTTTGCCGGTGCGCTGCGGCAAGCTTTATGCGTGCTCTTGAGTGCTTAAATTATATTTTAAAGGCTCAATATTATGGCTTGGTATTTCTGTCTAATGGAGGACAGCAATGTTACATATAAAATTCTTTCTCAGCCCTGAAACTCAAACCATTTTCTTATATATTTAAAGGGTTAGTTCATCCAGAAATGAAAATTATGTCATTAATTACTCACCCTCACAGAATTTTCATTTTTGGGTGAACTAACCCTATAAGTAATTGAATTAATATAATTTTTATTAAATTAATAATGACTAGAAAAATATTCGTTATATAATATTCGTCCCTAATTTTAGGGATGTCGGGGGTGTCCCTAAAATTAATTCCTTTAAAGAAAGTCTCTTTCCTTTTTTTTTTTTTTTTTTTTTTTTTTTTTTTTTCCTGGTCTTGAGTGACCCAAGGTGCAGAATAATAACGGTTTGAAGGAAAGGAAACTAATTCCTCTTTTGCTTTGCTTGAAGTGACACTCTTTATGCGCAGTAAAGTTCCTGTGTTATGACCGTCCTGTTTGTCATCAGGGTCACATTTCAATGAGTGCATGCAGAGTTTGAACATAGCCCGGTAATGAAACCGGAATACCAAAACAATGTCAAGTGCAATGAGGTGCACTGTGGACAAGCAGAGGGTTCCTGTTTATTTTGCTGTTGTCATCTGCCTTGCTGAGATTGTTTATTTCTGGCATTTTTTTTTTTTTTTTTTTCCCTTCTCTCTTCTCTTTGGGTTTTGTCAGCATGTTTTTGCTCTCTCCCTCTCTGTGCATCTCTAGAGGTGCACTCAGCAAGGGTGAGTGTGATGCAGCAGTGTTTTCTAGTTCATGTCAATCACTGCCAAGTGTTCAGTTTTCTGTGTATATTTTACTGCACTTGCTGCTTTAATAAAGCAGTAAGCCATGAGAAGCCATCTGTTAGGGGCTTTACAACAGGCATGAGGTGTTCTGTTGATTTTCTTTTTGCTGCAAAAATCAGCAAGCAGCATTCAAGCTTGCAATGTACTTTCTTGTGATTGTCAGTCCTGTTTAAATACATTAATGCGATATCTAAGACTAATTTTAAAGGGTTGTCAGAATGTTTTCAGCTTTTTTTGGTTTGCATCTTAGATCAGAAATTGCTCACAAATTTTGAATTTTGAAATGGAAGAATGACAGTATTTTCTCGTGAAACGTATGCCAATAAACATAGGGGGAAAAAAAAAATTGTTTTTTTGGTGGCGGATGCCAATATCTTACAGAGCCGATGGCCGACATATATACTTATATTTATACTTAATATTTATTTTAATTCATATTTAATGAATTAATTAATAAAGTCAAAATAAAGTCCCACTTCCAACACCTTACCCAAACAGAAAAACTTATCGGCCGATATATGGCATTTTTTAAATATCAGCATCAGCCGATAAGTTTTCTGTTTGGGCAATGTGTTGGAAGCAGGACTTTATTTATATCTCTATTATATATTGTCGACCACTACTCTGGGCATTAATATAGAATGTGTGGTTACAGGTTTGACTTTTTTATTTTTGATCGACTGACTTTTAATGTGGCTTATCCAATCCAGAATCATTTGTTTCATGTCAAGCCTAAACACTTCTTTCAGCTTCTCTTTTGGGTATGAATGCAGTGCCTTGTTTATCTAGAAATACACGCTACACTTCCTGTCCTTCTGTCTGTGTCTCTCTCCGTCTCTTCCCGTCTCCTGTCTCACAGACTCTCAGCGTCTGAGTGACAGCTTCCGCCGGGAGCGCTCCAGCCATGGAGACTTGTTTCCTCTCCTTTCTTAGCACTGCTGACAGGCTGTCTGTGACATATTGGGAATACAAGGACTGAGACAAAAATGTGATATTTGTGTCTCAGTCCTTGTGGATATGGCTGTTGTGGTTAAAATAAGAAGGCTATGTCTTCTGTTTGCACTTTCCTCTGATCGCTAACCTCTTCATTTGTTAATGATGGAGAGTTTTGCATTCTGTTACACAGTTTCCATGGCATGCCTCAGTCACGTTTTACTTGAGCTTGCTAATGTGAGGATAATGTACAATGCTATACATTTAAATGTAATTGAGGTGAGCTACATAGAAATTAGACACTGTTCTAAAACATTGAGCTGCCTGCATAGGTAGTATTTTAAGGCATCATAGGCATTTTGTAAATCCAACTCAGATGCACTTTTTAAAATCCTACTGAAAGAAACTGAAAGACCCACATGCTGTTGCAAATTACAAAACTTTGTTAAATAATGTAAGATTTAGTCAAACACCATCAGACTGACTTAAAGAAACACTGTATTGTTTAATAAAGTTACTTAACAGCAGTTTTATTTAGAAATGTCACCTTGGAAAGTTTTGAATTTGTCACACATCAAACTGAAATATGTTATTGTACTTTAAAGGGATAGGTTCACCCATATTATAACCATATCATATTTTGTAAATAAAGTAGTAAATTGTTTTTTCGCAAACAAAGCACTTGCGTCGCTTCATTAAAATTGAGGTTAAACCACTGGAGTCACATGTATTATTTTATTGATGTCTTTACTACATTTCTGGGGCTTGAAAGTAGTAGTTGCCTAGTAGTTGCATAGCTGTCGATGGAGAGCAGAAAGCTCTCAGATTTCATTTAAAAAAAAAATCTTAATTGGTGTTCCAAAAATGTCTTACGGGTGTGGGACTACGTGAGGGAGAGTAATTTCATTTTTGGGCGAACTAACCCTTATGTAATGTATATATTGTATTATTTTTATATAAATCTATTTTTATTTTTGCTATGCCCATGAATGTAGCTTTTGATTTTGATATGGCAATTAAAGTTTTGCAAGTTATGTTAGTATACAGAGCCTTTCCTAATTTTTCCATTGTGTTGACTGAAGGTGTGGTCTAAAAAGGTCCATTGTCAATAGTGTAGAGAAGTATGAAGCACAGCTCACACAGAATTCACTTTCAAACCAAGCAGCTTTCTGTTGGTCAATGTGGCTAATCTGCGTGACCGATTGAACCTGTTGCAAAATCTGCTTGTGGAGATCTTTTGCCCTCACACGAAATTCCTGATTGTGTGGATTCCTATTAGAATGACTCTTTTGCCTGCAAAAATGGTGGTAAATGTGACAGTACCTTGAGTGTTTGTTTATAATGCATTTGAAAGCACTTTCCTTAGCAAACGAATCTAATGTATGCTAATCTTGCTCTCGATAATCGCTTTAAACTAGCTTGTTAAAACAAACACAGCCGTATTTAGATGTTTGTCTGAGTCTGTTGTGTCTACTCTCTCTCTCTGCACTCCGAAGTATTGTGATACATTTTCATTTAAGTTAGGTAATTTAGGTGACCACTGCAACTGGTTATTCATAGCTTAAGAAGTGCCATTGCTTCCCGTAAGAGTATTTTACCTCATTTAATTTTACACATTTTTATGTGAATGCATTTCTGTGCCCTTTTATTATATATGGCACTTCAGCTAAACACTGCATTTGAGACAAAAGCCACTTAACTATCACAATCATTATTTAATGAAGCAACAACCACGTTCCTTGCCACCCTATGTTTATGGCAACAGATTTGAGGGTAAATGAAATTGTTCACCTCCATAAGGATCTGCATGTAAAAATAATCTTGATGTTTAAATAATTGCAGTTTTGTGGCCAGATAATGACACCCACCTCGACAGGATCTGACTGTCTGTTTTATTTGTTTGTTGTTTATCCAGTCGTATTCTAAAGCTGTTTGATTCCGGGTCTTTCTGCCGTTCTCACCGCGCAGTTACGGATCGTCGTGGGCGTCTGGTGTTAATGCTTATTTTTAACCTCAATAGGAAGTTGGAACAAAGCTTTCCAATGTCCCGCTCTCACCGCGCAGACAGGAATATTACCTCAGCGGACTGCCTGTGTCTGCGCACATTTATATACATTTTTATAGAAATGTGCACACGCTGGGATCTCATTAAGTTGTTTTGTGAAAATGCTACAGCATCAATTATTCAAGAGTTGGTTTATTGTAAAGGCTTGGATTTCCTCTTGAATTCCTGATGGTTGGGTTTCCCGTGGTCTTTTATTCATGGGCTGGTGAATACGGTGTAGCAGGCCGTTTTCCCTCTGCAGCTGCTGACGCTGAAATTAAGTTGAGCTGCTGCAATTATGGTGGTTTTTCTCTTTGTTAGACTGCATATTACATGCTGAATTAGTCAAAAGCCTTGAGACAAAAAAGAATCGACTTGTACTGTGCTGAACTTTGTGCATTGACATGGAGCAGAGTAATGATAGCTTAATTTTTAACAGCCCTCTACGGACACACTAAAGCTCGAGTCGCCATTGGCTAGTAAATTTTTTATTTTACTCACCAGACTTTTTGCATGGAATGCAAGAACAATGCAAATGAAACAATTCTACATTAATAGTGTCTGAAATTTATATTATATTTAAGTCAGGTAAACAGTCTGTAATATAAATAAGAAAAAATAATCAAACTACAAGCAATAGTCAAAATAAACAACAATAGAACAAAGATGCAATTGAAATAAACAGTGCTTTTCAGGTTTTTCAGGTAGATCTAACAGTAGGTACAGATTAGGTACAGAATTTGAATAAAGTAATCAAATATAAAATAACTGCATAGTCTTCACTTTATAAATTAAATATAGATGGAATATAAAGATGCAAAAGTTATTCAGTCAAGAGCATTGAATGATTTTTTGCAGTGAGTTAAAAACAGACAGCAGCAGGAATATTAGGCTGCTGTCACTTTAAGAGCTAATGTGCTTATCAAATATACTGATACTGTTACATGCATTTCTTTCTCGACTGTTTACATTCATTTAAGGCATAACCGACTATGTTTACTATAGGATACTTTCCAAGATGGGCGTTTTGACAAAATTTTTTGTGAAATTGTCCATTCAAGTGCAAGAAGACGTGAAAGAGAGCTCTATTCAGTATTCACGCGCTGTCAAATGTGGCTTTCTGGGTGCGTGCTTCGGATGTGCAGTTTGCGCACAAAACTTTGCACACGGCATCATTTACTCACCTTCAAGTAGTTCCAAGCTTGTATGAATTCCTTTGTTCTGCAAACAGATCTCACCCCCATTTACTACCATAATAGGGAAAATAAATACTATGGTAGTCAATGGGGGCGAGATCTGTTTGGTTACCGACATTCTTCCAAATATCTTCCTTTGTGTTCAGCAGAACAAATAAATTCATACAGGTTTCGAACAACTTGAGGGTGAGTAAATGATGACAGAGTTTTCATTTTTGGGTGAACAGTCCTTTTAATGTTACATCTTGAAATTAATATATTATTTGAAAAATGTTTATCTGCAGCGGAAAACCAAAATCATTTAATTTTACCTCAGATTTTGCATGCGCTGGTTTTCTCTGTGGCGCTCGCGGTAGGTTCAGAGAAATGTCCACTCGCAAGGTGAGCAAGGTGAAGGAGAATTTTGACAGCCTACACAAGACTTTTCCATTTTCTTCTATGTCATGTCAAACTATAACAGTTAAGGTTTAGACTAGTCAACTAGTCGGTTGCAAAATTTCTGTTTCCGCCGCCTCCATCTTCCTCCTCAGCTCTACAACCACCCCTCCCTTTATATGACTTTGCCCTGACCTTGTGGTCTGGAGAAAAATGACCAATCTATGAGTGTCCTCTGACACATCATGCCTGTAAGGGCATCGTTCTGCTGACAAACACCTTGTCATAACTGTTTCTCGGCATCTGCAATTTTTTGTCCTAGTAAATGTATTGGTTATGCATTAGGTCGTGCATGTCTCTTTATTGAGCCCTGGTTGACCTTCGCTCGTGTGCGGTGGAAATTCAGCCGTCTTGAGCGTGTGCTGTGTCGCCCGTGTTGCTGTGCAGGATAAACTTACAGGCTCCTGTTGCACTGCTGACAGTGAATTACAGTTCCTGGTGGATTCTTCCTAATGATGCAGGAACGGCTCTGAGATGGAACTTCCTCCCTCTGAAAGGCCTAATTGTTTGGAGCTTGTTAGGCA
Source organism: Ctenopharyngodon idella (assembly GCF_019924925.1). NCBI lineage: Eukaryota > Metazoa > Chordata > Actinopteri > Cypriniformes > Xenocyprididae > Ctenopharyngodon > Ctenopharyngodon idella. Next base: position 6,307,616 of record NC_067228.1, on the reverse strand, counting down.
GAAAGTGTCTGCATTAGTAATGTGTGAACCTGAATGAAGAATATTGTGTCCCTGTTTTACAGTTCCTGGTTTAGAAAATGTCAATTATGCAGAAATATGGGCTTCAGCGATGATGGTTTAATTGCTATATTGAGTGTGTGAGTCTGGGGAAAAACAGTGGCTTTGTGCTATATGATAAGCAGGCATGTAGAGTATCTAAGTTCTCATGAGAGATGGATGCCTGAAAATTCATTTACAAGATGTTAATTATAGTATTAGTGGTAAGTTGATTTTAATTATGGATGCAAATGTGTAGATTGTTTAATGTCAGTGCTAAAAAAATATATATATATATATAAAAATTTTTTTTTTTTTTTTTTTTTTTTTCCCCATGTGTAAATGGTCACCTATGTATTGTGCGTTTAGATTAGTGCTTAACTAAATTAAGATCATATCATACTTAAAATGTATTTTTTTTTTTTTTATGCATGCAATGTGCTGATATGGAAATTTAGTACAAATAATGGGTTTTTTTAAACAACATATGTAACAGTATATTGTGAACCCCAGATTATTTTATTTAATTAATTAAAAGTTAATTTTAATTAGGGATGGACCGATTTTAATGTAAAAAAAAATATAATGTTTTGTAGTTGTTCATTTTCATTGACTTTTAGAAATTTTTGCCGGTATTGGTTTGGTTAATGTTTTTTTACTCCATAAAAACACTGTAATATACAACTGCTTCCAATATTAGCATAATCATAACAATGCTGAATTAATTACTTATTTAATATTAGATGAAACCAATATGATCACCAATAATTTGTGCATACTTAATTTTCATTGGTCTTTTTTTCTAGATTTAGTTGTAAATTTATTTTACTGTACAGAAATTTTGGCCAATAATGTAAGCTATGTACAATATGTACACTATAATATAAAGTAAAAGACAACTGAAACAAAAAACTGTCTTGTACTTTTATATACCTAGGATAGAAAAAAGTAATACTGTTAGAATTTTGGAGGAAAATTATTAATATAGATATTATTGGCTTACAGTATTTAAATGTCCAAGAGTATTAGTTATAAGTTTATTTCAATTGAATTTTAAGTATATCAGCTGTAAATCATAAAAATATGGTTTCTCTGTATCATATTATATTTGAGGATATAAATGTGTTTTCACAGCGAAAAGATGTGAGGGCCCATGGTAAAAATTATGGGCTCCTTTGATCTAGATGACAGATGGTCAGTATTTATTCAGGACAGAAGTTCAGCCCTTTTGTTCTCTTCTCTACAGCCCAAAAACCGCCTGGTCTGAGTAAAGCCCCACGTCACCTCCGTTAAACAAAGGCCTCTGTGGAGGAGCTGTGTAATGTTGTGTTTAGCTGTAGTAATTCAAAGCTGATAAATGGAGCAGACGTTTCAGGCTCGATGGAGAGGAGCTGCAGAGGAGTTTACGAGCGCAAGCTCTCGAATGGTCTTGGCGGTGAAGAATGCTCAAGCCCCGGGGGGAGCTGGAGCGTTTCGGTCCCTGTCTCTCTGAATCAGCCCCGTCGCTGAGCTGGCCCAGAGACCCAGCCACATCTGGCACGGTTTCCACCACTGAAGCACTCATGCAACATGTAGGGCCATATGAAATTCTTTTTATTTTTTCCCAAATTCTGTTTTAAATTCTCTTGGTTCCATTTTTTTTTTTTCCACTTTAGATTAAATTTTAGTAATCAAAAAGCATGTTTAAATTTTTGGAATAATCAAACTTAACAACTATTTATTAAAAAATTAACAAAAATTATGTTTTTAGGTCCATATAAAATCTGTTTTATTTTCCCATATTCTGTTTTATTTTCCATTTCCATTTTTAATTACATTTCAATAATCAAAAACCACATTTAATCAATTGAATATTTATTATTATTATTATTATTATTATTATTACTTTGAGAAGTACATTTTGCTCTACAATAGTAATATATTTCTGTAACAATTTCAAGTTAAACTGAACTTTTATTTTGACGTTGTTGTTGTTAAGACCTTTCCATATCTGTGTGTAAATGATATGACGATAGTAGGGCTGTGCAATTAATCATATTTTGTTTTCGAATTTTGGCTTCCAACGGTTATTAAAACAAGATAATCGAGGTAAAACGATTACTGTACCGCTTCCGGGTTTCAGATACGCACCTAAACGGTCAAATAGTCTACACACAAATATATCGAAATGCCGTTTTGGCAAGTATCCTCGTAAACGTATTTGGTTATGTCTTAAGTAAACACTGAGAAAGTGCATGTGTATAACAGTAGGCCTATATTGGGTCCGTGCAGCTCTTAAAGTGACAGCAGCCAACATGAATGACTGCTGCAGTCATCGTTAATCTAACAAGAAAAGACCGATAAAATCACTCACTGCTCTTGAATGAATAACTTTTTTAGTTTTAAATAAGGATTAGTCTATTTAATGTATACAGCAGTTATTTTACATTTGATTACTTTATTCAATTTCTGTTGGGTATTACTTATATGAATTCCACTGTTAGTTCATCTTCCTGAAAAACCTAAAGTGCCGTTTATTTCATTTGTATTTTTGTTCTGTTGTATTTTTTTTTTTTTTTTTTTGTCAATTTTGTTTGTAGTTTAGTTTATTTGTTTTTATTTTATTGTTGACTGTTTACTTGCCTTCTGTAGCTGTTTTGAGAACTTCTTACTTACATTAATTAACCTAGTATTAGTTTTTGCTGAAGTATGGATAATTGTGAAATTTAACTGACATTTAAAATGACTCATCATGAAATAAGACTTCAGATCATATCACCCGCCACCAATAATCATGTTCAATAATTATGATTTTGATTGATTTTTGCCATAATCGAGCAGCCATAGACGAAAGTTTGTGTGTGTGTGTGTGTGTGTGTGTGTGTGTGTGTGTGTATATATAATTATATGATAGATAATATCAAATGAAATAGTGAAATGCTTGTGAAGAGACACTCAGAACATGCAGACTTCATATTTAATTGGCAGTCATTTTGCACTTTATTAATCACAGACACTTAATCATATTGTGGTTTGATTAAGTGTACAGCCCTACTTTTGATTTATTCATCCAAAATTTGCCAAAATCCATGACATTCGTGTTGTACTGTAAATTCCATTTTTATGACTGGATTCCATGATTCCACATCGCAGAAATCATAGAGCCCAACAGCATTGCAAATGGCCAAAGATGAGGAAAAATAGGAGATGGTCCTCACTGCAGAACACGAGGTCCTTTACATATCCCTAAACCTACCCGTCTCCGCCCCCTGGATCTAAACCTACCCATCTCCACCCCATGGATCTGGATCCATCTCCTCCCACTTTACATATCCCTTAACCTACCCGTCCACCCCCTGGATCTCGTGTATTCTGCAGTGAGGGGCTACTGTAGTGCCCTTCTTATCTCCTCAGAGCTGCACCATAATGCCTGTTTGCTTTGAGCTTTGTAATGTGTCCTTGAAGGACGTCTCTCTGGTGTGGCGGCCGACGGACCGCTCGTCTCTCGGTGGGAGGTTTGTGTCAGACTGCAGTCTGAGGGGATTTAGCTATTCTAAGCCTTCTCAACAATTGTGTTTCTGACATGAGCGTGCTTTAGTTTACAGGGATGGCGGAGAGCGTGGCTTTAATCCAGCCCAATACAGTGTGTCTTTTCTGCTGACGTCTCCAGTCTTGCGAGCAGCTGCGGACCCCGAGACCTCTTCCGCAGATTTTCTTCTTTGTGCGCTGAGCTGTGCATAATTATTTCAAAGCAAGCCAGTTTATTTGCCTTTTTGCCACGGTTGGAGACATTTGTGGTCATTTTCTACCCCTCGCGCTCGCTCTGGTCGACCCGAGGGCCTGCGCGTTCATACCGTTTATCTGAGTGATGCGGTTAGCGATTGGGGAAACAGCCACACTGGCGGCTTAGATGCTGTCTGTTTGTTCAAGCTTCTGCTAAGACTCTCTGTCTTTGTCTCCCTGTAAGAAATCACACGTTGAAACGCTGCACCCGCTGGGCTGCCGAGTGGACTCCCCCGATCTGCTTGCACACAGATCAATGGCGATTCGGTCTTGTGCAAAGATCTCACTGCTCCGTAATAGTAGAAATGGGCCGCCTGCTGCTGGTGGGTGTTTATTTATGATGGGTGGCTGGAAATTGGATCGACATGCTCTAACAAATGAGCAGTATCTGTTTTGCTGATGCAAGGAAATCGCCAGTCACTTTAAAGCAAAATATCTTGCAGCATATTTACCACAGACATATTTTCTTCCTGTGTAGGGCTAAACAATATGGTTAAATTATGTTGTGATTTTGACACAATGCGATTTGAAAGGTGATTTAAAGGCCTCTCACGAGTTTTTAAAAGTTTAATATCATTTTTTTTTTTTTTTTTTTTTTTCAGTTCAAATAACCGCAATCACTAATCACAACAGGCCTTCATTTATGAACTACACAATTGGTCAATTTCTGGCTAATGTAAAAGGCACACAAAATTGACCAATGAGACTGCCGTTTGCTCACAGTAACAAAGTTGTGTTCCTTTTGAAATGTTGGTTTTTGAAATCGAATTGAACCAAGGAGAGAATGCAACATAGCACTCTCTAAGGGTGTCACAAAAAAGAACCAGTCTCAAACCTATTTCAGTTGATACAAAAGTGAACTGAGTGAAAATCCAAATTTCTTTGCGTTCACATTTGTACTAGGACTTAAAAATGGATTCTCTCTTTTTGGTCTACTTCAGTTGTGATAGGGTCTCAGTCCACTTTTCACTTCCAAATTACTTGCACATAAAGTTTCGTTTTGAGTTAAATTCTTACAGAAGTGAAACTTAAAAACAATCACCCTGTTACTTTAAGACTTGTTGTTGTTGTTGTTGTTGTTTATAAAGCTAATTTACAAGTCTAATTTAAAGGCCTCTGATTGGCCACAGCATTCATGTCTCTCACTGATGACAATGCTCAACTGCTGCAAAAAGAAAAGTTTGATGCAATGTGAGTAGACCAGAATGGAATGCTGTAATTAAACCTTTTAGCCATAATCATAATCTCGATAATTTATTCGATTAATTGTGCGGCCCTATAAACCATAAATATTCTGCATTACTGCCTAGTGATTATCCACCGTGGTGTCCCAAATAGCTTTAATTAAACAACCTGCATGGAATTAAGATCATAACTCAATGTGACTAGTGCAAAATAAAGAACTAATTCTGAACCGCAACCTCTAATTAAATGACAAAAATATTTATTTGTTGTATATGTCTCTGTGTTTTATTGTGCTTGGATTGTCACTGCAGTTGCTGTTGTTATTTCCATTAATCACGTAAGTCCTCTGTGTTTGTGATCCAGAAAGAGAGGGAGTCCACTTTTTTTATTTATTTTTTTTTGTAGAAATTACATTGGTGTGCTGCCGATTGCATGATGATTACTTTGAAAGGATGTGGTTGGCTTGTTCTTAGCCTGATGATTTTATTGCTGAGGGTTATGGGAAACCGTGTTAGCCAGGAGCTCAGGACTGCGTCAGCACAGTTCTTGAAGGATTTCTGAAAGGTCTGTCAGCTAAATATAGGGCGCCGTAGCGCAGAATGCCACTGGGATTCCTATTTTGAGAATATTTTGGGAATCCTATTTTGTCTGCTCACAGAACCTAGAACATCTCAAACGAGAAATTATCATGGCACTGCGTGACTGGAGGTTGTCATTCCTACTGCAGTTTTTTTTTTTTTTTACTGATGCATTCTATCATATGTAATGTCATTTTTGTGTGATCAGGAGATGTCCATCTGATATGCAGAAAACCAACTGCATATTTGAATGTTTCATTATTTTTCATATTTGAATATTTCATTATTTACATGGCAATTTATTATTTTTCAATTTAAAAAATAACTTCTGACTAGTGTTGTCAAAAGTACTGAACACGATACCAAGTCGGTACTGAAATTTAAAAAATGTGACGCTTTGAGCCCTTTTGAGCGGATTCGTAAACACCTCTGATTGGCCATTGTGTTCACCTGCTCAATAGATATGTCTGTGATTGGCTACAATGATCAACGATTCAAAAACATGTTGTAAATAGACATCAATGACACTCTTCACCGAGTCTTCACTGAGGACTGGTCCACTGATAGATGCCTGTTTACAAACGCTCACACTTCCGCTTTCAAATTCAAACACTTCCGTGTGCTTTCAAACGCTCCCGTGTGTTGATCGTTGTAGCCAATCACAGACATCTGTTGAGCATGTGAACACAATGGCCAATCAGAGGTGATTATGAATCCGCTCAACAGCGTTCAAGGCATCATTTTTTTAAATTTCAGTAACGCGGTCGGTACTTTTGACAACACTACTTCTGACCATTTATGATGTAAAACATTTTTAATAAGACATTTTTAGTTATTTTAAAATTATAAAATATAGAGTAAAATGACAACTGGACGTCCAAGCAGAAGCTTCTGCCGAGCGGCAACAAGCGAGCTCTATGCAGTGTTCCTATTATAACTAATGCTTATTTACCAACGCCAGCCTGTCAGCGAGTCCTTTAGGTCTTCTGGGTGAACGTCATGTCAAGTAATTCATATTCATGAGTCAGGCTGAGTAGTTTTATAACGTGTCCTCCAGCTTTTCAGATGGTCCAGCTCTCCTGCTTTGGACGACTCTCAAGTACCCACTTCGGTGCAAAAGAGGAATGTTCTAGTGACCCTGATGAAGTGAGGGCTGCAAAAATGTTATACGTTTGCCCGGAGCATGACACATTTTGTCACCATCTTGAAGATGTCCCGAGATCTCCTGAAGTGGAATGGATTTCGTGTTGGCTGACACCCTTGAACCAAAGACTCATTGGACTGTGGTGCCAAGGGGGGCTCTTTCAGAGGGGCCCTTTCTCACTAAAGACTGGAGGCCAGACAATCTCAGGGTGCCCTTTTATTCCGTATCCAAACAAACCAGATGCAGTCTTCTGCCATTTTTTTGATATTTGGCTGCTGGAGAACCAGAATGAGCATCATCCAAATAGATGGCTGATTTGGGCCTGCCGCTTCCAAAAGCAATTAAAGAGTTGGCGTAATAACAGACCCCCCTTCCCGCCTGGAAGGCTGAGGCTGTCAGATCAAATCGCAATGAATGCATAATTGCGAATTTAAATACCATTTGCAGTAGACAGCAAGCTAAAATTATCCCATTTGTCCCATGAATTTTTCCATTTATTCATTCTGTACTCAAGTATACAGCCTAGAGGTGTGGTAAAGCCTCGTCATGCATGCAGTATGGTTAAATTTGGGCTGACATCTGTGTTCGTCACTGTTCTTTCTGTGCATGGAGTTCAGTCACACCCGGACCCCTTCTGCCAATGTTCTCAGTCTTTTTGCGGTGTGTCACGCCACGGGAGCTCAAGTCCTATGCTCGCTTGATACATGTTGCTTGGCTGAGACAAAATCAAATCAACAAGATTGTTTTCCGCTTAGTTGTTCGGCTGAATAATGAATTATTCGCTGTGGCTAACTCATGGAAAAGGTTGCTGCCTTTGTTGTATAAAACTACGAACAGTGGTTTTTGTTGTGACTGGGAAACAGAAAGGTCATTGGGCTAACAAAATGTAGCATTACTGTACAAAACTGTACCCCATTACTGTACAAAACTGTATATATATATATATATATATATAAAATTGCATATATACAGTGCTCAGTGTAATTGAGTACACCCCCTTTGAAAAGTAACGTTTTAAACAATATTTCAATGAACACAAAAACAATTTCCAAAATGTTGACAAGACTAAGTTTATTATAACATCTGTTTAACTTATAACATGAAAGTAAGGTTAATAATATAACTTAATTACACATTTTTCAGTTTTACTCAAATTAGGGTGATGCAAAAATGAGTACACCCCACAACAAAAACTACTACATCTAGTACTTTGTATGGCCTCCATGATTTTTAATGACAGCACCAAGTCTTCTAGTAAAGCTTTGCTGATCTTCTTGTAGCCTTCACCTTTCTGGTGTAAAGAAATGATTTTCTTTCTCAGGTGACATTTCTCTTCCATGTGGTGCCATTGCTGACAGCATGAAATGGGAAGGGGTTTTAACACCCTTTTATAGTCTACTGTCTGCTGGACACCTGTGTAATGAATAATTAGACTCACCTGTGGTTGAATTCTTATTAAATTAGACATTTGTAGTCTAAAATTTAGCTTTGCTCTAGAGACTTTCAGTGGGGTGTACTCATTTTTGCATCACCCTAATTTGAGTAAAACTGAATTTTGTTCTCTAAGTTATATTATTAACCTTACTTTCATGTTATAAGTTAAACAGATGTTATATTAAACTTAGTCTTGTCAACAATTTGGAAATGTTTTTGTGTTCATTGAGATTGTTTAAAATGTTACTTTTCAAAGGGGGTGTACTCATTTACGCTGAGCACTGTATATACATATGTATTATATGTGTGTATATATACGTGTGTGCATTTGTTTGATTTCAGTGACATTTTCATAAATTTAAGGATTTATTCCATTAAAATTCATTTAAATTCAATTTATCACTCTTAGAATTTTTTCTCAACAACAGTGCATAAGTGTTATTTTCTCAATTACAATCATGTACAAACATGTTGCTCATATTGTAGCAGAGTTTGTGCTGAATACAGTGTAATCAGACTTTATCCATTAATATGTTTATAATCAACTGAAAAAAGCATACATGTCAGGGCATGTCAAAACTTCTCCAGGGCCCAAAACCCCCTCAGACCCCAGAGGGTTAAATTTTGTATTACTATGTAACCGCATTGCATTGATCCTGATCTCTAGATATCTGCACTGATGTCAGCCTTTAAAAACCACTGTAGTAAACTTTGCTTCCAGTGTGAATAGCCTGAAGCTATCCGCAGACCGCTTCCCGGGTAAAATATTGTCTCGTAGGATCTGCTAGGAATGAAACCGCTTAATTTTGACAGAGCTAAAGTGCTGTGTCTGAGAAAACAAAAACTGTTTATCCAATATGGACTCTCTTCTTTGCTCACTCTTTTCTCACATGCTCTCTCATCCAGTGAAATGAATATTAGTGTTCCTCTCCATTCTGTTGGGTTTTGTGGCTTTCCAGAAATCTATTGCTCAGAGTGGTTTCTATCCGTGTGTGTGTGTGTTTGTGTTAGGGTACAAGCGAGTGTGTAAGTGCTGTCAGGTTCCTCTGCAGGTCTCGGCACTTTCTGTAATTCATGGCCAGGGTCTTGTGATGAAGGAGAGACACTTGACAGAAAGGCTTTCCCTGCGACCCTAAATCACAAGCTCATATGAATAAAGGCCTGTACGTATGCACACACACTTACACACACTTGGAGCCTCAGTCTCTCTAACAGGCAAGGGATTATGGGTGTAAAGACACTGGAGAAGCTGTAAAAATCAGCTGTTGAGGGGGAGTGGAAGCCTTCGTCTAATTCCCTGTAGGGTTTTAGAGATTGTAAAAGCGTGTTCGTTGCTGACAGAGTATAGACAGACCCATATCATACAAATCATACAACTGGTATATGTAATGTGTTTTTTTTATATATATATATATATATATATATATTATAAAATATTAACGACTTTTTTGTTTTAAAAGAAATCTCATTCTTACCAAGGCTGAATTTATTTTATATTTATTTATTATTAAAATTTGTCTTCAGTGTCACATGATCCTTCAGAAATCATTCTAATATGCTAAATTTTGATGCTCAAACTTTTCTTATTTTTATCAATGTTAAAAACAGATTTTTATGGAAACATGATGCAGCTTTTCATGATTTTTTTTTTTTTTAATGAATAGGAAGTGTAAAAGGACAGCATTTATTTAAAATAGAAATAAAACTTTTGAGAGTTTAAGTGCTGTCCATCCGCACTAAACATACACATATTTTTTGCTGATTAATAATGTTATTTGGCCATTTTTATTGGTTGATAAATGTACCCAAGGGAACACTACTAACCTTTTCAACCATTTTTTTCTTAAATATTTTGTTTGATTTGAAAGCGCATTACAGATGTGTGTTGCAAGCACATTTTGACATGTTGACTTCAATGTCCTTGGGCCAGCAGCATTTACAAACAGGCACAAATCTTGTGTTTTGAAGGGCCACTCTTTCTTTTACTGCAGTTCCAGCACTGCAGAATCATTTAATCTTTCAGCTGGCTCGGCTGATGTATGGCTGCCTCAAACCTAATATTTTCTTTGCTTAAGGTCATTGAGAGACTTTAATAATTAATGCTTGTACTTGTAAAAATATTTTTTCACCCCCCTCAAGAGCATGTGAAGAGCAGCATGTGGTGATGACTTTCAATTATGAGCTGCCTTCTTCAGGCAAATGTCTTCGGGCTCGGACAGACTTTCTTCGAAACCCCTTTGGAGTTGATGTGTCAGAGATGAAGTGGGCGTTGGTTAATTAGTCAGCCAATGAGCTGAGACGCTGGAGTGAGTGTCATTTTGAGAGGCAGCTCTTTCAGGGGACCGTAGCGACTGTGAGCTGCTGTCAGTTGCACTGATGCTGATAGTTGTGATTGATAGTTTGGTCAGAGTTATTTGTCAGCCTCCATCCCTAGATGTGACATTTTGGTATTTGGTTCTTCTAATGCTGTTGAAGCATGAAGATAAGTGGGCTTCATTCTTTGCCTGCTGTTGGACTGATGCTCTTTTCAGTAAACCAATTTAATATGCATGAATTGTGATTTGCAAACTGTTTGACTTTCCTAATCTGACACATTTTGGAGTCATTCCCCCTGTCTTGTGTATTTTGTAGTTTAGTTTAGTTTAGTAGGGACTGCAACGATTTTCTCGGCTGGTAGGGACTGCAACGAGTTTCCTCCTGTGTTGGTGACATCACAAACCCCAAAATTTACATAAACCCTGCCTCGGGAACATGAAACAAAGGGGGTGAGGCCATGTTGGGCTGCTTTAGAGAAGAGGAAGAATTATTGTAGTAGAGTGTTGTTGTCATGCCATCATTTTATGCCGGACTGCTTCAAAAACGAGGGTCAATTCAATGCTGGATTTGCACAAAAAATTAACTTGACGGCACATGCTAGTTGATGAGTTGAATCAACTCCACAGCAACTACAAAAATTTATCCACTAACCATTCAGAAATGTCCAGATGCATTCTGAAAGTTGTAACTACTCTCCATCAGTCTCTCCATCAGTGTCTGACTGACAGTGTTTGGTTTGATCTTCTGCTGTCAGAAGATGTGAAAGATGAAACCAGTAGCGTACATTTGAGTGTTTGTTATCTCCTATTGATTAGTTTGTGGCTGAGAGCTGTGGAGAGAGGCATGTTTTCTGCACTATGCTGAATGGATGTTGACGTGCCTTGAGGGAAAACTAGCTGTTGAGCGTTGGCTGATTGCTCACAATATGCACATTTTCTAATTGATATTAATTGATTTAATGATCTATGTGTTTACGCTCAGGGTTTTCCCTGTCCCACTTTTGATTTAGACTTTTGATTTGGGTGTCATCATTTCAACTAAACAGTCTTTGTTGCCATTTTTTAATTCAAAAAGCTAAAAGTAGAGTAAAGACCAATTCACACTGAACCGACAGATGCCGACCAATGCGGACAGTCACTAGGTTACAGTACATCACTTCTCAGACAATTTAAGACCCGACATACGCCGATTCAAGATGTTCAAGCGGCAACAGACGGTGACCGGTGTAACACACTGAACTGAAAAAAACTGAATTGAAACTGAACCCAAAAACCCAGCAAAATGTTCATTGCCGTTGGTCGCCTTCTGTCAGTGCGATGTGAATTGGCCTAAATATTTCACTAAATACACACAAGAATTACATTTTTCTCTTTATAATTGCCAATTTAAAAATGCTTAGCAACAAACAACAAACCCCTTTTTTTTTTGGGATATATTAGGCAGGAAGTGAACATTTTGTCCTCAAAGTTGATGTGTTAGAACTAGAAGCAGGAAAAATGGGCAAGCGTAAGGATTTGGGCGAGTTTGACAAGGGCCAAATTGTGATGGCTAAACGACAATGTCAGAACATCTTTAAAACTGCAGCTCTTGTGGGGTGTTCCCGGTCTGCAGTATCTATCAGAAGTGACCCAAGGAAGGAACAGAGGTGAACCGGTGACAGGGTCATGGGCGGCCAAGGCTCATTGATGCACGTGGGGAGCAAAGGCTGGCCCGTGTGGTCCGATCCAACAGACGAGCTACTGTAGCTCAAATTGCTCAAGAAGTTAATGCTGGTTCAGCGTCTCGTGCATGACACAACCTTATAAACTCGGTGCTCAAGATAAAAGTTCAACTTTTAAAAGGCCCGTTGAGGCATTTGTGCCTTTGCTTATTTGGACATCTGACTGCTAAGTAGGGCTTGTGTTTTTCAGCAATAGTGTGCACCCTTACTTTACTGAGAAAAAGGTCAGGGAAAAATCTGTAGATGGAAAATCTCCACACAAGTGCCTTTTTGTTATGTACAGAGACACTTTCAAAGTCTAAACTGACTTTGTCAAACAGTTTTTTTTTTTTTTTTTTATCTGCATGTTGCTTTGCACTTTTTGTTTACAAAGGTTTATTTATTATTTATTCAAGTTTAATTTTAGAATATTAAATTTTTTGACATTTCAATTCCAGTGTCTAAATATTCTTAGAATTAAAAGTTATTTGAAAGTACTTGCATTGTTATGCTGTTAAATTGTCATTGAATAATCAGTGGCATAAAATGGTCTTAAAATGACAATATCGTTTATCGCAATTACAGTATTTTTGGGACAACATATCGCCCAACAAAAAGTAGTTATCGTGACAGGCCTAGTGCTGTCAATGCTTTTCTCACACTTTCTGTCAGCATATTTCTCAGTCTGTCTATGTCTCTATTTTTGTGTTGTTTCATTGTTTGCCAGTCTTCTGGGAAGTTTTTGTTCTTTTGATTTAAAAAGCAACGAATGGCCACTGTCACTTCATCAGAGAGAAGGGCACCACCAGGGGAAATGAACAAAAAATCTCCAATTCTTTGCTGGTCAGCAGATTGAAAGTGAAAGGAGTTTGTGTGTTGGTTGCAAAAGTTTCAGAAGTTTAGCTGAGTACTGAACCATTTAGACTTAAAATTGGTTTAGCTGTCAAGTGTGGTCCATTTCTAATTTGGAGTTTAGTTGTGAATAATTAGAATTTTTCTTTTGGAATAAAAGCTTTTATATACAGTAGGGGTGACCCTGAGTAGTCGATGCTTCGATAGGAGGAGCCTGATTCGACTACCAATCTCACAGTCGAATCTTCGCAGAGGTGTTATGAGATGAGATATGGGGGTGCTCAATATCTGATTTTACATAGACATACTGGTTCTCTCCCAATAGGTAGCCTATTATGATAATGCTGTAAATAAAAATGTGAAAGGAAAGAAGCTTTTAATGTGTGAGAATAAATCCAACCACCCCTGTGACAGATTTAAGTTTCACTTCCATGATCCGTGACCGACAGAGGGCATCTTGGCGGCAGGGATTAAATCTTTAACCATGTCTGGGATAAGAAAATCTAAAGTGTAGCCTAGAATTGGATGCACTTTGAAATGGTAAAAGTTGCAAAAATCCAAAAAACGTAAGATGCAAGTTGTGCCAACAGCTCATGTCCTACCACTCAACAATGACAAACACTGCGGCGCGCTTCTGCTGGCCAATGAGCCGACTAGCGCACTGTTTGAAAAGACTCAAACAGACACAGGCAGGTCGCGTGAAAGACTGGATTTTTTTTTTTTTTTTTTTTTTTGTGTGAAAGAAAATAAAACTTACTTCATTTTCCGCGTCCCGCTCCATCTGTTTCAAAAAAAAGTCAATTAAGGTTATCAATAAAGAAATATTATGGGTTCACCAAAGTTTAGCTCCATCAACAATAGAAAGCTACTAAAGACATATTTAAAACAGTTCATGTGACTACAGTGGTTCAACCTTAATGTTATGAAGTGACGAGAATACTTTGTGCGCCAAAAAAAACAAAATAATGACTTTATTCAACAATATCTAGTGATGGGTGATTTCAAAACACTGCTTCATGAAGCTTCGAAGCTTTACAAATCTTTTGTTTCAAATCAGTGGTGTATCAAAGTCATGCCCCCCCATGGGTGAACCATTGAAATTTCGAAACACTTATGACGTAACAAAGCCTTGTTTACTGAAATCACGTGACTTTGGCAGTTTGATACACACTTTAGTACCTTTTAGGGCATTTGAATGTGTTAACTGTCTTCCTGTCAATGCAGGCCTCACTGAGCCATTGGATTTTATCAAAAATATCGTAATTTGTGTTTCAAAGATGAACAAAGGTCTTACAGGTGTGGAATGACATGAGGGTGAGTGAGTAATTGACAGAATTTTCATTTTTGGGTGAACTAACCCTTTAAGTGTTGTACACTGCCGTCTATGTCATGTTATCAGTCACTGAATCAAAATATTAACGTGTATAATAAATTATAATGTGAACTCTGGCTCTGCTCTGATGAGGGATTGCATACTGTGTGAATAAACCTCAGCGTTTCCTCAAGGTCACGTCAGTCTCTCAGTGAGGAAGGTGTCTTGAGGTAATGAAGGATGAAAGAGAGTTTCAGGCCTGTCACTTGCCCTGTTGAACCGCAGCTTCATTGCCGCTACATCTTATTTGTTGATCTTGTGGCATGCTTTTCTATGCCTTGTAAACTTAAGGCTGGCCCACACTAAAAAATTTTTAAAATCTTATCAGATTTTCAAAATGTGAGAGACCACAAACATAATGATAAAATGATTAGATTTAAGTTTTGTTCCTGTAGTGTGCAGTTCTGCGATGTGACCAAGACAACACACCCCACACTAACAGATTCCATTCACGAACAACCAGAGACTACAAGCCCAATGGGGCCAGCAGAAAAAAAATAAAAAATAAAAAATTCCTTACTGCCCTGTCATCTTTATCTTCTCTTCCACCTCTTCTCCTCTCCCTCTCTCGCACACTCTCATCACTTTCTCATTCAGCTTTTTTCCCTCTTCTGTCCATATGAAGTGCATTTATCCTCTGGGATTGGGGGAGGAAAGCTGTCACAGGGTGAAATGCTTGGGCAAATGCAGCGTTCCATATCAGGAAAGGCGCAACTCCAGGCATAAGTGTGTGTGGCTTCTGAAGCCAACGATATGTCACCCACTTATGCCACTTATGTCATTTCGATAGGTTAAAACGCTACTACTCTATAATTAATCCTGAATTAAATTCATATGTGTTTATTCAAGCGAATCAGCTTGGCATGCGAATCCAGAAATGCAAAGTGCAAATGTTTCCAAAGAACAATCAGGCTTTTGTGTTCTTTGGCCTGAATTTTTTGGGACTTTGCATTAGCTATTTCTGCTGCGGCGCTGGAAGAGAGCAGTCAGTCAATATTTAATTTCATGTTTTATTGAGATCAATACAACATATTGACATCTCTGAGAGATTTTGCTATTGAATGGCTCACAGGTGGAGGCTCAATAGACGCTCCGTGCCGTTTGAAGGAGAGCGCGATGAACTGGACCCAAAGTCGTTTAATAAACCGTCTTTCATCTGGCTTTACTTTAGTATGACTAGGGATGGTTTTCACTCGGCCAAGTCGATGAAATTAAATTCTGCCATCGTGGACTGATAAAGTAAAGCAATAAGCCATGAGAGCTGTGGTAAAAAGACCGTAACGCATGGCCTCGAGTGGCTCATTGCTGTTGCCGCAGTTTTATAAAAGCACTGTAATCAAAGATGCTGATGTTCAATGAATACTTACTATAATAAATGGAATAAACAATTCTTATGAAAAGTGTATGTGTGTGTGTGTATATATATATATATATATATATATATATATATATGTGTGTGTATATGTGTGTGTATATGTGTATATGTATGTATATGTGTATATGTATGTATATGTGTATATGTATATATATGTGTATATGTATGTATATGTATATATATGTATGTGTGTGTGTGTGTGTGTGTATATATATATATATATATATATATATATATATATATATATATATATATATATATATATATATATATATATATATAGAAATCATTCTAATATGCTGATTTGCTGCTCAGGAAACATTTCTTATTGTCAATGTTTTAAACAGTTGTGCTGCTTTATATTTTTGTGTAACTGTGATACATTTTTTTTCAGGGTTCTTTGATGAAAAAGAACTTTGATCAAAAGAACTGCGTTTATTTTAAACAAATGTTTTGTAACATTAAAAAAAATTATTTTCTGTTACTTTTGATCAATTTAATGCATCCTTGCTGAATAAAAGCATTAATAATAATAGAAAAAACTTACTAAACCCAAACTTTTGATTTTTAATTTATTTTAAACAAAGTATTTGACTGATATTAACACTGTACTATTTTGTATAAATGTATTAAAACACTAATATTTGGATATACAGTACTGTATAAAAGTCAGGCACGTCGGTATTTTCATCCCCAACAAGCCAGTTATTTATATTTTTTGCTATAGTGTGTATGTAGGAGATATCATTTCACATTTCTAAACATTAATTTTGCCATTAATTTAATAATCCAGTGAGATTTTTATATGCACAAGTAGTCTGACAACAGCTGGTGCTCCACACGGAGATCTGATCTCACCATCATCAAATCTGTCTGTGATTACATGAACAAACAGATGAAAAAGAGACAGACTAAATCTAGAAGAACTGTGGCCGTGTCTCCAAGATGCTTAAAGAAACCAACCTGCAAAGCTACAATACTGTGAAGAGTTTTAGGCATTTGTGTAAAAATGCTGTAAAGTGAGAATGCTTTCAAAAATACTGTCATAAATAGATTTTATTTATCAATTAACTTCTGTTAACCAAATCAAATTCAGGTACACTTGTGCGTCGTTTTTCAGGTAGCTTTGAAGGATGGTTTCTTCAAGCGTCTTGGAGACACAGCCCCAGTTCTTCTGAATTTAGTTTCATCTGTTTCTTCATGTAATCACAGACGGATTTGATGATGGTGAGATCAGATCTCAGTGTGGAGCATCGGCTGTTGTCAGACTGTCACTGGATTATTACAATTAATGGCAAAATGAATGTTTGGAAATGTGAACTGATATTTCCTACTGACACACTACAGCAAAAGATATAAATAACTGGCTTAAAACCCTTTTTGGGGGTTGCAAATACTGATGTGCTTAAGACTTTTGCACAGTACTGTAGATATATATTTTGTGTATATATAAAAATAAATATAATATGTATTATAAATAACTAACAAATATACATTGATTAAAAACTAATGCCTCGTTCAGGACAGATCGGTATGATTCGGGACGGTATAAACTCTGATCCGGCTTGCGTTTCCACCGCCAACAGTACCCTTACTTGATAGGCGTGGTGTATGCCGGAAAGTAGCGATCGATGTCATTCTTGCACGAAGAAGAATGTGACACCGTAAACAACAATGGAAGACATACAGCAGATCTTGTTGTTGCTTCTTGGCATGTAGCTGTTTGTCACAAGAAGAAACGGTATTGTGTTTCAACTTTATTGAAAAAATGGCACCTCTTGTATTGTCATTCCCCGTGTAGCACACGCAAGTGTCAACCAATGACACCTGACAACCAATCAACATTCTGCAGGGAGTCTAGCTCCACCCTTTAGTACCGGACTATTGTGCTAGGTACCCCAATGGAACGGTCCCAAAAAAGTGGTACGGTATGGTTCGGAATTAGGGTACCATTCACAACTTCTGACAATGGAAACGGCAAAAATTGCGTACCATACTGAACTGTACTGTACCGTACACTTGGAAACAAGGCATAATATAGACCTATATTCCCCGTTCACTCTCTCAGATGTTTTTCAGCTATCTGGTTTGCTGTTTAGTCTCTCATAGACCAGAAGATATTTATATACATCCTCAGACACTCAAATTACTGCGAGTAAAAAAGTCGTAACGGTTGTGATGGGTTCATCAGAAGTTTAATTTTCCCAAGCTCTGTCCTCCTGACCTTAAAATAGGAGTCACGGCCTCAGTTTGTTCATTACAGTCCACAGTGGTGGAAAAGGTTGTTCCTGCCTCCATCCACCCACTTCCTTTTCTGTGCTTCACAGGGTGAGTATAGAGGCCTCCATGAGTGTCATGGCCGCCCGTCTCCGTTTGTGGGTCATTATGGAAGAAGTCGCATTTGGTAATGGCTGTCCTGCCTGACGTGTTATGGAGGGTTTCACAGACGTAATCCCTGATGGGAAATGGACGTGGATATAGTAACAGCCCGTGGTGCTCTGCATTAAGGGGCTCTCTCCTTTGCATCCTGAAGGGGGATGGGGAAAACGGAGCACTGGCCTGGTTTTTAGCAGATTGCTGGCTGCCGGCAGCATTGACGTCTTTAGCTGTGGATTGTGGCGGGATGATGGACTTTCTGGGCAAGGGGAGTGCAGGGTCTGTCTGTGTGAGCTGTCGTAGTTACCCTGGATCTTATTTCTTTCACTTAGGCATGGGAATGATCATAGTCAGCGACGTGATAACAGTGATTGATGCTTCAAAGTAGGATTGGGCAATTATATTGAATATTTGCAGTGTAAAATTAAACTACATTGTGCGTGTCATTGGACTAGTTTGGCAGTCTTTTCTTGTTTCATGGTTATGAGAACATGGTTTAAATTTAAATTAAAAATAATTATTTTTTTTTAGCTTCTGTAGTTAAAATGTCATTTCATTCAATTTATTTCAGTGGTTTGGTTCAAGCTATCTGTTTTAGTTGAAGGGATAGTTCACCCCAAAATGAAAATTCTGTCATTTACTCACCCTCAAGTTGTTCCAAACTCATATAAATTTCTTTGTTCTGCTGAATACAACGGAAGATATTTTTAAGAATGTTTGTAACCAAGCAGTAGTGGGGCACCATTGACTTCAATAGTATTTTATTTCCATACTATGGAAGTCAATGGTGCCCCACAACCGTTTGGTTACAAATGTTCTTCAAAAAATCTTCCCTTTGAAATCAGTGCAGGAAAAGTAAAATGAGTTTCCCAAAATTTGTGGACCGTCTCATTGGTGGCCAATTTTTGCTTTTTCCTGAAAACATGACCTCCATGTTGAGTGCCTGTAGACCACACAGATCTGAGCCATGTGGAATACAAGACTTTTGAGAGGATCCAGATCATCTCCATAGTCACGTCTGTTGCCTGCACTCCCAGTGCGACGGTAGATCAGCTCCAGATTACGGCGATGCTTTTCATTTATTGTAAGACGCATGAATGTGCCATGCTGGAATAGCAAATATTCCTTCAGGCACCCAGGATGCAACATAAGTGAATCGGTATGTGAGAGGGGGGCTTGTTGTTTGCAGCACTGCACACGCTATCAACACCGACAGCACACCTCTGCAATCCATTTACTACACTGGACCCAATCGATCCCGCTTCTGTGTTGGATTTTGGTTGTTCGGTGGTGAAGGCTACTAGGTTACACCCTGAATTCATCTTATCTGCTGATGTCACTGGATGGGAAAAGCTGCCTGGACAGCACGACTGCAGTAATGTCCATCATTGGGACTGCCCGAGCACACTAGCCTTAGCATTGCAGTCAAGCCCTGGTCCGGAGAATCAATGGAGTTGCAGATTGCTAATGATGGCCTCTTAATGAAAGAGATGCTTACATGTAAATGAGACCTATTTCTCATTCAGATGGTCTGCGGTAATGAGTTTGTGAGCATTTCTGTTGTGTTCAGTAACTGGTGTCAGTCTGAAAGGCCAAGACCTCATTTTTGTTTCCGAAAGGTGCGTTCACGCTGACAGTGATAAAATGGCCAAATAGGTGTTGTTATTCTATCACAGTGAAATTTACATAAAGTTAAGAAAATGTAATGACTTCTCGCCAAAATGTCAATGAATCAGCACTCTTCAACTGATGCTTGTTGCATATTAATGTGTGGGGCCATTTTAAAATAAGTATCAGTCTGATACATTAATGCTTTGCTTTAATGTGAAGTGTTTTTTTATTATTGTTAATATTAATAATAATAATAATAATGATGGTTGTTGTTGTTTATTAATAATTTCTTTTACTAATTTTAGTAGCAGTAGAAATAAGTTTCTTTCTGTCCTTTTTTTTAAATAAATGTTTATTTATTTGTTTTAATGCAGTTACAGCTGTTATGTAGACCGAACAAGCATTTTACGACATTATTATTTGATGGGTGCCTTTGTTATTGTTTAATGTTTGAAGTTTCCATAGGCTAGGCTGTTTAAATGGCTCCTTTGAAGAACACTGTATTGTGATCATTATAGATAATTCACCAGAATTGCTTGTAATGTTTTCATAATGTAACTGATCCTTAGCAATATGTAATTTGCAGCCACTATGAAAGGAGGGATTAAGACTGACTGCCTGTCTTGGTAGGGTTCATTCTGAATGCCACGCTTAACGTAATTGCACGTTATCGCGCAAAAGAACCATAGAAGAACCTCCTCTTTCTCTGCCATCTTTTTTTTTTTTTTTCCTTAAAGAGCGTAATCCGTCATATTCAAACAAAACGCCAGTGTTTCATTTCGGTCGTTTCCATTTCACAGTTGGATGATTGCTGGCCTGTTGTCTGCAAATGGCAAGCCTTTCTGAATGAGACACTGGCTAATCACTTTTTCAGTACAACTGATGTCGAGAGTCCAGGACAGGGAGCTGACTGACTTTATTATATCTTAGTGTGATGGCTGGATGGTTATTTATTTGTTTTTATTTTTATTTGTTTTATTTATTAATTGTAGGTTTTGTTAGTTTGTACTATATTTCAGGTAAATAAATAAATGTTTCTAGCCTAGGGTGGAGCTTAAAGGAATAAGCCTAGTTCACCCAAAAATGAAAATTATCCCATAATTTACTCACCTTCAAGCCACCCTAGGTGTATAGATGGGTGACCTCTGACCCGACGTAGCTCCTCTTATATCAAAATCCTGACATTTTTCTTTAAAACTTCTCATTTTAAGACTTCTCGATCAGTGTTTTGTTTTGCTCTGTACTCATTCGAGAGTCGAGTTCCGGTGGAAGGGTGACCTCTGACCCGACGTGGGATGTAGAACATATAACGTAGGCATAGCATAAGCTTAGCTGAGGATTGATGTAGTGTTGTCAAAAGTACCTGCTTCGGTGCCAAGTCGGTACTGAAATTTTAAAAACGACGAGACCAGCATTTTTCCCTCAGCATTTTGCGCGCTGTTGTGCGGATTCTTAAACACCTCTGATTGGCCATTGTGTTCACTCATTCATCAGATATGTCTTTAATTGGCTACAATGATCAACACTTCAAAAACGTTGTAAATAGACATCTTTGACGCTCTTCACCGAGCGCTTACGGGAGCATTTGTAAGCAGGCATCTATCAGCGGATCACTAATATTTCCGCTGATAGACGCCGATAGTTTTAAATATGGATATTTCTTACAAAACCCCATCACTTTGCTTCAGAAGGCACTTATTTACCCCCTGGAGCCGTATGCTTATACTTTAAGTATACGTATGCGTATACTTTTATGATGGACGGATGCGCTTTTTGGAGCTTCCAAAACTTGTACACTATTTATCGCCATTACCTAACTGGGAAGAGCCAGGATATTATTTAATATAACTCCAGTTGTGTTCGGTGGAAAGAAGAAAGTCATATATACACCTAGGATGGCTTGAGGGTGAGTAAATTATGGGAAAGTTAAATTTTTGGGTGAACTATTCCTTTAAGTAGCTTTCAGCCACAATGCAACACAATCGCCTTCCATCTGGAAGCACCTCAGTTTAGGTTTTCTGCATTCATAAATAAACATCACTTTCACACCACTGATTGTCTCAACATGACAATCCGATCCAAATCTCACTACTCCCATTCTATGGGAAGTCCTCATACCTACATATTTTAGCATGCTTCTTTTTAATCAATCCCTTCAGGTCCCTTTAATGACATTGTCTAGTTAAATCAGATTGATGTTTACTTCAATGTGAAACTTGTCATATCTTTTTTTCAAGACCGCCCATCCCCGATGGTACGTTATCGCTCCCCCTGCTGATTAATGGTTTCAAACTTTTAGTCTGAGCCAATTTGGGTAACGGAGCTGTTACTTGAACCTCCCAAAAATAGAGACCGCATGGAGCGAGATGAATTTTAATCAAGCCCATGCTCAATTATATGCCACGAACGGCCGCCTCGGCATGAATATAAAATTGCCCTCAGACCTGTAGTTCATCTACTACAACAATCAAAATTGATCTTCCTCATTACTGAAGGTTCAGGCACAGATCAAAGG
Organism: Ctenopharyngodon idella; assembly: GCF_019924925.1. Lineage (NCBI taxonomy): Eukaryota > Metazoa > Chordata > Actinopteri > Cypriniformes > Xenocyprididae > Ctenopharyngodon > Ctenopharyngodon idella. The sequence continues at coordinate 6,285,361 of NC_067228.1, read as the reverse complement.
CTTGATGCTTCTCGAACGGTCATCAACGCTCATTGAATCCGGAGCCATTGTCCCTGCAGCCATGATGTCATCGATTCTCAATTCCATCAGGGAGAAAAAAAGACCAATCCATTAGCGGCATGCAGAGGGGCCGTCTCCGTCTGACTGAAATGTAGTTTTGACAGAGCGAGATCCTGTCAGATTTCCCCTTGCCACTGTGGCAGCCCAACTGAAACGGTCCCCCTGGCCCCGGGCCTGCTGCTCAGGGAAAATTGAGTGCACTCCTGCAGAATTCAATATGACATGCTGGAAATAATGGGCTCCTGTCGCACAGATATCCATCAAGACAGACCATGGACCCTTGTAGACATTCAGCTGCAATAAATAATAAATCATGTTTGGACGATATTAATAAGGTCGCTTGAGAGATGGCCATTGATTTGGTGACTGCACAGTTTTCTAGCAGGAGTAGTGCTGACGTGTTTGAGGGATGCTACGGAAAAAATATCAGATTTTCTTTCAGGTCTTATGCCTGGATTCAGACTACACGATATCATTCAGATTTTGGCACAATCTGTTTGACGTAGGGTGTTGTGGGCGTCGGGATGCAAGAATCGATCGTTTTATCTCGTATAGTGTGTCATAGTGGACGACACCCAGCACCTTGTCTGTAATGCTTCACAATGTCCTGATAGAAAGACTGTTTAATTTTTTTTCTCTACTCCATAACTGGCTCCATCACATCTGTGACGTTGACCAATAGGAGCACAGAAACTCTTCCGTACACGGCTTTCAAACATGGCAAAACGAAAGAGAGACGATGGTATTGGTGCTACTAAGTGGAATTATGCAGGTTTGTTTAGCTATACTCCTGCCTTTATGATGTTTCCTCGAGGGACTACCACGGCAGAGTGGGGAAGCAACTAGTCTTGCTGCAATAGTTGGTGTTACTGGTGTTCAGCCACAACACCGTTACATCACTTGCCCACAGCGGCACCGCACCTCCCCCCCACCGTTGTTTAGATTTTTTTTATTTATTTATTTTTTTTTTTATAGTAATAAAAATCATTTAGTTAATTTAGAGAACAGACACTACAATTAAAAACTGAAGGCGTCTGCTCAATTCAGCGTGAGCCGAACAAGAGTCGCAGCACAGATCAGCAGCAAGCGTCAGATTTCACCTCAATTCACCTCACTCTTGACTGACAAGACGATGGCGTAAGATTTGGTTTTAAAGCGAAATGTAAAAGCACCTATTTAAACGAGTTTGTCATTGTACTGTTATGTATTTCATTAGGAATAATAATGAACTCACCATTCAAGCATTTGCCGCCCCAGAAATGCCCCCCCCCCCCTACTGGTATTACTGGTGTTGTTACACGTTGATTGACCGGTGGGAAAATTTCCTCACCATCTGATCCTTAGAAATGGTCTGACATGTTCCTTGTCCGTAACACAACAAGAATTTGTGAGTCAAAATTGCATAACTCAGTGACTGTCGTAACACAATCTCGTAAAGATATTGCGTAGTCTGAACCCAGCATTGAGCTTTGAAACACATGACTAGTTGTTACCTTAAAGGGTTCAAGTTTTTTCCCCCCATTTAGAGTGAATGGGGACTTGAGCTTTCAAAAAAAAAATATGCAAAAGGATTAAAAGTATTATAAAAATTGTTTGTACGATGTACATTTCAAGTCTTCTGAACCCATACAATAACATTTGTTTGAAACAGACCAAATTTTAAGCCTTTATTGACAAATCATTGAGTCAGTGAATCAGATTAGTGTGATTTGTAAACAAATCATTCAGAACTGGTTTGAGAACATAATGAAAAAGAAACAAAATAAAAATAAATTTCACTAGTTGTACATTACTGACATTTTACTTAATCTTGATTTTTTTTTTTTCTTGTAAGAAAGACATTTTGGTTTGGGTAAGTAAATTTTGGGGAGTATTTTTGGGTCGCTGTACCTTTAAACAGATTATTAGCAGATAGAGGCAAAGTAAAGTTGTTTAAATGCAAATTATCAACAGTGTGTTTACGCTTAATGAGGATGATGATGGTGATCTTTTCACAGTGCCACATGAGAGAGTGTGGTAATTGTGTGGGCTGTTTTAGTATGCAGAGGCAGCGACGCTGTGGACCTCCTTGTTTCAGGCGACTGCAGTCTGTTTCTGCTGAGTCGGCTGCTCTTCTTTGTCGGTTTAGGACTCATTAGGCCTGTAATGTCTTAATTCTGTCCTCTCTACAAAGCCGTACTGACATCCTTAATATTTTACCTCCTGAAATGCATCACACAATTGATGCCTGTTGGGTTAATAAGCTAATTGACTGACATCGACCCTTTTTTGCGTGGGTACAGTTTAATTTACTGTCGTTTTAACAATAAGGGGCTGGAAAACACGCCAGCACACTCATAGATCACATCTGGGCTTTTGGTAGCTCTTATTTCATTATTATTTCTGGGAAAGCTGAATTTTTAAAGCGACTGCAGCGCTGAGAGTGCATTTTGACTACAGGGTTATTTATATTTTCAGATATTTATTTGGTCAGGCGGGAACTAAATTACACAATCTCATGCATTCCTGTGTAACACCAGAAAATTTGCTGATTCGCTGAATGCCATTAGCAATTCATTTTTATATAAATGGACTTTGTATGTTTCCAGAAAATGGCTTTTTTTTTTTTTTTTGTTATGAAGCATGCAGAGTATTTAAGGACAAAACCACATTTTTTTTAAGCTGATGTGAATGGCAGACGCTGTGGTTTTTAGGGCAGACTGACCACATGGGTGAACAGAGTGTCAGTGCCGACCACAGTCAGTGGATCACTCTGTTACTGCGGTCAAATGTCTGAAGAGGGATGTTAACGGTAGTAACTCTGATGAAAGTGTCTGATAATCATCTATTACTGCCACATGTTACTTTAAGTGGAGTTGAGATCTATCGATCGATCTATCTAATCTTATCTTTATCGATCGAGCAAATTTAGCAAATTTAGCAAATTTAATTTTGAAAGACATCATTGTAAAGAAACTGTACAACAAATCTTGAATACAGTCAAATAATTCACTTTTTTATGTAATATTTGTGGCTGATATATTTGTGATCTTCGCAAGATCTTGTCTGTCTTCCTCTTTTTGGCACTCTATCTCTTGTTCTTTCCTCTTCATCTGTACTGTAACTGTTCCCTGAGGAATAACCTCTAACCTGATTCCCATGTGCAATCTTATCCAGATCCTGAATGAACTCTTGGCCTCCTGCCTACACATTGTTTCTTTCCTCCACCTGAACGCCCTAGAACAGGTACTGCCCATAACCTGATCCAGCCTTTGTTTTCTGCTCTCTGACTCTCAAAACACATCTATTATTCACTTGCTGACAAGTATTTCGGCAGCAATCCATGTCAGCTGCTAGACCAATTCTTTGCTTCTCTTGGTTTCAACCAGCCTAGACATTGATGTTTTCACAAAAATTTTGTGGAAAACCAAGCCATTAAGTTTAGCTTGTCTGTGTTGCATTGAGGCAGAAAATAAGACCGTCTTGCTATTCACCTTATACTTCCACACACTCTTTTTGGGACTTAGTAGTGCTGGGTGATTTAAAATATTGAAATATTAAATATTTAATTTATTTAGAATAAATCTGTTGATGATTTCTAAAAAAAGTAGCATTGTAAATATCGCAATGAGATTAATTCACTGTTAAGTTTCATAATGATTTTGGTGATCTATTTTTACACGTTTTGGCAGGAAGATAGTCAGCAGCTATCACCCTGTAGCCCAAGACTGCTTGCCTATTGAAACTAAGCAGGGTTGAGCCTGGTCAATACCTGGATGGGAGACCTCCTGGGAAAATTAGGTTGCTGCTGGAAGAGGTGTTTGTGAGGCCAGCAGGGGGTGCTCACCATGTGGTCTCTGTGGGTCCTAACACCCCACTTTAGGGATGGATACGCTATACTGTCAAAAAGCACCGTCCTTCGGATGAGACGTTATACTAAGGTCCTGACTCTGTGGTCATTAAAAATCCCAGGATGTCCTTTGAAAAAGTGTAGGGGTGTAACCCTAGCATCCTGGCCAAATTTGCCCATTGGCCTTTGTCCATCATAATGGCCTCCTAATCATCCCCATATATATAGTGATTGGCTTCATCACTCGGTCTCATCTCCACCAATAAGCAGGTGTGTGGTGTGCGTTGTGGTGGATTATGGGGATGGGGATGTATGGGGATTATTAAAAAAGCAGTGGCTGGATTTTTACCATTAAAGGCTGGTTGGTTGTGGACACACATGTGTTCAAACACCTTATAAAAGTGAATTTTGCATAATAGGTCCCCTTTAATTCAAGAAAAGCACTTTTACGTTATGTTTGTGAAACAGGGTATGTTTTCAGTCTCTATACATCTATCTTTCTCTTTCCTGAGCCGCCTAATTGAACTATGTTGTCACTCTCCTTTGGCAGGACATGCTTCCTATTTTTAGACCTCCATTTCAGGGTGGCCGTGTTGTCATCTATTTTGAAACCTCTATTGAGTTTTCTTTCCTTGGCTCTCAGGGCTGTATTTATGATAACAAAGAGGGGTAGTCACTCCTTTGACAGCCTTTCTTTATACCGCAGATGAAGGGGGTGAACCAATTTTCACTATGAACTACAGTCTGAGGCCCTTAAAATCTCCTGCCAACAAGTCCACTGCCACAACTCAACCTTGACATTTATGCAATGACATCAGTGAGAAAATTTTAAAAACACGCCCTAGTTAATGCTACTTGAAAGATGCCACCCGCTGTTTCTGTTTGTCATTTTCTAGATTTTTCTACAGTATTAATCTTTCAAGTCAACTTGACAGTTCTGTTTATATAGGTATATATGTCTTATTATTATCAATGTTGAAAACAGTTTTTGATATCTGTACATTTTCAGGATAAAGAACAGTTACAAAAGAGCAGTATTTATTTGAAATAGTTAGCTATTTAAGTCGTATTTGCCACAAACGTGAATAGTTTTTTTTTGTTTTTTTTTTAAATGGCATTTTAATGTTATAGTAAATGCAGCCTTAAGGCTGATTTCTACTTCTGTGTCGGACCTACGCCGTAGGCTCTGCACCGTAGGCTATGCGTCTGTTTTCATTTATACTTCTGTGTCATTGTCCGCGTCGATGTGCATGCAGACCACTTGTAGGCAGTGTCCGCGGTCATGTTGAGTATCAAGGCAAATGCTGATGAAGAAGCAGCTTGTCATGTATGTTGTCAGAGAAGCTTACAAATAGAAGCAGCAGAGAAGCGGCAAATAGGTAACGACTTTTGTTGCAGTTTGACTGCATGTGTCTCCTGAAACGGAGCATTTTTTCATTCCTATGGAAGTTGAAAATGCTCTTTCTTCTCCGATTGCTCCGCGACAGTTTTTTGACCTGAAGGAGGGGTTCTAGCAGACCAATCACAGCGCTTGTGGTCCGCGTAGAATTGACGCGTTGTTACATTTTTGAAGAGGTGCACGTCAGGCTACGTCGTAGCTACAGCGTACATTCGACGCAAGTATAAGTCAGCCTTTAGTGAGCATAAGAGATCTATTTCAAAAACATAAAAAAAAAAATCTTAATTCCTAACTTTTGACTGTTAGTTTATATATGGGCATGTATATACAGTTTATGTCTTTATTTTTTTGTGTGAAGAATTACTGAAGCTTATTGCAGCTTCCCCAGTTGTATGTGGAAGCGGAGGTGTTTAAGTATAAAATGTGTGACATCTGGTTTAGGGGAATTTCTCCATTTATGGTGTTCATTTCTCTCACCGAGTCCTCTCAGTTTAGATTTGCTCTTATTTGAATGGTTTAGGATCAGGGTCGGAGAGAGCAGCTTTAGCTGTGGTCTGATGTTTTATTCTCCTTTGTGTTTCAGGAAGAAGTGGAGACTCTCAGCAGGAAGATCTTGTTCAAGGCTGTGTGAGATCGGAGCACCATCCACTGCTTTATAATCTTGGGTAAGTGAATATGCAGTGAAACATGCTCAAATAGAGATTGATCACATGTAAAGAAAGAAAGGTGGAGCAATGCCGGTAGGATGTTCAAAACAAACTGTTACTTTATGCCTGTTGCTGATGTGTAGGGTTTCTCTAAGTGCTTTATCAGAACTGTAGGCACTTGTGCTAGGCGATTATATATCGAAATTGTGACCATCGCAGTGAATTTAATGCTTTGTGTTTTTGTCCATTGGCACAATCCCTCCTTGTCTTGTGACTTGCAAGTGTGAGCCTGTTTTCGTGTCTGCTGACCGCAGCAGCAAAAAAGTGTTGGTAAATTGGCAGGATTTATTTATTCCCGTGAATCTGTCTGTTTTGATAAATATAATTCATGAATCGTTGGCATCAAGTCTCATGTGGCTTTTTTCATAATTAAAGTAGACATACACACACTACCATTCAAAAGTTTGGGTTTGATAATGTTTTTGAATGAAGCCAAGGCTGCATTTGATCAAAAATACTGTAAAAACTGTAATATTGTAAAATATTATTACAATTTAAAGTGACACTTTTCTTTTTGAATACGTTTTAAGATGTAATTTATTCCTGTGATGCAACATTGAATTTTACAGAGCTGTTACTCCAGTCTTCAGTGTCACATGATCCTTCAGAAATTATTCTAATATGCCGATTTGCTGTTTAAGAAACATTTATTATCATCAGTGTTAACTGCTGTGCTGCTTAATGTTTTTGTAGAAACCGTGGCACATTTTTCTCAAGTTCAAATGAATAGCATTTATTTGAAATAGTTTTTATCATTCTTTGTAGTTTTCAGTTAGTGAAAACTACAAAAACAGTGTAAAAATGATGTCTTGTTTTTACTGTGTTTTATGGTTTTCTTTTTCTAATTGGTTGAAATGATGATTTCTCTTTTTGGGACAAAAAGTTTTCTGTTAAGCCATTTAAAGGGCTACATTTTCAATTTTTTATATGTAATTTTTCAAATATATCACCCAGTCCGAGTAGGTTCTCTGATTTAAATTGTGGATGAGCAATGGACAATTACATTTATTTCTCATGGTAATATGACTCATCTTTTTAAGAATTAAAGAGTTGCATTAATTTATTTAACAAAGGAGGTATGAATGTAGCCTTGTGCTAGGTTTCCATGACTTGCCAGCAGAGACATACGGCTGCCTCAGAGATGAAATTACATGGGCCTGGATTCATTTACCTCTCACTTTTCAGCTCTGATGACGTGTGTCAAGTTCTGTTATTGAAGCCAGTTACCATTCAGAGCGTATACACTTTAAGGCTGGGTAACAACACTGATTTAATGATTCAGTTGTGACATTGACAGGCTTGTTTTAGTTATTTTATTGTTGCTTGATCGCTCACTGTTGATGCACTTTTTTTTCCCCCTCACATTTGCATATAATTTTGGCTGTTACAGGTTACTGCACAAAGCTAATATGATGACACAGATGACAGCATACTTCCAGATTTGGAATAAGAAGCATATTAAAAAACTGCCTGGAAGAAGTTACCTGCTAGGACACAATTTATTTTCAATGAGATGGGCCAGTGGTCATGGCATTTATAGTGGGTTCAATCCTGTAAAACCGATTCACCAGTAGCTGTGTTTCCATCCAAAGTTGCGAATTTAGGTTATAATAATGCACCGTTTCCATCCATTTCCATTTCCATCCACAAAAGCGTCATTTCCTGGGAAACTGGCACAAAAATATATGTAATAAAAATAAAAAAGTTTCTGCAATCGGGGGAGCTCTTTTTTGTACATCATAAATGACTTGTGCTTCAGAGCGTGCAGACCAAATGCTATAAACACAATTCTCTTGGGACTGGATGCTGGTGTTTTTAAACGGAATCGTGTGTGACCACTTCTGGTAGATAATTATTAGGGCTGCCCTTGACTAAAGATTTTTCTAGTCGACTGTTAGTCATTCATTTAAGCGATTAGTCGACTAATCGCACGTGTATATTAATAAGCCATATAAATCATAATGAGCCTTTAATTGCCTATATAAATACATAGCCTAATCAGCACTCAAGCGCACGCATTAAGCTTGCCACAGTCGTGAAAAAACAGCAAGGAGACTGTCAAAACATTCTAATAATTTTTTGATAATGTTTTCTGTGTTTTCGACTGCAGAGACCAAGTTGACGATGCTGACTCTTCATCTCCGCAGTTGTGGACGCGCCTATATTGCATGTTTCATACAGATTACATAATCTGAGAATATTTGTTTAAGCTTTCTATAGACATATTTCTCGTGTCTGAAAATTGTAAATGTAAATTGTAATGTTGACATGCATTTTCTGTAAAGCTGCTTTGAAACGATATGTATTGTGGAAAGTGCTATACAAATAGATGTGAATTGAATTTAATGTCTGAGGCATGAGTTTTGGTTTCTTTTTTGACGCATCCAAGTTCCATGACCAAGACAGCAGAAAGCGCATTCTGTTTGTTTTCTTTATTTTACAAAGGCACAACGTTTTCTTGTTATTGTGAGTTTACACAAAGAAAAGTAGAAGTTTCGAATGATGTATTACTCTTATCTGTTTGACCAAAAATGACAGTATTTTAAGGTGTTTCTGCTGTTGCAAGTGATCGCACCGGCGCCTCCATGTCATGCAGTAAGCGCACTATGCTTCAGCTTCCACACTCCACACGAACACTTGGACGTTTTGATGAGACTTTGGCTGAGGCGTTTCAGAATGATCAAACCAACATTTGAGATGCTGTGCTATGAATTTGGTCTTCTGGTTAGTCCAGTTATTCAATCACATCCACTGTTCAGGCAAAGTCACAGGAGTTTTTTTTTGCATCGAGGGATTTATTCTGTAAAAGTGTTTCCATCGTAGTTTATGCACATTTTTATTGGATAAAATAACAATCCACTTCATTTGACCGCATATGTTTCTTTTATGTGCATTTTTAGAATTTTATCCACATCTTGGCGTTTCCATCTAGCGTTTTTTTATTATGCGATATTTGAAAATTCACATAAAAATAGGTTGATGGAAAAATAGCTATGACTACAGGACATGCATGCTACCATTATTTTGCAAATATTTCCACACATCCACTAAAAGGCTTGGATTAAAAGATCAATCTTGGGATGTTAAGAGTCAATACCGGATTATTCAAAGTAAGAAATCAATGTTTTTACCCAGCGTAATACACTTTCATTAGCAGCATACTTGAAAGCGGTTCAGCCTTTACTGTGTCCTCTCAGGTCTTACATCATTTCTGTGCTATTTTAAGGCGATTAATAGAGCAGGGTCTTTTCGTCCCTTCTGTCAAAGTCAAAACCCGAGCTGATTTTATTATGATCCGCTCTGCATCACACCAAGAATCCTGTCAGATTTGAGGGAGTTCAGCATGTTCATTCAGGCTGATGGGAATGGCTTTTTCAAAGCTTTGCATTGTTTCTACAGTCTCGGAGCTTGTTGCAGCGGCTTAACAAAACCTTGGGGCTTTGCATGTCCCTGGTGAAAAGCGCCTCTTGTTTTAGAAGTAAGCCATCTAAAGACATGGGTGCCTGGGGTCTGGAGCATTCTGTGATTCTGGGCCCTTCGAGGTTTCTTTCATTTGCTTGGAGGAATTAACTGTCTTACAAAACGACAGCCTTAAGACTGCAGTGGGGACTCATGGGAGCAGCAGGGTGGAGAGAGCAGATGAGCACCTGCTCGCCGCCGCTCTGCAGGTGATGTGAGAGAGACGCTTTGCAGACAAGCAGAGATCCCTAATCAAGGGCATTCACTCTCTACCACTAAATAAGATTAATGAAACCATCTAATCTCTTTTTTAGTCTCATTCTCACCGTCCCACAATAGAGGTCGTGGTGTAACCAAAATTGTATGAGTAATTTAAATCACAGCAACAGTATTTATCACAATATAGTTATTTTCAATGGAAATTCATCTAAATAACTTTTATTAGTTATATGAATAAGTGCACAATATATTGATACCATATTAGCATGGATATTAGCAATTTTTTTTTTTTTTTTTTTAAATCAAATATATCAATATGCATCAATATGAAAAAACACCACTTTCAAAAGTTTTGTCCTCTTTGTTTAGTTTACTCCATGTTTCTACACATTTTTTTTTTAATCATCTCTCGTTTAGATCTTGAACCTTTGATGTTTCACCATGTGGTCTGCAGTCTTCTCTTGCTCTTCCCAGTCCAGGTTGCTCCCTTTACTTACTGTATTTTTTACAGATTACATCCATTCCCCTTGTTACATGTATTATAGAACACAGGGGAAGGAATGAAACCCTGAAGGCAGATATGCGCTTTCAGGTTTGATCTTTCTTTTCTGTCATCAATTACTGTAATAAGACCTTGCTTCAGAGTTTGGAGAAGCTGTCTTGGACTGTAAGGGATCTTCAATGACCTTTCAAAATAACAACTGTCCCATGATGTATAAATGCAGTATCTAACATACATAAGACACACAGACACTATTCGCCTTGGCTCGTGTGTGAAATGTGGGTACTAATCCGACTCATGTTGTTGCCCGATCCCGTTTCACATCTAATAAAGCTAACTTTTTTGCTCAAGACTGAGTTTTGTAAAACTTATTTAGCTGTTCTCTGGCTGTTTATTGATCAGAGATGAATATAGTCGCTCCCTGTAGACCTTATTATAAATCTACGCCCTGCTTTACAAAAAGAGCCGTCTTGTTCTCATCTGAGAGCTTCTGGAGGAAGTTCTGCCCAGACTCCCAATAATCCGGTACTTGGATCAGAGCCGAACCACTATAGAATGCAACAGTGTGGTTCTGGAAGTTCAAATCCCATCCGTTTTCTTTAATGAGAAAGTGAGTTGGCCTCTCTATAATCTCAAACAGCTTAATATTTTGCAGTATACTTTAAATATATTGTACTTTTATACTTATAATTCCTAACTTATAGTCTGGTGAAGCACCAATATTGAAATTAATTTTCAGTTTGTTCCGTTTGTAACATGTAAAATGACGGATTTTTGTTTGATATGTATATATCGGTCAAAAATCTGTCATTTTATATGTTAGTGAATTTAGGTGCCACAACATTATAATAAATTATTTAATAATAATAGTATTTATAATGTTTTTTGCTTCGAAACCAAGGTTTTAATGTAACTCATCTTCATGGGTTGGTTCAAGGCTTAAAGGTAGGTTAGGCAATTACAGAGCGGCTAGCAATAGCAAGCTAGCTTTGAAAGCATTAGATCCCACACTCCCTTCACAGTGCTCTCCAAATCCACGCCTCCTCCAAAACACATGAACGCGCAGGTCACGCACAGCCAGAGCAGATTCAGAAAAGCGTCATAAGAGACAGCGTTACATTACCTCATGTCGCAAAGCACATAACGTTACAATAATAATGACTGTAAACAACCAATCTCTGACTTGTACCACCTGACTGCTGCAGATTCATTTTGGTATTGACATAGAAATGCATAAATCCGAATCTGAGGACGTGAACAGCCTTGGGTAGGACATCACGGGCTGCCAACTCATAATTACGGTTATGACTTGTCGTAAACTCGTTGTTTTGGTTCAGGAGGAACTGTAAAAGGCGTTTTTTTTTTTTTTTTTTTTTTGTGGCGCTTTGTTACTGTCTATCTACAACTCTGTCTACAACCTTAAGGAATACGCTGATGACGTGTGGTGTCTGCACGAGCAGGATGCACGGAGGGATGGAAATACATATGCTGACAGGCAGGTAGGACATTGTATCACATCAGGACCAAAAAATGTTCATCCAGTCATTTGACAAACATTTTTTCGTCCTGAGATGTCCACAGATGATATGTAGCCTACATTTTTTTTTTTTTTTTTTTTTTTTTTTTTTATATATATATTTTTTTTTATAATATTTAGACCACTTGTATTATTGATTGCTATCAGGATGTGAAGAGACTTTCAACCAAAATAACAAAACAAAAATTACCTACCCTACCTTTAATGCTCTATTAAGGAATTTTTTTAAATGCCCATCGAGAAAATGAATGGGAAAAATGCTTTCGGAACCAAGGCCGCTGAAAGTGCACTCACTGTTACTGTGTGCCTGTGCAGTCACCCACAGATCCTCTCCATGTCTACCAGTCGCTGACATCAATATTGTTTCTGCAGTCCTGGTCGCTGCCTCCTGCTCCTCCTCACTATTGATGGATGACCCAGTTGATAAAGAGATGCAGGACTGCAGTGCAGCGTCATGCATTTTACGGTTACAAATGCAGATCTGGGACTTCTGCAGCAGCTAACGAAATTGAAGAAAGATAAATCTCCTTGTGCCTCTGTCCTTTGTTATGTAGAACAGCAATACATCTTTTCACAGCGATATTAAAATCTCTCTTTTATTTCATATGTGGCTAGTGAGGCATTAAATTCTATAATGGTCCAGTACTTTATATGTGTCAGAACTGGCAATGTCGAATAAAGCTTTCATCGATCATTTTCACAGGGTAACTGCTCCTCGCTGTGCGATACAGGTCGAAACTAGAAGGGGGTTGCTGGCCTTTTCAGCTTGAAGTCTACATGGTCTTGTCTAAATCTAAGCAAGACTTTTTAAATCTTTTTTTTTTTTTTTTTTTTTCGCTCTGTGCACAGGCTTGAAATAAGGCGATCGGAGTTCCCTCAACACAGTCGTGTTAAAACATTTGTGGTGCACTGCAAACACACAGCTTATGTATTTCACAGGATCAGTTTCCATACTCTGACATTTTTGTTTCAGAGAGATTGCCATTTTCAACAGCAAGAGAAACATGAAAACTAAGCATTTCAGCTGAGAAATCATTGGCTGCATTTTAATAATGTACTATATACTAGTGTTATTTTAATATCATTTAGGAGAGTTTTATTTTAAAATTTCATTCATTTTGTGGTGTTTTTGTAATTTGTATATTTTGATATGTGTATATATAGTTTTTATAAATTCAGTATTTTACTTATTTTAGTACATCAAGTTAAACTAAATGAAAATGAGAATGTTGTCTTGGCCGCATCACCCTAATTTGAGTAAAACTGAAAAATGTGTAATCTAAGTTATATTATTAACCTTACTTTCATGTTATAAATTAAGCAGATGTTATATTAAACTTAGTCTTGTCAACATTTAGGAAATAGTTTTTGTGTACATTGAGATATTGTTTAAAATGTTACTTTTCAAAGGGGGTGTACTCCTTTACGCTGAGCACTGTATGTGTATGTATATTATATGCGTGCGTGTGTGTGCGCGCTTGTGTGTTTTTTTTTTTTTTTTTTTTTTTTTTTTTAATATATATATATATATATATAATAAAATTCAAATTGATATCCATAAAGTACTAGTGGTATTAATTAACTTCACTGTTTTCCAGATTTTGAATAATGGAAGTATTGTAAGTCATGTAGTGAACAAAAATGTTCAACAAATTGTAAATATCTTAAATTTGACTGCAAAATTTATATTTAAAAAAAAAAAAAATATTTTAATTTAAATATTCCGCGCAACTGTACTGGGTGAGCAGTACAGAGTCGGAACCAATTGATTACAGAAAGCTTTGAGCTGAGATTTTAGTCTACTTAGTGGCACTCAAACTCCATTCTAGATTCTTTTGAACCCATTTTCATTGGCGTGATATACAAACTGGGTGGCCAATATTTGTCTGAAACATAAATTTATTTATTCGGCTGAACCACAACCACGCTGACATCCTGCTAGAAATATGACCAGTGCGATAATGAGGGAATTAAATTCTGCCTTTTTCCTTTAGCATCATTTATTTTCATTATGGGTGTGACAAATAGGAGGTCTCTGGGTTCAGTCGTGGTCCTGTGGGAGTGGGGACGTGGAGTGTGAGTTCATTATTGAATTTGCTGTCAATATAAATAAATGCAGTGAAATCTAAGGGCAGCTGCCATCCTATCATCTCCCATAACACAAATCAGAGCTGAAGCCCTGGAGGTTTGGAGCTGTCCTGATAATGCTCCACCTCTGCTTCTGCAGACTTGTCAATAGTGCCAATTATGTAGATGTGTGTGATTTTTGTCATGTGGACTGGGTAGTGTAAGGAAAACCCAATACATGTCCCATCTGGCATGATTTTAATCAAAACTTTTTGACCTCTGCCTGATAGTCCTCTATTTGTTATTTGAGGCCTTTGACTGAGCTTCTGTAAATCTCTAGATGTATCTCATATCAAGAAAGTGTGGATTTTGGAAAAGAGGCTTGTTGAATCAGTTGCTGTAATAACCATTTTTTTTCGTTTGGCTAAGAAGTTGCATGCTGTCAATGATATTGCAGATCTTTACCCGGGGACTCGGCTTCTACAGAGCGTTGTCTTATCTGGAATATTCAGTGCAGATGTGTTTGACGACATGAACGCTATCGTTTTCTGAGGCAGCAGTGAACGGTGCTGCTATCTGATCAGGTTGTGTCGGAGGAGCTGAATCTGTGTGCTGCTGGATCCAGAGCTCTTCACTAGCTGTTTCCATGCACATTTAATTTATGTGAAAAATCAGGATATCGCAAAAACATTGTTCCAATAAATCAGAAAATCATCACTTCTGGGGAAACAGCAATGGAAATGGTTGTATCCACTGGGGAATCCACTGTGGCTCTTTTATTGAATGTAGTAAATTAGTTGTGGTTTAGAATTATTCAGTCACATGACTTTATAGTGCACATTTTGGAATTTCTTCAGTAAATGTGTTTCCATTATAGTTATTATTAATGATATTTACATTTACAGAAAAGTTTGTTGTCAGTGCAAATTTTCTTTGGTTGAAATTCATACTTTTATTCAGCAAGGATGCATTAAATTAAGTGACATTAAAGACATTCATGATATTACAAAGTATTTCTGTTTCAAATGAATGCTGTTCTTTTCTATTCATCAAAGAATCCTGAAAAAAGGATCACGGTTTCCACAAAACTTAACCCCACTTTAAGGTTAAGATGACACACTGCTTGCTATTATCTATTACTAATTTAAAAGTAATAGTGATATGTTATGGCAAAGACATAGCCCTTGAAGAGCGCTTTCCCTTTGAGTGTATGTTGGAGGAAAATACTGTGTGCATGTAATGATAGCAGTGTGCACTTGTGCATAAAATGAGTTATTCTTTGAAAAAGCAAACCTTTTACTTTGAAATCTGAAACATAAAAACTCTTTATTAGACCATGTACACAACTGCTTTCAAACTTTACCGCTCCCGCTTTCAAAACGCTTTCAAACACTTCCGTGTTTTTTCAAAGCTCCCATGCATTGATCATTGTAGCCAATTACAGATATATCTGTTGAGTGCGTGAACACAATGGCCAATCAGAGGTGTTTACGAATTCTACTCAACAGTGCTCAAAATGCTAGGGGGAAATGCTGGTATTGTCAGTACTGACTTGGTATATTTCAGTGCCGACTTGGTACCGAAGTCGATACTTTAGACAACACTAACCTATACATCTTTTACCAATCTTTTAACAAGCTCATATTGGCCAGAATTTTAATATTGGTGCATCATTAGAAAAATGTTGGACTTAATTGTGCTTTCTGTTGTGGGCCAGTATAAGCAACCACACAAAATTGCCTAGCTTTGAGACGGTGAGTGAGGCAAGCAAAATCTAGTTTGCCCTCTTTTGTTTTCCCCTCTCATATAATAGTAATAAGAGGTATTCAATTTAAAATACCTATTTGAAAACCTAAGAACTTCCTATTAATGATACAAAGCAGCAGTTGTTGTCATTTGAATGTTGATTTTGCCATTTGCTTTTAGGAAAGAGCTCAGGTGCATCATGCTGGTTTCTGTAGTGCACAAACGCTGGTTTCACATCTGTGCTCTAAATGAAATCACCACACTCTTTGTTTGATTGAGTTATGGGGCACATATGTCTGTGCTGGTATGGGGCTAGCAAAGGGCTGAGAGCTGTTTAGACTGCCCTCTGACCCACAATGCCTTCAGCCTGTGAATCAGCCCTTTCCTGGCTGCTGGGCAGACTGTACGTGGCATTAAACATCAAAGCCGCAGGTCTGCAGAAGTCATTTCCACTAAGCTGAGAAAAGACCCCGGCCGTGTCTCATAAGGGCCTGAAGACGTGCACTCAAAAGGATGCTGGGGTTTGGCTCTTGATTATGTAAATCAAAACCCTTCTTCTCCTAAATCAACTTTGATTTGAACCATATTTTTTTAGCTTGGGAAATCTGAATAATTCATCTGTCAAGCTAAGGGACCATTTTAAAATTATATAAAATACAGTTAAAGAAATAATTAAAAAAAAAATGTAAATGTAAATGTAAAAAAAAAAAAAAAAAATTTCCTCCCACATGCCATTCGACAAAATATAAATTTCAGAACGTTTGTACAGGTACAACTTTATTATTTATGCTTCTGAACTTTCTAACTGCCCAAAAATCTGATTTGTCCAAAACTTACAATTCAGTTTCATTTATCGCTTGCTTTCTCCTCCTATTTGCTGCCCAACCATCATGCCTGTTTTTCAGATAGGATCAGAGAAAATTACTTTCTTTTTTCTTTTCTAAAGGTCATTTTTGCCCTTAACACAGCAATAATTGCCTGAGGCCACCATCTCCCTAAAGGCCAGAGATATGTTGGTGGCTTTATTTTTGATGACTTGAATTGAGGTGATTTGTTGCGATTGTCTGTTATGAGGATGAGCAAAAATGTGGCATCCAAGAGAGAAGCAATGAGAGTGCGCAATAAAGAAATAATTTCATTATGAGATAAATGACTCCTGTCAGAACCTACAAGAAAAAAATAAACAGTTTTATGTTGTTAAAGGTTTCCATAGATCCAAGATTCAGCACAACATCAGTATTTATTTTGAGTTGTTGTACTTTTGTTGTACTTTTGTCATCTTGGAATATTTTATTTTATTTCATTTTTTGTTTGTGTTAATGTTAAAAAATCATCATCCTTGGGTGTTTTAATATTGTTTTTTTTACCCTCCATATCAACCTTTTTGTTTATTTTGCATTATTTATTAATGATGATGATAATAATAATTTTATTTTTATTTTATTTTATTTGCCCTCCGCTTTAGCCATCAGACTTTCATGCATGCAGAGAGTTTTTATGAAGTTAGATATCTCTGAATAGCCCTAAATTGACTTCTCCTCCCTTAAATCGACCGTGCAAATGAACAGCTGTTTCGTTCACACCATTGCTGTGCAGAATCAAATCAGATTGTTAATGCTCACGCTTGTTTGTTTGTAATCAGTAACTCCTCTATAAGCTGAATAGCAATGCATTTTCAGAGCAGGGTCGCTGCCACAGTGATTTCATCAGGCAGTGAGATTAGAGGAAGCATAAATACAGGTTCGCTAGATTAATGCTGCTGATGTAATGAGAGCAGAAGATGCTTGTTTCTGTGTCTGCACAGTCTGGGTCCTCTCTGCACCTGCAACCTTTAGGGATTCAGCAGGCTGGAGATACGACAAAGGAGGGCAGAGCAAGGTGCTTGATTTTCTGGTTATTGCGGATATTTATGATTTTCTTATTTAAATGTTTTGTACAAAAATTTGTATAGTGCAAGATAAATTACCACTATTTATGGGTGGGCGATATACTGATAGACACAATTAACTGGGTTGAAATTTGTCACCCTGTAGAGATTTTGGACTATCGTCTATCGCGTTTAAACCCTTTAAACCACTGAAACGCAATAAGCAGCGAAAGAGAACTCATTTAGCTATATGTGCGCACTGTCTGAGAGACTTTGAGTGCTGTCTGAGAGATGCGCGCACATAAAGCAGCTGTTCATAGAGAGCAAGTACTGATTACAGTTCTTTTTGCCACCTAATTGGGCTTCAACCGTTAAATACACATACTTATGTGTCAAAATGCCCATCTTTGCAAGTTTCCTCGTAAACAGTCGAGAAAGAAAACGCATGTGTTAGGGGCATTCCACTGCCCGCGTCTAGCATTTTTCAAAGCAAAAACGTGCTCTCTGTGAACGAGCCCTAACAGTATATTGGATCCGTGCATTCGGTCTTAGGGTGCGTTCACACTTGGCATGTTTGGTTCGATTAAAACAAACCCTGGTACGATTGCTCTGTTAGTGCGGTTCATTTGAGCATGTGTGAACGCTGCCATCCAAACCCTGGTGCGCACCAAACAAGCGGACCGAGACTGCTGAAACGAACGAACGAACTCTGGTGCGGTTCGACTGATATATGAACGCAACACGGACCAAAGACATGTAATCGAACCAAAAACAGGAAGATGAGACCCTAAAAAGGACAGAATCCTCATGCATATCGTTTTTTTTTCTCGTCATAGTCATGAGTTTGCCCATCACAGGCATCAGACGCGCGTCTCCACGCAGCAGATCGTTTGTGTGATGGATGGATTCCCGCCGCTGTTTTGACTCCTTTACACATTTTATAAGCTCTTTACGAGTTCCCAGCTGGCCAAAATACCATCACATGCAGGCTACACACACACAACGAGCGCATTTACCTCAGTACACAGCAATAGAAATAGGTAGTACCGGGAGTACCGCAGTACCGGGTACATTCGGTACCCCCTGATAGGGCTGTGATTTAACATTAATGACACAGATTTATTAGGCTGCTGTCAGTTTAAGGGTGCGTTCACACTTGTAGTTCGGTTCGTTTGGTTAATTTGGTCCGGACCAAAAAAGAAAAAAAAACATTTAGTCCTGGTCTATTTAGCGTTCAGACTGGCAACTTTATCACCGAACCAAAAGATACCGAACCTAAAGGCATAGGGATACATTCACAACCTGATTGGTCGGATTTTATGATGTATTGCATATTGACATATTGACGTATACATTATATATATATATATATATATGTTATATATGTAAATATTAAATATTTATTTACTTAATATATATAAATAAATGCATAATTATTTAATGCATCTACTTATTTAAATGAAAACACACATATTTACTTATTTACTTATGTATTTGTTTATTGATATGCTATTTAGCAAAGGTGTTTTACATCTATTTTGATTTTTGTTTTATGTCGTTAATTGGGTAGCTACACACACAAGTTCTTTAAAATAATTATTGGTTTATCTCTCTTGATAATAGTTCTATCTTAGAATGAGGTCATGAAAGCAGCATTTGTCATAAGAATAAAGCTGTACTGTGAAGTTGAGCACATGTTGATCTCTGCAGGAGCTCTGATCCTGATAGTGTTGCTGTGAGGTGCATTTGGGTTGGACTCTTCTCTTGTGTGCCTGATGGCCTGATTCCATCATAGCGATGGGCCATATGGCTCAGTCATGTTTTCCGTCTGTGCGGCGTGCGATAGTTTCCACTGCCGTGACTGCAACAACCCTGTCTATCATATATTGATCAGAGAGCAGACAATGAGTCTGTGAAACCCAGACAGATCACATGCGACACGGCGGACAGGGAAATTAGAGTGACAGTGTCATCTTGCATAATAGTAGCATTATCTTACCTCAGCGTGCTGTTCATTTAGACTGCTGTCCGTGTCTCAGCTGCTTGTGTAAAGTTAAGAAGCTCCGATAGGTAGTCCAGCTCGATTTCTAGCTCGTAGTGTTGGAATTTGATCAGACATTGAAAGATGAATGAGGACATTACAGGTCTAATGGTGCTTTTGTCATTCATACTCTATCAGCTCATACTGATAGAGATACCCACTTGGAATCTCTTCCACAGATTCTACACAGAATTTTAATGCCTGTAATTTGCCAAGTTTTACACATTCTCACCTCTTGCTTGTTCGTTTGAATATTAAGTATTTTGGCTAATTTAATTTATACTTTCAATATAAGCTACCGGTTTAACACATTCTACTATAAAGTCACAATGATATCAACATTGACAATTCTTGTTTTATTTTATGGAATATTGCAATACTTATTATGAATTATTTATCCGTGCACATCATTATTTTTTTTTTGGAAAAAAAAAGTACCTTTTAATCTTTAATCAAAATAAATTTCTTCTCTTCTCTGATAACATGTTTACTGGCACGAGGGCGGGAAAACCTGTCACTCACATGCGATTGAACAGTAGCAAACCACAACCATCCAATCAGTTCCCAGTGGACAAAATCAAGTCCTGCCATACATTTTTTTTCTTGTTCGAGAAGCTGTTTCACTCGGATACACATCACAATAGGGAACAAAAGACTATCGCAACTTCCATTTCATTCCGACTTTAAATCCTTTTTACAGATCTTGCCCCAAAATCAATTTAGAAAATGCGTAGTTTCCACCTGGGTGTGCCGGTAATATTATTGATAACCGATGTTTTAATTAGTGGTCGACTGATATATCACTATTGGCGACATATAGGCTGATATTTGACATTTTTAAAATATCGGCATCGGCCGATCGGTTGTTCTGATTGGCTGATGTGTTTGAAGTGAGACTTTTATTTTGGGCGACCACTAGTTTTAATACATTACACTAAAATTTGGATGTAGAAATTTTTACAGTAAAATCTGCCATGCTGATAATAAATATGTTCAGCCACCAATATATTTTTCTCTGGATTTTTTGGGGGTTCTTTTATTTTTTATGGGTTACTTGTATTAAAGGATTAGTTCACTTTCAAATGAAAATTACCTCAAGCTTTACTCAGCCTCAAGCCATCCTAGGTGTATATGACTTTCTTCTTTCTGATGAACACAGTTGGAGATAAATTAATAAATATCCTGATGCATCCGAGCTTTATTATGGCAGTAAGCGTTACCAAACAAGTATGAGCTGAAGAAAGTGTCTCCATCCACATCCATCCATCATAAACATATTCCACAGGCTCCGGAGGGTTAATAAAGGCCTTTTGAAGTGAAGTTTGTGTGTAAAAAAAAAAAAAAAAAAAAAAAAAAAAAAAAAATCCATATTTATGAAATAAAATATCTAGCTTCCGCCAGACCGCCTTCCTTATTCAAATTATGAAAAAAAAACTGAACTGGCGTTGTGTCAGTTCTGTAAGTTGAATAAGAAGGCGTAGGATGTAGCGTAAGCTTTTTGAACTGCTAGAGTTTTACACTTTCTTCGTAAGTAGAATACAGAAGACATTTTCTTCAGCTCATACTTGTTTGGTAACGCTTACTGCCATTATAAAGCTTGGATGCGTCAGGATATTTATTAATTAGCTTAGGGTAATTTTCATTTGAAAGTGAAGTAATCCTTTAAAGCTAAATTTGTGTATGTTTAAAGGGTTAGTTCACACAAACATGAAAGTCATGGTTTATAATTGAAAGTGTCATTATGAACCATAGTTACACTTTAAAAGTGCCCTTTTGAAGCTTTACATTCATTGTATGGAAGAGCTGTGTGAACATTCTGCCAAACATCTCTTTTTGTGCTCCATAGAAGAAAGAAAATATATGGTTTGAGGGTGAGTAAATGATTTTCATTTTAGTTTGAACTATCGCTTTAAGAGCTGCAGTCCAGTACAGCAGCAGCGCTCCAGCTGTATTAATCAGCATGTCTTACTCACTGAATTAGGGGAACAGAATGCAGATGTTTCTCAAGCCAGGGAGGATCAGGGCTGATCTGAGCATGAACCAGACAGGTGTATCTCTTACAACACAAAATCAGCTCACTGACTCTCTCTCTCCTAGTAGCCCTGTTCAGGCTAAACTAGTTTTCCCCAAGGAGATTAGGTAAATTTAAGGTGCATGGATGTACTCTGCAATTTTAATCCCATCCAAATCGAACACGTCTGTGTTGCCCTGCACAACCTCTGCAAAAATTACATCACAAATTTCCTACTGTTTTTCGGGTAACTCTCATGCTGTCCGGATAGGAATGTTTCTGTTTGCTTTGTATATATTTTTGCAAGTTTCTCATTTATTTTGGCCTTCCTTGAGCACTGTAACTAAAGCTGATTTTCTCGCTGTGCCTGGTGCACCTTCATTATAGATGTAGACCAACTTTACAGGTAAAATATTAATTTATTGTCATATATTGTTTATTTCAAACAATTCTATCTTAATATGCTTCATAAGTTTGCTGCCTGGTGCATCTTCATAATAGTTTTAGACCAACTTTCTGGCATATATAAAAATTTCTGTTCAAGTTCTGCATTCAACATCAGCAACAGATATGATCCTATTATAATTCCTTCTCTTAATTATATACAGAGTTATTTGCATGCATCCAGAGTGCATGACCTTTCCGTAACGCCACATTCAGACAATTATAATAACTACAGATCCCAATCCTATCCAAATCAGTACATGAAATCGCAGACGTTTTGTGTTAGTAATTGTAGTTCAGATGTCGTTTGGCAAACTAATCTCACCCGTATAGTGCTATTCTCTCTCTAATAGTATTCCTTTAAGCTGATTTTACATTGCTGTTTTATCTTATCTCTCAGAGAGCCGCAGGAGAATGTCCCAGAGGGCTGAGATCTGGAAATGTAGAGACAGGTTGATTTAATGTGTCTCATGCTGCCTTACAGAGACTGGGAATGGAAGACACTGTCACTGTAGCTGAACATCATCATTTCTGTATCACTCTATCTGTCTTGCCCTCCTCCTCTTTGCAGTGACTTTGGTTTGAGGTCTGAATGTTACTGCGTAGAGCACATTAATACAACATTACCCTCTATGGATTAGAGACTGCATGGTTGGAAAGACATTTATTTCCCCCCCGACTCCCCTTTTTTGGATCAATGCAACCAATTTTGAAAGTCTGCCACACGTCGCTGTAGAAAGTCAGCCAGCGTGCTGTTCTGTTTGATATGTTGTATGGTTGTCCTCCAGTGGCAAATTCTCTAAACATAGAGTCGGAACCAAATGTGTCCCGAGGCGAACACTCGTTTACAAGTAAGCGAGTAACCTGTTTTGGAAACTGATAAGTCTCTGGATACTTTTTTGGGTCTGCTGTAAGATACAATTAAAGGGTTAGTTCACCCAAAAATGAAATTTCTGTCATTAATTACTCACCCTCATGTTGTTCTAAACCAGTAAGACTTTTGTTTATCTTAATTTGTGGTCTGAAGATATTTTTGATGAAATTCGAGAGCTTTCTGGCCTCCTTATACACAGCAATGACATAACCACTTTCAAGGCCCAGAAAGGTAAAGACATCGTTAAAAAATAGTCCATGTGACTGCAGTGGTTCAACTTTAATGTTATGAAGTGACAAGAATACTTTTTGTGCACAAAAACAAAAATAACGACTTTATTCAACAATTTCTTCTCTTCCCTGTCAGTCTCCTACGCTGTTCACGTTGTAAACACAGTGCAGCGCTTCCAGGTTCTACGTCAGAACGCCGACTCAGTATTGGCTGATGCTGTGCATTGAGCAGCACGACGTATGCGT
Organism: Ctenopharyngodon idella; assembly: GCF_019924925.1. Taxonomy (NCBI): domain Eukaryota; kingdom Metazoa; phylum Chordata; class Actinopteri; order Cypriniformes; family Xenocyprididae; genus Ctenopharyngodon; species Ctenopharyngodon idella. Next base: position 6,262,123 of record NC_067228.1, on the reverse strand, counting down.
GTGATGCTGACGCAGGAACCGATAATGAGGCTAATATCGATATACCAAAGGCTAATATCAATTACCGTTATGTGTCCGATGTTGTAGAAAGCGATACATAATAAGCATTACCATTCTGCAGCATTACCATCTGCAGCGTTTACTACAGTAAAGTTGACCGAGTAGATCAGGTATTCTTAGCTGGTGTGATTGAGTGGAGATGTATACTCAATGAAGCAAGGGTGTAGAGTTACATTCAAGCTATTTTACGGCATGAAGAAATTTTCACAGGAAAAAACAAAACAAACAAAAAAACGTTTAGATATGTTATTTTGGTTATCAAAGATGATTTTTAAGGGAAAAAATTGACTATGGGGGACTTTAACATTATATAAGAAAACAAATTGCATTTACTTTAAGAAAGATATCGAAAGCTTAATTTTCTAGTAAGACTTCTAGTAAGGATCACAAATGGACAACGCTAAATACAGATGTAAACGGGGTCTAAAACATTTTGAACTTGTCCACTTTCGACCACTTCATAGTGTAAACACTCATGTGGTCGAATGCATTCAAACAGCCACAAAAGACCGCCTACTCTCCACCTGCTGACCTAATGTGTAATCATTATGGGAAGCACGCTAGCTCGATGGGATTTAAGCTTTGTCGGTTGAAAAACGTACCAAGCACAATGTTCTCCACCATTCCTGATTTCTAACACACACTCAGAGCGTTTGGCTGGTCTTGCGGATGTCAGAGCAGAAACGAAAGCTAATGCTCTCCGTTTGTTTTTTCATCGTCTCCGGGCGCGTTCATATGTAAATTGTGCAAGCTTATTTTGTCCATTAGATCGAAAGATCTGAAAAATCCCATACATTTACCCACTCATAGACCCTCCCCTCGAAAAAATCATGACAGAATTGGTTGAAAGTGGACAAAAGAGAGTGTCTCCCTCATCCGATCGACTAAAACACATGATGCTAGAGTACCTGGTAGAGCTTAATACCAGGTGGAAACGGGGCCCCAGTGTAGTTGTTTAAGATTGACAAAATGGCTAGGAGAAAACACTCTAGCATCATTTGTTTGCCACTTGATATGATAGTTTGTATCAGTGTGATTGAATTCATACATTTGAAGAGTCTGAAAATGTCCAAATATGTTTTGGGGTCACTGTATGTAGCAATTCAACCATTTGACATCTTAGCTGCTTCAAACAGGAGCCCTCTGGTGCAAAGGAAGTTGTTCAAACAGGCAACAACAAATAATACGCCTCAAAAGAACTTCACTGGAAAGGTAATCACTGCTTCCTGTTGGGGCTTGAACGGCTTGGTGGCAAGGGAGGTTTGAAGAAGAGAAGGTGAAAACGAAGCCTCTCATATGTCATAGAGCAGCAGGCCAGCCACGAGGTGGGTGTCCTCCTCAAGAGGATGGGCGTCCTATAGAGAACCATCATGCTCTGCTCTTCAGTACACCACTTCATTTTCTGAAAAAGGGCAGAAAGCAAGGACGAGCAAGGATAGTTCAGCCAAGCGCCGAGTTATTTGACAGAATGCAGTGCTCAGCAGGAAAGCCAAGGCAATCTGTTTCTCGGGGGCCTCTGTCAGCCCAATATAGCACAGTGCCAGATTTTCAAATCTCTATATTGCGGGGTGCACAGTCTATTCTTCTGTGTTTTTTTTATTATTATTATTATTATTATTATTATTATTTTCATGAGACTAATGCAATATTTATGATTTAATTTTCATGTAATGATTTGGTCTGTTGAAATCCTGCTTGTGGAAACTAACACATGTGCATTTATCCTGTGTAATGAAAAGTTAGCGAGCATGCTGACCATATGATGGAGGCAGTACGCTGATTTTAAAGTGGGCTGCTGTTTATTGTTCAAAGGCCAGTGTTTTTTCCTTCATGTTTCTTTTGCATGATTAATTTGTCCCAGATGTGCAGTGTTTTTTTTCTTTTTTTTTTTCAGAAAAATCTCCATGAAGATTTTATAGCCAGATCCTCTTGCTTTTAAGAGCCCAGTGTTCTTGTTTAAAGACAGAATGTTAGCACACAATTGTCTGTTTTTGTCAAAGAAATTGGGTTTCTTCATGAAAACAACAACATTTAAAGGGATAGTTCACCCAAAAATTAAAATTGTCATTTCCTCACCCTCTAGTTCCAAAATTTGCATGAATTTCTTCTGCTGAACATATTCTTCATATTTTGAAGAATGTTGGTAACTAAACAGTTGATGGGGCCCCATTGACTTGCATAGTATTTTTCCATACTATGGAAGTAAATGGGGCCCAACAAATTTTTGGTTACCCATATTCCTCAAAATATCTTCTTTTGTGTTCAGCAGAAGAAAGAAATTCATACAGGTTTGGAACAATTTGAGGGTGAGTAAATGATGAACACTCCACTTTTTTTGAAAATAGGCTAATTTTCCAACTCCCCTAGAGTTTAACAGTTGAGTTTTACAATTTTCGAATCCATTCAGTCGATCTCCGGGTCTGGCGGTACCACTTTTAGCATAGCTTAGCATAGTTCATTGAATCTGATTAGACCGTTAGCATCTCACTCAAAAAATGACCAAAGAGTTTCGATATTTTTCCTATTTAAAACTTGACTCTTCTGTAGTTACATCATGTACTGAGACTGACGGAAAAAGAAAAGTTGTGATTTTCTAGGCCGATATGGGTAGGAACTATACTCTCATTCCGGCATAATAATCAAGGAACTTTGCTGCCGTACCATGGGTGCAGCAGGCGCAAATGATATTATACTCAAACTCTTTGGTCATTTTTGAGCGAGATGTTAACGGTCTAATCAGATTCAATGAACTATGCTAAGCTATGCTAAAAGTGGTACCGCCAGACCAGGAGATCGACTGAATTCGAAAACGGTAAAACTCAACTGTTTAACTCTAGGGGAGTTGGAAAATGAGCCTATTTTCAAAAAAAATGGAGTGTTCCTTTAAAGTTCACCCAAAAATTAAAATCCTGTTATCATTTACCCACTCTTTTATTATTCCAAACCTATATGATTTTCTGCTTCAAAAAGATTGCAAAGCACCATATACATAGTTCATATTTTCATGTGTTATATTCCAAATCCGCTGAAATCATATGATAGTCATATGGACTGCTTGTATACCTTTTGTTTTTTATTTTATAGGAAGGAGTGGCCGTTCTTCAACATTTTCCTTTGTTGTGATGACAGAATTTTCATTTTTGGGTCAACTGTCTCTTTATTGTTGCATTTGCATGATTAAGTTGTGCCAGATGTGCACAGTTTTCTGCAAAAATATCCATGAAGATTTTATAGACAGAATCTCTTGCTTTGAGGATCCCAGTGTTCTCGTATAAAGCCAGAATGTTAGCACACAAGTGTTTGTTTTTACCAAAGGAATTGGATTTCTTTCCCTGCAAAAAACACATTTAGTCTTAAAGGGATAGTTCATCCAAAATCCTCACGTTGTTCCAAACGTGTATGAAATGCAAAAGCACCATAACAGTAGCCCAAATGACTTGATATTCCAAGTCTTCTGCAGCCATGTGATCTCTTTGTGTGGTGGACGGAAGATAAGTCTCAGTCCGTTTCTCACAGAAAGCTATTGCAAGACTCTGAATTTAGTGCACAAGTCATATTTGCTTTTATGCTGCTTGTTTTGTCATTTTAGAGCACAGTTGCTTTTGAAAAGTGGCCATTTTCCAGTGTTAGTGTTTTTCCTTTTGTGCTCCACAAAGTCGTTCAGGATTGGAATGACATAAGGATGAGTAAATGATGACAGCATTTTCCTATTTGGATCAAGTTACCCCCAAAAAAAGGGTATAATCATGGATTCTCAGAGTGTTCTGGTGTCCATGAAGGATTAGTGGAAATGTGTCTGGTTCCTCTGCTGGCTGTCTAAAAGCAGGTGCCCTTTCATTCCAGTGTCGGTGACTCGCTCGGTCCTGCTGAATCTCCGCAGACGTCCTTGCGTGTAATAAAGGATTAATAGTTTGAGTCATGGCCCCATCTGCCGCTCTGCAGCGCTCAAGACTGTTTATCCCAGCACACCGTGACCTCATGCTCTTTCAGTATAAGTACACACATACTGAGATGTCAGAGTCTGCGGGGTATGTTCAAGTCACTCAATAGTGGGCTTCACAGGGTATTTGGCCATCAAAAATGCGATTCCAAATCATAGGGAACATTTATGGTTGGTCCGAAGAGCACTGCAAATGACACAGGGAGCTAGAGTACTTCAATATATCATATCACAGCAAGTGAAGAGGGAAATTTACCCACCAGTCATTGCACACCACCTCTGTAGTACACAAAATTTGAAACATTAAAATGCAACATAATTAAAATGCAACAGTGGGTCATAGAACAGTTAGGACAAAATAAATTAAACAAATCACATTTATTTTTAATTTAAACAATGCAATAGTCACTTTTCATTCAATTGAAAGGTTTTGAGGATGTTGAATTATATTAGTTTAAATATGTAATTGTGATTATATTATATTATATTATATTATATTGCAAATTAAAGTAACCAAATTACATTGATTTTCATATTGCACAAGTCTCACATCATTGAAAAGATGTAAAAGTATTATATTATATTAATATATAATTATATTAATTTAATATTAATAATGCAAAAATTATTATTGTTGTTTATCATATTAGTTTTAATTATGTAATAGTTAAGACAAATTAAATGAACACATTTTAAATTAAAATTGCATATTAAATATGTCATTTATTACTAAATTGAGGGTTTTTGATTATATATTATATAGTTAAATACATATTAAAATAACCAAATCACATTTTCGTATTAAACATTGCAACAGTCATTTATCACTAAATTGAGAAGTTTTATAATAACATTATTATGTTTATTGTATTATATTATTTTTATTATATTTATAATATAACAACAGTTGAGACAAATTAAACAAATCACATGTATTTTTATGTTAAGCGTCAGTCACGTATCATTAAATTGAGGGATTTTGATGATGTTGTATTATGGTAATTTAGATAATGTTATTATGATATATTGCTTTATGTTATTATATAACAGTAAAGACAAATGAAATTAACTGAATCAGAAATATTTATATATTAAAACATTCCCTCCCTCACTCACACTCATTCACATTTTTTTTATTTAATGTATTGTCACTCCTAATTCTTTTTATTTACATTACTCAAATTTTGTCTGTGCAGTAATGACCTGTTGTCGCAGAAAAACAAAAATGTTTGCAGATAGGGAATTCACATATAGGGAGTTCTGTGTTGGGGCCTTGAGAATTTTCTAATGAACACTTGATGTTATCAGGATTCATGTCTCTCTCCGGGGAAGGATTCAGTATCTTCCTAGAGCCTGCGGTGCATGTGCTGGTCATGCTACACCTCATGTAGGTCAGTCATAAGCTGTGAGAGCTGAGGAGATGACTACCCTTAGACTGTGTGCACAATACGGTGCTTTGTTCAGATGAGCTATTTAATATGATCTGTGATTATATATGAGATCTGCCCTCAAACAGTTGGTGGATTAAGCTCCAAGCATTTGGTTGCTGTTTATAGGGACTGAAACACGAAGCTTCATGGATGTAATTCAGCATCATAGAGCAGGACAACATTGAACTTAACAATGTCCCACATTTGTCAGATGACCTTGCTTGATTAAATTCTTCTCAGTTTCATCATGCATCAGCTGTCCTAAAGTTTTTTTTTTTTATTTTTTTTATTACATCCGTAGTTATTCAGATTTCACTGTGACACTTTGTAGAAAAGTGTGCTGTGAATTGAGTCCACACCATAAGTGTAACAATAGAGCGAGGGACAATATTGTTGGAAAGATTTTTTCCCAGCTGATGAACAATAAAATTATTGACAGCCAATCAGAATCCATCCTGCTTTAAAGAGCATGAGCATTTAAAGCAACAGATGCAAGAAACAAAGATGTCATCTGCTGGTATGAACACTAATATAGTTATCATTCTAATATAGGTATTGACACAATTTTCACGATTTGATTCGATTTCTATTCACATGCCTGCGATTCGATATCGATTATTTTGGATGTATATCAGATACAGTACATGGCAAATTTTCTAGAGGAAAAAAAATCTCTCAACTAATGCTGTAAACTACACATGGGAGTCAGTTGGTAGCTACTACATTACTATAATATTGAAGGTTAAAATTTAACTTATTTATATACAAACATTTAAATTACACTCAATGTTTTTTTTATAATAAAGTTTAGAATTACATAATCATATTTCTACTCCAATTCAATTCCATTTTTTTTAAATATAAACATTTAAATCATGGCTGTCATAACTGATTTATTCAAACATGCATTAAATATTGAAGAACATTAAAAATAATGAATATGTAACGGTGCATAGGCTATATTTATCAGAATGTTCCTCTCCAGAGTTCTTCTAGCTGACTAACGAGTTTATGGTCACTGAATATGTTTTTCTGAGGTAAATGTGACGTTACATGACATTGTTTACAAGCTGTTTTATTGATGTCTTTCCGAGGTTGAAACACTGATTGAGCGATTTCATGTGACATGACACGGATTTGAACTGTATCTTTTAACATACCTTCAGATGTTTATTCATGTTTATTTTGCGGTGTAACTGGTATTAAAGCGCAGAGGATAAGTTCACATGCGCTCCGTGCTGCCGCTTCTCTTTAACTGAGGCGCCACAGCGATCTGTCACTAGTCACGACACATTTAGCAGCGCCAAAATGGTATTTATTTTTTGAATTTCATAAGATGGACTTGATTTGAAATCTGAGACTTTGCTTCATGTCAAAAGTAACAAAGCACAAAGATTATTGTGATTTATTGGATGGGAGGCGCGCTACATGTTCTGTTGATTTATCAACTGAAAACAGACTAGACTAATCGATTCTTGGGATTTAAGAATCGATATTGGTTCGTAAAAATAAGAATCGATTAAAATCGATATTTTTTTTTTATCCAGCCCTAATAGTTATCATTCTTAAGTTTAAAGGGGATGTATTATGCCCCTTTTTTTCAAGGAGTAATATAAGTGTCAGGTGTCCCCTGAATGTGTCTGTGAAGTATCCACTCAAAATACCCCACAGATCATTTATTATACCATGTTGTAAATGCCCATTTTTGAGTGCATGCAAAAACATGCTGTTTTCGTGCAGATATCTTTAAATGCAAATGAGCTGCTGCTCCCCACCCCCTTTCCAGGAAAGCGCTTCCTTCAACAGCTCCTGCCTGCATCGGATACTCTGCCAAATACTAACAAAACATCTGCTTGGTTTTGATTATCATCAGTATTGCGATCACGCACACGGACATTGCAGCTCTTCTTAATCACAAAAGTTTATTATCTGCATGTATTTTAAATCTATATCAGTTTAAACTTCTAATTTATCGTTTTCTGAGTGCACACACACATCTAAAGCACACGCACAGAAAGCTGGCTGTCAGACGGCGCGTCTTGTGGGTATTAAACTAAGTTCTCTTTCACATTTTATTGTGCTTAAATGTCAAATACACGCAATGTTATGTCTAAAACACACAAAGTTCACATAAACACAGTCTGTTATATCTGTGAACCTAAACAGCAGGGATAGAAATCACGTGTGTATAGTAGATCTGTGGTGCATTCCTTTCAAAAACAAAACAAATCCACTGCATCTTCAGCGGCTCAGATGTTGGGAGTAAATGAAGACTGTTATATTCACTCTTACATCCAACAATAAAATGCCTTAATCATTTACGAGAAATTCTTGTCGCTACAGCTGCTCCAGACAATGGCGGACAGTGTACAACTTGCTCAGGGTCTATGCTAATACGGCAGAGTCTGTCAGCATTCGTGGGCGGGGCCTGAGCAATGTGATGTCACATTGTACAGAAAATGAAAAAGGCTTGTACTATGAGACTGTTGAGGTTTTATGGGGATTAAAAAAAAGAGCGAGTGGATTTTTATAATTATAGCGTGGTTGTGTGTACACACAATTATGTTCAAACACCTTGTAAAAGTGAATTTTGCATTATAGGTCCCCTTTAAGATAAAGGACTTTGCAACCTGCCAATGATAAATTAATTGTCATTAAATAGGTTAATCAGTTATGATTATTGTTTATTAATCAATTTCAGCACACGTGTTAAATAATTGTGAACATCTGCCTTAACAGTTCTCTGAAGCTCTAGTGTGCACTGCGGCCTGTCATGTCTCCTCCGCACTCGCCTGTAGAAATGAAGCAGGCATGATGTAATCAGTGTTGAAGCGTCTCTCTCTAAATTAAGATTACATTCACTGCCAACACAGTGATTGTGTGTTAAAGTACATAACAAGCACTGCTCTTCCGTTGCTCTTCCTGTTTCATCCCAATCGACAAGATTGTCAGAGTTCATACAGTGAGCTGAAATCTCACTTGTCACAGTGCAGTGGTATGTTATGCAGTATGAATTGAGAAAGTCTGGACTCTGCAGTACATTATCTGTATTTTCCATTCAATTAAAATCATTTAAATTTATTGCTAAAATGGAAGGAAATTCGTAGTATACACATAAGCCTTAAATGTATTAATAGGAAAATGCCAATACTCACGTCTATTTAAATGTGTATTTGTAATGCGTTTTGCACTATTTGTTAATAATAAATTAATTGATTTTGAATTTTAGTTGATTAATAGGCAGTTGAACTTTGTAGAGCAAAGTTGAAAAGACTTTAGTCATGGTAGATGATAAATTAACCAAAGGGTGATAAAGTTGATATAAATGTGTATTATTATTATTATTATTATTATTAAATGCTTTATATATACAGTCAAACCAAAAATTGAGACACTAGATATAAATTTTTATATTTTTTTACTAGTGGGTGCAGGACACTATAGTTCATTTATGTAGGCGAGGATAGCAAAATAAAGTATAAAAATATATATGAATGAGTTTTTCATGGTGACCGTTATTTAGAACGTATCACTTTATTGTTTCCATGGTGACGCGTCATTGCTTGTTACGTGACACACCGCAGCCACAATAGCGCTGTATGACTGATGATCTGCTTTTATTACATTTTTCCTTTTTTATTCGAAATATTCACAAATTTGTTAACTATAGTATGAAAGATCTGATATTCCGATTGACAAATATGTGCAAGTGGATGTGTTTTGCTGTTTAAACACCTTTATAATGATCACGTTAGTTGAGCTATACGCTCGATGGGCGTCGCCATGTTAGTTTGCGCAGCAGTACAGAGAATTGGATCTGTTGGATTTACAACATGTGAATTCATCCACTTCTCCCGAAATACATGAAAGTAAGTGAGCCGGTGAACTGGGAGAAGAATAGAGTAAACTTATCACTCTCACTCTCTCATACTGGTCATTGGAAGTTCAACATGGCACCTCATGGCAAAGAACTCTCTGAGGATCTGCAAGATTGCCAAGACCTTGAAACTGAGCTGCAGCACGGTGGCCAAGACCATACAGCGGTTAAACAGGACAGGTTCCACTCAGAACAGACCTCGCCATGGTCGACCAAAGAAGTTGAGTGCACGTGCTCAGCGTCATATCCAGAGATTGTGTTTGGGAAATAGACGCATGAGTGCTGCCAGCATTGCTGCAGAGGTTGAAGGGGTGGGGGGCCAGCCTATCAGCGCTCAGACCATACGCCGCACACAATTTGCATCAAATTGGTCTGCATGGCTGTCGTCCCAGAAGGAAGCTTCTTCTAAAGATGATGCACAAGAAAGCCCGCAAACCTTTTGCTGAAGACAAGCAGACTAAGGACATGGATTACTGGAACCATGTCCTGTGGTCTGATGAGACCAAGATAAACTTATTTGGTTCAGATGGTGTCAAGCGTGTGTGGCGGCAACCAGGTGAGGAGTACAAAAACAAGTGTGTCTTGCCTACAGTCAAGCATGGTGGTGGGAGCGTCATGGTCTGGGGCTGCATGAGTGCTGCCGGCACTGGGGAGCTACAGTTCATTGAGGGAACCATGAATGAGCAGAGCATGATCCCCTCCCTTCAGAGACTGGGCCGCAGGGCAGTATTCTAACATGATAACGACCACAAACACACCTCCGAGACGACCACTGCCTTGCTAAAGAAGCTGAGGGTAAAGGTGATGGACTGGCCAAGCATGTCTCCAGACCTAAACCCTATTGAGCATCTGTGGGGCATCCTCAAATGGAAAGTGGAGGAGCGCAAGGTCTCTTAACATCCACCAGCTCCGTGATGTCGTCATGGAGGAGTGGAAGAGGACTCCAGTGGCAACCTTTGAAGCTCTGGTGAACTCCATGCCCGAGAGGGTTAAGGCAGTGCTGGAAAATAATGGTGGCCACACAAAATATTGACACTTTTGGCCCAATTTGGACATTTTCGCTGCCCAAACCAAATGAAATTGTAATCGGTTTGAGAGGGGTGGGATAAACCTGTCTATAAACCGAGCAAAATAAAAATTCTGCCATGTAAACGCGTTAAACCGATTACTTTGGACGTGCTGTGCCACATTATTGACACCATAAATCATTGGTTTTTAAGTGTAAGTGAGATTAGAGAGTTACACATCAGAAATCAGAAAGAACAATTAGCAGTCAACTTGGCATTATAAATAAACATAGACTGTCTTTGAATGAAATGAAGCTCAGACTTCTGCCTTGTATTATCCTTTTAGGTTTCATGCAAAAATGAATATTTTGGGCTCAGTAAATGATGACTATTATTGTTGAGTCTAGAGCAAAGTTGCTTCTCTCCACAAGGATAGAGATGCCTATGACGTCCTATGAGGTGCACGAAAACTGTACAGTATTTGCCAGCAGGATAAAATAAAGGTTTACCAAACTTGGTGTTTATCCCAGTAATTTAGGGCAGAGAAAGCTTTGCAAGACCCGAGCTGCCATCCTCTCTCTGTACTTCCTCTGTGCTCAGCTCCATGAGGGTTTATCCCTGATCAACCCCATTCTGCAGCAACTCCGTTAACCGGACTGACCCTCTCGTTTCCACATTCCCTTTTCATATCCGCTACTCAATGCAATAACTGTCAAATGGCAAACAATAACCCCATGTAAGTTCTATCGTTTTCCAGGCTTGAGACAAACACAGTCCTCATAATTGGCCCTTTTAATGTAGACCACAAAAAAGAGTTGGAACGGAAGAACAAGCATGTCAAATCATTTTAATAGAAGATTATTTTCCTCAAGCCCATTTCCAAATGGTCTAACTGTCGAGCGATAGCAAATTGCTCGTATTATTCTCATGATTATCTCCAACAGTGTTTTCCTTTGTTCTACCGTCTTTTAATCTTGCTCGTTTCAGACGGATAAAAGTCCGATCAGACTTGTGCAAGATGAGCATGGAGAGTGCCAACACGACACGGGTGACCGAGAGAAAACGCAAGCGTGATTATGGATTGTATTTCGGCATTAGTTGCCAGAGCGGCTGTTGTAGTTTTGAAAATATGATTTATTGCAGGGACTGGTTTGAGCGCAAGTAGTAATTAATGATAAGGATGGAGGTGAGGAAGAGGGCAGGAAGAAGCTGTTTGAAGGCCATGTAGGTAATATCCAGATCGATGCACTATGCTCTGCGGTTATTCTTGTTATGGGAATGCTAAAATGTACTAGGGATGTGCAAAACTGCTTAATTTTGAAAGTTGCTATGTGTTTTTTTTGTTTTTTCTTTCTTTTTCACCTGAACAGCTATGTATGACTTTCTTTAAGGGGCTAAACGATTTGGGGGGAAAAAACTAATTGCAATATTTCTGATAAAAATTGTGAGGTTACTTTATTTTACAGTGCCATGGTTATATTGCAATTACTCAAATAAGTACTGAGTACTATTAATTAACTACATATACTTATACTTAGAGTTACTTGTAATTATTCATAATTTACTATTGTTACTATAGTAAGTGCATGTAGTAACATGTAACTACGGCACTGTAAAATAAAGTGTTATCAATTGTGATTGGCCAAAAAAAAAATTTGGTCACAATTTGGCAAAAAAAAAAAACTTAGTCATTACATGTCATTATGATTATAAATTAATTGTTAAAAATGTGAAACAAAATAATAAATAAATTACTATTTTATATCAGGGGAGCACTTAAAGCTGCTGTTTTTTTGGCAACAGGTTTGTAAACGCTTTTCATGCTGAGATTTTGTAAGTTTGAGGCTTAGTCGACAATTAGGGGACAACGTATATGTTCATTTAATTAAATCACAGCCATTTTGTGAGTTCGATTTTATTCTGATTCATTGTTCATCCCTACTTTCTTTCTTCTATGGAAAACAAAAGAATATATTTTGAAGACCTTTGAGGTCTAAACAACATTGAACCCCACTGACTTTCATTGTGTGGACAAGAAACTTTGTGGCAGTTTTCAAAATATCCTCTTTTGTGTTCCACAGAAGAAAGTCATACAGGCTTGAAATGACACGAGGGTGAGTAAATGATGAAATAAATGTGTTTTTCGGTAAACAACGAGGACCTTTATAAGTAGTCTAATTTATTTGGAAACAAAATTATTTATTTTTAAGAAACATGATTTTTTTTGGAGTGGAGCTTGTTTTTGATTTGGCAAACTTTAGCATACTAATTAAAGCATGCTAATTGAAGTACTGCTTTTAAAGATATTACAACAACAAACTTAGAACTAATTTAAAGCTTGTGGGCCTCACTATTCAGCTAGTTGGTTGAGTTAACGATTGACATGCCAAACATGTTGCAAACGGCCCAGAGTGCTGAAATTTGTCCTTGTACCAACCTGTTGGGCTTTATCTATTAATATGCTGGCCATGGTTCCATGCTAGTTTTCATTCAGGTCCCTGTGACAGAGTGAAAACACCCTGCAGATGCCCTGTCCTCCAGTGTCCTTTTCCTTCCATTCAACCTCCCTAATGCAACCTAGACATAAGAGCATCTATCCTGACCTCATAATATGATTGGAATTGTAATATACTCGAGATCAAATTAAGTCAGAGCCTGTCTTAGTAGGCCAAGGCGAGCATCTGCCGTGCACCAGGTGACTTAAGGACTATTCGGGCGAGATTAGTTGTCCAAATGAAATTAAGAGTAAGTCTGCGATTTCATTGTAGTGATTCGTATGAGGTTGAGTTATCTGTAGCAGATGGGATTCCAGCAGTATTTGATTTGATTTTAAAACTATTTTTCTTTGAAAAACATATGTACCTTTAGTCTGTCTTCAGCTTATATAATACATAATATTATATTAAATAAATATAATATGAAATTGTATACATTTTTTTATTAGATAAAAACTACTGTTCAAAAGTGTAGGGTTGATAAGACTCTTTTAATGTTTTAAAAAAAAAAAAAACATTCTTTTAGCCTGCTTGTGGTTTGGGACATGCCTGAAAATTTTGTCTTTAATAAACGTCAACTCCTACACGCAGAGCTAATAACAGAACAGCAACAGCTCATTAAAACGCCGTGCCATTTACACTTTAGTTTTTTCATCCCTCTACATGCTGTACCATATGCTAATATTTTAGTCAATTCTCATTCTGGAACCGCTAACCATAAACACTCTATATCAGTGTGAAATGGACTCGTAATAGCCAAACGGAAACTTGCAGGTGCAATGAGAGAGCTGAACTTTTACAAAGGACCTGAGGGAAACCGCCACTTTGACAGAATAAACTCGTGATCTGAGCAAGAATGGGGAGAGGAAGCGCTTTGCTTGCGCTTGTCCGTGTTGTGTGGTGTGGTGTGTTTGGATCCTGTATGAAATAAGAGGCGGTCTGGGAGGCCATTCCTCAGCACTTGCTGAGTGAGCCTGCCTCAGCATCCAAACTTGATGATTTCTTCATTCTGCTCTCCGGCTGTGAGAGGATCCTGGAGTTTCTATTGGGCGTTGTTTCTCTCATCTCTTTGTTCTTCCTGTTTTGGTGCACCGCTGCAGCTTGTTTCACTGAGCTCAGGACTATTTACTGTAGTAAAATCAGTTTGGATGCACAACATGATGTATTTGTTTGGAACATGGGTATTGCCCTTGCTTTTCCCCTTACTGTTCCTTTTCCTTTCACCTATCCTTTTATATTTAATTTTACCTTTCCTCTCATGTCCTTACCATTTTATTTTTATTTTCATTTCCTTTTACCTTTTCTTTTGCCTCTTTCTTTGCCTCTTCCTTTTGCCATTCAATTCATTTCAATTCATTTCATCTTTCCTTTTGCATTTCCTCTTTAATTTCCTTACCCTTTTGCCTTTTCTTTTCTTTTCGTATACTTTTTTATTTTTCCTCTTGAAATTTCTTTACATATTTAATATTACCCCTTTTTCATTTTCTCTTTCCCTTCCTTTCTTTTCCTTTTATTTCCTCATTTTCTTTCTTCTCTCATTTCCTTACTCTTTTTCCTTGCCTTTTATTTTTTTCTATTTTCACATATCTTTTCTTTTCATTTTTTTCTTCTGTTCTGTCATTTACCTTTTCTTTCTACATTTGTTCTCTCTTTTTGTCATTTATTTTTCTTGTTCTCGCATTTACCCTTTTTACTTCATTGTTTTTCCCTTTTTTCTATCCCTTTTTTCCTCCACCTATCTTATTACATTTTGTGACTTTTCCTTTTCTCTTTCCCTTTCCTTTTGCTTTGCCATTTATTTCCTTTCCTCTTTCATTTCCCTATCCTTTCCTTTTTTCCTTTTTCCTTTTCATGTTTAATTTTCTATCTTTAATTTCATCACCCCCCCCATTTCCCCTTTCCTTTCCTTTCCTTTCCTTTCCTTTCCTTTCCTTTCCTTTCCTTTCCTTTCCTTTCCCTTCCTTTCCTTTCCTTTCCTTTCCCTTCCCATGTCTTTGCCTTGCCTCCCCTTTCCCATGTCCTTTCCTTTCCTTTCCCATGTCTTTGCCTCGCCTCCCCCTTTCCCATGTCTTTTTCCTTTCCTTTCCTTTCCTTTCCTTTCCTTTCCTTTCCTTTCCTTTCCTTTCCTTTCCTTTCCTTTCCTTTCCTTTCCTTTCCTTTCCTTTCCTTTCCTTTCCTTTCCCATGTCTTTGCCTTGCCTCCCCTTTCCCATGTCTTTTCCTTTCCTTTCCTTTCCTTTCCTTTCCTTTCCTTTCCTTTCCTTTCCTTTCCTTTCCTTTCCTGTCCTCTTTTCCTTTCCTTTCCTGTCCTCTTTTCCTTTCCTTATTGTTTCCTTTTCTTTTCCTTTTCTGTTCTGTATTACATCTTTCATTTTCTTCTCCCCTATTTTCCTTTTTCTATTCTACTCACAACTGGGGCAATTGTGGCCTAATGGTTTGAGAGTCGGACTTGAACAATGTGAATGAACTCGTGAATGAACAGCACTCTCTTCCACTCTCATTACCCACAACTGAGGTGCTCTTGAGCAAGGCACCTAACTCACAATCACTCCCTGGGCAATGCAGAAAAAATGTTTTCACAGTGTGTGTGTTCAATACTCACCGCTCTGTGTGTGCATTTGGATGAGTGAAATGCAGAGCACAGATTCCGAGGATGGGACACCATACTTCGCTACACATCACTTTTTTTACTTTCTACTCTCTCATTTACCACCTTTCTTTTTACATTACTTTTCTTTTCATACTCCTTTCCCTTTTCCTCTCCCTCTCCCTTCCCCTCTCCTCTCTTTTTCTCCTTGTCCTGCAGACATGCTTGACAAACTGATGGGTCAGTATTCTCACAGCTGCTTGTGTATGCATTTCGCTCCTGCTGGAGTAAATTGCACTGCAGTTGTCGAGAGCCAGGTGAGGAGAGAGCAGTGCTGGAGGCTTTGGCCTCTGAGCTTCCCATTAAAAGGATCAGACAGCTCTGCACTACACCACACTTCTCAAAGTACTACGGGTCGTGCAGGCCAAAGGCACCAGTGACCAGTACACAAGAGGAACATGACCTCAGCTCCTATTCATGTCAAATAATGGCCTTAACAAGCTATTCTTTTATCTCTTTCTCTTTCTCTCTCACTCTCTCTCTCTCTCTCTCTCTCGCTCTCTCTCCCTCTCTCCCTCTCGTTGTTTGTGTTCTTACCATTCTGTTTTGAGCAGTCCGATCTTCTGTGATAAACAGAGAGGCACATTGAATATTTTATTACATCAGTATTAGGGTTTCCTACCTGTGTTTTTGTAGCTTCAAAGAGCTGTGATCCCTCAAACATGTGTATTTCAAAAGTTCACATCATCCAGCTCTTATTAACAATTGATATACTCGTATTGGTATCTCAGAGGTCTGGCTTTGCTGAAATGAACCCCTCAGAGATTGTGTTATGTCTACAGGTTTCTGCTCACTCTGTTTGACTTTTCATACGATTTGGACATTTTACAGTTTGCTAATCACTGAAAGCTTAATCAGTCTCATTAACAAATGATTGGCTGGTTTTGTGAAGTGGATGGTCATGAATTTCAGACACTGCTTTTTATGAACTCATGTTTGGGTAAATGCCAATAATGCCAATCTATTTTAATGCATAATTGCTGAATAAAATTACTAATAAAAAATCCTACTGACCCCAAACTTTTGAAAGGTAGTGTACAGTTTAATATTTTATATGTAAGCTTTTACATGGCTTCAGAAGACGTATAATACAACAATCTAATCATATGGACCACTTTTATTTATTTATTTATTTATTTATTTATTTATTTATTTATTTTAATAATTTTGTAGCTTGACAGCCCCAGTTTAATTGACTTTCATTATATGGAAAAAATAAACCTGGATATTCTTCAAAAACTCACTTGTTCAGTAGAAAAACGTCATATGAATTTGAAAAGACATACGGGTAAGTCAATACTGACAACAAAAGATGTTTCATGAAACACATCGATTCACAAAATCAGTCACACGGAATCAAATCTACATGTTCCACGTAAGTCCCATGTGTTTAAGGCATGTATTCTAACCCCCTGACCCAGCATTTGTTTTCAGCCAATGTTGTTCTGTAACATTTAAAAGTGTTCCTCACATTTGCCAGAGTTTAAACAATACAAAAAACCATTTCCATGCCATAAAGTTTTCCTCTCAGGCCTGCCGTTTGTAGTTCTCGAGTGACTTGCCGGTAGATTGCTCATTCATCCTGGGCTGCTCGGGGATGTAGGAGCTTTTTGCAAGTTCAGCGGAGTGGGAATTTCACAGCAGTGCTTGAGAGGAAAAAAAACACACAGGAGATGAATGATGCCCTGAGCTCCCTGAGGGAAAATATCCTATGTATTAATGAGTTTGAGTGTCTGTCTCTCAGGCAGGAGGTACTAATGACCTGTCTCAGCTGATCGTCAGGACCGAAGTCTCATCTTTATCTTCATTGGAATTCAACACATAACGAAGATCTTTTCTTCGTAACCCTGTGGAAAAAATCAATTTCAACACAGTCTTTGTTTTATAATCAAGTTTGCTCTGTCCTTTAGAGGGCAAATTGAATTTAATGAAATGTCAGGGTGGTCGTAGCCGAAATCCCCATGTTGCTGTAGTATGACAGGATTCTGTGGTATTTGGATAAATACTACCTTCCTGTGTATTAGAATCCTGAACTTTCATAGGCATTTTAATATCTTATAATTCAGATCATAAACAGGCTTGAGTTGAAATGGATCCAAGGGAAGGAGGAGACAGTTGTGATATGCAAACCTGTTTCTGGGAAAAGCAGAATGGCAGCTTTGTTCTCAAATTCCTCCTCCAAGAAAACTGGCATTTCTGCTGTGCGTCTGCGGTGAGGAATATGTCTGTGTGTGATTTATTGTGTGATATTTGAAATCGTAGCCCATATTTCGGCCCTGTTGCATGGAGTCGGGAAGATGGTTCAGCACTATCTGATCGGAGTGGTGGTGTCAGATATTGTTGTGCTAGGGGTGTGAGTGGATGAAAGGTTTTTGAGTTTTGTTTTTTATGAGGAAGAGGCTTCAGGCTTTGGTTTGTGGCAAAGACAGAATATATCACTGTAAAAAAAAAATGCTGGGTTGTTTCAACTCAAATTTGGGTCAAATATGGACAAACCCAACCATTGGGTTAAAATTTTAATTTAAAAATGTAACCCAACTGTTGACCCAGTTTTGACCCAAATTTGGGTTAAAACATCCCAGCATTGTTCTTTGATTAGGGGACAATATGTCAGTTGTCCAAATTATACTTGAATAATGGGATTCTTAATGGAATTCGGAAGACTGTGCTCGTCTTTTTTTCCAATAAATGGGAAATCAAAGCCTTTAAGCTTCAAAAAAGGATGCATCATGAAAGTAGTACATATGACTTATTCATATTCACAGTCATCTAAAGTCATATGATAAGTTTGTGTAAGTTATTGAAAACTGAAAGTTTCAGACTGAAAGTCGTTATCCACTGAAAATCTGTAGTGAGTTGAATGAATCATTTTGTGAACAAGATCAATTATTTAGTTGAAAAGACGCAAAATAATTGATTTATTCACAAATCGGACTTTAATGTATTTAATGAATGCTTCGAGGAGAGCTTTGAGCAGAAGTCAAGATTTTGCTTGAGTAACAACTTAAATGATCTATTTCTTCATGAGTCACAGACCATGTTTTTGATACTTTTGTGGTGCTTTTACTTGCCTTTTGATGCTTAAACGCTTCTGTATCTTTTTGTTGTAATTGCATGAAAAAAGTCTTCAGAATTTCTCCATTTCCACAGACGCAAGTAACTAATAGGGGTTTGTAATGACGGAAGGGTGAGTAAATGGCGACAGATTTATCATGTTTGGCTAAACTATTCCTTTAAAATCCAATATTATTTCCTCTAGTTTTGAAACCTGACTTTCCTCGTCAGTTGTAATCTGAGCACATTACACTTAGCGTACCTTGTCTTTTAACACAGGCAGAGTAACCTCTCGTAATAGTCTCTCATTATTTTCTCTTACTGAGGTGAAACCAGAACGTGTTTCCATTTCACAGGAGCTCCGTTTGTCATTGAGGGCCATTGAGAATCTACCCACAATGCCTTGTGGCCCATCAGTGGGTGCCGCTGGGGCTCCAAATTACCTCGTCACAGCTGCTGCTGTTCTGCATGGTTGACCCCACGGAAAGGCTCTGACTGAATTGATTAGAGCCTCGAGCTGAAGTGATGATGTGTTTAAAGAGAGATGATAGAAAATGTCATCATAATGGATTATGCTGCCAATCCATTGGTGATGCCTTGAATGTAAAATATGAACACTGAATATTGATTTTCGGGAGTAGTAAAGCATGTCGTTTGTTTCTGTGAATTTGAGGTACATGACTAAATCACTTTGTGAAGTCGGGTATAAGTACTGTAGGCATAGATGGACTTATTCCATATTTTATGGATCTTTAGTAAATCCAGAGAATGTAAAATTCCTCTTCCTGTCATTCCAATTCAATTTCCTGTGGGTGTGGCTAGTTCAATTTAAAATCCAACTGATTAATTAAAAGCAAGCCAAGTCTTAAAGGGGACCTATTATGCAAAATTCACTTTTATAAGGTGTTTGAAGACAGATGTGTATCCACAGTGTGTGTAAACGACCAGCCTATAATGGTAAAACTCCACCCACTCCTTTTTTTTTTTTTTTTCTCCCCAAACGCCCAGTTCCAGATTTCCAGGGGAAGCCCCGCCCATGAGTGGTGATGATCTGCCCTGTTAGCTTAGAAACCCCCCTGAGTGAGCCGCTGCAGTCCACCATTTCTGTTACCTCACTGTAGCAGCTGGAGATATACAATGTCTGCGCCAAAAACATAACATATGTTCTGTTATTGGATGTATCAGTGAACATAAGAGCATACTCTCTGCATCTGATTCACTGAGGAAACCGTGGTTAAATGAAGGAAATGTGCCGAAGAAAGTTGGTAAAGTGTTATATATTTGTGCAAATCATTTTACGCTGGACTGCTTCACAAAAGAGGGTCAGTTCAATGCTGGATTTGCACAAAAGATTAACATGACGGCACATGCTAGTCGATGAGTTCAATCAACTCCACAGCAGCTACATAAATGTATCTACTAACCGTTCAGAAACGTCCAGTTTCATTCTGAAAGTTGTAACTTCTTCCTGAGTCTCTCCATCAGTGTCCGACATCAGTTTGAACAATGTAAGGCTGAACACCATTACTGACAATCATCATTTTGGTTGCATGAGATTCTCCAGCTTTGTTGTTGTTGAGTATCCGAAGTGCGAGCTGTTAAAGCTCCGCTCTATTCTGGAAAGGGGGCCGGGAGCAGCAGCTCATTTGCATTTAAAGGTACACAAACAAAAACGGCATGTTTTGCTCACATCCAAATCGAGACGAATTTGACAAGCTATAATAAATCATCTGTGGGGTATTTTGAGCTGAAACTTTACAGACACATTCTGGGGACACCAGAGACATATTACATCTTGTGAAAAGGGACATAATAGGTCCCCTTTAAATTCTAAATTGTTCTACCTATCATTCCAATTCAAATTCCTGTGGGTGTTCCCAATTCAAAATCAAAATGATGAATTAAAAGTGTACAAATTCTTAAATCCTGACTGCTTCAAGCCCTGATTCTATCCTTGATGATGTTAATATGTGATGAATGAATCCTGGTACCCTGAGTTCTCTTCTCTGGTTGTGCTCTTATGCAGTTTTGTTATGTAACCTCATCGCGTTGGCTCAGTGCAGCAGTTTTTTCAAAGCATTTGTGAGTTGGTACTGGAGAACTAGAATTAAAAGAAAGGGCTCCTTGCCTTCTGACGTCTCAATGAGTTTGTAAATATTTCAGAGAGGCTCGGAGAGCAAAAGAGGCATGTAATGAAAGAGTTGTGTAAAACATGAATATGGGAGTTTATATATTTAATGACAGCTCAAGGGTGTAGGAGAACAGCGACATGCTATTTCTCTGCAGTGCCGACTACGTCAAAAACCCTCGCGCTCTCAAGAAAGATAAACAACCCTGTAGAAATAAATGTTAGCACAGTGCAAACACAACCAGGCCTTCTTATTTGTGTGCTGTTGTATGATCACCTGCTCCCTCAAAAGATCATCTGAAGGTTGTGTTTGATTGGGACGATGGTCGCTATATGCTAATGATTGATCTGATTTAGCCCGGGTCCTCTGAAGCAATTTACCACCTCCAGCTCCTTTTTATTTTTCTTCCTCAGGGCTTTTTGTGTCACTGAATTGCAGGTGGGGTTAATGAGGTTTTCTCTGAACATAATTCCTGTGTAATGATATACAGCAGATTGGATGAACCCTTTGTGGATATCAGTCTTTCTGTCAAGCAAACGGTTGCCGGGGTTTGGCTTGTGTGTGCCTGGCTTGCTGTGTCTGGGGGTGTTGTAGATGACCAGATGTTGTGTAGCGTTGGGATAGAGACAGAATAGAGCGCAGGCTGATGTTGATGTTGGATGGAGGAAAGCTTGTCTGAGCTTAAGACCAAATCAGATGGGACGGAGAACAAGGTCTCATACCATAGACGCAGATATGCCCCTTCCCCCATGATGCTATTCAGGAATTACAAGCAGCCTTTACGTCCATGTTCAGCGGAAATGGCTGTGTTTGCTTTAGAGCATGCCCACTGATTGGAGAGATGAATGCTGGGCAGACCGGCAGCCAGCTTTAAACTCTACGCCCTCCTGTACAGACTGCAGTCATCACTGTTCAATGTTTTCCTTCCTATTTCTCTTTGCCTCATGCAACAACCTTGTATAAACTAGTTTGCTTTATTTTGGTCTATAAATTTAAGGTCAAGCTTTAGTAGTATTCAAACCTTTTTTCTGTTTTGATCAGTTAGATGCTGGTTGGGAACAAAATCTGAGCAGTGTCTCCCAACCCTAATACCGGAGTACCATCAACACCGTATGTCTCCCTAATCAAATACACCTGAATCAACTCATCTGTTCAATAGTAGATTCCAAGACCTGAAATGAGTCTGTCAGATAAGGGAGACATCCAAAATGTGTATTGTTGGTGGTACTCCAAGACTTCTGTGTTGGGAATTATTAGGGCCCAAGAAGATTGAGTGGAATTTTTTTTCTGTATTTGCAGATCTTTTCATTTTTAAGTTTTAGTTTAAAGTTAACTACTAGAGATGCCATATTATAAAAGTCATTAAAATCCAAAACTTTTGAATAAAGGTAGTTTGAAATGAATCTCAGACTTTGTACTGTATGCGTTTATTCACACTCAAATCATATCAAAACATCAGTCAACACATGCATGCACAGACTAAATAAAATGTGGTAACACATACCTCAAATGTCAACTAGCGTAAAACCACACTGGTTCTCACATGTGACCAAACATCATGACATTTGAGGTTCCTGTAACCGTATTGGAATGTAGTGCATTGATTTAAGGTTTTGATTTGAGTGTGAATAAAGACTCAATCTTTTTATCATATAAAGTATCATGTTGCTTCAGACAACTTTTATGTTCTTTTTTTTGGAGCTTGAAAGTTTTGAACTCTGTCGACTCTCATAATAGGGACCAAAACTGCTGGGACATTATTCAGCATGTCGTGTTCTGCAAAAGAAAGAGAGTCATACAGGTTAGAAACAACAAAAGGGTGAGTAAATGATGACAGTGTTTAGTTTTTGGCTGGTTCAAACCCACCAGTTCCCCCTTGAGCAAAGTGTGAGATCCCTCTTGCTTATTCTCTCAATCTCTCTTTTAGATGCTCCTGGCCTACTTAAACACAACTGCTGTAACACAAGCTGGAGCTCCTCATGAGTTCCTGCGTGGGAAAAAACTCAGGGGCATTGTTCTGCTGCTCTGACAAGAGTGGTGAACAGTGTTGTGAAAGATCTTATCTTCAGAGGTGTAACTGGTCTGGATTGTCACAGGTTGGTGCTGGACCTTACTAATCACTGGGTTTCGGTTTCTGCCAAAGAGCAAAACTCCTAGCTCAATAGAAACAGGTTTAGTCTCATTGACGAATTTACAGAGCGGGCTTTGTTGGAGCAGAGTGTTTGTGTGTGGGGGGGTTACGATACTTCCCTCATTTGTCCTGGCCTGGAAGACTTCTTTGTTGGGTACAAGCTGCACTGCGTCACCCGTCGTTTTGTTACAGTATAAGGCCACCCTTGGAGGCTTAGGAAAAGTTTAGCTATAGCTACACCACAGTGCTCTGCTCAAGGCAAATTTGACAGTTCACCCTCTCATTTTTAAGGGTCTTCTACTGAGTTTTCTCACTCCCTAAAGGCCTAATCAGTACCCAGGTGGCAAAGTTGGGTACCCGCCCTTGGCCTCAGAACTGCAGATGTCACCCGGTGGGTTCCATGAGCCCCAGCTGTGCCGGCCAGCTGGTTTCTGCACACTATCCTTGCTTCTCCCTGGAGAGATGACCCAAATAGCAAGCCCCAGAGAATACTGAAACATACCGCAAACAAACAACCCCAATCTGTCAAGTGCAAGAAAAGAGTGGAGGCGCAAGAATGGATCTGGATTTTTAGGTTTCAAGAAGTAGATTAAACATGGCCTTACCCGTCATTCCACACTGTGACCTGTTCCTCTGCTTCGCTCTGGGTGTCGTAACCCCCATTCTGGGGGTCCTATAGAGGTTGACAGTGTTGTTTCAGGCATTGCAGTCAATGTTGAGATTGTCTCCATTTCTTAGAAGTTGGGACCATTGAGTGTTGTTTTCCAAAGGAGAAACAGCAGAGCATTATTCTCATGCCCAGTCCTGCTACATACAGTCAGACCTGGACTATTGCGACACCTTGCCAAGAACTCACACAGTGACCAGCGATGGTACCCAATCCAAAGAAGAAGTCTGTTTTTCTTTGGGGTTTTTTCTGCTTTGTTTTAACTGGACCAGAGCATCTTACCCTACTTTGGAGCCAGCGAGTCTGCAACAGTGCTGTTGTTGTGTTAGACCACTTGCACTTAGACTTGTGTTAATGACTCTTGCTAATGGGCCAAAGCTTCTGATCCCTTGTGTTGTAACTGGAGAATAAGAGAAGGTCATACGTCTGTAAATGGTATCGGTTTTCTCCTCCACTTATTAGCGCACAGCGAGCAATACCCTGCAAGTTTACTACGTCCCTCGATACCTGTACTTTCAACACAGGAGCCAATATTGTTGATATTACAGAGGAGCTAGTTTACAAGGTACGCTTTGACCAAATGTTTACACATCTCTGATGTTTGCGCCTTGCCTGTATATGCAGTGTTGACTTAAGGGAAATAGTTAAACCAGACTACAAAGGATATTAGCCAGGCATCTTTAAATAAATTTAATATCCTACTGACTTGGCTGTCGGAAGTTCACACTCGGGGCAGCAGCAGTAATTTTCCCCTCATGTCTTTTTCACTGTCTAATGGCTTTATATTTCCTGCCCGCTCTGCCAGCATAGCTGCTGGGAGCAGGAGCGGGGGGGAAACAGCCTTGCAGTGCACTGCAGCAGAGATGGACACACAAGCTTCTGCTCTCTCTCTCTGCGTCATCTTCATGAGAACCTACAGACTTGATTCCCTGTGGGAAAATAGCCTGTCTGCATCTCCCGCCCTCTCATTCTCTATCACTCTCTCTCTCTGGTCATTCTTCATCCTAGCAGGTTCTGTCGCCCTGAGGAAGGCCTCTGAGTCTGGTGATGACTGACAGCAAGAATGCCTCTGTTCTTCTCTGCGTACCATGTGCACTCTACTGTAGCATCTTCTAGGCAGCCGCCTCCTCCATTTAATCTCTGGTACATACAGTAGGAGTTCCCTTCTGTAGGTTTCAGTAACTCTGAGTGCTTGTGCCCCCTTTAGGAAGAAGGTGGTAGTGCCTCTGTTGAGGTCAACTTAAAGGCTCACTGAAGTGCCTTGAAATGCGCAGCGTTATTCAGTGTGTTGATGTAATTTCCACTGAAAAAGGAAACTCATTATTAGCCAGCTCCTGCGTCAGCATCACACGCAAACGTTGTGGTGCTCACTTGTAAAGCGTCAGCCAGTACTGAGTCGGCGTTCAGACATAATCACGGAAGGAGACTGACAGGGAAGAGAAGAAATTGTTGAATAAAATCGTTATTTTTGTTTGTTTGTTTGTTTGTTTTTTTGCGCACAAAAAGTATTCTCGTCACTTCATAACATTAAGGTTGAACCACTGTAGTCACATGGACTATTTTAACAATGTCTTTACTACCTTTTTTGGGCCTTGGAAGTGGTAATAAAGTCTATCGGAGGCCAGAAAACTCACAGATTTCATCAAAAATATCTTAATTTACGGGTCTTACGGGTGTGGAACGACATGAGGGTGAATAATTAATGTCAGAAATTTCTTTTTTGGGTGAACTACCCCTTTAAGACAGCTTGTGTTGTTTTATTGCTACACCTAATTACAGTTTATTTCATCTCTAACTGTACAGGACCTCAGCAGTAGAGAGAATCACTGTAATTAGTTTTAAAAATAGACACCTTTTATTATTTAAGAGGTATCGTTAAACATTAGATTAACGCCAGTACTAACAATGTATCAAACTGTGGGTTGAAAACCGTACGGTTCTTGTTTTATGGGAACCGTTTCAACCCTGACTGATTTCTCACCTAAGCTGTCTGTTGTTGGCAGGGGTTTCTCATTCCTTTTATCTGTAGGGTTTTTTTTTTCTCCTCTCAGAGAACTCTGTTCTGTCTGGAGGTGTGATTTATGTATTCTTTTATTGAATTCCTGTGCTTTGTTTAAACGGAATATGGCAGTGGTGGTTTAGTGCTTTTCTCAGTTTCATTGGCAGCATTAAAACCGGTCTCATCTGGTCTGCTTTGATCTTGAGACAATCGAATTCTGTTGAAGACATGGCAAACGTGTGTGAATTATGAAACCACTTAGAAAGTGTGATACTCGAAAATGAGAAGGTTTGTAATTGGCTGAGATGTTTTACCTGCTCTGCTAGTTGCTAAAATTGCATGTGCCAAAAATGTAACTTAGAGCTTTGTTAAATGGGAAGTTTCTTTTTTGTGTAAACTATTCCCGTAAACCTTCACAAGAAGAAAAGTGAGTGCACAGGACAGTTAGAGCTCGTTATCACCTCTTTTCTTAGACCGCTGAAAAAAAGCGAGGGTTGACAGAGGAGTAATTTTATTGTAGTAATGAAGAGTGTATCTGCAATTAGCCTTTTGTCCTCTACAGCTGAAGTTCAGGCCCTCGGATCCAAACATGCGTGACTCCCTCATCCCATTTAGCCTGACTGAGGAGCCTGTCGTCTAAATGTCTGTGCTGGTTAAAGATCCCCCACTGAACATTTTAGCTGTGGTCACACAATGCTCTTGAATGCAGATTGCGGTGCATTGCATGGCTGCTATCTGGCTTATTTGCTCTGTGGTAGAAACTTTTCATCTCATTTGATGCTGTGGCCCCCTAATTGTAAGGGGCCCTCTGGCATTTCCAGCCCTAAAGCTGTTGTTCAACCATCAAAATGTATTTTCTAATATTGGAAATAAATCTGACCCTGAAGAAACTGGCTGAAGAGATGCTTGGACAGTTTGGAGAGCACATTACGCCATTGTTTTAGGTGTTGTTGCCAGGCTGGAATGTTTCTCTAGATAGTCACACTAGCTTAGTGTATATACTGTAAAGTGGGTTTATTTTAACAGTATGATGAGTTTGATTTGATATTCTCTGTAATATGTAGTAGAAGCTTGTTGGGAGAAAACCATTTGGGAGATGCAAGAACCAGTAAGAAAAGGGCAACAGCGCCCCCCTGTGATCCAAACACTGTTCTCATAGCTTGGTCTTTCTGGTAACTATAGGTTGTCGCATCAGAAACAATTTTATATGAAGTGATTTGTTTTTGGATTTAAATATTGTTTTTGGGTTTATACATTTATTAATTTAGCAGATGGTTCTATTCTTGTAGCTTTGATAGTGCCAATTGAGCTATAAGAATTAAAATTGATCTAACAACATTAAATATTAGATTTAGGCAAAAGGATTTGTGTCTTATAAGATGTACTATAAATACTAAAAAGTAATTCAGGGGACTTGTTACCACAACTTAAATAATTGGATGCTTGCAAGTTAAAAAATCTAATTTATTGTTTTAATTAAACCTTTTAAGATACAAACATTATTGTGTAGAGTTCTGTTGACATAATAATGTTGATCATTACATCAACTTAATATCGTCTGTAATTTAAACTCAAATTTTTGCGTTAATTGGCTTTTTTTTTTTTTTTTTTTTAAATTAGGTTTTAGTAACTTAATGAAATTGTCTTTAACTTCGGAAATTAGGCAGTGGATTTCTAGTTCCCAGCATGCTTTGCAAAGGACTGGATATGGCGAATAAATGTTGAGATTAAGTGTTAATTTATTTGTTTTTAGTGAAGGGAAAGACCTGTTAGTATTAAATGCTGTTATATTTGACCACAAGTTTTTTGTGGTCACCATTTTGCTGAAGAATAGATACAAGAAGGTAAGCACAACATTGACTCTATAAGCAATGACTGCGCTAATGCCAGTGACAAGTAATATCTTACTTGTTCATTAAATATACATGCTAATAAGTAAATTAATAAATAATAATAACAAATTAAATAAGTTATGTTAGCATGTGCTATGATAGCTGTTGATTTGAACGGAAATAGATAAGATTATTTGGTTCCAGGGCAAGCTGGTATTTGGATTGACTTAATTTTTTTGAGTAATCAACTTAAAAATTTGTTTATGCTACAAATTAAGTTCCTTGTAGCTTGTTGGTTGAACGTAAATTCACTCAAAGTTGTTAAAACTCAAAATTGATGCTTTATTATTATTATTATTATTATTATTATTATTATTATTATTATTATTTTCTTTTCTTTTCTTTTTTTTTTTTTTTTTTTTTTTTTGTTGAGCCAACACATTATTTTTTAGAGTGTAGATGTACAATTTATAGAAAACACGCTTGAACAATCTAATGTGATGCAATCTATGTATTATAGTGACTGTTTCCTCCTTATTGCTTGATAACTAATGAGTTTGTAAGACCCAAAATGACAGTGCTTTTAAAATATACCAGACATTTTACTTGGAAAGAAAATCCAGACTTCAGCTGACCTTAAAAAGTTCAAGGCTCACTTTTGAAGTGTACTTTCCTGCTGGTTTCCCAGTGGCCCTGACCCACTCTCTTTGGTGTTTGACGATAGATTCAGAAAGATGCTGAGTGCTTCTCTTCATTCTGTGCTGAACTCAGCTGGCCATAAGTGAAAGATGTGATTTATGCTTCACGACTCGCTTTCTGTCCTAAAAAATAAAAAAAAAAGTGTGTCTGCAAGAAATGGAGTGAGGGGTGCCCTCAGACTTTTATTCCTGTGTATCAGTGTTTACTGGAGAGAACAACCCACATGTCATTCCAAACCAAGATCACTTTCTTCTGTGGAATACAAATAGAAAGATTTTGAAGTGATGAAAGTAAATGCTGACCAGAGATTATAAAAATGTCAATATATTTCAAGTCTTGTGAAGCCATATAAAAGCTTTGTGTGAGTAACAGACTAAAATTTGTTGATTCACTATTATCAAATGTTTGCTAGTGCTGCAGTGTGCATAATATACAGTAGCACATGAGAAGTATCCTACTTTTATGGTACTCTTGTGCATTATTGTCTTTTTTTTTTTTTTTAAAGATTTTTGGGGACCTTAGTCCTCATTCACTTTCAGTGTATGGGTGCAGTTTGTGGCCAAATGGTTAGAGAGTCGGACTTGTAATCTGAAGGTCGAGGGTTCGAGTCTCATTTAGCAGATATTAATTTAGCAGATGCTTTAAATCCAAAGTGTATTTGCTTTTCTTGAGCCACAAGAATTACAATTGTTCTTAAATTATTATTTTGAGAGTTAGAATGATTTAGGCAAAAATTGAGTATATGATGTACAATAGATGTGCAGTTTATCGAAAACATGTTTGAACAATCAAATGTGATGCAATCCAGGTATTAGTGACTATTTCCTCCTTTTTGCTTGATTTTCACAGGGACATTTTTTTGTATGATATTCATTTTTATTATGATAAATTCAGTAAGTAATTAGTTAGACTGATTTCAGACTTAAAATTCTCGTTTAGAGTAACCAGCTCTTAAAAGGTTCTTAATTTTCTCTTAATTCAATAAAAAATTGAAATTGTCATTTACTCACTCTCATGTCCCTTTTTGTATAATGTATAACACAAAAGAAGATATTTTGAAGAACTTAACTTTCATTGTATGGACAAAAAACTAAATGAGGGACAGAACATGACAGAATTTTTATTTTTAGTAGAAAGATACTGTATTATTTATTGTCTTTTGTATTTTTTTTTTTCTCTTATTGCATTTAATTCACCCTGCAAACTCACAGCTCAAGTAAATATATGTATTTTATGCTGTGCCACTGTAGAATCTGCACTGATGCTAACCATCCTCTGTGAACAGGCTGTCAGGGTTAAAGAAACGTGCTGCATCTTTGGCTGGCCACTGTTTTTATTGGACTGCTGTTTTATTTGTCCTCTATAAAGCGTCCTGCTGCTGCTTTTGCTCCACAGATCTTCCTAGTGATGCAAACAGTGATTTAAGGAGCTTGAAGGAAGGAAGGAAGGAAGCTCTGGTTGCAAATATGACTGGCTGTTATTGTGAGATTATCACCCTTCTTTCTTTTCCTTTCCTCATTTTGCATGTCCCTCACTCCCTTCTGATTCCAGGCTATTCCTCCCTCTGCTCGGCCAGGCTTTTGGATCGAGGGACTTATTTTTGTTCTTCTGCTTTTATGAGGGACATTTACAGCTGAGGTCATATTGTTCTTGTGCTCGCGACACGTCACCTGATGCGTTTAGCACAGCCGCTAGGTCGTGTTTTTGTGGCGTTCACCTGCAGGTGAAAGTTTTTAGACTCTCAGTAGCTTGGAAAGTTGATGACGTGACAGGGGATTGAAACTAAATCTGCAGTAGCTGGAGATTGCATCTAAACGCTACTGGCAGCATGCAAGTGGATAATGTGTCTGTGAAGTGATGTGGAAGGTAGAAACCTAAGGTAGTGGTTTATTTGAAAATGCATCATGTTATACTGGAATTTATTAAAATCTTTATTTCTGTTTTCTTTCTTGTGTCTTTGCAGGCTAGGTGATCAGGCAGGAGTGCTTCTCTGACAGCAAGTGGAAACCCAGGTGTGTATCTTCTGATTTCCTTTAGTCTCATGTGGGATTCTGCGATATACCTGTACATTTTGGCAAATTTTGGTTCTTGACCAAAGCGACAATGTGCTGCTCTTCAGTGGAGTTCAGGCAGTGTGAGTTGTGACAGTTCATGCACTGATGCACAGATTCAGTATAGTATTTTTTCAGTATTCAGTATAAATTTAGCATTTACTGAATTTGATGTTATTTTGTAATCTATTAATCAGTGTTTTTTTTTTATGTTTTTGAAAGAAGTCACTTATGTTGACCAAGTCAGAATAAGATAAAAAAAAAATACAGTAAAACAGTAAAAACAGTAATATTGTGAAATAATTTTACTATGTAAAATAACTCTTTTCCATTGTAATATAATTTAAAATGTCATTTATTTCTGTGACGGCAAAGCTAAATTTTCAGCATCATAACTCTAGTCTTCAGAGTCAGATGATCTTTCAGAAATCATTCTCATATGCTAATTTGGTGCTCAGTAAACATTTCTTATCAATGTTGAAAACAGTTGTGATGCTTAATATTTTTGTGTGGCACATTTTTTTGATGAACAAAGTTTAAAAGAACAACATTTATTTGAAATAAAATTCTTTTGCAGCATTAAAAATGTCTTTACTGCCACTTTTGGCCAATTTAATGTGTCCTTGTGGAATTATTAAAGGGATAGTTCACACAAAAATGAAAATTCTGTCATCATTTATTCACCCTCACGTTGATCCAAACCTGTATGAGTTTCTGTCTTCTGTTGAACACAAAAGAAGATATTTTGAAGAAAGTTGGTAATCAAACAGTTGACGGCAGCTATTTACCTCAAACTTTTGAACCGTAGTGTATGTGTGTGTAAAGTTGTTTGTTTTGTTTTTTGTTGATAGCATAGTGGTTCAGTATTGAATACTGAAATGCCTTGGTTGTTGTTTACTGATGGGGTGTCTGTAGTGTGTTTCCCAGGTCAATAATTTCAGTGAGTAGGTCAGGTTAATTTTGCTTGCTTGTTTGTATTCACAGTCATTGCATTCTTGAATGTCTGTGAGGTACTGCTGTAGTTCCTCGTTGTTTCCGTTAGAGGGTGCTAGAGAGCTCCTTTTGCCCTAGTGACGTCTTCATTCACACATTCTGCTTCGGTGTTCAGATGTGGCAACATGCATATTTACTGGATAAATTATACCCATCTACAGAGCAGCTACCATCTTGCTTTTTATGTGCAGAATCTAATTAAAATTTGCTGGCATTTCCAAAGGTTATAAAAATGATGCTTGGGCTGTTTATAGATGCAGTCTGAAATATCATTGGATGTGTTAGTGTACTAAAATCTTGATTTATTATTATTATTATTATTATTATTATTATTGATTTATTTATTTTGAATAGTTGTGACTGAATGTGTGTGTGGAGTGTTTTCTGTGTAGTAATATTACTGGATAAGGTGCAATGGTTTGCTTTGGCCTCATGATGGCGTTAGAGTTACTTCCAGATCTTCAGGCTGAAACTGAACATGAGCTGATATGGAGCAAGTGAGCAGATCTAGACTGCTTAATGATTAAAGATTTCTCTAATTGCACTAAACAGCTGTTGCATTTATTATTAGGGCTGGTTTAAAACCGAACTTCTATTTGGCCGTTTGCTTTGGAAATATTGCATATTTTAATCCATTTTCATAGATTCCCTGTTGCCCAACATCAAATATAAGCTCTGAGCTTCTTCAGAAGTTGCATGAATGTGAGTTTTGTAAGAAGTATTAGACATATGGGGGAAGTTTCAATATGTAACTTTTGGCCCTCGGATAAATATGACCCTTCACAATAGATAATGCTTTACAATGAACTCTGTTAGAGACCTACGTATGGCAATTTATCTGTTCAATAAAATACCTTACTCACCTGTTGAGTAATAAATACGGCATCTCCACGTCACCTTCACAACATTTCAAACCCCTCAGTTCTCGGTTTGCCATCTTTGAAAACTTTATTCTATGTACGGATATGACGAGACACTCGCAGATGAGTGACGTATGTATGCAGTTTCCCGTGAAGACCATCCCGACTGGTCTAAAATATAAACACTCCCTGTAAACCCAAATAAGTTGGGCTAACTCAAAAAATTTGAGGTAATCAGTTCATCAAATTTTTTGAGTTATCATGTTTCCAATTTTAAGTAAGCAGAACTATCAAGTTTGTAGTACTCATGCATGTTAATTGCTCCTAACTTGAAGTACTGAGTTAGCTAACTCATACATTTTGATAGCAAAAACATGTTTTGGATGAAGGATTGAGATTTAAGAATTTTTTTCTGACACAGTTTAACTCTGAGATATTGTCATATTTTATTACCATTCTTTTAAAACTATAGTGAATAAACTGAATTGATGAATGAAATGTTCAAGGTGTCTGAATAAATTTTGGTTTGACTGTATATAATATGGTTTTAGTTAATTCCATGGCAGCAGGGATTAAAATGCGGGGGGAAAAAAGCAGTTTTATCATATATAACCAAGAAGAAGTCTTGGTGAAAGGATGTCAGGGGAATAAATGTTTTTTTTTTTTTTTGGCCATGTGAAGAACTGAATCCATGCTTTTGATTGGCTGAAGGTTCGGTGATGTCATTACCTGGACTGGCGAGAGCAGATTGCTCTTGCCTCAGGTAAAATAGCAGGATACGTGAAAGGGAAGGGGAAGTGAGAAAACAAATCCGGCACGAAGTCTCCAGCGGTTTCTGTTTACTCTGTCTAACCTTGTAAAGCTCTACTAGTGTCCTCTCTTCAGAGCTTCCTGCTTCTCTCTCTCCTCTCACCAAGTACCAAAAGGAGAGGAGGGGGGAGGAGACCACGCGTGTGTTTGTGTGTGGTAGAGCTGAAAGTGTGGAGCAAGGGAAGGGGGCTGCCGGCGCACACCTTCACTGAGTGGCTCAGAAACACAGGACAGTGCAGTCAGGTAGCTTCCTGTCTCCGACTCAAGCGTCAGGGTCAACCGGCCATGGCCCTGGTTGTGGATGCCGCGCACTGCATGGGGGCCTACTACTGTCTCGTTAGGACTCGATTCAAGCGGCGACGCAAGAAGCGGTCGGAGCGGAAAGGTCAGAAACGCTTTCTTTAACAGGCCTGGTGGAGATCTGTGAATTGATTTTCGACTTCTAAAACTTGATCGTACACAGCACTTTCTTCAGTGCGTGTGTGATTTGCATTTCTAGACAGACGTATAAGAGTAGTTGAGATGAAATACTTTAGGGAAGTTGACGTGTATACATTGCAGAATAAGGTTTTTCTAAGATTATTGGAGTATGTTTTACAAGAAAATACTAATTCAGTCTTTATTACTTCCATATTTCACATTTAATTCAGTGTTACTTGCTGTTTCTTTGTCATCATTTGTGAAATTTACTAGCATTACTAGTTTCTGAGTGAAACCAATTTTTTTTTTTCCAGTGAATTGGGAACTATTTCAAACTGTAATTCTTCTATGATGCTTATGCATGACTTCATATTAATTGAGAAAATGTATGTGGTATTTGTGTCGTCGTCATTTAAAATGAACTAGTGAAGTAGGGTAAAGATGCACTTTTTATTGTTCTGCCTGGTCAAATCTAAAGCTTGTATCACAGTTTTAGGATCTTCTGTATAATACAGCTTGTGTACCTTTGCTAAAAATAATGAAAATTGAGTAAATAAGTTCAGAAATAGATTTCAACCACAAGAATTTAGAAATATCAGGGTGTCTGCAGGTTCTTTCCAATAATCTTACATTAACAGTCTCCTTGATTTATAATCAAGTCTTAAATATTGTTTTTGCAAGTATCTAAAGTTGGTTCAGCAGTTTGTTTTTAAAATATGCTTGGATATTAATTTTCCATGAACTAATTTAGTGTAACACTAAAGTGGATATCATGCTTGATTTTTACTCTATTTTAGTTCTCACATTACCATAATGTATTTTTGTTTATATTTTTGTAAATTATGAATATTAATGTGGTCAAAATGACAGTTCATCTGAGAAAAATCAACATTTTTAAGCCAACTCAGAACATCTGTGTGTCATTAAAAGGTATATATAAACAAACATTTTACGTATATTTCTCTGTTAAATGACTTGATGAGGATCTTTTAAGTCCTTAAATATTTTTTTAATTTCTTGAAAGTCCTAAAAGGTCTTAAATTTCATTCCCTTAAACATGCAGATATCCTGAAGATTATGACTAATATATAATTAAAATATAGGCTAGGCTTACATAGTATCGCATTGGCATAAAAATTCATGAATGCAGCATTTTCTTTAGTGGTTTGTATGTGGTTTGGATTTATGCATGATTCAGTTTCTTGTTGCAGGAGTTATTTATTTTTGCAGTGTTTTATGAATGATTGACATTTCTGTGTTGGTTTAGGTGGATGGATGAAATGAGATGCTGTTCTCACTGAAATTGTTGTAGTCTGCCGTGGAATGAGCAGCTTGTGTGTCTGATGGATCACCATGGTGATGAGCCACAAACATAAAAAACAAAGATCGCTTGAAAGCATACTGAAGTGTGAATTCTATTGAATTAATAAACTATATATATTCTGCAGTGATC
The DNA here is from genome assembly GCF_019924925.1 of Ctenopharyngodon idella. Classification (NCBI taxonomy): domain Eukaryota; kingdom Metazoa; phylum Chordata; class Actinopteri; order Cypriniformes; family Xenocyprididae; genus Ctenopharyngodon; species Ctenopharyngodon idella. Next base: position 6,227,570 of record NC_067228.1, on the reverse strand, counting down.
GCCCCTGCTCTCTGACAGATATTTTGAGATCCTGAGATGTCACACTTGTCTCTTTGACAGCTGTCAAGAGCAAAAACGAAGGCACTCTCTCCCTGTCAGTCATGTTATATGAAGGTGGTGTTTTGGAGAGGAGTGGTCTAAGTTAGGAAATATCGCTTTCAGCAACTTTTTACTGGCTTAATAACTCCTTTCTTTTTTAAAATGTAATTTTATGGGTCCTTTTAGGTGTGAAATCTTATTTAAAATGGGAACATTATTTTAAAGGCTATATTTTCTTTTCTTTTCTGCACTGTCATCTAATTTTATATGAAGAACTAAAATGTGTATAGAAATGGTAAAGTTAATTAGCTGTTTTTTGCAGTAGGTAATGGAATCAAAGTTTGTGAATGTTGGTTTGAGATCTACATTTCAGCTTCTTTGACCCAAATCTGCCTTGAGGACTTTTTGGAAGTTTTCATCTTTTTTTAGTTAATGTGTGTAACAATTCTGTCCTACTTTGGAAAGTTACAGTACTTAAACCAAGTGTTTAGTGGGCACTATACAGTATGTTTGTATATTAGGGGTGGAAAAGTTCAAATTACTCACGGTTCGGTTTGTATCACCATTTTAGTGTCATGGTTCAGCATTCTGCAACAAATATATTTAGCATTTACTAGACTTTTTTTCAGACTGCCCTGCTTATTTTCACGTTAACTTACATAAACCTCGCTCTGGACCAAGACGATATCAATCCGCTTCAGCTATGTGTATATTAGTCTGCATCAGGTCAGTAACTAGTTGGCGTGTCTGTTCTTCCTATGTGAAATAGCATATCAAATTAATGAAAATATAAATCCTTTAGTTTAAATGTGAATATAGTTCTTTTGTGTTTGTTTTATGTTTGTTCTAAAAACAAACGTGATATTCTTTTCCTCACCAGAACTTGTAATATTCAAAAACAACATTCTGAGGCAATAAATACTACATTGAGGCAATTCCAAAGCCCAGGGTATACTTAGTTTTTTAGTGTACGCACACAGTCGAACGCACAGCCTTGGAAAGTATACTACATTTGACTCGTACATATACACAGGCATTCGACGCATTCTCAGATTTGAGCAATCTCCCGCCACGAGTTACAACCCATGTAAACATCTTTGTATTCTTTCATGCTAGAGTTGAGGGTACAAATGAGGGTACTTTATAACCTCCTCGCACAATCCTCTCGTCTGTGTAGGCCTCCATCATCGCTGTAGCTTGCATGTGTTCAGGTCTGTTCTGTTTATGCAGTTTTTCTTTGACTACCTTGTGAATCGACAGCCCCAGGCCATGGTTGCCACCTTGTGGATAAACTAATTACTGCAAAAAATTAAATGCACATGTGCGACCTGCGCATAGTTACAAAAATCCACCGGTGCGCATACAAGTACGCGCGTACTCTTCTGCTGACCCTCGTGTGCACATAAAGAGTTAACTATACTTTGGGCTTAAGATGGCATTCTAGTCGTGTGTACTTTAAAGCCTGTCAATCAACATTAGAGCGCCACCCTCAGGCTGAATAACGCAAAGACACTAGACCTCTGATAAAAGTGTGTCTGCATGTTTTCAGCAATTAGAATATGAAGTTTATAAAATGTTTAACATAAACTACCGCCAAGATCCAGAATCTGCCCTAAATTTACTGTCAGGAGCCGATACTGGTGCCTTTTTAAGGCAGCATCCTGACTGAAATGGGACCTCATGAGTGTTTTGAAATGCTCTATTTAGGCCTCAACACAAGTTAGTGTTAGTTAATGATGCTATGCCGATAACAATACTTTTAATGAGAATAAAAGTACACATCACACAAACATTATTTATTTAGTGAAGTGAATTTGACTTTTTTTATTCTGATACTTTTCATTGTTCAACACTTTTCAGCCATTTTGGATATATTTTTTTCATTGCATATTGGGATCCGCAAAAGATACTTGCAATCCTGCCTTAGAATTTGGTCAAAACTGGTTGCATTTGGTGTCGTGAACATAATTATGCATAATTCTAAGGTCTTTGTGTCAGGAGTGTGCCTTAAAATGCTGTCCAAATAAGCAGCTCACTAGTTGTTGGAGCACAGCTTTTTTTTTTCACCTATCCAGGAGCGAGGTGAGGTATTGGGCGTCACACTCAGGCAGTGTGCGGATAAACCCAGGCAGGAGGTGTGGCGGCAGCCGCTGAGGTGTGAGTTTAGAGGTATTATCTGAGCATTCGCCGTTTGCCTTTACATTCTGAGCTGCGCGGGTTGAGAACTGAGACCTGTCATCCAAGCAAATCCTCCGCTGCTGAAGTGGCGTTTTCAGCATGCCTCACACCCCCTAATGCGGCCTGGCAACTTAAGGCGGCTTTGTCAAACCCGTGAGTTTGTCTCCTCCTCTTATCTGGGGCAGGATGCCGAAGGAAAGCAGAAAACGGAGGCGTGATTCTCTTTAAGAAGTCATCTGCTAATGTAATTCCCTCACTCATAGGCCTGATTGGGCCACATTGTGTCGGCGTCGTCTCTCAGTGTGGTTGAAGCCTGACGTTGAGCTGGCTCCGAGTTATCTTTGGAACTTTAGGGGCTTTGCGTCACTCATGATTCCTGCAGCATTGGTGGTAGTAATGAACGTGCTGTGAGGATATGGTGTGGCATTGAAAATCACAAAAATCACACTGTGGGTGTTCAAATTAGGTGTAAATAGAAGTCTAAGCTGAGAATCTATACACAGTTCTGCTCATAAGTTTACACCACCTTGCAGAATCTTGAAGATGCTTTATCGTATTATTTTGTTCTCATTTTTTATTTTTTATTTTTAAAAAAATGCTCATATATATATATATATATATATATATATATATATATATATATATATATATATATATATATATATATATATATATAATATATAAAAATGCTAAACTAAGCAAGGACTATGTAAATTTAAGCATCAGGGATATAATTGAGATACTTGTGTCTCCCATGTCATTTAACCCTCTCCAGTGGGCCACTGATGACATGTGGAGGAGAGTTTTCTGCCTAGCCAGCAGACTGGAGGAAATGAAGCTTCTCTGATGGAGTGAATGGAACGTGTGCAGTCTGATAATGGTGTATCTGGGGAAGATCACCATTGCTCTCCTCACTTTGTTATGCTATATGAAGATAGACACAGCAGCTTTACATCTCTCTTTAGATTCTTCAGATGTCCATTAAACTGGAGATTGTCTTTACACTGTTGCTCAACCACAACCTGAAAAATCTGACCATTGTAGCAAATAAAAATAATTCCATCTTATGAAATCGAAATGTAATAAGTTTACATAGTAACCCAATTGACAGTACTCAGTCAATCAGGCAATTAATTCATAATTAAAAGCAATTAAAAGAGCAGTTCTCATTTCTCTAAAGTGATAGCATTAACCTTTCCTTGCATATCGATTGAATTAGCTAATGCCGTTGGAAAACAGAGACCATCCCAATGCCATAGCTGTCCAGTCTAAGGGTGTACTCACACTAGGCATGGTTGCCTTGAACTGAGCCTGAGCACGATTGTCCCCACTCCCCCGCTGGCCTGCACTTACACTGCACTTAACGTTCCGGGCCGGAGCACGCTTACGTCATATAGGATGCAACTTTTTGAATGGAAGAAAACAGGAAGAAATATATATTATCATTTATGCCACGCATCGATTTTCTCTTGCACGTATAAGAGGATTACAAAGACAGTTGACGTTAATGGAGGAATTTGCAGCTTTACTCGCAAACTACAATTCTTGTTCATCAAAGGTGAGAAGCAGACCCATGATAAACCCAAATACACTTGAATTAATTACATGAATTGATAAGTGTACTATCAAAGTAGTAAAAAAGATGTTTGCCGTCGTAATGACGACAGTAGTACACACAAAAGTAGTAACTGTTCCGTGCTTTGGCACGGTTAGCTCTCACACTGCATGCGAAGCGCGCTCGAGCCCAACCGAACCGCGCCCAGGCACAGAACGGAGTGATCACACTTGTCAAATGAACCGGGCTTTGGGGGTCAAACGCGCTCGGGCATGGTTCAGAATGCCTAGTGTGAGTACACCCTAATGGAGTCACACCAGCACATGGTTAAGATGACATAATTAACCTGGATCAGTGAGGAACAGTCGTCTGTAGTGTAGTGTACTATGTGTGTGTGGCTGTTGTCATGCCTTCATTTCTCAGGCTCATTAACTGCAGGTTGCAGTCTGAAAAACTGAAATAATTCTTAAACAAGCTGCCCACCCATATTTAATGACTCACTCAAGGCGGTCCACCAACACTCAACTCTCTCTCTCTCTCTCTCTCTCTCTCTCTCTCTCTCTCTCTCTCTCTCTCTCATTCTTTTAATGTGGTTAATTGAATGCTGATTAAGCTCTTGTTGTTCATCATATGTCCTTCACAAGTTATCTTTTCTTTGTTTGCTCTATTTGTTGTTTCATTCTATTTTTTTCATTTTTGATCCTTGCCTTCTGTTCTGTTCTTGTCTTTGTTTTTCTTTTATTTTTCCATTCTTTCAACTTCAATTTGTTTTACTTTTTTGTTCTATTTCGTTCTTGTTTTTATTCCATCTCTTGTCTGTTTATCCATTCTCTTTCATTAATGTTTGCGTTGTTGCTCTTGTTCTTTTATTCACTCCTTCATTCTCTGACGTTCATTCATGCGTCCATTACTTTTATTTGATTTTTTTCTTGTTCTTTCTTTCATGGTCTTTATCCTGCATATTTGATCTTTTGTCCTTTCAAAAATTGTTTTCGTGTTTTTGTTCTTTTTTTTTTTTGTTCTTATGATTTATTCTTTTATTTAGTACTTTAGTTCATTATATTCTCATTCTTTTGTTGATTCTTTCATACTTTTGTTTTATGCATTTGTTCTTTCCTTCATTTGTCTTTTGTTTAATTAATTCTATTAGTTCTCTTTCCCTGTCTTTTGTTTTATCTTTTTGTTTATTTGTTTTTCTTTCGGTCTTTGCATTTCTTTCACTGGTCTCTCCCCCCACCCTGCCTTTTTTTTTTTTTTTTTTTTTTTTTTTTTTTTCCTATTCTTGTTTCATTCTGTCTTTTCATTCTTTTATTCTTTATTTATTTGTTCTTTTATTTTTTGGGGGCTCTCATTCTTTTGTTTCATTCTTTCATCCTTCCTCATGTGTTTCATGCATTTCTTCTGTCCTTTATTTGTATTTTGTTTTGTCTTTTCTTTTCCTTCCATCTTTGTCATTGATTATTGGGGAAACAGTTCAGACAGTGTTGACAGTATTAGCACGTCTGTTTGTCCTGTCTGTCTCTCCGCCCGTCCATCTGTCTTATCTCCCTGTGATGTTTCAGATGCTCAGCGCTCCTGCCTGTCCATCACTGTTACCTTCAGAGCTGTTAATAACCCAGCCACCGGCTGTAAAATTCACCGGCTAATCCACTCAGGCATGTACACGCACCCAGCGATGCCTTCCTCCCTGTGGATATTGGAGTAACTGACCTGGCCTTGAATTAGGAGTACAGTGATAGTCATCTGTTGTGAGCAGCGGGGCCGCTGAGGCGAGGAAAATAGGCAGGGAAGGAGACGAGCCGAGAGAGAGAGAGAGCCAAAGCACCAAAAGACAGGATGATACATAGTGCTGAGGCCAGCAAACTTTCTGTCTGTCCAGTGTAGGTTAGGAAAGCTGAGGATTAAACACACACTGGATATAAGCTCCAGGGGATCATCTGTGCTCATAACCAAGATTTTGAAGCAATTTGTCATGCTTCAAGATGCCACGTCAATCCCTACCCTCCCACACAAGGGGTCACGGTTCTGGGGGCAAAAAGCATCTTTCTCCTTTCAAAAGTAAAATGTATTTTGACAAAATTATTTTTGGTACTGTGATGCTTTCAAAAATAATGTCTTAAATAGAGTTTATTTATCAATTAACTTCTATTAAATAAATCAAATCAATATTTAGTGTGACCACCCTTTGCGTTTAAAACCGCTTTTGTCCTAGGTACACTTGCACATAGTTTTTCTATGCGCAAGTGTACATTGGACAAAAGCTAATATTTAGGTCCTGAGCACTGATGGTGTGAGGACTCTCTTGGAATTGCTCTGTTTATTATTGTTATTATTATTAGGCCTTGCCATACTACTTCTATATTTACCTGCTTAAATGCATGCCGCCCACTGTTCACTGTTTTGGCCCCGGGTGCGAGGGCCCTTTCAATGCTGCTTGCAGCTTTAATTTATTGTTAATATTTTATTGTTATTCTTAGAAAGCAATGCTCTAGATCAGTGTTTCTCAACCACTTTTTGATGCAAGACTGTTTTGAGTGGATCACAGAGTAGTCAAAGAAATGACAACAACAACAAATGTAATTCTAAATGTTTTACTGATGCAAGACTTATTTTGAAAGACGTGCATGAGAGCTGTTGACTCTTCTGTCAGATGCAGTTTAAGTAAAGAGTGCCTAAGAAAAACATGTTGTCTTGATTCAGTATCTGCAGTCAGATGAAATGTTGTCAGGCTATATGTCAGTGTCACTATTTTAATGTTATTTTCGTAACTTGTTACTAAATAAAAAGTCTCTCACCTCAGGAAAAAAAACAAACTTACTGTCCTGTCAGAGTCAGACGTTATACTGTGCTTGCGGCGCACATTCTTCAATGGCAAGCACAAATGCAGAGGTGTGCACTGTATCTCACTTCACTATAAACAGCAAAAGAAATAGTTACTGGTCAATTAGTAAGTCATGAAATTACCAAAAATTACCAATAAATTACATGTGCTACAAAGTGGTACATTGATGTTCATCAGGATCAGTGTCCATATGTTTTATTAAAGGGTTAGTTCACCCAAAAATGAAATTTCTGTCAATAATTACTCACCCTCATGTTGTTCCAAACCTGTAAGACCTTCGTTCATCTTCAGAACACAAATTAAGATATTTTATTGAAATACAAATCCTACATTGAAAGCAACGAAATTACCACATTCAATGTCCAGAAAAGTAAAAACTTTGTTAAAATAGTCAACATGACTACAGTGGTTCAACCTTAATGTTATGAAGCGACGAGAATACTTTTTGTGTGCCAAAAAAACAAAACAAAAATAAGAATTTATTCAACAAATTCATCTCTCCCGTCATTCTGTTATGCCATTTTCGTTGCAGCTTCCAGGTTCGACGTCCGAACGGCGGCTCAGTATTGGCCGACGTCTCTTCACGTGAGCAGCACGAGGCATGCGTGTGATGCTGACACAGGAGCCGGCCAATAATGAGCCAGCGTTCGGACGTAAACACGGAGACACAGCACTGCGCCAACTGCTTAACAGACTAACAGAGAAGAGAAAAAATTGTTAAAGAAAGTCATTATTTTTGTTTGTTTTTTGCCCACAAAAGCAATAAGGTTAAACCACTGTAGTCACATTGACTCTCTTAGCGATGTGTTTACTACTTTTCTGGACATTGAATGTGTTAATTTCGTTGCTTTCAATGTTGGCCGTAGTCGCTCCTGGTGGTTTTCTAGCGTGAGGTCTTTGCAGGTACATGTCTGGCAGCTGCTGTTCCCATTTTGACAGCGGCTTCATTTATCAAGCCCCAGATATTAGAAGCCACTTTATCAAAGTGTCTCATCGCAAGCTTTTGTTCAGGAACTCCTAAATGTGTCTGCGGTCTAAAAACCCTGTAATTTGCGTCGAGGTAAAAATGAGTGTTGGCAGACTAATTCAAATCTGTTATTGGTCATTAAAGTGATGAAATTCAATAATGGAGCTGGATGTTCTCAGCAGTGCCTGGTTGCCATGGTGGCAGTCATTCGGGGGGGGGTCGGCTACTCGCGGACCGTTCTAAGGTGGCCGCGCTCGTCTTCCTAACATGCCTGGCCCATCAGTTCTAATCAGGTGGAGCGACAGCCTGCCCCATCTGCAGGGACCCCTCTCCATTAGGTGCTCGGCCGGCCAGCGTCTGCCGCACGTGTAGTCCATTAAGCATCGTTACGTGGGTGCAGAACCAGGTGAGGAGAGACTCTGGGGCCACGTTTGAGGAAAGACTTTGGTTTGAGGTTTGTGCGGTAGGAGGACACCTCCAAAAACCATAGGAGGGCACAATCTTGATTCTTTTGTCACATCAGTTTTCCTCTATTTATAAAGTTAAAGTTTTTGCACCAAAAACGGTAACAAATTGGGAGAATCTTACAAAATCTGAGAACATTTCCAAAAGTAAAAAAAAACTACATAATAGCAATTAAAAAAACCCATAGCTTACCTAGAAACTAGAGGTCGACCGATAGTGGATTTTACCGATAACAATAACTAGGTTGGACCACGTTGCCGTTTAATCGGATTTTAAATGGATACTGAATGAAAACAAACACAACAAATGTTACAGATGGACTCTAATTGTAAAGTGTTATCATTTCATATAAATCCAAACAGTCATACACAAAGGCCATATCATTGAAATTAGACACACATGTATATTGTATGTATACTTTTACACTTCATTTGTTTTTATTTTAGAAAACTTGATGATTATCTGATAAAAATAACAAAACATGCGCTACAGTGATGATGAAAAAAGAACTGTGTTTCTCATTTGTTGATGTTTCTGTCGGTTGCATGACGATAGTTTGCTTTCTCATGTCGCTAGCTTTAAATATGCAACTTCGCTGCATATCGAATGCATAGAAACGACCAGCTGGATATAAAACTAATGCAAATAGATGGTAACAATCGTGACAATAAACATTTGGGTTGGGTTTGCGTGTGTTTTTGTTTTAACCACTTGAGGTACTAGTAATGTTAGCATCCTCTCAGCCTTGATGCAAACATATTGCTGTTCTCCACTAATGCAGCATCTAGTCAACAAATTAATGACTTTATAATGATATGAAAACATGTACTGTAGTGTACTGTATACATACCGTTTCATTGTCTTTTTTAAATCAGCATTTGAAGTGTGTAGCGCGCAGCCTCACGTGTCAAAACAAACTCCACAAGGTGTCAGTGATCGTTTTTATTTCGCCTCTAGAGGTCGCACTCATACTTTATAATGACAGCAGACCCTTCTCAGCCACTCCAGAAAAGGACGCAACCCGGAAAAACTTTCAGTATGGATTTTTGCAGATAACTGATTGCTCCAGCAATCAGTTATCGGTGCCGATTAATCGGCAAAACCAATCAATCGGCAAAACCAATCAATCGGTCGACCTATACTAGAAACCCTAACTGACTGCTGCCATTAGAGTAGTGCACACATACAAATGTTGTGTCTATATAAAGATAAAGGTTAGCACATTTCTGTCATTTCCCAAGTTCTTATTCTAGTCTTGAAAGTTGGTTTCAGGGACCAAAGAGAGCTAGTTTGAAATGTCACGTGTCCCCAGCGCCCCACACTGCGTGGAGTTGTAATGACGAGATTCTGGTGAAATGTTTCGTGAGGAAGTATATTTCATTGTTGTCTAGGGCTTTTAATAGTCAGCCAGTTGGTACACGATGAGGTACTCGACTTCTATGTTATTATTAATTGATCTGCTTTGCAATTATGTAGCTGCTTTACATTTGCCTTTTCCACCTTTTACAGACAACAAAAGTGATGAATGCCATGAGAGAGGAAGATGGAGAAAATATTGACTTTTCTAAAATACAGATCTGGGGCCGTAATGGAAGTGGATGCTCCTCCATTCTGGAAAGGGGCCCTTATTTCTTCCTGGCTGTTTGAGGCTGTGGAGCAATCCATCTGTGTTAGACCACACAGGGGCTGCTATGATGGTTTGGGCTCTGTGCTGAACTTTTGCACGTCTCATATCCCTCTCCATTTGCACAGCCCATCCATCTACGTCCACTCTCCCTCTCTCTTTTTGTCTTTTTCTCACTCGTTCACTCATGATAACTTTTCCTGCACGGGGCCCCTTGACCTGCAGTAGATGTTGGCAGTGACAGACACCGCACAGACTGGCTTGTGGAACACGTTTGCGGCCTTGAAAATGCAATTACACAGCAAAATCCCCAGAGTTAAATCATTTCTGCTCAGAGAACTTATAGTCCCTCTCTACATAGAGTTAAAATAACACTGAAGCAGAGTTAAATTTAATGAGAGATGCTGTTTGTGGAGTTGTTTAATCCGATCTTGAGAGATTTAATGTCTTTTATCTTCAGTTGATTTCATCTAAGGCTGTGGCTGGAAGACATTTGTAGTTATTGTGTTTCTCTTCAGTGATTCTGCTTGCTAACAGCAGGTGTTCATCACTAATACTCAATCATAACTTAATCACTTAATCATCTCATTAACGTGAACTCTGCTTCAGTGTTACTTTAACACTATATAGAGAGGGACCATATGTAATCTGAGCAGAGTTGATTTAACTCTGGGGATTTTGCTGTGTACCTAGTTACTGCCAGTAAATATAAAAAAAAAAAAAGAAAAAAAAAAGAAACATCTGTGGTATCAGCGCTTACGAGGTGGTATTGTAATGATATTTCTCAAACATTCTGTTTAGGGCTTGTTTTGGTATTAAAGTTGGCATGAAACAGAAATTGCGATTAGTCTTTGCTTCCCTATTGTGATGTATATCTGAGTGAAACAGCTTCTCGAACAAGAAAAAATGTAGGGCACGACTTGATTTTGTCCATGGGGAATTGATTGGATGATTGTGGTTTGCTATTGGTGGATCTCATGTGAGTGACAGGTTGTCCCGCCTTCACGCCAGTAAACACGTCATCAGAGAAGAGATTGAGGGAAAAATAATAATGTGTACAGATAAATCATTTATCTGATTTATACCTCAGTATCCCATAAAAAAAATCAGAATTGCCCATTTTGATTTCATGGTGACTTTATTTAGCCTGATTCACTTTATATACAGGCTCTATTTACATTTTGTTTTGCAGATACTTGGATGTGCTATCTATTTTTGTTTTTTTGTAGACTTTTTTACATCATATTTTTATTTGTATGGCCTTCTTCCTTGCAGCTATTTGCATAATGATTTTCTGATTTGATATTATCTTTCTCGCATATACTATTGTACGTATACCATTTAAATCCACCTTTAAAGTGCACATTGATGCTTTGTTCATTCTTAGATGCATCAGATTGAAAACACCAAAACAATCAAAACCTAAACTTATCAAAAACTTTTTTTTTTCTTTTTTTTTGCCTTGGATACATTTGTATTTTCTTTAGGAGATACAAATAATCTATTTTCAATCCCAAACCTTCACTGTGTAATATTTGTATTTGTATGTTCAGATTTCACTGCAGCATGAAAGAAAGGAATGCTCAGCATAGAGGACCTTGGCATAAGTATTTTCTTCTCTTGTTTGTTCCACTGCATTTGTTGTTAGCAAGACAAGGTCATACAGTATCAAGGATACTGCATACAATTAGCAAAATACAAACTCAAGGCTGCTGGAGTCCTCTAAATCATCTCTTCTTCTTTTTTTTTTTCTTTTTTTTTTTAAGAAATGTTCAGAAGCTGAAGCTTTTCTTTCTGTTTCCTCTTAATTATGTTATGTAAATGGTTTTATTAATGACCATGACTCTTGTGACTGTCTGAAGGCCACTGAAAATCTACATTTGCTGCTGCCCTTTTTTTTTTTTTCCATGTACACTATACTGTTAACATTGGGGTCAGAGAGATTACTTTTTTGAAAGAAATGAATGTTTTATTCAGCAAAGACTCATTAAATTGATCTAAACTCACAGGAAAGACTTTTTACATTATAAAAAAAAATATTTCAAATAATAATATTTTACAATATTACTGTTTTTACTGTATTTTTGATCAAATAAACACAGCCTTGGTGAGCACGAGAGACTTATTTCCAAAACATAACACAATCTTACTGACCCCAAAATATTGGAGAGTAGTGTATACATGTTAAAAGGCGGTGTGTCCAAACAAACTCTGAGTTTACTCTGTTTTGCTGTGCAGTTATTGGAGTTTGATGTCGAGGACTGTTTGCAAATGGATTTTGCACCAGTGTTCGTTTCCTATGATGCATACTAATTCCTGTAGTGTTTAGCCTGTGCTCTCAGATCTCTCTGTTTTCCCTGTGCTGTCCGCTATAATCCCGTTAACTCCGTGGCATTGAGCTGTTCTGTTTTTTTTCCCCCAGAAGTTCATTCATGCCGCTGTATCTGTTGAAAGCCACACCTTTGGAAGGATCTTACTGAAATCCTCAGTAGCATTAGTTACATTTTATTGCATCACATTTATGTAGACAAGTGTTCAAACATGTGAGAATTCTTCCTATTATTTTGGTTTTCTTTCTTGTGACATTAAGATTCAAACTTACTAGCGTAGACGTGGCAAGGTTTTCTGATGTGTGGATGATAGTTTTGTGTTTTTTTTTTGTTTTTTTTTCTGCCTGTGTGTAAAAGTGAAAGAGTCTCCTTGTAAGTTTCGTTGTTATGAAGCTACTAAAGCAATGGAGCATAAATCCTTAGCTCAGCACTGTCTGAGCCAGCATTCAGTGCCATCGGGCTGTATTTCTCAGCCTAAATGGAGCGGAGGTCACAAATGAAGGGGGATCTGAGAAAGGAAAGGATCCAGAAGCATCTTTTAAAGCCTGTGAGGTGAATTGATAGAGAAGGTGGGCTGTCATCTGTCCCCCCATGTGGTGGTCACTCGACCTTGGAATGATGGACTCTGGGAGAGCAGCCATTTATTGGCCTTCCTCCAGTGCCTGGACTTTCATAGCTACACGTGTGGGTGATTTATACCCGAGCGCACATGCAGGGTGAGCGGGTGTAATGTATAAAACTGTGTGCTGTAGGGCTGTGCAACGGTGGAAGTGTGCTTTTGCTTTACTGTTTATTTTACTGTTTATACTACGGGACTCCAGACTGAGACTAAAGCTTTGTGAGACCGTATGCAGTTTCATCAGTTATCATGACATGAGGTGCCATTAGTTCATACGATACATCTATAGTGTAAACTAAAGCTACATGATTAATCATTAAAAGATCACAATCTTGATTCAAACACCCACGCAATCTTATTCCTAAATGACAACAATTCGTCTGTGTATTAAACCTTTGACAAGTATGATCACATTGAACATTCATATCTGCATTGGCGCTGCCACTGAGCCAGAGAGAGCAGTTGTCATGTATGAAACAGCTTCACAAACAGTCTTTTCAGCCACTCAGTATCATTATTTCTGTGCTATTAAAGTACTGGGATAAAAGTTTATAGTTTGTATATAAACACTGATGTCTACGGTAGGGATCAAAATAGAGTAAATCGCCTTTTGAAAGTAACTTGATGCTTCAAATAAAGATTGTCAATTACATTGTTACACCAGTAGGTGGCGACAAGCAACTGTTAAAAAAATTATTTTTCATTGAATCATTCATTCGAGATTTGTTTAAAAACGCTGATTCATCCAGTAATAAAACAAGTGTAGTTTTTATGAGTGAGTCATTGAATAATTTATTCAAACCAATGTTTTGATAATAAATAATTTAAATTAGTTACTTTTTTTTTTAGTTAGACTGCAGCAATTAACATTTTGTCAGAACCTCTAGTAAACTGCGTTTTATCTTGTTTAGTTGTCTATTCAGAATCATGAGATAATCATGATCTCTATTTTAAACAAAAAAAAAAAAAATTGTGATTCTCAATTTATCCAGAATCGTGCAGCTCTAGTTTTTTTTTTTTTTTTTTTATACCATTCAGGCAAAAAGTGGTTTGAATCATACTCAGTGAATCATTCAGAGTAATTGCATCACAATTGATTCACACAGATGCAGCAGGTTTATTAGACTGCTGTCACTTTAAGACCTAATGCACAGATCCAATATACTGATACTTATTCACAAGCGTTGTCTTTCTCGACTGTTTGTTCACTCAAGCCATAACCGACTGTGTTTACTAGGATACTCGCCGAGACGGGCATTTTTTTGACAATTTTGTGTGAATGTGTCAGTTCAAGTGCGAGAAGATGTGAAATTTTAAAACTCATTTTAGTATTTGCTGAGACGCAGCTTTCTGAGCGCCCTTCAGATGTGTGTGCACTCTAAACTTTCCACACAGCATGAGTAACGAATTGAGTTCCCTTTTGCGCCTTCTTGCATTTGAATATTTAAATTGGCAAGGCTTAAACTTTTGTGACGATGCAGCACTGGCCTGTCAACTGTCCTGAGTGTCGTTCATGTTTGTTCACATTCATGTTCTCACAGCTTTACAAGGTTAGAATTCATAAAAATGTTACCGGCCAACTGTCGTTTGACAGAGTTTCATATACTTGCCAACGCCGATTTTTACTCGCTTTTGGCGCTTGACGAGTGTTAATTTTAGGCCATACATATATATATATATATATATATATATATATATCACTCATACCGTGATAAAATTTTCATTATACTGCCCACTGCTTTTTGAGAGGGGGATTGTTTGTAAAAGAGACGGAGGTTTTGTGCTTAATCTGCTAGAATTTCTGCATGTATTTCCATACATTTGTGTACACATGGAGGGTTTGAAGATGATGATTTTTGCCGTCTCTTACTTCTTCAGCTTTTCACATCTCCTCCACAGAAAGCAATCTCACATAAAACTATCATATAAAAAATTCATCCCGCACACTCTTTCTCCTTCCCAGCCATTCTTTCAACTCTAGTGCAGAGTGATGAACAGCCAGCTGTCAGTTATTAAATCCACTAACACAGTAAAAGAGTTTCTGCCCCCAGCTCAAGCTCCAGGAATCAGCCTTCTGAGAAAAACCCTCACATCACCTGGAAAACCTTGATGTTGCTGGAACAGCGGAATTCCTAAAACGGAAGAATATTCATAACCATTCTTTGTCTGAAACCAAATTTTTGGATGAAGGAAACTAGTTTCAGCTTCTAGGGCAAAATAATGTCATGTCTAGTGGCACCACAATGTCATTTATCTAGAATAGATTCATGAGCTTTAGACATCACAATATATTGCTTGTATCTCAGTAGAAATGGAATCATAATTAAATAATTTAATATTATAAGATACAAAATTTTCATTATTAATTTTCAATTTCTAGTATCAGCTACAGTGTGTGTAAAATTTCGTTTAATATTAATTTAATATTATTACATTTAATGCATTTAATACATTTAATGACCACTGTATCTGCTGTCTAAACTCTCAAAGAAGATATTTGTATAGTGGAAAGTTTCACTGTTTCAGAAAAACTTTGTACTACATTCTGCACTTTAATTAATGCAAATAAATGCTCATCTCGTGTCTTCTACAGGAAGTGAAATCATTTGTCTCTGCATGGGTTTGAGTGCTGCAGCCCTGTCCATGGTGCTGAAGTCCCTGGTCTCATTGTAGAAGTGCGTTCCATCAGTCTCTGACACATGTTGGGCTTTTGGCCACCATGCCCTCCGGCACTCTATTAGAGCACAGTAATTGGCGTTCAGGCGGGTGGAGAGCAGGAACTCATATCAGCAGCGGTATTATTAAATTTATTTGGAGAGCTGAATTTATTTGTCCTGAGGGCTGGAGTTGGGCTCAAGTTGACAGAGGACCATACGTGTAGAAAACATGTGCAGCTGTACTGCATGCTGAAGAATAGCTAATGTGGTTAAGGTTTTGATTTATGCTTTAAAATGAAAAAAAAAAAAAAAAGAATTTATTCTAGTCTATTCTAGTCTTTAATGTCAATAGTTTTGACACACCATTATTGTAGTCTATATAAACTACATTATACAATATATCACATGTGATATAATTGAAAATTAAAATAATTTAATATATTATATTAATATATTCATAATATATATGGGTGATGCTATAATTGCAGGTACATTTGGTGTCCAAAGTCATTATTTGTTTCTGCTTTTTTCAAATGGTTATATTTTAATAATTTGTTGCTCATTGTCACTTTTTACAGAAAATATTATGATGTTATGGCCTGTAACAACCTGTGATCCATGACACCAAATGTACCTGCAAGTATAGAATCACCTCACTACTATAGAATTTCCTCACTACTAAATATTCCACGGTCAACTGTTAGCGGTATCATAACAAAGTGGAAGCAATTGGGAACAACAGCAACTCAGCCACAAAGTGGTAGGCCACTTAGAAGTCGCCAACTTTCTGCAGAGTCAATAGCTACAGACCTCCAAACTTCGTGTGGCCTTCAGATTAGCTCAAGAACAGTGCGTAGAGAGCTTCATGGAATGGGTTTCCATGGCTGAGCAGCTGCATCCAAGCCTTACATCACCAAGTGCAATGCAAAGCGTCGGATGCAGTGGTGTAAAGCACGCTGCCACTGGACTCTAGAGCAGTGGAGACGTGTTCTCTGGAGTGATGAATCACGCTTCTCTGTCTGGCAATCCGATGGACGAATCTGGGTTTGGCGGTTGCCAGGAGAACGGTACTTGCCTGACTGCATTGTGCCAAGTGTAAAGTTTGGTGGAGGGGGGATTATGGTGTGGGGTTGTTTTTCAGGGGTTGGGCTTGGCCCCTTATTTCCAGTGAAAGGAACTCTTAATGCTTCAGCATACCAAGACATTTTGGACAATTTCATGCTCCCAACTTTGTGGGAACAGTTTGGGGATGGCTTCTTCCTGTTCCAACATGACTGCGCACCAGTGCACAAAGCAAGGTCCATAAAGACATGGATGACATGGATGAGAAGTTTCATCTGACCATAGAAGCCAGTCCCGTTTGAAGTTCCAGTCTTGTCTGACAACTGAATATGCTGGAGATTGTTTCTGGATGAGAGCAGAGGATCTTTCTTGAAACCCTCCTGAACAACTTGTGGGAATGTAGGTGCTGTTTGATAATTCTTTTAGGCTTTCTGAGACTCAAGACTCAACTAATCTCTGCAATTCTCCAGCTGTGATCCTTGGATCCTTGGAGTCTTTGGCCACTCAAACTCTCCTCCTCACCGCGCATTAGGACGATTTAGACACATGTCGTCTTCCAGGCAGATTTGTAACATCTTTAGTTGGTTGGAACTTCTTATTTATTGCCCTGATAGTGGAAATGGGGATTTTCAATGCTTTAGCTTTTTTCTTACAGCCACTTTCTATTTTGTGAAGCTCAACAATCTTTTGCTGCACATCAGAACTATATTCTTTGGTTTTACTCATTGTGATGAATGATTATGGGAATTTGGCCTTTGTGTATCCTCATGTTTATACTCCTCTGGAACAGGAAGTCATGGCTGGACAATTTCATGTTCACCCTGGTGTGCAAAAAAAAAAAAAAAAAAAAAAATGTAAATATGAATGGGAATATACTTCAGAGATATTTTACTCATAAAAAATTCTAGGGGTGCCAATAATTGTGGCCAACGTGTTTTGGAGAAAAACATTTATTTCACAATGTGATTTTATATATATATATGTATATATAGATACTCTGCCTTTCAGAGCAGATCCATAAGATTTGCTTTTACCTTGAAAGACTTTTTCAAGTCTGGAAAACACCTTGTACTCGTGAATTAGTCACATCTTGAGTTTGAAGTTTAGTGGAAATGGGTGTGATTTAATGTGGATGCGGGACCATCTCTCTTTTTATATGTGCTTCTCTCTAACAGCATGACAGCCGCAGTTAAAGTTAAAGATGTGATAGAATGTTCTCAGGTGTACAGCCAAAGTGCCCTGGGCGTGTCACCCTTCATCTGTCCGTCAATACCAACCACAGGCCACTTTGGTGAAATTACATAGTGGGCTCTGAAGTGGCAGAGCACGGTGAATGCCCTCACTCTCATCTCGCTGCCCTCCGCTGTCATCTGGCTCTTCTTTAGGTGTAATGTTGACTGTGGATGGGTGTCTGCCTCCTATAAGCCACTCTCACAGAGATTTGAACTTTTGCAGATCAGTCTTCATTTAAATGTGTGCACGGTGATGGCATTAAAGACTCTCGGGGTGAATAGCCCCCTTTTTCTTCTCTCCGCCCATGGCTCATCAAACATGCTTTTATTCTGAAATGCACATCAGTCTGCTCTAAATCGCATCTTTGAAAGATAAGAACCGAGAGCGGGGAATTTCAATGCCAAACATGCCGCTAAACATAACCTCAGAGAAAATCATGTCTTTATGCGTGTTAACATTGGGGCCATGTGCAAACCAGAAAATACCTTCTTCCCCTTAGGCCTGTGTGGTAAAAATTTGTTTTGATGCTCATATTGATAGTTACAGCATTCATTCATATGTGTAGAAGTGTATTTGCATGTAGAGTTTAAGCAGAAAATATGGTAAAAATGCACTTTTTTTTTGCAGTGCTGTCTTTTGCAAAATATGTTTTTATGAATAAATAATGTGAAATGTAACATAAAATAATGGTGCAAACTACTACTCCATTGTGTGAAAAGACTTCTATTGGACTTGATACAAGTTACACATGCAGTGACAAACACAGACAGCACTTTCTATTCAGTAAATCTGCCTGAATCCAGATGATTTAAAGGGGTAGTTTATGAAAATGATCATTACACTCATGTTGTTTTGAATCCAAAAGTGTTGTCTCTTTCTTTATGTGAGAAATAGACTAATTATGAAGTCTTTATTCACTGAAAATTTTGCCCTTCAAAATGCCATTAGTTTACATTTTACTTTAGATTTTTATTCACTGCCAGATGTTTTTATGTAAAGAAACTTACATTTCATCAGTTTATGTATACCCTGGTAATCAAACCATAAAATGGATATCTTGAATGTAATGTAAGTCACTTCAGTTCAATAATACAAGATGGATAATAAATTTAAGAGTTGCGACAGACAGGAAGATTTTCCAGGAAAAATGGCCTGATTGATTCTGACATGATGATAAATAACTAAAGACAGAATTTTAAGTTTTAGGTGAATTTCCTTTAAGTTTTATAGCCTGTAGCCAGACACTGAGGTGGTTGAACATTTCTTCCACACAGCCACGCAAGATGAATGAAAAACAAATCAGCAAGTGCATGTACATCTCCCAGATAACTGCATTTCACAGTCCTGCACTTTTACATCAGCCAGATGAGCAGAGGTTTGTTATTTTTTGTTTCCTATTGGATTGTTCTTTCTCTGTTATTGCAGGAGCGTCTCCTCTCGCAGTGTACTGATATGATGCACTCTGACAAATGCATGCTGGGAGTTTTAACCTCCAAGCTGGCTTTGGGATCCTGCGAAAGAGCAGATGTTGGTCTCTGTTTGTGTGTTTAACTAGTAGCATTAATGAACTGATGTGTGTCCAGCTGCTAGTTAAACTGTCGCTGGACTGTGTGTACTCAGAGATGGAGGGATCTGACACAGCTGTGCAAACAGGAAATCCTGTAATCTCCTCTCGCTGCCCTCAGAGGCCAAAGAAACAAGTCAAATGTGACATGGCTTGAGTCCCAGTGTCAACACCTTTTTAGTTGTTACTCTTGAGTCTGTGCCTCTGGTCCAACACCAAGTAGCATCCTAACAGAAATGGAAACTGATAAAGGACTAATCCAGCCTTTTTAATCCTCCCAGTTAGGGCTGCATGAGATACCGAAATTATAGAAATCTTGCAAATGTACATATCGCAACAGCTTGCAATAACTGAATGATTTTATTACTTAAGATTGCGAAAAGTCTAAGTTTTAGGTCGATACAGACAGCAGAGAGTTTACTGGACACATGACTGTTACATACATGTGATATGCTTAAATGTTATTAGTCACAATAAACAAAGTACTCACGCGCACAGGAAGCCACCACTCGGACAGCGTGTGAATCCCAAATTCAGTTCTCTTCCGCAGCTTATATATCCAAATATGCACAAAATTGTCAAAATGCCCATCTTGGTGAGTATTCAAGTAAAAACAGTCATTTATGTCTTAAGTGGAGTGAACAGTTGAGAAAGAAATTGCACATGTAACAATATATTGGCTCCGTGCAGCTCTTAAAGTGACAGCAGCCTAATAAACCTTCTTCTGTCTGACTGCTAAATGTTAATCAAACAACAATAGACAAAGAGAAAATCACTCACTGCTCTTGACTGAATAACTTTTGTAGCTTTAATAAGAATTTGTATATATTTAATTCATACAGTGAAGACTAAGCAGTGTTATATTTTTACATTTGATTATTCAATTTCTGTTGTTAAAAATAAAGTTAGGTTTAAACATTTTAAAGTGACAAATTTGGACTCGTCTGACCATAGATCACTTTTCCACTTTGAAACAGTCCATTTTAAATGAGCCTTGGCCCACAGGACATGACAGCGCTTCTGGACCATGTTCACATATGGCTTCCTTTTTGCATGATAGAGCTTTAGTTGGCATCTGCAGATGGTACGGTGGATTGTGTTTACCGACAGTAGTTTCTGGAAGTATTCCTGGGCCCATTTAGTAATGTCATTGACACAATCATGCCGATGAGTGATGCAGTGTCGTCTGAGGGCCCGAAGACCACAGGCATCCGATAAAGGTCTTCGGCCTTGTCCCTTACGCACGAAGATTTCTCCAGTTTCTCTGAATCTTTTGATGTTATGCACTGTAGATGATGAGATTTGCAAAGCCTTTGCAATTTGACGTTGAGGAACATTGTTTTTAAAGTATTCCATAACCTTTTACGCACTCTTTAACAGATTGGAGAGCCTCTGCCCGTCTTTACTTCTGAGAGACTCTGCCTCTCTAAGACATCCCTTTTATAGCTAATCATGTTACAGACCTGATATCAATTAACTTAATTAGTTGCTAGATGTTCTCCCAGCTGAAAATTTCTTGCTTTTTCAGCCATTTTTTGCCCCCGTGCCAACTTTTTTGAGACCTGTAGCATCAAATTTGAAATGAGCTCATTTAGTGGATAAAAGTGTAAAATTTCTCAGTTTAAACATTTGTTATCTGTGTTCTATTGTGAATAAAATATTGGCTCATGTGACTTGAAAGTCTTTTAGTTTTCTTTATATTCAAATTTAAAAACACGTCCCATCTTTTCCGGAATTCAGGTTGTATATTATATTAAATGGTTAGTTCACCGAAAAAGTCCTCACCCTCATGTCGTTCCAAACACAAATTAAGATATTTTTGATGAAATCCTAGAGGTTTCTGAACCACACATAGGGAGGTATAGGGAGGTCAGAAAGCTCTCGGATTTCATCAAAAATATCTTAATCTTGTGTTCAGAAGATGAACGAAGGTCTTACAACGACATGAGGGTGAGTAATTAATGACAGAAATTTCATTTTTCGGTGAACTAACCCTTTAATAAAGTGTAATTTATTTAATTTATATTATTATTCTTTTTTGTTTTAAATAGCTTTTTATCTACAATATTCAACAGGTTTTATTTTCGTGTTATTTCTGTTGTTTTATTTTAAAAGACGTTTAGGTTCAAACTTGTTTTTTTTTTTGGTCTGTGATCAGTCACAACATCAATCGCTTCCAGTATAGATGCAAAGTGAAGCTGAGACAATGACCTTCTTGCCCTGGTGTAGTGATCATCCTCCAGTCTCCTGTTCTCCACAGATGCAGATGACACATTCAGCGGCCTCCTAAAACGCCATCACCGCACCTTGCCTGTGATTTTTGTGTCTACCACTTGTAGATTGAAGCTGATCTCATTGCTGTTTATGGATTCATGAGCAAAATGAGAACAGCAGAGGAAGCTAAATCAAAAGCGACAGACACAAAACGAGCTCAAGTCTCGGAGCCGCTCATTACACCGTAGACCATTAGCAGACCAGCAAGAGGAGAAAAGAGCAGAGAGATGAAAATCAAGGAGCCGTTTGACGCCTGCTGAAATTTCAGCTCCGCTCATACAAATACTCTCACAACACCACTCCCCTGACTCTTTTCAATTTTCTTATGGAATATTAATCTTTAATAGGGTAATAATTGTGGTAGCATATTTGATGTCACCCACCATTAGACCAGATTAATTAGGCCATTTAGTTTAGCTTAAGAAAGTGTCGGCCATGAAGAATGGGCCAGAGCGAAAGCAGAGAGCTGTGATTGGCTTCTTTATGTGCTTTGTAATGGCTTTCATTGGGCCGTCTCACATAAAGTATTGTGTGTGCTTTAGTACTGATAGGTGAAAATGTTGCTCAGTGTTTGATCAGTGACGACATACTGGTTTTTATTCATTTATTTTTATGGTCTAGATATATCAAGTTATTGCAGACAATGATTTAAATTTTTAAATTGAAGTTAAATTTATTATTATTTCTTATGGGCTCAAAGCGGAAGTGCTTCCCACAAGGCTCTCTGCTCAGACATTCCAACACTAGATTTTTTTATAGATTTTCCCTTTTCTTTATTTCAGGCATAAAACTTATAGAGGGTGAACAATTTGATCAACTGTTTTGTACTGTTGTTCAGGTGTCTTAGCTGGAAATGTACCTTTTGTGTTTCACAGAAGAAAGAAATCAAACCTATTTGGAAAGACGCGAGTAAATAATGACACGAGAATTTCAATTTTTCTGTGAACTATGCCTTTAAAAATATTCCAAGTGTCTATTTGAAGAAAGAGAAAGCAGAAATACTGACATTATTTCCTTGACAGAGTCTTTTGTTAATCTAGAAGCTCTTGGTATCGGCTCTGTGTCACACGGCCATATAAAAGCTGCCTCACTATAGCCTCAAGTCAGCACAGCCCTGCATCTCGACTCTATTATGAGGAATTTTTTAATAAAATGTAGAGTTTTCCTCTAGTGTTTGTGTTGTATTTTTCACCTGAGCCCAAGCGGCGTCTATGTCAAGGGGGACTAAAAGCCCGTTGATGTCAATAACTGTATTTTTCCTCCGAGGCAGCTGAAGATGAGGTCTAATCGAATGGATATTAAAGTCACAATAGACTGCTCCTGCTATTACGGCCTGTCAAGCACGGCCCTTTCTCTCAAAGATTAGTTTCTCCTGCTGAATATTTATACACTTACTGTAGGCTTAACCTCACAGTCAATGGTGTTTCATTCCTCTTCTATCCTATTCTCTCCTCTCCTCTTTCATTTCTGTCCTCTTCTCACCTCTCTTCTCCTCTTGTTCTCACTGCTCCACTCACCTATCTAAATAAAGCAGCACGGGATGCATGATGCCATTATTTAGAGACGTTATATGACTGCCTATACTTTCTCTTTGAAACTTGCAACACCAGTTCTTTTAGTGTAATCTTCAAGGGCACTATAGTGAGATTAATGATTGGAGGGAAGTATGTTTGTTTTCTTGAATTTGACTTCCACAGTCATAGAAAACAGTATCAGGGAATTTTGGAAGGCCTGGAAAAGTCATGTAAATGTTGTATAATTCTATAGCTATTGCTCTTGTATGGAGTCGAGCTTTCTAACAAGGCCATAGTGTGTGAGCAAATTGTTCTTTGAGTCGATTCTCGACTGTTTGAACAAGTTCACAAATTAGTATGAAAGATTCTTCTGCTTTTAATTATGAATCATTTGGAATTCATTTTGAATTTGAATTTGAATCTTAATCACTGGAAATGTCAGGGAAATACACTTGTTAAAGTGTGGGAGCCTTATATTAATAAATTCTGATAATATAGCTGATCAGTAAGACATCATACATTAAAATGCATGATTTTATTAAGGAAAGATAGCCATAAAATGCTGACACATTTTGTTACGAGTGTCTCTATGTAGTAACTTTATCTGTCAACATAATATTATATGATAATATGATTAATAATTGAGCACTTATAATAAATGAGCAGCAAATCAGCATTTTAAAATGATTTCTGAAGGATCATGTGACATTGAAGACTGGAGTAATGATGCTGATAATTCAGCTTTGCATCACAGGAATTAATTACATTTTAAAATATATTCTAATAGAAAAGTTTTTAATATTCAATTGTAGTAATATTTCACAATATTTTACTGTATTTTGTAATGAATAACTACAGCCTTTGTGAGGATGAGACTTTCAAAAAATTTAAAAATCACACCATCCCCAAAGTATGTATGTCTGTGTATATGCAAGTCTATGGAATATTTTCCATCCACCAGGTGAAAATGATGAATCCAAACTAGGGCTGCACAACATATCGTTTTAGCACCGAAATCGGATGTGCGATGTCTAGTATAGGGATCGTTAATCCGTACAGACCAGACACCACTGTTCAAAACGCAGGTGATTCTCTGATTAATTGCAAAGTTTGACCATCGTACAATGAAAGTTTATCATTTAAATGTGTTTTAGGTCCTGTCAGTTTAAACATTCAAGAGATTTGAAACCATTTGAGCACACAAAGACGCGAAAGAGAGCTCAATTCTGAACGTGCGGCTGTTTTATGTGCGCACAGTTGCACGCAGATGCACGTGAACACCGCACTGCCATTCTCTTCCGTGTCTATTTGTGCCTGAACTGACACATACATGCAAAATAATTGTCTAAATGCACGTAAAAGATCGCCTATCCGCGTAAAAACTATTGATTATGGCTAAGGTGTGACAGTATTTTGGATATGCGCTGCACATTCGGTCTTACAGAAAGCAGCAGTGGTTTCTGTCACGTTGTGATGAATGTTTATCAAACAACAAAAGACAGGAAAATCACTTTTGTAGTTTTAACACAGATTAATTGTTTAATTTATTCAGTGAGACTGTATTATTTTACACTATGTATTATTTTACACTATGTATTATTACACACAGTATTATTTTACATTTGATTATTTAATTTCTGTACCTGAATACTGTTAGACTTACCTTATTTCATTTGTATCTTTGTTCTATTATATTTGTCTATGCTTGTAATTTATTCATTATTTTCTGTGCGTATTCACTCACCTACAGAATCACCCCAATCATCCTAGAATGATTAATTCTTTCCAAATAGAGCTATTCAAGTCATCTGGTGAAATTTTTTTCATATCGCAATATTGCAGAAAAACAAAATATCGCAATGTCAATTTTTTTCAATATTGTGCAGCCCTAATCCAATCACTTGAGCATGATTTGAGGTGTCATTCATGTCTGTAGCACAAACGGTCACCATGTGTTGCATGGTGAATTTAGTTATTATCAGGGGTTTGTCCAAGTTACTGCCCCCAAGGTTGAGCAGAAGTAACTGTGATTCTATTTATTTAGTTTACTTTAGCAAACAGCATTAATGATGATCTCTTTTCCTGTCTGTCTTTCTGTCAGGTGTGGCTGGGGCTCAGCAAGCGCAGGGCCAGTCGAGGCGTTTCACCACCATGGATGTTGATGAGGAGGAGAACATGAGTGAGTGCTCATAGCTGAACCCCAAACCCTCCATTCCAGCACAGAGCCCTGAGCACTCCCCTTAACTAATGTGTCATTTAGTGAACAGTTCGTGTGCCTTCCCGTCCCTCTATATGCCCATCACGCTGAACAATCCCAGCTGAGAGTGTTTAGACATGGGCAAAATTTTTACGTTGAAACTTCGGTCTGTTCAGACCACTTCTTTTATTTTTTTTACAGACACATTTTTTTATTTTTTTGAAAAGGTCTTCTATGTTTAGTAATTTTTTCATTATTGCAATACATTTTCAAAAATAAACAAAATAACATTTTAATGTGTTAGATGAATAGATATTTATATTTATTTAAACATATGTGACCCTTTGCTGGCAAAATGACTCTGAATGCGCATAGGCTAATTTCGAGCTACAGGCAAAACAAGTGAAAAATGTCAATTTTGGTCAGAATTGAGGTTTTCACAAAAATTAGTTCATTAAGTCCTTGTCTAGCGATCCCAGTGCTCTAAACAGCAATTAAACATCTAAAAGTGTCTTTATTTGTACGTTTTCTGAGAGGAGTACCTTTCCTTTGTCCATGAAAAATGCAGTTTTTCCTCTGCTCACTTCTGGACGACTGGCG
Organism: Ctenopharyngodon idella; assembly: GCF_019924925.1. NCBI lineage: Eukaryota > Metazoa > Chordata > Actinopteri > Cypriniformes > Xenocyprididae > Ctenopharyngodon > Ctenopharyngodon idella. Next base: position 6,201,850 of record NC_067228.1, on the reverse strand, counting down.
CTTCCCTCAGCACAAGTTTGGTATCGTTGTAAAACGCAGCATTCCAACTTTGAATATTCATAGCGAATTCTCGATGGCATGAGTCTGAACCACTGAAATGTGATTTTCAAACTCATGCTGATGTAAACAAAATGATCTTACTCGCGCTGACTGTCAGATCCGAAACGCGCACACAAAGACGCCTCAGACAGCGCATGATCCCGATATACACACATACACAGAATTAAGCCTCGTACACACCGGGACGATTATCGCACACGCTTATCGCCAGCATTTTTCGAGACGTTTTTTGTTCATACCCAAGCGATTTTCACTGGCACTTGTGCTGAACGGTAGTGCAAATAAACATATTTATGATATTAATAAAATTAAAGAAGATAAAAATACAGATATAAATTGGCATATATGGCATATACATGACATGAGGAGATGGTAGTCAGAAACGGTAGTGCAAATAAGTCACAATGACAGTAGTGCAAGTGAACGGTAGTGCAAATAAACACATTTATGAAATAGACATTCTCAACTATATTTCTTGAATGTGAAAGAAAAAAAACAGTAAAAATACAGAAATAAAATGGCATATAATACACATCTATTAGTGTGGCCAAGAACTGCAAGAGCACCCATAGTTTGTAGGGGTCTTCCTCGTCTACTTACTTCCTCTTCGTCATTTTGGTATCAGTGTGTGCTCGGCAAGACAGTTTTGTGCTTGAGCGCCACCAAGTCATGTTTTACTGTAACTTCAGCAGCTCCATGCACGAGGCATTTTTTTTAAAATGACGCTTTTACACCTGGCGTTTTTCGCGTCGGTGTGCACACTCACATTGGCACCCTTTGCTTAGTCACAAGGCGTTAAACGTCAGCGATAATTGAACGCAATATTTGTCCCAGTGTGTACAGGCCTTTACAGTATTTCAAAAAATCTGTGTTGGCGAGTATTCACACAAACATCATCTGTTATGTCTTGAGTGAATGTTTGATTAACTGTTGGGGAAAAACATCTGATGTGTAACATATTAGATCCGTGTGGTACAGTAGGTCTTAATATGTAGGCTGTCTGTTTCATTAAAGTTAATCAAACAATTGTGGAATCATGGAAAAAAGTTAAATATATATATTTTTCCTCTAAATATGGGTTTTGACTTGGTTTGTGCCAAATTTGGTGTTATTACCAGGGATTTTAAGGGATGGTTGCAAGATGATTTTGTTTTGGAACCTTCAGAAAACTCAATTTTTCTCAAAATTGACTTTTCCAACAAATCATACATCATTTTGAAGGTTTTTTAATAGGGAATATGAGAATAACAAAAACTAATTTTTGAAAATTTGCTCATTGCAACTCATTTTGTCAGCACGGGTCACATACTTCAGGCATATATAAGATTTATCCACATACAGCAAAACATATGACTAGAAAATAATGTAATTTTGCCCTGTTGCTTGCTTGCATTGTGTATTGGGTGTTACACCTTCTACTTTTCAAGCATGTCCAATTCCAAAATAATTTAAAATTACTGCTGCTTTTTGATTTTGTTTCTAAATCTTGTTTAAAGGGATACTTCACTCAAACATGAATCTTCATTTACTCGCATTTTATGACTTATTTTATGAAACACAAAAGATGAACATTGGGGTTCAAACTACATTGAACCCCATTAACTTTCATTGTACTGACTGATTTTTTTTCTTTTCCCCCAATTTTTTTCTTTTGTGTTCCACAGAAGAATACATCATAAAACGTCATGACAGTGAGTAAATGATGACAGAATTTTCATTTTTGGGTGAACGATTCCCTTAATTGTCATTGTCCTTCAGCACTCATTTTGTACCACTGCAAATTTAGCTAAAAAAGGTAGTTAAGTAAAATTGCAAAACATGTTATGAATATAATTTCATTTGCTTTAAAACACAAATAAATTATCAGTGGTTTAAAACAAGGTAGCGGGAAAAAATGCAGAACCATCAAACTATCAGTATCGCTAGATGATGTGCTAAATAATCGAATATCCTAGAATCCTAGAAATCTCCTAATTCACTGGGCTTTACACTTGAATGTGAACAAAGAAGACTGATCGCACTCAAGACTGGAGAAATACACAGTGTTCCTACGGTGTCTCGGAGTCCCATTCCTCTTTATTCAACAGTGCTGTGAATAGAAGATTCTGGGAAGAGTTGTTAACCCAGAGGAAATGTAACCCTCTATTGTCCCGTCACTCCGCAGCTTCTGTTCAGAGCCACTGACAATGGAGGGCCCCGTCATTTATTACGGATCTGTAGGGAAGCGGGCGCTTTCTTATTTAGATTTACTGCCGATAAGCATACTTGATATCCAGAAGCTTTCTGCCTCTGACAGTGCATATTTCTCTATCAGGTTTAGACGTTAGGAGCAGGAAACTACAGGATTTTGGGCAGCAATTCAGCACCGGATTTTCCACCCCATTGAGTGAAAGACCAGCAAGTTATTTTTCGCCACCTTTTTTAGCAGCCTTACCAGTGTTTTCCCATTCATAGGAATTTCAGAGAGTTTTAAAGATTTTGACCAATAACTGCATTCGACTACATTGCTGTGCACCAATTGAGAATCAACATGGTGGCCTTTTTGACACATTACTAATACACGCAAAGGTAGCTGGTGCACTTCGCTGTTACTGTTAAGACATTGAAGTCCATGGCTCTAGAGGAAAATCCGGTTTCCATGTGATTTAAGCTGTCAGCGCCCTTTCCCTTATTACTCTGTAGTGAGCCAATGCTGTTTACTGGTTACAGTAAGTACAGTTTTTAGGATGTTATGCTTTTTCAGCATGTGCAATTGATTTAAATTTCAGCTGAAGGTGGGCAGGTCTCTAAACTGATAGCTTTAACATCTCTAGTAAACAAAGTTGTTTTTGTTTTTCCAGGGCAGTTAGTTAAAGTTGCATTGCATAAATCTTTTGGGCATTCTTTGTTGATAGTGTAAAATTAACTCTGTTCTGAAAGTTAGTGACCTGCCTTGGTGTCTACTAAGGCTACATCTTAAAGGATTAGTTCACTTTAAAATGAAAATTACCCCATTCTTTACTCACCCTCAAGCCATCCTAGGTGTATATGACTTTCCTTATTCAGATGAACACAGTCGGAGAAATATTAATAAATATCCTGACGCATCCGAGCTTTATAATGGCAGTGAACCGGATCAACGAGTATGAAGCTCAAGAAAGTGCCTCTATCCAAAGCAAAACATACTCCACACGGCTCCAGGGGGTTAATAAAGGCCTTCTGAAGCGAAGCGATGTGTTTGTGTAAGAAAAAATATCCATATTTAACAAGTTATAAAGTAAAATATCTAGCTTCCACCAGACCGCCGTCCGTATTCAACTCACAAAGAAAGTGTAACGCCTCTCGCAGTTCAAAACGCTTACAATACGTCCTACGCCTTCCATATTCAACTTACGGAAAAAGCATAACTGACACGACCCCCGGAGCCGTGTGGAGTACGTTTTGCTTTGAATGGAAGCACTTTCTTCAGCTTCATACTCGTTGGTCCCGCTCACTGCCATTATAAAGCTTAGATGCGTCAGGATATTTATTAATGTAACTCCGATTGTGTTCGTCTGAAAGAAGATAGTGATATACGCATGGGATGGCTTGAGGGTAAATAAAGCTTGGGGTAATTTTAATTTTAAAATGAACTAATCCTTTAACTGAAATTTAACCTCAAAAGTTTGGAACGTTTTTGGCAAGCACAGATTCAGCTGAATTAATTTGACACATTAGTCTTATAAGCAATAATAACATACAGCAAAATAGTAAATGTTTAATTTGTTACTGAATGGATTATAAAAGTATTGGTAGTATCTTTTAAAGTGGCCTACTTAAGATCCTTTAAAAAGCCTACCTATGTAGGCATCTCACTAGGTTTTAGAACAGAGTCATTGTTTTAGCAAGAGTGATTTCCATCATTAAGGCCAGAGTCAAAGCGCTTACGTGAGCTGATGAGTGCGTGTGTGTGTTGCATGTGAGGGAGTGATGTGGATATGTGCATACAAATTTGACATGCATAAGAAGGGTTTTGATTTTCAGATTCTGCTCCAGACTGTATTTTGTCTGTCTCTCTCTCTCTCTCTCTCTCTCTCTCTCTCTCTCTCTCTCTCTCTCTCTCTCTCTCTCTCTCTTTTTCTCCTTCACGATTCTTTCTTGCTCACCCCCCCTCCCCAACACATTTTCCCTCACACGACTTTCTCTCTTCTCAGATATCTTCATTTTATTTCTCCTCCTGCCTTGCACCCACTCCCTTATCCACCCTGTTGCTCCTTCTGTTTGCAGAGAGCTCTTACTCTGTTCCCCTACTGTTCACGGACGCTATTCTCTCTTTACCAGAGCACTGAAAGCAGTAACCTAGCGAGCTTTTGCTGAAGGATGTTATAAATGAAAATTTAGCCAAAGTTCCATCAGCTTTGTCAACAGGACATGATGATGTGTGTTTCCTCTGCAAGACCTTCTTCTTAAGTGAAAACAATTGTGTCCTGTAAATATAAACACATGAGAATATAATTCTCATGAAAACATGCCCAGGTCCTATTTCACCCCAAAATCTAAATAGAATAAAATAATATTTCACATTTAAAAAACCAAGCCTAATGTTAAGGCTATTTTTGGTTTTATTTAATTTTATTTTTGTTTTTGCTCTCACAGTTAACACATTCATGTATGCGATTAAATATGCTTTTTTTTAATTACAGCATTTGTTTTAAAAACTTATTGAAACCTTCAGATGACTGAAGAGCACTATTGCATAAATATTAAATGTCATCCACAAAATACATAATAATTGCATGTAGGCATATTTAATTTTATATATTTAGTATTTTAAAGGAACTGATTAAAGATTAACCATGATTTAAATCTTTTAATTGATTGACAGCCCTATTTTTTGACAGTTTTTTCTTTTGATTTTGGGTTGAAATATGATGCTTGACAGGGTTTTGTGAGATAAGAGAACTATGTTCTTGATACCACACTAAAAACTGAAATTTAACTTTATTATGAACCCAATTTTATTGGTGTATTATATAGAGGGACCTGAAAAAGTGCATTTGCTGCTCAAAAAGAGCCTCATTTAATTAGTAATTAGACTTTTAAAGCTTTGGTTTCTGTTCTCCATTAGCACATATTTTATCTCCAATGAGATGATTGATTGACTCGGCACAAGCCATTGCCTGCCAAACTGAATGCTCAAACTGTACTTTAAATTAAACTGATGATTATGATCATTTAGATTTCATACCTCATGGTCTTCCTTAATTAAGTTAATTAATCGGGTTTTTTCTTCCTTGAAAGTTTTTTTTTTTTTTTTTTTTTTCTCAGTGTCATCTCCGAAATTCCTCTCATAATGATGTTTCACAAGATTAGTCTAAAAATGTATCATGCTAGCATACCTCGGCATACAAAAATGGAACACACATCACTTGTTCGGTTACAAAGAGAGATAAAGGAATCTATAAATTTTACATTTACAAGATCCTGCAACGAAGGCGTTGTAAGTTACTCTTTCTGGGCACCGCAGGTTCATGCAGCACCGACGTAAAGGAAAACCGCAACCTGGACAACGTCTCTTCTAAGGAGGGAGCTGGCCTGGTGGAGCAGCTCCCCAACGGTAGTGGAGGAGGGGGTCGCAAGCGCCCCCTGGAGGAGGGCAACAATGGCCATGCGCACTCGAAATTCAGACCCAAGAAACGTAAGAAAACACCAGGGCCGGTTCTGCCCAAGAACGCCCTGATGCAACTAAACGAGATCAAACCAGGCTTGCAGTACAAGCTTCTCTCGCAGACCGGCCCGGTCCATGCACCGGTTTTCGTCATGACCGTTGAGGTTAACGGGCAGTTGTTTGAAGGCTCAGGGCCTACAAAGAAAAAGGCCAAGCTGAATGCCGCTGAAAAGGCCCTGCGTTCCTTTGTTCAGTTTCCTAACGCGTCTGAGGCGCACCTGGCCATGGGCCGTACACTCACCGTCAACACGGATTTCACCTCTGACCAGGCTGACTTCCCTGACATGCTCTTCAACGGGTTTGAGACGCCGGCACCGCCCGAGGAATCATTTTTTCTGGGCTCCAACGGCAACGGCTCCTTAAACCCGCTGGGAGAGTATCCCGTGCCCCAGGCGCCAGGTATGAACAGCCTTGTGCAGGCGCCCCTGCAGCCACCCTCCTCCTTCACCTCCTCGACCAGCGGCAAGAACCCCGTCATGATTCTCAACGAGCTGCGCCCAGGCCTCAAATATGAGTTTGTGTCGGAGAGCGGGGAAAGCCATGCTAAGAACTTTGTGATGTCCGTGACTGTGGACTCGCAGACGTTTGAGGGCTCGGGCCGAAATAAGAAACTCGCTAAAGCACGGGCTGCCCAGGCGGCTCTGTCAGCGCTCTTCAACATGCAACTGGACCAGACCCCGTCACGCCAACCCATCCCCAGAGAGGGCCTACAGCTGCACCTGCCACAGGTAAGAGATCCGCACCACAGACTCGCCTTAGTTTTTCATTTTTGCCCGAAAACTTGGCTAGACATAATGATTGATGGATCTTAAAGGGTTAGTTCACCCAAAAATGAAAATTCTGTCATTAATTACTCACCCTCATGTTGTTCCAAACCCGTAAGACTTTCGTTCATCTTCGGAACACAAATGAAGATCTTTTTGATGAAATCTGAGAGCTTTCTGTCCCACCATAGACAGCTATGCAGCTGAAACTTTGACGCTTCAAAAAGTTCATTAAAGAGATCGTAAAACTAATCCATATGAATTGAGTGGTTTAGTCCAAATTTTCTGAAGAGACTCGATCGCTTTATATGATGAACAGATTTTTAAGCTTCTATTCACCTATAAATATTGTTCAGCGAACATATACAGAAGCTCAACCAAACCTGCTTGACGCGTGAGAACAAACCTCTTCCAGAATCTCAAATGTGCTGTGTAACACGTGAGAATGAACTTCATTGGTTCTCGCACTTCATGTGAACACGCTTGAGCTTCCATTGGTTTAACACGACTGATGTGTGTTGATGAGTGTTTATATGTGAATAAAAATCTAAATTCAATCTGTTCATCATACAAAGCGATCGTGTCTCTTCAGAAAATTTGGACTAAACCGCTCAATTCATATGGCTTAGTTTTATGATCTTTTCTTGAACTTTTTGAAGCGTCAAAGTGGTAGTTGCGTAGCTGTCAACGGAGGGACAGAAAGCTCTCAGATTTCATCAAAAAGATCTTCATTTGTGTTCCAAAGATGAACAAAAGTCTTATGGGTTTGAAACGACATGAGGGTGAGTAATTAATGACATAATTTTCATTTTTTGGTGAACTAACCCTTTAAAGGGTCATTCAGACAGAGCATGTTGTTGCATTCAAAAAAACACTAGATGTTG